>NC_133117.1:7381221-8083741 GCF_022965805.1 Primulina eburnea
ATTCGGTGTTAGCTAAACGTCTAGTTATGGGTTGTCCTCTAGAGTTTGAGGGAAATATTTTAACTGCTAATTTGATGATTCTTGCGATGGAGGATTTTGATTGCATTCTGGGAATAGATGTGCTGACTGTGTTTAGAGCTACTGTGGACTGTTATCAGAAGTTTGTGCAGTTTCGTCCAATTGAGGGCGACAGTTGGTTTTTCTATGGAGAGGGAGCGCGACCCCCGATGCCTGTGGTTTCTGCTCTGAAAGCCTGTCGTGCTTTAGAGTCGGGCGGTGAAGGCTACCTTATCTATGCTATTGATTCGTCCGCAGATAGTGTCGGTATCAGTGACATTCCAGTGGTTCGCGAGTTTTCGGATGTTTTTCCCGAGGAGATTCCTGGTTTTCCTCCCGTTCGGGAAGTGGATTTCGGCATTGATTTAGTGCCAGGCACGGCACCAATCTCTAGAGCTCCTTATCGTTTAGCTCCATCGGAGATGCAAGAATTGAAACAGCAGTTGCAGGATCTTCTTGACAAGGGGTATATTCGACCCAGTGTGTCCCCGTGGGGAGCACCAGTTCTTTTTGTCAAAAAGAAGGATGGTTCTATGCGGCTCTGCATAGATTATCGGCAGTTGAATCGTGCTACGATAAAGAATAAGTATCCGTTGCCACGGATTGATGATTTATTTGATCAACTGCAAGGTACCTCTGTATATTCCAAGATTGATTTAAGGTCTGGTTATCATCAGCTTCGAGTTCATCAGGGAGACATATCGAAGACTGCATTCAGGACCCGGTATGGGCATTATGAGTTTCTGGTTATGCCTTTTGGGGTGACGAATGCACCAGCAGTTTTTATGGATCTGATGAATCGGGTATTTCGGGATTTCTTGGATAAGTTTGTTGTGGTGTTTATAGATGATATCTTAATCTATTCGCATAATCAGCAAGAACACGTACAACACTTAAGGATTATTTTGCAGACACTTCGCGAGAATCAGCTTTATGCGAAGTTGAGTAAATGTGAGTTTTGGACTGACAGAGTTGTATTCCTTGGTCATGTCATTTCTAGCAAGGGAGTTTCAGTTGACCCGAGCAAGGTGGAAGCGGTATTGAACTGGTCGCGTCCAACGACAGTAGTCGAGATCCGCAGTTTTCTGGGATTGGCTGGGTATTATCGCCGTTTCATTGTCAACTTCTCTCAGATTGCTAAGCCACTCACTCAGCTCACTCGGAAAGATGTTTCATTTGAGTGGACATCAGAGTGCGAAGAGAGTTTTCTGGAACTTCGCAGACGTTTGACATCTGCGCCTGTTTTGGCTTTACCGTCTGGATCTGGTGGTTTCAGTGTCTACACCGATGCTTCTTTGCAGGGACTAGGGTGTGTTCTGATGCAGAATGAGCATGTGATTGCTTATGCGTCGAGACAGTTGAAGTCTCATGAGGAAAACTATCCTGTTCATGATCTGGAATTAGCAGCAATCGTTTTTGCTTTGAAAATCTGGCGCCATTATCTGTATGGTGAGCGATTTGAGATTTTCACTGATCATAAGAGTTTGAAGTATCTGTTCACTCAGGCTGAGTTGAACATGCGTCAGCGTCGTTGGATGGATCTACTCAAGGATTATGATTGTGAGATCAAGTATCATCCAGGATCTGCGAATCTCACGGCCGATGCTCTTAGTCGGAAGGTGAGATTGTCTGCTCTTCAGACTTGTGCTGTATCTGAGATTATTCAGGATTTCTGTTCGATGGGATTCAATTGTAAGCATCGGAAAGGAGCAGAGAGTATCCGTGTAGCTTCTATTTTGTCTGAACCAGTTTTGTATTCTAGGATTAGAGATGCTCAGATGTCTGATTCTAAGGTTCAGAAATTAGCTCGGTTGGCTGATGGAGATAATACTTCTGGATTCCACTATCAGTCCGAGGGTCTTTTGTGCTTATCTGGTCGTGTTGTTGTACCGGAAGATGACACTTTGAGGGAGGAGATTTTATCCCAGGCTCATCGTAGCAAGTTGAGTGTTCATCCGGGGAGCAACAAGATGTATAAGGATTTGAGGACTCGATTTTGGTGGAAAGGTATGAAACGTAATGTTTATCAGTATGTCTCCAAGTGCCTAGTCTGTCAGCAGGTGAAGGCTGAGTATCGACGACCAGGAGGTTTGTTGCAAAATCTTCCTATTCCGGAGTGGAAGTGGGAGCATATCACGATGGACTTCGTGACTCACTTGCCTATGTCTGTGGGGAATAGAGATGCTATCTGGGTAGTAGTGGATCGGCTTACTAAGTCTGCCCATTTTCTTCCGTATAACAGAGATTTCACTTTCGATCGGATGGCACGGTTGTACATTCAGGAGATTGTACGGTTTCATGGTGTGCCCGTGAGTATCGTTAGTGACAGAGATCCTCGATTTACATCTAGATTTTGGGGCAGCTTTCAACAAGCCTTGGGCACTACCTTGAGTTTGAGTACTGCATATCACCCAGAGACTGACGGTCAGTCAGAGAGGACTATTCGTACTCTTGAGGATATGTTGAGATCTTGTGTGATGGATTTCGGGCCAGCTTGGCAGGATCATCTGCCACTGATAGAATTTGCATACAACAACAGTTTTCATAGGAGTATTGGTATGTCTCCGTTTGAAGCATTGTATGGTCGACGTTGTCGTACTCCTTTGTTCTGGGAGGAAGTCGGAGAACGACAGGTCGAGGGTCCAGAATTGATTCAGCAGGCCATGGACAAAGTTCTTGTGATCAAACAGCGGATTAAGACTGCTCAGGATCGACAAGCAAGTTATGCGAACACCAAGCGCAGACCTCTTCATTTTGATGCAGGCGAGAAAGTGTTTCTCAAAGTATCACCTTTTCGGAGGATTCTGAGATTTGGACTCAAAGGTAAGCTATCTCCAAGATTCATTGGTCCTTTTGAGATCTTAGAATGTGTGGGAGATTTGGCCTACAGATTAGCTTTGCCACCGTATCTGTCTTGTGTTCACAATGTGTTTCATGTGTCCTTGTTGAGACGATACGTAGCGGATGAGTCTCATGTTTTGCATCCGACAGAAGTTCAGCTGAATCCAGATTTGTCATTTGTGGAAAGACCGATTTCGATCCTAGACCGGAAGGATAAGGTACTGCGGAATAAGACTATTCCTCTTGTCTTAGTGCAGTGGCAGCGCCGAGGTACTGAAGAAGCTACTTGGGAACTAGAGAGTCGCATGCGGTCAGAGCATCCAGAGTTGTTCTAGTTGTAGTACTTCAGTTATGATTATAATTTCAGTTGTACTTTCAATTGTAATTCATTCTTAAGTTGAATGTATTGTTGTTCAGAATGGTCATTCTTCAGACTTGATTTCGCGGACGAAATCCTTTTTAGGGGGGAAGAATGTAGTATCCCGATACCTAATTTGAGTTAATTATTGGATAAATTCTATGTCGGTGAGATCGGAAAGACCGAAGTGGGTTCGGATCGTCCGATCAGGGTTCGGATCGTCCGATCAGGGTTCGGATCGTCCGAAGACAGGTGTCTGGACACGTGGAAGACATGCAGAGTTCGGATCGTCCGATCAGGGTTCGGATCGTCCGAAGACAGGTGTCTGGACACGTGGAAGACATGCAGAGTTCGGATCGTCTGATAAGGGTTCGGAAGGTCCGAAGTGTACAGGGTTCGGATCATCCGAAGTGGTTCGGATCGTCCGAAGTGGATCGGATCGTCCGATCGTTGTCTATAAATAGAGGCGCGAGGCTTCACTATTCCCTCGCCAATTCCGAGTGTTCCAGAGCGTTTTAGTCGTTTCTGATAGGTTTCTAGTCTTTTCCCGAGGTTTAGGCACTAGCGAGGAGCTACTGGTTTTGTAGCGGAGCTGTGCTCTAGTTGGGAGCTAGCGGCATCAGTGGGCTGACTACGGACGCGGACTTGATTCTAGGGCTGATTGCTAGGATCTACTGATTTGAGGTACGGAAGTACTATCCGAGATAGCAGGATTGAGTATGCTTTACTATGTGTTGCATGTTTATATGTTGCATTATTATCTGTCATATGATGCATGGTTTATTATGCGGCATTTGCATAATCATGTTGAGCCTGATTATCTTTGAGATAGCCTGTTGAGAGGGTGCTCAGCCCTCGTTTGTTGTGGATGGTTGGACCCCGTTGGCCGACGGTGGTCAGGTCACCGGTATATCCACAGGTTTATTTTGGTATGGGAGCCACCTCCTGGTGCGACGGCGCAGAGTGCTACATACCTTGACGTCATTTGCCTGAGCAGTATTTCGTTATACCCAGATCCTGGTATCCAGTACATTTTGCATACATGCATGTCATAGTCTTGTATACTCATACTTTCGGTGCTGAGCGTTTTATGCTCACGTCCTCGGTTTATCTCTGTTTTGGACACCCTATTCGATGGGGCAGGTCTCAGGTTGGACGGTCCAGGAGGGAGTGGACAGGGAGCTGGCAGAGGTTGATTTGTAGTTGTTGGTATTTATTCTTGGATTTAGTTCGATCTGGTTGTTTAAGTATTTTTGTACTTACAGTTTCGATTGGGTTGTATTACTTGTTCCGCTGTTTACCTGATTCAGTTTTAAATATAAATTTTGTATGCTTAAGTTCTGATTAGTAGGTGATTCTGGAACGGGTCACTACATGAACTGAACCATACCAGAACTAAACTGAATCGGACCAGCTGAAACTGAACCAGTTGACTAGAGTTGACCTGTTTAAGCTCAGAAAAAGTCTAGCTAGACGGATTTGACCATTGCAATTTGAGAAACAGTACAGAAACTTTCCAAACGGTCATATTCTTGTATCTAACGTATATATCATTGTTGGGGCCTATAAATACATCTTGAAGATCAAACATGAGCTTTTGAAAGGGATTCAAAGCATGGACAGTTAGCATGAAGAAATCAGCTAGTTGAGAGCACAATCCCTTGTGTGAGGATACATTTGAGATGTACACTGTAAAAGATAAATTCCTCACACAAAATTCCTCACACATATACAAGAGAGTTGAACTTCAAATATTAGTTGAGTGAATCTTCACACAAAGACGTAAACAATGTGTTTGTAGTCTTTGCATATGAGGCATTAAAGAATATGCTGATTGTGAGGTGCTGCCTGCAATCTTGAGTGCTAGGAGTTCTAGTTGGGTGTTGCCCTTCTAGAGTGGGTTTGTACAATGTGTTGTATAAATCAAAGTCTTATAGTGGATCCTTCCCGAGAAGAAGAAGGGGTAACGTAGGAGCATTTGAAGTCTCTGAACATCCATAAACAAATTAATGTCTATTTGTTTATTACATTTACTTATCATTTCCATTATTTTAAATGTTCATTCTTGAAGCATTTTATGTGTTCTTCAAATATCAAAATATTGCATACAAAGTGTTTGGTAAAATGCTTCAACCAAAATATTTTTACTCATTCAACTTGCATATATTTTACGCTTTACAAAATATTTAATCAGTTTCTACGAAGGATTATTTCGAGTGTCTTCCGCTCGGTTTGAAAACCAAATTTGATTTAATTAATCGGTGTTAAATATTTCACGAACCGAGCTATTGTAGCTCATAGATTATCCCCCTAACCGATCCCATCAGATGTGATCTAACGTGGTATCATCAGTAAAGTCTTGATCAGGAGAATATGGATTGATCAGAGGCAGTTCTTTTGAGGATGGACCAGCTAATTCAATAGCCTTGCTGGTGGAGGGTCCTGACTGATCAACCTTGGCAACTTTCAGATCAGGAGATTCTGATTTACCATGCTCAACCATTGCTATCTCAACGATTTCTTCAGTGATTTCTCTGATGAAAGCAATTTCAGCAGATTCTAGAAACAGAATGTCCTTTAGTGAAGAAATGTTTTCAATAGGGACGATGGAGTAAGACTGTTTTGAGGTAGAAGTTGAGAGAAGTGAACTGAATGGAAGGGCATCGTCTGTATCTTTAATTTGTTGTTGTGCAATCGATTACACAACTTTTTCTACATTTGATAAAGACATGGTCCTCATGGATGGAGAGGACGGAGTAACTGATGGTTTGACCGACTGAGTTCTTTTGCATCGGTTTCATTTGGCTTTATAGGAGCTGGGACTTGATGAGCTTCTTGATTTCTGACTCTTAGAGATCACTGGTTCAAACAACTTAATTTTCCCAGAATTTGACTTTCATCCGAAGGGAGACCAGATTCATATCTAGTTGATTGATCCCTGCTAGATCATCAAACACAGTTGTACATTGAGCATAATAGTTGGACCTTTTGTTCAGCACACACAGATGATAATTTTTGAATTTTCAGGAGATCAGGAACATATCGATTATCGACGTCGTTGAATTGCTCTCGCTATGATAACTGTTTTTACATGTTTAAGAACAGCTTTTTCAAGAGCTATGAACTGTTTTAGCACCGCTTTCTTTTTCAGTTTGGATGCAAAGGTGACTGTTCTAATGTAACGCCCCGGATTCGACGACTGTCCCCACTGTACAAAGACAAGTCTTTTAAGCGTGCTTATTTCCTCACTCACACACACCCTAAGAAAATTCCCAAGAGGTCACCCATCCCAGAATTGCCCAAAGTCAAGCATGATTAACTTTGGAGTTCTTATATGATGAGTTGCCAAAAAGAAGATGCACCTTCTTGATATGAGTAGTACTATCAAATCTTTTAATCCCTCCTCAACTGCACAGTCCCATACCTGAACAGTTTGGAACCCCTATCCTTCCGGTATAAGATATGTTCATTCATGTTCCCTTCGCTTAGAAGCCTGCCAGGAGCCGCTCATTTTCTGTGCAACCTCATGGCACCGGCGATCACCTCCCGCCCACTTCGGCTCTGGGCTCCATATTCCCAACAGCTTCCGCTTGGTTTGTTCCCAAACCACACCGTACTAGGAGAGGTTGGCTCTGATAACAACTTTCCTAACCCACCTCTGGACCCTCCTTGACCGACCTAGGCACTGCCCTCAGACCCATGCTCGCACATCCCTCGGTTCTTCAAGAAACACACAATTTATCCATCGTATCGCCTTAAATCGACTCCTAGCTCTTGGTACTCCCTTCTACTCGAGACCAGCCATGTGTGGACCTCCCCTAGGCCTCGGTTTGGACCCTCTTGGACCACACCATGGCCTGGTTCGGCCCTCCTTGGTCCAGCCTACCCTTTCATTTCACCCGACCAAACGCAAACCATAGCCCCTCAAGAAGACCGATCGGCCCTCCCCAAAACGTGACCAACTCGTGACTCAAGCCCCTTGAGACCTTAAATCCCAACGTATACAGCCCCCTAACACTTCAAATCTGTAGCCCCTTACAAAAGAACAACAAACACGTGAGTTTCATGTTAAACAAAAGCATATTTTGTTACAAACTATGCAAAAGATGAAGCAACATGATAGTCCTATGCAATCCTCATGAAAACACACACACATCAGCATTAAATAGCGTGAATGATGAGAAAAATGGATTTATGGCATGCCTTTGTTAATAAAGGCTCGAGACCTTTGATACCAACGCGTAGAACTTGCACCGGAGAGATGAGGAGGGATTTTCTTTGAAAACAGGGGAGAATTTTCGAAGAGTTTGCTGTTTTCGAAGGGGGATCTGCTGCTGAATGATGGAGGGGGTGGCCAACAAGAAGGAATTAGGTTTATGGTTTAATTATGGAGTTTAAGTTATAATATTAAGTGTTAATGGGCTCTTAATTAAAATTAAAGAGATTAAAAGGGTTTTGGGCCCCATTAAGCAATAAAAATAAACCCAGAAAGCCCATAACACTCTCGAAAAATATTCCGTTTAGGTACGTTTTTGAAAATATTGCCCGAACTCTCAAAAAGTCCCCTTAGTTGCTAAATTTTACATACGTATTTAAAATATGATCGTTGAGTAAAAATACCTTAACAAGACCCATTTTTGAAAATCATCCTTATTTGCACCATATATTAAATAATTAAATATAATTATTTTATAAAAATATTTTTCCTTAATTATCACCTGGTCTTCGTTCCTTGTTCGAGCACGAAAACTACTAAGAGCCCTTATGCATGGAACTTTAATAAACCATACAATAAAACACATATTCATGAAACAAACATGTATAATAAATAATTAATTAAAATACATAAAAAAATTAATACGTCTAGCTTGTCATGAACATAATATCTCATGTGATCCTGAATAATATCAGTCAATCATAACTTCCAAAAGGTAGAGCCCAATTGCAACTCCTTGCAACCCTTACGTAATTTTACCTCGTGTTTGAGGAGGGTCCAATAATATGATCATCTTTCTTTTCACGTGTCGAGCCCGACCCATCAATGTTGAACCCTAGTGGACGGTCTCCATGAGATCCCCAATAATATGAGCCGAAGTCATGGGATTTCCATGTAATTCACATAAAATATTTCAGTGGGAGTCACAGCTTTTCGGCATCCAGACCTCCCCAATAATATGAGCCAGACACTGACCACGGGTAGCGTTCATCATGCGACCACCGTTGATGGAAGGCAAGAAATTATTAAAATTTCTTTTAATTATTCTTTTAATGGGCTAGATTTAAATTTTGGATCTTATCCTAAATGAGGTATTTTAATTTTAAAAATTTGTCTCATCATTAATTTTAAAACTCGTGCCATGATTATTTTTATGATTGTCGGATTCATGCAACTCTTATTATTATATTGATAATAATTCACATACTGATTATTTATAATATATCACATACATCATAAATAATAAAAGATGATTGATCGAGCAAAACTTGCACTATAAAATCCTTAGTAAAAATTAATAATGTTCAAACTCGAAATAATCGTAAGTGCACGATGTCAAGTAATAATATAGTGTACGAGACAACGAATATCTAGAGGAACGATACTACTAAATTGTTTACTACTACAATGTTTAAATAAAAGCTCAATAAAATAGTTCAAAAATTAAATGATGAAATAAATAAGCTAGAATGATTGAATAAAGTTCAATGAAAAATGAATTTGTTGAGAATCCCCGTTCACCTACCCATCGTCATTTACTTAATTGGTTCGACAGTGATCTACGCTTCCGACAGGATTTATTAT
The DNA here is from genome assembly GCF_022965805.1 of Primulina eburnea. Lineage (NCBI taxonomy): Eukaryota > Viridiplantae > Streptophyta > Magnoliopsida > Lamiales > Gesneriaceae > Primulina > Primulina eburnea. Next base: position 7,390,278 of record NC_133117.1, read on the forward strand.
CCAATTGAACACGCCCTCTTGATCTATGCCAAACTAATTCTACTCAGTGAAGTAATTAAATCTCTTAAATTATTTATCAAAGGTGAATTGCACGTCGTTCTATGAAATCCCATAGCTTTCGTCCTACCGGACTATGACTATTGCGTTTATCCGACTTCATATTTCTATGTAAATTGTAAATCCACGGACTATTCTACTAGTTCCTATCACATGATATTCTCTCAAACTCACTCGCAATATGAAATCGTTATTAAAGTTAGCTACGCTTCAATAACGCAATAAAAAAATATCACAATCTAGAATAAGTCAAAAGTCGATAGATGAATTAACTAAACTCGGTTTTGGGGTAGGATCCCCTTAAATTCCAACAAATAATGTAGATTAGCTACTCGATGTCGTGATTAAAATATGCAAACAATGTTTAAACAAGAAGAAAATAAACTAGAAATACGAGTCGTGATGGAAATGTAAAGAACGATGCCCGGAAATTTTAAAATCTTCACTCCAAGCCTTGATCCAAGCTTTTTCTCTCTTCCCAAGCTCCTTGGCAACTGAATAATCATGAATTTTTCGTGCCTAGGGTTACTTGTTGCAGCCTCTCTTGGTAACTTCTCCTGGAAGGCAAGAAATCATCCTCAATTTTTTTTTTCAAATTGAGTACCACTCGGGCGGTAAGATTCTACCGCCCGAACGCCAACTCATCGGTAATTTTGCTGGTCAGGTGCGGCACTCACGCTCGTGCAGTAAGATTATACTACCCGAGCGCCGAGTCTTCTGTAATATAGCCTTCAGAAGGCATATCTTGCGCTCGAGCGGTAAGATTCTACCGCCCGGGCGCCAACTCTTCTGTCCAAGGCTTCTGGAAATCCATGCTCGTGCTCGAGTGGTAAGATTATACCGCTCGAGCGCCGATCTTTCTGCCAAGTTTCTTGTGGTTTGCTTCTTCATCTCTCGATTTAAGTTCTTCGGCCATTTTACCTGCATATTCATCACGTAGTGAGAAACGATCATATGCATATGCTTACTCTAAAACAAACAAAATGTAAATGAAATGCACGCATACACAATGCAAACACACACAAAACTAATGCAATAAAACACGTAAAAACAACACCTATCAACCCCCTCATACTGAACTTTTGCTTGCCCTCAAGCAAAATAGGTTATAGACCACAACCAAGACGCGAAAAAAAACACAAAGTAAAAGTACTAAATCAAATAAACCTGTGGCGAAAGAGAAAACTGACATCGCATTCCTCAGCGAGTTTTTTGAACTACACCCAATTAGTCAAATCACATCATCCATTCACACCCTTTCAAAGCATCACATAACTTTTTTATCTCGACAGAAAATGTGTTCATGTGTGTGATGTAGGTTTTACTAGCTTGTGATTTATATAGTTTTATTCGCAAATCATGCGAGTCACCAAATCAACAATTCAACGCAAGTTTCTCTCTCCCGAGTTCTGTTTCTATTTGGGACCAACCAGTAAATACAAACTGGCAGAATTTATAAGTTGTACAACGATATTTAGGGAGTCAATGTCCATAAGTGCTCAAGTGGTTCAAAAAATGGAGAGTATACCGATCATTTTCATTATACACTTGTAAAAATTTTCATATGACATTCTTCAACGCCTTACATCTCCATCTTTTTAGCCTAGGGATAGGATTTCATCCCTTTTTGGCTCCCCCACACCTTACATCCCTTTTTGTTTTTCACAATTTTTTTGAATAAGTGCATAATTTTCTCATGTGTACTCCATAGGCTCTGAAGATAAGGCATGTTCATTTATTTGTCCTAGGGACGAATTTTCAGGTTCAATGCACGATTGGGAAGAAGGTTATTTCAGGTATTCTTTGGTTTTCTACTGGAGTTCATGCTACTGGTCAGTCACTCCTTTCAACAGACATTCATTCAAGTTCTACTCGCATCTCATGTTTTTCCAGTTTCCCCCACAGATTTTTAAACTCGACTGTCATTCACACCATACCAAAACCCACTATATGTGCATATAAAAACTCACAGTTCATGCTACAGGGGTATTCATAACGAGTGATAAGATTAAGAAACATTTAATTCATTAAACTCAAAATCATCATCGGCTATCAACCTACTTGTTTCACCATCAATTGACACACATGAAGTACACAAACAACCCCCGACCCCCTCATACTAAATGTGTGCAATGTCCCCATTACACCAAAGACTAAAACACAAAAACGACACACGAATGCATAACACAAAAATGAATGCAATATAAATGACATAATGAAACAACAATGATAACAAAAACAGAATGCATTAGAAAATAAAAAAGAAAAGAAGGAGAAACATTGAACTCCCTTGATCAAGGCTCATCCTCGTCGTGTTCTGGTTGTGGCACTCCTGATGCACCTCCCTGCTACTGATAGTCATACTGAAAAGGGAAAGGAGAAATGAACGACGGAGGTGGTGGTATGTTCCCTGGGTCAACGTCCCCTTGGACTAGCATAGTGTGCATCATGGACTTGACGTAGGCGAAATGTTCATTTAAGCTCGCGTTGACTTGATCCTGATGAGTCATGAAGGCGAGAGTCTCATCCATCTTGTCGTTTTGGGACTGCCTGCGGGGCTGTGGCTGCAGAAGACGCGGGGCAGCAGTGCTCGATCAAACTGCATCTCCCTCGTGAGTGGGGAAGTCAATTTGTTGTTTCGCGCTCTTCCACTATAAGCCCTACACACAATGGGTTTCATCGGTTGCAGCCATTCCTCGTCATCCCTGAAGACAACCCCTGCCCTCGCACATAACTCCGAGATGATGGTGGGGAAGAAGAGACCGATGTGACTGTTGTGAGAACTTATCATGATCTGAGAATTTATAAGCTTGCCCACATTAATATAGTACCCTTCGGTCAAGGCAAACAGTAGCACTGCCCCGCTCATTTTGCTCCTCGCTAGTATGTGAGACCGACATCATCCTTCTCGCCACAAATAGATAGCATAGGACAATATCAGCAGTCAGATATTTCTCTTCAAAACAACTCGGTGATCCGTCCAACGGTTTCCAAGTCGTGCCCATATGGCACATTGTCGCGAGTATCATATCATAATTGGGGTCGGTGACCAATGCCTCGAATCGGGGGTCATCAACTTCAACCATCTCTAGTAGTGCGTTAATTGTAACAGAATCAAACGGTACAAGTCGGCCTCTAACAAAAACCTTACCATCCGCCCCCTCCGCCACATTTGCATAGAATTCTCTAACCACCGATACCGCCGCCGCCTTAGGTTGATCACAAAATTTTTCCCATCCCCGCCTCTCCAATTCCACAAGAGGCCCTAAGTATCTATCCTCAAACTTTCTCCGAAATCCCCTCTCGGCCATCGGGTTTCTATGAAATTTGGAATGGTCATACCGAGCCCGAGCCGCCTCATTCTCAAATCGAGTTCTATCAAATGAAAAAGATGAGGAAGAGCCGGGAGTACCTTTCAATTTCTTGGGGGCCATGGTAATAGATGATGGATATGGTGACCGGAGGGAAGATTCCGCTTGATTCCTACCGAGGATTTAGGTCCACATCGCTTGAAGCCTGAATTTAGGGATTTTTGCTGCAGAAAAAAAACGAGAGGGGCACAGATTAGGAGGGTTTGGGGGGAAATTTTGTGAAGATTGAAAGGGAAAAAGTAAAGGGGACGCCTATTTAACTTGCAGTCATGCCCGAGCGGTAAGATTATACCGCCCGAGCGTGTACTGCACTATTATTTACGAACGAGAGGAGACGTTCGCGCTCGAGCAGTAACATCTTATCGCTTGGTCGCAAACTTCTTATTTTCCAATTTTTTTTAATAAAAAAATTCAAAATAATAAATAAAAACAATCAAAATTTAATAAAAAAACATAACAAAATAAAATAAAAAATTAAAAACGAGGGAAAGAAATTAGTTCTTAATTTATAGTCTAGAGCTAGACTGTAGGTTCCTATCAGCTCTGATTGTTTTGGAATCGAGCGACTCCAATTTGTGGCTCCACTGTGCCACCAAAATAATGCTTCAGTCGTTGAGCATTAAATGTGAACGGCTCATTTTTTCCATCTCTCAAAGTTATTGCTTCCGAGGGGAACACTTTGGTGATCATGTATGGACCCGTCTACCTTGACTTGATTTTGCCAGGAAACAGACATACTTGGAGTTGTACAGCAGCACCGCTTCAACTTTTTCGAATTCCCTTGGCAATATGCGTTTGTCGTGTGCTTAATTTGTACGCTCCTTGTAGGTCAATGCCAAGTCATAGGCTTGACCTCTGAATTCTTCCAATTGGTCCAACTGGAGCAACCTGTGTTCACCTGCAAGAACAAAATCAAGATTCAGTGCTTTTGTTGCCCAATACGCTCAATGTTCTAACACAACAGGTAAATGACACGCCTTTCCAAAAAGTATCCTATATGGTGTCGTCCCTATAGGTGTCTTAAAAGAACTCCTATATGCCCAAAGCGCGTCATCTAACCTCAACGACCATTCCTTTCGATTTATCCCCACAACCTTCTCCAGAATCCTCTTGTTCTCGCGATTCGACACCTCACCTTGACCACTAATGATCGCTCGAGGTGTTCCAAATCTGTTGAAAAAGTTTTTCTTTAATAATTTCAGCACCACTTGAGGATCATTTGTGGCATATGATTCTGCCTCTACCCATTTGGAAGCATAGTCAACCGCAACCAAAATGTATTTTTTCGTGGAAGAGGTTGGAAACGGTCCCATGAAATCTATCCCCCAGACATCAAAAACTTCGCACTCGATAATATTATTTAAAGGCATCTCATGACGATTAAAAATGTTACATGTGCGTTGGCATCTATCACAAGAGAGGACAAATGAACGTTCATCTTTAAATAGAGTTGGCCAATAAAAGCCACATTCGAGTACCTTGGATGCCGTTCGTGTGGGTCTAAAATGACCACCTTCCTGGTGGTCATGACGATGATTGAGAATCAATCTCATCTCTTCTTCCACCACACATCTCTGTATCATGGAATCTGCAAAGATTTTGAACAAAAAAAGTTCCTCCCAAAAATAATATTTCACGTCCGAAAAGAATTTCTTTCTTTTGCTAACAGGCTCAAGCCTTGAAAGATGATCTCTACACCTTTTTTATCTTTTATTTTGAGGTCAAAGCCTTGAAGAAGTAAGATCAACATAAGCAATCGTGGTTTGGCATCTTTCTTAGCAAGAAGATATTTAAGGGCAGAGTGGTCAGTAAAGACAATGACTTTTGACAAAAAAAGGTATGAGTGAAACTTATCTAGTGCAAATACTACTACAAGTAATTCTTTTTAGTGGTTACATAATTTAATTCAGCTTCATCTAAAGTCTTACTTGCATATTATATGGTGTGAAATACTTTATTCTGCCTTTGGCCTAGGACAACACCAACTGTAGTATCATTGGCGTCACACATTACCTCAAAAGGCATGCGGTGCTAACAGTATAGGGGCTGTCACCAAGCGTTCCTTCAGGTTCTCATATGCCTGCTGGCAATCAGAGTTAAAGTCAAATGGTACATCTTTCATGAGTAAGGACGATAGAGGCTTTGCAATTTTTGAAAAATCTCTAATGAAACGCCGATAGAACCCGACATGTCCTTGAAAACTTCTAACTCCGTTTATTGAAGCCGATGGTGGTAGGTTCTTGATGACTTCCACTTTAGCTTTGTCCAATTCAATCCCTTGTTCCAAATATTTTTCCCTAGCACAATACCCTCTTGAACCATGAAGTGGCACTTCTCCCAATTCAGCACCAGATTCGTCCCGCATCTCCTCAACACTGAGTTCAAATTCTGCAAACACTCATCAAACGTTGCATCAAAGATAGAAAAGTCATCCATAATTATTTCAAGAAAAGTTTCAATCATATCATGGAATATAGCAGTCATGCATCGCTGAAAAGTAGCAGGGGAATTGCAAGACCGAAAGGCATACAACGGAAAGAAAAAGTGCCATAAGGACAAGTGAACATGGTTTTCTCTTGGTCCGCAGGTGCAATAGTGATTTGATTATACCCCGAATACCCATCTAGAAAACAGTAAAATTCATGCTGTGGGGACCCGGGCTCTAACTCAATTCTTTTGGGATTTAATTGGATCTTTGTTCGAAAATGTGGGTCAAAAATTTGCTTTTAACATTAATTCTAATGTATAGATAAAGCATAACATATCATTAACTGAAATAAACAACATAATGTACATACATATCTGTCTAGTACAATCATACACTAGTGTTCGAATCTCAAATACAAACATAAGTAGTACAAGTTTCATAAGGAAACACTAGTAATCTGCAATGCCCGAGATCTCCACGCTATCATCATCTCTCATCTAGCTCGCGACCCCGATCCTGCCCCACCTGTTGCCATGCACACATACAGACACGACAACAGCCGGATAACTCCGGTGAGAACATATCCCAGTATAAAACATGGATGCATGCAATGTCATAATCATGTACAATGCATAACATAAATCAAGTAACATGAATATACATCTAAACATGTAGTAGAATACAAATCTGTATTCTACAATTCACATCTTGACTCGACTCTTTTCTAATCTAGGGATCCCGGTGTGAATAAGACGGTCTGTTACCTACCCACCCACTCGGGGCAACGGTACGTCTTATTCCTAGACTTCGGTCAACTCTGTATCGAGGGTCTACACATAGAGCAAATCTACTACTATGCGACGATACACCGAAACGTCTAGTTTTGGCAAGTCTGCCAATCTCTCCTATCTCAGGACTCGAATATAAATCCATAAACAAGGCATTACATAATCAATGTAATAACAATCTAGTATGTGATTTAGGGAAACTCGTATCAAATCTGAATCGAGTTGTGCAATCCCGTGACCACATGAATTATACCTTTCTTGTCGCACTGTCTGTCGAGATCTCGAATCAAATGTCAAACCTGTCACCTCAAATCTGAAACGGCAATGTGTAGACACACCATATCAATCTCTAACTCAAAGAATCATATATACAAATCAATAATAAATCTCGGTACAAATCGACGGCATAACGGCGTAATTCTCAATACCGATACCTCAATCTCAACATCACAATAATCGATTAACCTCAATACTCATAATCTCATCTAAACATCAACATACATACTGAAATCTGTATCTACTCGATCCACACATGCTGGAAAATCGAACGTATAGCATACGGCGTCTGAAATTCGATCCGTTTACGTTTCTACGATGCTTAGTATATCAAGAACACATAATCTATGTCAAATCTGAATTCTTCCAACACATAATTTTCGAAACATGCTGTAAATGAACAATACTTACATCCTCTTGTAGCCTTCAAAGAGAGGAACACAAATCCGGTCTCGGAATTAAAATCGGATCTCTAAATCTTGCACAAGATAATTTCTAAAGGATGAAGAACTTGAAGTTAAGCCATGGAAACTCTCGATTCAGATGCTGAAGACATGAAGAATGAAGTGTCATTCCAAACTATATATATACCATGCCATGTGTCAAGTGGAGAAACAAAGGTGGCAATCTCGCATGCAGACCGCGGGTGCGGCAACTCAAGAGCGCTGGTGCGCTATGCTCACGGCGAATTCATCAAAAAATGTTGCACCTAGACCGCGGGTGCGGTCCTTACATGACCGCGGGTGCGGTCTCACACCGCGGGTGCGGTCGTGCTAGCACCGCGGGTGCGGTGTCTGTTCGCACAAATTCACCAATTTCTGTCACCTACACCGCGGGTGCGGTAGTCTTAGCACCGCTGGTGCAGTGTAACTTCGGCCATTCCTTCAAAAATCTCATTTAAACATCATGCATTCTTACCTCTACGAGTCTAGCACCAATGCCAGTTGATCATTCTCGAGCCTTACATTTCCCCCCCTCTCAGATAAGAGTTCGTCCTCGAACTCATAAGCAAGTAATCATGCAATTATATACAAAACTGTAAAGTCACAATGGGAAGAAAGACTCACCTCATAAGAATAACTCGGGATGCCTCTGTCTCATCTCAGACTCTGTCTCCCAAGTTGCTTCCTCGATGCCATGACGACTCCATTGAACCTTCACAAGTGGAATGGTCTTGGTTCTAAGCTTCTTTTCCTTCCGATCCAGAATCTGTATCGGTTGCTCGACGTAGCTCAAAGTCTGATCTAACTCGGCTTCGTCAGGCTGAATGACATGAGACTCATCTGGCATATATCTGCGAAGCATCGATACATGAAAAACGTCATGTATATCAGATAATGAAGGAGGAAGAGCAAGTCTGTAAGCTCGATCGCCAATCTTTTCAAGAATCTCATACGGACCGACGTATCTAGGAGACAACTTTCCTCGCTTGCCAAATCTGACAACGCCTCTGAAAGGTGAAATCTTCAAAAATACTTTGTCTCCCTGTTCAAATACTAACGGTCTACGTCTGATATTGGCGTACTTCGCTTGCCTATCCTGTGCCGTCTTCATTCTCTTCTGAATGATCTTCACTTTCTCAGTCATCGCACGAATCATATCAGGCCCCAATTCTGGTACCTCAGAAATATCATCCCAGTACAACGGAGATCTGCACTTCTTTCCGTATAAAGCTTCGAACGGTGCCATCTCTATGCTCGTCTGATAGCTGTTGTTGTATGAAAACTCACACAACGGCAATGAATCCTGCCAACTAGTACCAAAGTCTAGTACTACAGCTCTCAGCATATCTTCTAAAGTCTGGATAGTCCGCTCTGACTGTCCGTCTGTCTGGGGATGATAAGCAGTGCTCAGGTGTAAAGTCGTACCCAAAGCCTGTTGCAAGCTGTGCCAAAAGTGAGAAGTGAATCGTGGATCTCGATCTGATACGATCGACTTCGGCACACCGTGCAATCTGACGACCTCTCTGACATACAACTCGGCCATCTGATCATGTCGATAGATCATCCGGTACGGAATAAAGCACGCTGATTTGGTCAGTCTGTCTATCAAAACCCAAATCGCGTCACAGCCCCGCGAAGATCGAGGTAACTTCGTCACGAAATCCATGGAAATGTGGTCCCATTTCCATTCAGGAACAGACAAACTCTGAAGTAAACCTCCGGGCTTCTTTCTCTCTGCCTTCACCTGTTGGCAATTCAGACATCTAGACACAAATTCTGCAATGTCTGTCTTCATCTGTTTCCACCAGAATTGTGTCTTCAAGTCATTGTACATCTTCCTGCCTCCAGGATGAATGCTGAACCGACTACAATGTGCCTCCGACATGATCTGTCGTCTCAAATCTGAAACATCTGGCACCACTAGACGGTTATGCACATACAGAACAGAATCTCTAACCTGATATTCTGATATATGACCAGCTCTGACCATATCAATCGATCTCTGCACACTCGGATCAGTTCTTTGTGCTTCTTTGATCCTCGAAATCAAGTCTGGCTCAATCTGAATCGCAGCAAGTCGCAACGGTCTACTCTCTGTATTAAATGTCAATCCAGACAAACAACAATCTTCTACTAAACTCGATACACCTACTGTCGACAAGGAAAGAGCACATAATTTTCGACTCAAGGCGTCTGCCGCTGCATTCGACTTCCCTGGATGGTACTTGATCTCGCAATCAAAATCTTTCAGCAGATCAAGCCATCGTCGCTGCCTCATGTTCAACTCTGACTGAGAAAAGAGATACTTCAAGCTCTTATGATCGGAATAGATCTCAAATTTCTCGCCATATAGGTAATGACGCCAGATCTTAAGTGCAAACACAATCGCCGCCAATTCAAGATCATGAATCGGATAACGAGTCTCGTGTGGCTTCAGCTGTCTAGAGGCGTATGCTATCACGTGCCCTCGCTGCATAAGAACACATCCAAGCCCTCTGTGAGATGCATCACAATATACAACGAACTCACCTGTACCTGCAGGAATCGTCAAGACAGGCGCACTAGTCAGCCTCTTCTTCAGCTCTACAAAACTGGTTTCACAATCTTCGGACCACACAAATGGCATATTCTTCTGGGTCAACTGGGTGATAGGCTTCGCTATACTGGAGAAATCTCGAATAAAACGACGATAATACCCGGCTAGACCCATGAAACTGCGTATCTCAGGCACAGAATTCGGTCTCGGCCAATTGATAACAGTCTCAACTTTACTCGGATCTACCGCAATACCATCTCCAGATATAATATGCCCCAAGAAGACAACCTGTCGCAACCAGAATTCACACTTGGACAGTTTGGCATACAACCGCTCATTCCTCAAAGTCTTCAATATAATTCTCAGATGATCTGCATGCTCAGTCAAACTCTTCGAATACACCAAAATGTCGTCAATAAACACAATCACAAAATCATCTAAATATCTCTGAAAAATGCGGTTCATCAAACTCATAAACACCGCAGGTGCATTCGTCAAACCGAAAGGCATAACAACAAACTCGTAATGTCCATACCTGGTTCGGAATGCAGTCTTCGGAATATCAACGTCTCTAACTCGGAGCTGATGATACCCTGATCTCAAATCGATTTTCGAATATACAGAAGATCCCTGTAACTGGTCAAATAAGTCGTCGATGCGAGGCAAAGGATACTTGTTCTTCACTGTTGCCTTATTCAGCTGCCTATAATCAATACACAGTCGCATCGAACCATCTTTCTTTCGAACGAAAAGCACCGGAGCACCCCAAGGAGATACACTAGGTCTGATATATCCCTTGGACAAAAGATCTTCCAACTGTGCTTTCAACTCTTTCAGCTCTATCGGTGCCATCCTATATGGAGCTCTCGAAATAGGAACAGAACCGGGCATAAGATCTATGCTGAAATCAACCTCTCGAACCGGAGGCAACCCTGGAATCTCATCAGGAAAAACATCTGCAAACTCGCAAACCACTGGCAGATCTGCCAATGCTGGGCTCGTCTTCAGTAGATCTACTGAATATACGAGAAAGCCCTCTGCTCCTCTCTGAAGCAATCTACTCATAGTCAGAGTAGATACTAAGGGAATCCGAGATCTGGAACCCTTGCCGTAAAATTTCCACTCGTCTGTCATTTCGGGTCTGAATCTGACAATCTTGTGGAAACAATCTACCGTGGCCCTGTACTTGGTCAACATGTCTATACCAACTATACAGTCAAAATCAGCTAAACCAAGTACTACACAATCAAGATCAATCTCATGCCCCTCAAACTGAAGCATACAGTGTCTAACAGTAGTCACAGATATCAAACCACTTCTCAACGGAGAAGCTATAGACACTACTGTCGACAACGACTCAACAGGCAATGAATGTCTCAATGCAAAATGTTCAGAGATAAATGTATGAGATGCCCCTGTGTCTATCAACACATATGCAGGATAACCGCAAAGAAAACAGTTACCTGCAATGACGTCATCTGGCGCCTCCTGCGCCTGTTCCTCTGTCAGGGCAAAAACACGTGCCTGCTGTCGAGGAGGCTGACTCACCGTCTGACTACCTCCTGGCCTCTGCTGTGTCTGTGTGGAGGGTGGCTGAAAGGAGTGTACAGAGGATGCCTGTCTCTCCATCTGTGGCGCTGGTGCTGATGATCCTGTGCTCTGGAATCGTGATGCACCTCTCTGGGGACAAACTCTGGCGAAGTGTCCCTGTTGCTTACAGATGTTGCAGCGTCCCAGAACTCCTTGACATTGCTCCGTCGCATGTCGCCCCCCGCACGAACCACAATATGCGCCACTATACTCTGACCCCTGACCTCTCCGTCGAGATCCACTCGAACTCGATGAACTGTTCCCAGATTTCTTAAATTGTTTGCCCTTAGCCTTCAGAAATTCCTTCTTGCCACTACCACTAGCTCCGCTGTCAAAACGAGGAGGAGGTGGTGGAAATTGTACGGTCATGGACTGTGGCGGTCTCTGCCCCTGAACACCGTAGGAAGCTCCTCGCTGCCTAATCAAGCCAGCCTCGGCTCCCTTCGCTCGGTTCAGTGCCTCTGAAAAAGTACTAGGCCGGCCCGTGTTCACCAAAGTAAAGACATCGGGATTCAGCCCGTTGATGAATTGATCGGCCACTGCCTCGTCGTTTCCGGCCACATGCGGTGCAAATCGTAGCAATGCAGAAAATTTAGCAACATACTCCTCGATGTTCCACTGTCCCTGCTTCAGATTCGCAAATTCAGCTCCCTTATCTTTCCGGTAGGAAACGGGAAAGAAGCGCTGATAGAACTCGTCTTTGAAGACTTTCCACGTGATATCAATGCCTCGGTGCTCCAAGGCTCTCTTCGTCGTCAACCACCAGCTCTTGGCAACCTCTTGCATCTGATGCCCTATCAGCTTCACACGTCGCTCATCAGTGTAAGCCAAAGACTCAAACAACATCTCGATATCATCGAGCCAGCTCTCGCACTCTACTGCACTCTCTGTGCCCTTCAGGGTAGGCGGATGAAAAGACTGAAATCTTTTCAATAAGGTCTCCATCGGCGTAGCGGTGACATCCATCTGTGCACCGGATGTGCTACCCTGCTCTGGCTGTGGCACTCGTCTAGGCGGCATTAATCTGATCATAAAACTGATTAGTACTCAACCAATATCATCTGTCTCAGCCCTCCTCTGATCATATACCTCTGATCGAGAATCGGTTCTGATTCAGGCTTGAAATGCTGTAAATCAATTCAGATAATACAACACATACAATAATAGGGAAAGCAATAAAGCATGCTAGCATCTCAAAAGCAAGGAAGATGACTCGATCTACCCCGCTCATTCTACTCTATCTCAGTCTACAGAACCTACAGCTCTGATACCACCTGTTGTGGGGACCCGGGCTCTAACTCAATTCTTTTGGGATTTAATTGGATCTTTGTTCGAAAATGTGGGTCAAAAATTTGCTTTTAACATTAATTCTAATGTATAGATAAAGCATAACATATCATTAACTGAAATAAACAACATAATGTACATACATATCTGTCTAGTACAATCATACACTAGTGTTCGAATCTCAAATACAAACATAAGTAGTACAAGTTTCATAAGGAAACACTAGTAATCTGCAATGCCCGAGATCTCCACGCTATCATCATCTCTCATCTAGCTCGCGACCCCGATCCTGCCCCACCTGTTGCCATGCACACATACAGACACGACAACAGCCGGATAACTCCGGTGAGAACATATCCCAGTATAAAACATGGATGCATGCAATGTCATAATCATGTACAATGCATAACATAAATCAAGTAACATGAATATACATCTAAACATGTAGTAGAATACAAATCTGTATTCTACAATTCACATCTTGACTCGACTCTTTTCTAATCTAGGGATCCCGGTGTGAATAAGACGGTCTGTTACCTACCCACCCACTCGGGGCAACGGTACGTCTTATTCCTAGACTTCGGTCAACTCTGTATCGAGGGTCTACACATAGAGCAAATCTACTACTATGCGACGATACACCGAAACGTCTAGTTTTGGCAAGTCTGCCAATCTCTCCTATCTCAGGACTCGAATATAAATCCATAAACAAGGCATTACATAATCAATGTAATAACAATCTAGTATGTGATTTAGGGAAACTCGTATCAAATCTGAATCGAGTTGTGCAATCCCGTGACCACATGAATTATACCTTTCTTGTCGCACTGTCTGTCGAGATCTCGAATCAAATGTCAAACCTGTCACCTCAAATCTGAAACGGCAATGTGTAGACACACCATATCAATCTCTAACTCAAAGAATCATATATACAAATCAATAATAAATCTCGGTACAAATCGACGGCATAACGGCGTAATTCTCAATACCGATACCTCAATCTCAACATCACAATAATCGATTAACCTCAATACTCATAATCTCATCTAAACATCAACATACATACTGAAATCTGTATCTACTCGATCCACACATGCTGGAAAATCGAACGTATAGCATACGGCGTCTGAAATTCGATCCGTTTACGTTTCTACGATGCTTAGTATATCAAGAACACATAATCTATGTCAAATCTGAATTCTTCCAACACATAATTTTCGAAACATGCTGTAAATGAACAATACTTACATCCTCTTGTAGCCTTCAAAGAGAGGAACACAAATCCGGTCTCGGAATTAAAATCGGATCTCTAAATCTTGCACAAGATAATTTCTAAAGGATGAAGAACTTGAAGTTAAGCCATGGAAACTCTCGATTCAGATGCTGAAGGCATGAAGAATGAAGTGTCATTCCAAACTATATATATACCATGCCATGTGTCAAGTGGAGAAACAAAGGTGGCAATCTCGCATGCAGACCGCGGGTGCGGCAACTCAAGAGCGCTGGTGCGCTATGCTCACGGCGAATTCATCAAAAAATGTTGCACCTAGACCGCGGGTGCGGTCCTTACATGACCGCGGGTGCGGTCTCACACCGCGGGTGCGGTCGTGCTAGCACCGCGGGTGCGGTGTCTGTTCGCACAAATTCACCAATTTCTGTCACCTACACCGCGGGTGCGGTAGTCTTAGCACCGCTGGTGCAGTGTAACTTCGGCCATTCCTTCAAAAATCTCATTTAAACATCATGCATTCTTACCTCTACGAGTCTAGCACCAATGCCAGTTGATCATTCTCGAGCCTTACACATGCCCTGCTAGTCTCTCTAACATCTGATCAATAAAAGGGAGGGGAATATGGTCCTTACGGGTTGCATCATTCAATTTCCTATAATCAATACAGACTCTCCACCCCATAACAGTCCTAGTGGGAATAATTTCATTCTTTTCATTAGTGATCACAGTAATCCCACCTTTCTTAGGCACACATTGAACATGGCTTACCCATGATCTATCAGAGATAGGAAGATAATACTTGCATCGAGAAGCTTGATAGTTTCAGCCTTCACCACCTCTTGCATCTTTGGATTGAGTCGTCTCTGTGGTTGCACAAGGGGTGAATACTTATCCTCCATCAGGATTTTGTGCATGCAGATTGATGGACTTATTCCTTTGATGTCTGCCACCTTCCAGGCAAACGCCTTCTTGTGATCTTTAAGAACTTTCAGCAGTTCTCCCTCCATTGCATCTGTCAAAGCAGCAGAAATAATGAAAGGTAAATTGTTATTCTCACCTAGGTATACGTACTTTAGGTGCAGAGGTAGTGGCTTGAGCTCAAGTGTTGGTGGTTCCTCAATGCTTGACTTCGGAGGAGTTAAGTCTCTTCGGTCTCCCAAATCCTCAAATCTCATTCTTATTGGCTTCCTCCATGGACGGTTGGCATTAAAATATGCCATTATTTCTGCTCTTTCTTCGTCCATGTCATCCTCCTTCAATTCAGTAGTGAGAGTGGCTTCCAATGGGTCCTTCATAGCATCCTGCACAAAATTACACACATGTGAATCCACAACATCAATTCTAAAACAATCATCAGTCCGCAGTGTGTGCTTAAGAGAATTAAAGACATCAAAAGTAACTTCTTCCTCTCCCACTCTAAATCTCAACTTCCCTTCTTGAACATCAATCAATGTCATGCCAGTCGCAAGGAATGGTCTCCCCAGAATTAAAGTCATCTCCATATCCTCCTCCATGTCTAGCACCACAAAATCTGCAGGAATATAAATTTTTCCACCTTTACCAACACGTTCTCTATGACTCCTCGCGGATATTTGACAGATCTATCTGCTAGATGTAAGGACATTCTTGTTGTCTTAGGCTCTCCTAATCCGAGTTTACTGAATACAGATAAATGGATAAGATTTTTACTCGCACCGATCACATAAAGCTTTATGAAAAACAACATCACCCATCACCAAGGAATAGAAAAACTTCTTGGGTCTTTTAGTTTTGGTGGGATCTTGTTTTGTACCAATTCAGAGCAATTCTGATTCAAGTTTATCGTCATGTGATCCTCTAACTTCCTCTTATTAGCTAAGACGTCTTTCAGAAATTTATTATAGCTCGACATTTACATAAAAGCATCAGCAAAGGGAATATTAATGTGCAATTTCTTGAATACTTATAAGAACTTACCGAATTGTGCATCTATTTTTCACTTTTTTCAATGCTGCAGGAAAAGATGGAAGGATAACAATTTTAGATTGTGTAGTGAGTGTGAGTGTAGAGTTAGAAGACTTACCTGTGGACGTGTCAGTCGCTCCCTCTCTTGGCTCCCATTCTTCCTTCCCATCTTTTTCAAGCACCTTTCCATTCCTCAATGCTATAGCCTTCACTTACTCTTTCGGATTAGTCTCAGTGTTGCTTGGCAAGGTTTCCGGATCTTTACTAGAAATCATGTTCGCTAACTGTCCTATCTTATCTAGCCCCTTTATCGATGCATCCTGGTTCTGTAGTCTAGTTTCGGTAGATGAGATGAACTTAGACATCATTTGCTCCAAACTAGACTTCTCCTCTCCCGCTTACTTTTCATTTGAAACTGATGGTTCTAGTTTCACCGCAGTTAAATCTTTAGTCAACTGAGTAGCAGGTTAATCATCTTTCCTAGTTTGTAATTCAAATTCATAGGCTTTCAAGTATACAAATAAGTCATGTAGCTCCATGGTGTTCAGATCTTTTGATTCACGCATAGCTACTGTCTTCACGTCCCATTCTTTTGGTAGTCCTCTCATTACTTTAAGAATCACTTCTAGGTTGTTGTACACCTTTCCAAGTGTAGTGAGTTCTATTATAATCCCGCTGACTCTTTCATCAAAATCAAACATAGATTCTCCAGGCTTCATCTTGATGTTGTCCAATTTTTGTATGGTCACAGAGAGCTTATTTTCTCTGGTTTGCTCATTTCCTTCATACAACTGGATCAACTTTTCGCATATTTCTTTGGCTATCTTGCACATTTTGATCTTGTTGAATTTGTTTTTGTCAAGTGTTTTATATAAGATTTCTTTGTTCATGTTGTCAATATTTGCTTTCTTCTTATCATCGTTTGTCTATTTATTTCTTGGTTTTTCTAGCATTTAAGTAGCACCCTCAGTGATGGCTACAACTATATTTATCTTCATTATCTTCATTGGTCCATCTTGTGATGTTAGTCCACATATCATCGTATTGTGCAACTAAGTGAACCTACATTCTGATCTTCCAATAATCAAAATATTCTTTGGAAAACATTGGAATCTTACTGAATGATGCCATGATTAATTTTTGTTCAGGGACAAGAATGACCCGCTCTGATACCACTTGTCAGGATCGAGATAAGAAATTTGGAGGGGGTGAATAAATTTTCTTCCATTAGTTTTGATTGTGTTAATAATGTTGAAACTTTCTTCTTTTCAATAGAGTTTTCAGCAAGTCTATCAGTATCAACTGTGCGGAAGAAAACTTATTGAAACTGATTTGAACAAAAGCCTATTCAATTGGGAAATTAATAGAAGATAGACTGAATGATAAATGAACGCAAGAATGTTTATGGATGTTCGGAGAATTCAACACTCTTACGTCACCCCTTCTTCCCTTCTTCCTCAAAGAAGGTTTGTACTGAAAGAATTTGGTAATTACAAGTGATTTTGAATTACCTACTTCAGTTAGGACTTAACACTGCCAAACTGAAACTCTTAGTGAAACAGAAAACTTAGAGCACTGGAGTTCCTTGCTTACAGTTTATCTGATTTACACAGAAGAATTTGTGCACCAATACGATCCTTGAAATGAACAGATAAAATAATCAATAAATTTTTGTTTCTTCTTTGATTTGATTGTGATATATCTGACAAAGATTTTTT
The DNA here is from genome assembly GCF_022965805.1 of Primulina eburnea. Taxonomy (NCBI): domain Eukaryota; kingdom Viridiplantae; phylum Streptophyta; class Magnoliopsida; order Lamiales; family Gesneriaceae; genus Primulina; species Primulina eburnea. The sequence goes on from NC_133117.1 coordinate 7,407,947, forward strand.
GGGCGTTTTCTTTTTACGTCAACAAGAACTGTTTAGGCTTGTTTCAACCAATCCCATATAGAGTCTCAATCTTCAACGGTAACCTGTACAAAAAATATATGTTCATGACTGCAGATGTACTTGATACCCATTCATCGTCTTTTTTGGTATCAGTTGGCTTCTGACAGAACTTGTCACTCTGATCGTTAAGACTAATTGGTATAATCAAAAGCTATATGACTTCAGGTTCTGATCCTTAATCACTGATTGAAAAAGGTCTTTGAATCTATTTTGTAACAAGTGATAGCACGTCAGTTCGAATTAACTAAGAAGTCTCTTTATTAGTTTGATCCGTTTGGGCTAGCAATCAGTTAGGCTATCTGATTTCAGTTTCTGCATCACTGGTAATCAGTTAGGTTATCTGATTTCAGTTTCGGCGTGACTGATGATCAGTTAGGTTATCTTGTATCTATCAGACACCAAAATTATGTGTTCCAACATTTCTTAATTTTATTAAGTTTTTTCTTATAATTTTTTTTCATAAAGTAAATTTGTCATTAAAAAAATAGTATTTTGGGGATTGCCAAAATTCATCATGATGCAAACATAAAAAACCAAAATTTCAATTTTTCCAATTTATCACAACCTCAAATCCTTTGTGCTAGTAAAAGATGCTCACACATTATTATTGTTTTTTATTTGATCAAATAATATTAAATAATTAACATGAAATTATTTTCGATTTAGAAGAGTGGTTCTATTTAAAAGAAAAGTTTTGTTTATATTTTTTCTATGTAAAATATGATTTGGCTTGAGGAGGTTTTTAGTCGAGTAACAAAGATAATTACAGAATAAAATATTTTGGTGTCGTCTAAGATAATTATTAACCAAAATCGCCTTCATGGGGCTTTCTTTTTATAAAATTATTAATATTATAGCTAGGCTAAAATTTTCCATTATAATAAGATTATAGATATCATAGCCTGGGCTAGAATCGATCAATCGGTGTCACACAATAAAATAAGATTATAGATATTTTATGATTTTCAGCATTGAAAATTTTGAAATATAATGAAAAATAAAATTATTATTTTGATCAAATAATATTAAACAATTAACATGAAATTATTTTCAATTTAAAAGAGTTATTCGATTTAAAAGGGAAGTTTTTTTTAGATTTTTTTCTATATAAAATATGATGTGAGTTGAAGATATTTTTAGTTGGGTAAAAAAAGTAATTATGAAATTAAATATTTTGGTGTCCTTTAAGATAGATATTCTAAGGGTCCGACAGAAGTATAGACAGTTATATATATATATATATATATATATATATATATATATATATATATATATATATATTGTATTCTTTAAATATTAATCAGTTGTTAGTCGTTTAATGTCACAATCTAAACCAACATCGCCTTCATGGGCATTTCTTTTTATAAAATTATTAATATTATAGTTAGGCTAAACTTTGTCGTTACACTAAGATGATAGATATTATAGCTTGGGCTATAATCGATCAATCGGTGTCACACAACAAAATAAGATTACAGATATTTTTTGAGTTTCAGCATTGAAAATTTTGAAATAATATGAAAAATAAAATTATTAAACCCATTGATTATATACTTCAAATTTAAATAAACGCCTATCTTCTTCACATACATATTACTAGGGTTTTTATTAAAACTAATTTAAATTTTAAATTTTTTTTCAAAAATACTTTAAAAAAAAAAACATGTATCAAAACTACCTCAATCCGCGTCCGCGCTTCTCATCAGCGGACACTCCTACGTGGAGCGTCCAATCAATACGTGGCCCTTATTGATTCGTCCAATTCGATTCTTATCTTCTTCTCGTCCTCTTCTTTCATCCATTTATCTTCTTCATCCATTTATCTTCTTCAGTGGTGCTCTCGTTTATCATTTCCTACATGCAATATTTTTTGAAGTTGAGAAGATCTACAGCATTTTGCAAAAATGGCAGATAATAGAAATCCAGAAGATCTTAGTGTCCTATATTTACAGGCGACCCATATATCATCAAGAGTATCTTCGTTAACCGTTGATGATATTGTCAAAGTGAAAAGGTCAGACAATTTGATTTGGAAGTTATATACCAATAATTACTTACACAGGCGTGTATTGTCATATTTAAATCATATGGGTTTTTATGGAGTTTTAGAATGTGGCTCGCAAGTTATTGATAATCATTTGATTACTGCGCTTGTTGAACGTTGGAGACGTGAGACACACACGTTTCACTTTACATGTGGTGAAGCAACAGTTACACTACAAGATGTTTCAATAATTTGGGGTCTGACAATTGATGGTGAAGCAGTAACCGGAGTAGACGTGTCGCATAAAGTGGAGGAATGGCAACACATATGTTTGGATATGTTAGGATTTGTGCCAGAATCAAAATATTTGAAAGGTGGTCATCTGTCTATGACAGCACTACATGATCATTGTATATCTAACCTTGTCAATGATGAAACTTCAGAGGTAGATGTTGTGAAATTTACTCGTTGTGTTGCGTTAATGATTATTGGAGGAATAATGTTCCCTGATTATCAAGCAGCTAGACTAATTTTTTTGCAACTGTTACGAGATCTTGATAACGTGAAGTCTTATAGTTGGGGTAGTGCAGTTTTAGCGTTTCTATATCGTGAGTTGTGTAACGCGACACGTGTAGAGAAGTCTACAATGGCTGGACCTTTATATATCCTGCAGGTATCATTAATGTGATGTGATTATTTAACACGATATTTTGTTTAAATTTTTTAATTTTTTTTTATTATTACACGCAGATATGGGCATGGAGCAGGATTAAATGTGTTAATCACGATCGAGATGGGTTAACATTAGTTGTACCTCCCGTTGATCCGGATGCTTTAATTCCAGTTTCTCCATATGGTGCACGGTAATATTTAAAAATTATTTTTGTGAAAATCATATTTATCTTGTATATTTTCTTGATATATAAATTTTTTTTGTAACTGTAGGTGGATGTATGGGTTTAGTTACACACATTCGCCAACACATTCTGTCAGAATTATAAGGGATTCGCTAGATCGTATGAATAATAATGAGGTATTATAAAATTTTAATACGTAATAGTGAATAGCCGAGTACTATTATGTTTTTATTCATCAAATTAATATTCAATTTTAATAATTTTTTTGCAGTTTAATTGGAGCGTATACAAGAAAAATGACATAGATGTGAAGACCATTATTGATTCATAAGACAACAAAATATGGCGGTGTGTTTGTCCCCTTATTTGCTTTGACATCGTGGAGATGCATCGTCCTAATCGGGTAATGCGACAATTTCGAAGGCGGCAATCAATTCCAGGGTCTGCCGTCGACAATGACGATATGCATAATATCACGAGAATAGGACATCGCAACACCAACTGGAGAGATTATCATAGGAATTCAATTGAGTTGTGGAATAATAGGCTGAGATATGTTTGTAAAGGGGTGCGACACGGGCGAACGACGCAAACTGATGAAGATTACTTTGAATGGTACAATCGAATAACTGTGCGCTCGATCTCACCTGCAGTTACTGCCGTTGGTTTTCAACCACAACCGTACAATACTTTTGTTGGAGAATTTAATTTTCAACAAAATTTTAGTACGCCTTCTCCGTTTTCGCATCAGTCTTCATTTGGAGGGAGAAGTGACATGATTGGGCAACCAAGTGGGTTTGCAGGAGGCTCTACGATTTTTACGTCAGGTGAAATGAATATTGCAGGAACCTCTAATACTCAGCATGATTTTTTCGGTGATTCAGGGTATGGTGACTTTCGTCCGTTTGGTCAGACAGATTTTCAGACTCCTTATTGGTCGAACACACAAAGTTTCACGAATTTGCTTAACGTCGGACATCAGCATGTTGTGAATGATACTCGACCGCAGAGGAATGTTATATCCCCTATCACTTATCCAGAGTATTCAAACGAAAGAATTCCTGAAAATATAGGATTGCGTAGAGGGACGAGAAGACGCAATCCACCTGACTGTGGAACAGGGAGCCATTTGTATCATTTTAATTATGACGATGATTCTGCTCATTAATTGTGACTATAAAATTTCAATTGTTGTACATTTTGCGTTGTTGCACCGTGTGAATGTTATGATTTCGTAAGTATAGTGTTATTTAAAGCATTGTAGATTATTTTATTTCATCAGTATCAGATTAATAAAAGTGCAGGAAACAAAACACAAGTAAACAAGGCCAATATGGAACATTATTTTGTTCAGATTAATAAAACTCGTATCTAATGTTGGATTCGGCCAATATGGAACATTATTTTGTTCCGACGAGACATTTATAAATTGATCCCAAGGCCCACATACATCATCGAAACTCATATTACGGAGTCCTTCAGTAACCTGTGGAACATAAGATTCTTGCTCCTGGAAACCACCATATGTAGACGTACCGGGTTGGTTATAAAAACCTGAATCGGATGCATGTGGAACGTAAGATTCAGGATCATCAAATCCAACATTATGCTCAATTGAATTTGCTTCCACGTACAGATGCAACACATGCATGTTGTCACATTGCATTATGAACTGTAAAGCATCGTCATCAACGAGATTGACTTCAATTTCATGCCAAGATGCTCTCTCCATGAATGAATACTTGGTTGACATCTTCAAAACAAAATTCGCTGGATCGATTGCTAACATTTTATGCACAACTTCAACTAAATCCATCAAATTAATGGATCGTGATACTCGTATCGGTCTAACAAATGGAATGCTATATTCAATCGATTCATTATCGCTAACTACATGACCACCAAAATATAAGAGTACGTCGATGTTAGACATTTTTCACTGAGATTGGAGAAAAATTCAAAGAGAAGTGAGGGAAAATTTATGAGAATTGTTATCTGATTCAATCGAAAAGTTTTCAATTATATAAGACTCGTTTCTTTATTATTGGTCTTCACGTGAAATTTTCAGAGTATTGACTTTCACGTGAAATTTGCAGAGTCTTGATTTCTCAACTTTCACGTGAATTGTTCAGGAATCGTTTGTACATTATGTTCGTTCGTACATAATCAGACGAAACGATTGGTGTAGAAAAATCGATAAAATTGTAAACAAAAAAAAATATATAAAATAGCAGCATCCGCGCTTACAAAGCGCGGACGCTGCTCCACATAGGAGCGTCCGTTGCTGACAAGCGCGGACGCTCCTACGTGGAGGAGCGTCCGCGCTTGGTAAGCGCGGACGCTGCTCCACGTAGGAGCGTCCGCTGATGACAAGCGCGGACGCTCCTACGTGGAGTAGCGTCCGCGCTTACGAAGCGCGGACGCTGCTACACGTAGGCAGCGTCCGCTCTTCTCATCAGCGGATTGAGGTAGTTTTGATACATGTTTTTTTTTAAAGTATTTTTGAAAAAAAATTTAAAATTTAAATTATTTTTAATAAAAACCCATATTACTACGTCCGTGTTTCAAATATATATGATGTATTTATTTTTACGATTGTCTCAAATATTTGGTTCCGTTTCTACATTTAATAGCATTTTTTATTGTTTCTACTATTATATAGTAAGTCATGAAAAACATCGAACTATTTATTGAAATATTTAAATAAATATAAAATATGATGTTTTTTGTAACTTTTTTCTCAATAATTTTCTCAATATGTGTGAAAAATCAAACAAACTTATAAAATTGGGTCGAAGAGAGTAATATTTTTGTCATTTAGAGGTGTAACCAACCAACGGGACCGGTAGCACGTTGCCCTTTCGGATCGGATTGGGTCACTGGAACTTTGAAAGTCAAAAAATCAGTTCTAAATTAATAAATTTTGGTTTAATTAAATTTTAGCAGAGAAAACCTAATTTATATCTAAGTATATTTTAAATTATATAGGTAGCCAAGCTGGTCTAGTTGTGCAAAAAATTAAATGCTAGTATAGTGTGGTTATTAGACCTTATGCATCTCAAGAAAATTCCCAAATATATTATTATTAAAATAACATGATGCATGGTTAGATCGATGATAATATCATATAAAATATATGTTATGATTCGATAGTATATTAGATCAAATTTATATTTTGTATAAGCTGAAAGCAAAAATATTGTGTTTTCGAAAACTTTTCGTTAAAAAAATAGAACAAATTAATTGTGTACAGATCTCGAGCACGAAAACTGATGCCTCGACGCCGAGAGCTAGGTCATCTTTGGGGCGTTGTTGTGCCACCTATTTTTTTTTAATAATTCTTTTATAAAAATTTCAAGGAACTAATTGTAATCATAACTGTAACTGTAACGCCCCAGATTCGACGACTGTCCTCACTGTATCAAGAAGAGTCTTTCCAGCGTGCTTATGTCCTCACTCACACGCACCTTGAGAAACTTCCCAGGAGGTCACCCATCCCAAAATTGCCCCAAGTCAAGCACGCTTAACTTTAGAGTTCATATGTGATGAGCTACCGAAAAGAAGATGTATCTTCGTGATATGAGTAGTACCAATCAAATCTTTTAAGCCCTCTTCAACTGTACAGTCCATTACATTGAACAGTCTCGGAATCCCTCTCCTTCCGGTGTAAGAACGGTTCATTCATGTTCCCTCCATCTAGAAGCCTGCCAGGAGCCGTTCATTGTCCGTGCCACCTCATGGCACCGACGATCACCCCCGCCCTCTTCGGCCTCGGGCCTCACAGTAACTAACGTTCACTGATAATTAAACATAACTGACGATTCATGAACAGTAACCAGATTGAGCCAAGAAGGTTGCAGTTCATAGGTGTGATTTTTCTTAAAATGCGAATCAGCAGTTCTAAAGCGTCTAACCAAGTGGTCAGCTTTAAACTTACAAGGAAATATTTTCTAATTTTGACTCCATAAAGTTCTTAATAGTACTTGTCTATCACAGTTCATAAAGTTATCAACAGGACCACAAGTAATTAATTTCTTTCCCTTCTATCCTTTAGGCCTAAAACTATTTTGGTCCCTTTACTAGTTTTTCAACGGAAATAATAGGTTAAGTTTTTTGCGTCATTGTTGGGATTGTTAAAAGTAAAAATTTACGGTAAAAGAAAAATCTCAAACTCATAAAATATATTAAATTAAACACTTTTATAAAATTTTATCTGCTCAATTGTGTTCTTCTTCACAAATTGAGAGACCTATTTATAGAATTTCTTTGAAAATAATCCAAAAATAAATATATCATTACTTACATCATCACACACTAAATTTCAATATTTACAACTCTTATTTTCAACATTCAATAATTTCAACTCTTATTTTCAACAATCCCCCTTGTGATAATGATCATGATACAATGATTGTCTTCATTACGTGTATTTAAACTTCATCGTTAAAAATCTTACTAGAAAAAACTCATTGGGATAAAAACCATGGTAAGAGAAAAAGAGTACAGTCACATAAACTCCCCCTCATGTTAACACAAACGATTCTTTCAAAAATTTCATAGATTGCGCATCCCAATGTTATATATATATGATTTCTGAATATTGTCATACGAAGTACCTTTGTGAAGAGATCTGATGAGTTTTTACTTGATTGAATGTAACGAATATCAATATTTCCATTATTCTCAAGCTATTAGGTGAATGCAAAGAACTTAGGGGGGCTATTTTTTATGTATCCCACTTTCATTTGAGAAACATATTCAGCATTATCTTCATATATTATCACATATTTCTTACCGAATGATAATCCGCATGATATTTGGTTATGTTCGGTCATTGATTTTAGCCATACACATTCACGACTTGCTTCATTTAGTCTGATAATCTCGGCGTTATTTGAAAAAGTTGTTACGATTGTTTGTCAAACTTCCCACTACTAATTTTTTTTTTATAACTCATAAACTCGAAAATTACTAATTAAAATAACATTAACATATCCATAAATTATAATAATTTAACATTTGAAATCTCAAGTGCGTAAAAATCCCTAAATTGTCAACTAACCAAAAATCCTACGTCAACATTTAAAAAGATCAACTAACATCAAAATAAAGCATAAAAATGTCTCTAATAAAATAATTAATACTAATCATTTAAATATTTTATCTAACAAGTTAATTTGTAAAATAAATGTCCCTCGGGAGTGTACTACCGTACTCATCCACTCAAGCGTCACCGTATCTCTCATATCATCAAATCCTGCAACATTCAAACCTAGTGAGTCTTATGACTCAACACGTTTTAAACATGAGTAGCAAATAATATATATATAATCACAAGCATTAAAGTCATACTTTTATTTAAAATAGCTTTTAAGCATAAATAAATCGTAAATCGTAAAATCATATCATCGTAAAGCTTTCAATCCTTTATCATTTTGGGTGAAGTTTGATCTTCGAAAATGACTAGCATTTTATCCTCTGGTCAACTGATTAGGCTTTAGCTCCACATGGCCCATGGGGACAGGCACTAGACACCGCCATGGAAATACGATCGTCGGGCTCCTTCTGGGTCATTTCCCGTAAACGTGCTCCCTCTGAGACCTTCTCCCTCACGACATTCCCATAAAATTGTAAGTTCACTGTTTCTTCTTAAAACAGATTTCCCTCATATCCTCTATCCTTTGACACGATCAATTCACGTCCCTCAAAATATTTTTCTCTTTCATTTTAAAGTATAAAATATCATTACTTTCAAAAATAGCATTTTAACAGTAAAAATTGCACAGTACCATAAATCATAAAACTCATCATAACAAATCATTTAACATGCTTATGACCCCTTCGGTACGATGCGTATCCTTAACGTATTACACAAGTGTAAAATGACCTTTTTGCCCCTAGATGTAAAATTTCTCGATTTTGACTTTTTCTTACTTTTAATGAAGTGAGCTTATCCCAATTAATTATTTAAGCTTAAATATAATTTTTAGATAATTTTATTTAGCTTAAATTCAAGGCTTTTGATTTAATTTCTTAATTAATAATTTGTGAGGTGTTTAACTCTCGAATTAATTCAAACTTTAATATTTTATTCCCAAATTTTAATCATAGACTTTTTATTACCTAAACTAACCTTGTGAGTCATGAGCCACCCCCGTGGGCCCTTGATTTTAACTTTTTCTATTAAATTCATTTTTGGGACCCTTGCATGAACCCACCGAGCCATCACCTAATTTTATCGAACAATGCCTGAGCCACCTCGAGCCCAACCCTGACCAGACCCTTTTGGACCCTCCTGACCAGTCCTGACCCCTTGAACCAGCACCTACACTCCGCACGAGCCCTGCACAAACGTCACCAGCCGCGCAAGTTCTTCTTAGTCTTCCTAGGACTCCTAATCGATCAAGGACACCATTAGCTACTTAACCATCGATTACCTCTGCCCCTCACCGACCCTGGACCAATCTCAGACCCAACCGAGCCAGCCTAGAGCCCCTTGGTCCATGTTGCAGCCGCTACACCAGAAACAAGAGTAGCCGCGCGAGTTCCCTCATGTTGTGATCGAGCCACCAACGAGCCACCCTGCACCAGTCCCTGACCGACCCCTGACCATCCTCCCTAGACCCTATTGGACCAACCCTGAACTGCTCTACCCTATCCGCAAGCCCCCCTTGGCTGTGGCCCCCTTGCGCGAGCATGGGGAGGAGTCCCTCTTCGCGTGGACTCTTCACCATCCTATAAACTCGAGTCCTAGCTCCGCTAGGACTCCTCCCAACCCTTGACCACGTCCAGTCCAGCCACCTAGGATTCTTCTTGCAACTCTCGTGCAGCCGTAGCTTACTGTCCAGCCCTCGTTTCCACTTAGTTTTGTTCATGTTCTAACCATATTTCACCCTATGGTTGCAGGGTACTTGTTGAAAATCATAATACGTTCATATACACGTAAAAATGTTCAAAACTTTTGAAATTAATTTTCATACCGTTAAATCATCGAATGTTTACATTTTTCATGCAAAAACAATTGAAACATGAATATTATGGTTTGAATGATGCGTCAAAGGGTTTAGAAAACGTGTCTTTGCATTTAAAACGCTCGAATCCTTAGTGAGGATGCGAAGATGGATGAACGGGTGACGAAGAACCCTAGATTTTCTTCTCTTGCTAATTTTCAAAATTTATGTGTGTGCTAGTGTGTGTGATTCTGCTGAATAGGTGTCAAAAAGACCTAAGAATCTTTTTATAAATTTTAATTTACATGTTAATGGGCTTGGGTTTTAGGTTTTCAAGTACATGACCAATTGGGCCTACTCAATTTAGTTAAATTGAGCCCAATATCCTTCAGTCTATGTGTCAAAGACTACATACACATGTTTAATGTCTTTGTGCAAGACTCACTCAACTATTCATTTGGCTTGATTCTCTGTGTATATGTTAGTTATTGTGTGCGCGTGTGTGAGAACTGATATATGAATACAACACAAAAGTGTTCTCACATACTGAGAGAATTGTACTTCTAGTCTAAGCTGATAACACGTTCAATTGTTCCCTCAAATCTAGGCTGGTTGCTTCTTGTAAGCTGATATGTATTATGCGTTCCCTCTCTTATCTGTGTTCATCCGCACACACTTTTCCTTTTGTGTTCTCTCTTATCTTTGTTCATGGCCTTGATCTTGTATATATAAGGGCAATGTATCCGTACATCAAGACTCATCAAATGTGTTCGTTGCAATTTGAATTTGTTCCTCGAAATTTGTGTCTGATCCTTTCTAACAGCCATTTTGGAACGACTCTACTTTAATCTCTATTGCAACGTTCATTATTGTCCTTTGATTGGACAATTTCTTTTATACCCTTGGGCAAAGATGGATTCTATTTAGATAAGCTTGTCTTGTTCTGCAAACTAATCGGCTCCTAACTTATGCTCTGAACTAGTCAGCTGAACTGGTCTTGATCTGGTATGGTGAAATCAGTTGGCTCGTCAGCTGGACTGATTTCACTGAATCAATTGAACTGGTTAGCTAGGCTCTTCATCAGTTGAACTGGTCAGCTGGACTATTCATCAGTTGGACTCTTCATCAGCTAGCCGGTCTTCTGCTGAACCACCTATCAGCTGAACAATCAGTGGAACTAGTATTTGATATTTTCAGTTGGACAGGTTCAGTTTGGGCAATCAGTTGACACTTTCAGCTTTTATCTTGATAGCTTCAGTTTTGTTTCGGTAACTGATATGTTCGAAGCCTGATCAGTTTCATCTTTCTGCGTACTTAGATAAATTCACGAGAAACAAAACAAAGAAAACTACATTCAATGACTGCAATTAAAATAATTTAATTAGGCATTTTCATTTTCCCTAGATTTGCATACAATTGTATTATGTTATCGCATTTTGGGCCTTACAGGAGTGGTAAAATATTCATAATTAAATAGCCATCAAATGACAAAGAAAAAGAAGTGGTGTTTGAAATTATCCATTTTCCTAATAGTTTTGGTTGTGATTAAAATTAAATTTGGATAAAATTGCATATTTCTCTAAAGTTTCGCCAAATTAATTAAGAATCGGTTTTTAAAAGATGCTGGACTTTAATATAAGATTTTAACATTAAAATTAAAATTATTATTATTATTATTATTATTATTATTATTATTATTATTATTATTATTATTATTATTATTATTATTATTATTATTATTATTATTATTATTATTATTATTATTATTATTATTAGTTTAAAAAAACATTAAAATTATTAATTTTGAATTTAAATGATTGAACATAAGAGATAAAATAAAAATAAATTTATAAAAAATGAAATTGAGTGGTTAAAAGATATTTTTGAAATAAATAAAAAATTTACCAACGTTTTAAAAGTTGGTTAGTAAAAAATTTCAACTTTAAGTAATATAATACTATATAAATGTACAATAATATAATTTTACTTCCTTAAGTAAAAAAAAATTGATACTCACTGAAAATTTAAGGTCTGGTTCCAGCAAGTGATACTAGTCCAGATGCAGGTTTCGTGTAATGTCCGAGATTATGTTATTATGAGCCGAAGCTAATTAATTGAAAAATTGATGTGATTATGAAAGGCCAAGATCTGAGGAAGCCCGAAGAAGACATCAGTTAAGTGTGAGACCAGAAGGTCTCGCGCATATGCACGGAGATGAGGCGCGCATATGCGTGAGCTGCTATATGCCGAGACAGTAAGTCTCGCGCATATGCGCGAGAAGAGGCACGCCTATGCGCGAGCAGATGAATATGCAAGCGCTGAGACAATAGGTCTCGCGCATATGCGCGAGCTGGTGAACTTCATAAGTGCCGAGATAGAGAGTCTCGCGCATATGCGCCGATGTTGGATGCGCATATGCACGAGACATGCTGAATAAAACTATGACACTTGTCTTGCCATGCATATTTACATATAACAAACTCCTTCATTCCAATTCAGATTATTGAGCAGCATCAAGAACCGAGAGAGACCTTCCGTGGAAATCCTTAAACTTATTGAATCTTAGAAATTTGATTGTGCAAGATCCAACCGTCCGATTTTCAACTCGAGTTTAGTTCCGTGATTCTCTCGTCAAAGGCTTCAAAAGGATGTAAGTTTTCTTATGTTCTTGCATGGTTCGAAAGTTTGATGTTGGAGGAATCATGATTTGATTGATATTTTATGTTCCTGAGTTTATAATTACTTTTTAATCGAAACCGGATCGAATAACGGACAGTGTATGCAATTGTTATAATTTTTCCAGCTTATATTCGAATGGGGTTATGCAGATTTTGAATTGTGGGTTGTAATTGTTATTGTAGTATGAGTTGTTGAGATTGGCCGTTTGTTGTTTGTATTGCCGGGATCTCGAAATGGCACCGTTATGCTGTTGAAATGGAATTAGGTTAGGATTGATTATACACAGTCTTGTGTTGAGTTGTATATTGATGTTATGCCTCTCGAATATGTTATTCCAGATTGGTATTGAAGACTTCGAACTCGAGAATTCAACTTCAGAATCGGTAGAAGAACGAGCCCAACCCCGAGAAAGGAAAGGTATAAATCAATGTTAAACCGGGATTGATAACTCGAGTAAGATGTAACTTGAGTTTCCCAAAACCACATACTTAATTGTTATTGTTTTGATAAAATTTAATTCCTTGAATGTATATGAGTGTTCTATTGATTTATAGAAAGACATAGAATACAAGATAGATATTGTGAAAGAGTCATTGGCAGAGGTGCAAGGTCACTGGACGTTTGGTTCATATCGATGCGCTTAGGAGTTGATCGGCTCCTATTGTAGATACTCGATATAGTAGGCCGAAGTCTGGGAATAAGAATGTACCACCATCTAGAAGGGGAGAGTATATGGGAAACTTGTTGCGTTCTTATTCAAACCGGGATCCCTAGATAAGAGACGAGTCAAAGATTAAGAATAAAATAGTTTGCTTTTATAGTTTGTATTGATTTATGTTTTCCTAGATTCTGGATTACGATACATGTTGTTTGAGACATGTTTTATATTCTTCTATATGATTGTATGAAATACATGTATACATTGTTTATACTGGAAATTATATTATCACCGGAGTTATCCGGTTGTTGTTGTGTTTGTATGTATGCATGACAACAGGTGGAACAGGATAATGGTCGAGAAGAGGATAAAAGATGAAGATTAGACTGGTGATCCGGGCCTAGAAGTAGAACTGGCTGTTCAACACTGATATGTAGTTGATGAACCTTAGTTTGTTATGATTTTGTTTTAAACAAGTTTGTATCGTGGATCATGTTGCAGTTATTAAACTTGATCATGTAAATAAATAAGATGGATTATCACATGTTGTAACGATTTGTACGCTTGTGTATTAAAATTATTCGACCTTGTTTATTTAATTGATCCATTTAATCCCAAAGATGATTAAAAAATGAGTTAGCGTCCGGGTCCTCACATTTCGAATTTGCCCTGAGCCTGCAATCACGAAGGAGACCGTTAGAAGGGGTGATACCCATGGATGGGCCCACTACCCTGGCCCATCCCTAGCCCAAATGGAAGTTCAGCCTAGCACGGGCCCATGTATTTTCTTATAAATACTAGGGTCGGATGCATAACTGATTGATTTACTATATTATTTTTCAGCAGCACCCTTAGCTGCTCCCTTTTATATCCCCAGTCTCTGACTTGAGCATCGTAGGGTCTACGTTGAGACACCCTCCAATCCCCCTTCTAACGGTCTCCTTCATGATTGCAGGCTCAGAGCAAATTCGAAACCTGTGTCTGGACTAGAATCACTTGCTAGAACCGAACCCTAAATTTTCAGTGGGTATCACTTGGCGCCGTCTGTAGGAACTTTGAGCTGAGACGTAGAGATGGTAGGCCGGAGAAGAAGCAGAAGAACTAACTCCGTAGCATCCGGTCTTCAGATGAGACCCGAACAATCTCGTCATGAGACGAGAAATGAACAATCTCGTCCTGAGATGATAGCCGAACAACGTCGTCTTGAGACGACAACCAAACAAACTCGTCTTGAGAAAACAGAAGAGCTACCTCGTCCCAATGATAATGTGGGGAACTTGACCTTGGAACAATTGAGACAGTTCATCACCAGGATAGTTGACGAAGCCATGAAGAGGAACCAAAAGTCTATGTTTTCTGAAGGACAAACCACTCGCCAGGAACGAGATGAGAATGTGGAGGGTCGTCAAAGAAGGGTTGAAGAGACGCGACCCCTCCCAAGTGAAGAGAATCCGGAGATGGAAGATATGTGGAGGGAGATACGGATGTTGAGGCAGCAATTGGCCAAGTGATACTCACTGAAATTTAGGGTACGGTTCCAGCAACTGATACTAGTCCAGACGCAGGTTTCAAATTTGCCATGAGCCTGCAATCACGAAGGAGACCGTTAGAATGGGGCTGAGAGGGTGTCCCGGCCTATCCTATCTGAAGCTCATGTCAGAGAGTGAGGATATGAGGGGAGCAGCTAAGGGTGCTGCTGAAAAATAATATAGTGAATGAATCAGTTATACATCCGAACCTGGTATTTATAGGAGAATACATGAGCCCTTGTTGGGTCTGTCTTTCATTTGGGCTAGGGATGTGCCAGGGGTAGTGGATCCATCCATGGGGTATCACAGTCTCCGCCTCCCGAGTCGAACTGAATCATAGGTTTGAAGTTCGATTAATTGCGTTCTCGGTTTACAACATGTGAGTAGTGTGTTCTTCCTCTGCTGCTCACTATTCTCCAAAAATTGGGAAACAAATTAGGTCACCTTCCCATTGTGAAGGGTCAGATATGTGTCGGGCTCCCATATAAATAGTCATTCATTCTCCACCTTATTTCACTCTCCTGCTTCACTTAATACTTTCTCCATTCCCATGCATGTACCGTTTCCTTCGTCAACGCAAGTCCTCGGATTCTCCCTAGCATCGCGCTCGTCCTCCCTCGCATTTGGCCTTCATCACCCTTGCCCATTAGCGTGCTCGCCCCTTCCCTAGACCATCAACACCCTCGTTCCTTGCCCCCTATCGCCAGCCTCGCCCCTAATTTATCACCCATAGCCCTCGCCTGCACGCAAGCTCCGCACACTTTCTGCATAACTTTCGATCAACCGTGCCCTTTGCTCGCCTTTTTGCCCTTCGGCTTGCTTGCCCATCGCCCTCGACCCTCAACACACTCGCCCTTCATCCTGCCCTCAGCCCCTCGCCCCTGGCCAATCCTCCTCGAGTGCTTGCCCACTTGCCTAGTGTGCAGCCTCGTAGCTTAGAACCCCGCCTTTCTCTCTCGCCAGCGCACACTCTCGCCCTTCCCATCGCCCTCGCCTCGCGCAAGTGCTCGCCCCTTGCCACCTATTGCTCACCCCTCTACCAGCCTTTCCATCGAGTGCCTGCATGATCTCGCTCATCCACCAACCCTCGCCCAACGTTTGCACAGCTTGTTCGCCTCTCGCCCAGCCGTCTCGCCATCGCCCGCACAACCCTCGCCCTGCTTCGCCTCCTTGCCTCGCCCAGCACACCGCGCGCTCGTCCCGCGCTTGTCACCCTCGCCTGCCCTGCCTTCCCCCGCCCGCACAGCCTCGCCCCTACTTCCCTCCCGTAGCCTCGCCTCATGTTAGCCCATCGCCTCATCGTCTCGCCCTCTCCTCACCCTCCCCAACACACAATTCTAGTCTTGCTCGCCCCTCGCCCTCGCATGCTCATCCTCGCCTAGAACGTTGAGAATTTTCCTCGATCCTCGTAATTTTTCAGAGGTAAACATCGTTTGTTATCGAGAAAAATAATTTTTTCTAACATGGTATGTCCTCGTCGTCCCCATCTTCAAGGTCCCTCTACTAAGCTTTTGAAGGAAAATAATTTTTATTTCCCCACGCCCTTGACTCCTTTGCTAAAATAGTCCTTAGCAGGAAAAATAAAACATCAACTTTCTCAACCTCTAACTCCTCTCATAGGCGATGCCTTAGCAGAAAAATAAAACTCTCGACTCATTATCTCGTAACTCCTCTCCTAAGTCGGACCTTAGTAGAAAAGTAATAGTCTCACCTCGTCATCTCGTAACTCTTCTACTAAGCTGGGCCTTGGCAAGAAAAATCAAACTTCTACATCATCACCCTCTGACTCCTCTGCTAGGCGATGCCTGACCAGGAAAATAAAACTTTCACCTCCTCACCCTCTGACTCCTCTGCTAGGCGGTGGTTCAGCAGGAAAATAACTTAATTTCCAACTCCTCACCCTCTGATCCTCTACTAGGCGATGCCTCAGCAGGAAAATAAAAGTTTCAACTCCTCACCCCAGTCTCCTCTGCTAGTCGATGCCTTAGCATGAAAATAAAGGTTTCACCTCCTCAACCCTGACTCCTCTACTAGGCTCAGCCCAAGTAGGTAAAATTTAATTGCTCTTCATCAGCTCTTCTCCTCTACTAGGCGCAGCCCAAGTAGGTAAAATTTAATTTTTCTCCCCTCCAACTCTTCACCTCTACAAGGCTCAGTCCAAGTAGGTAAATTTAAAATTTCTCTTCCACTCTGCTCATCTACTAGACGATGACTCAGTATGAAAAATTTAAAAACTTCTCTACTTCCCTCTGCTCCTCCACTAGGTGATACCTTAGTAGGAAAATTTTAATTTTCTCCTTCCCAACTTTGCTCATCTATTAGACACTTTAGTAGGAAAAATTTTATTTTTCTCCTTTTCAACTCTGCTACTCTACTAGGCGATGCCTTAGTAGGAAAATTTTATTTTTCTCCTTTCCAACTCTACTCATCCAATAGGCGATGCCTTAGTAGGAAAATTTTATTTTTCTCTTTTTCAACTCTACTCTTTTACGAGGCAATGCCTTAGTAGGAAAATTTTTATTTTTCTCCTTCCTAACTCTGATCCTTTACAAGGTGATGCCTTAGTAGGAAATTTTTTTATTTTTCTCCTTTCCAGCTCTGCTCATTTACTAGATGATGTCTTAGTAGGAAAAATTTAATTTTTCTCCTTCTCAACTCTGCTCCTCTACCAGGCGATGCCTTAGTAGAAAAATTTAATTTTTCTCATCTACTAAGCTCCTCTATTAGGCGATGCCTTAGTAGGAAAATAAAGTTTTCTCACTTGCATAATACAACAACATTCATGAACTGAAAGAAGAACTTGATTTTATGGAATTCCAACTGTTTACATTGGAAAATTCAAAGATGAAATACATCAATGATAAAATCCAGAATGATATTTCCTAAGGTGATAAGCATCCCAGGGCCTCTTTAAAGCCTTGTCTTGAGCATTCTCCAAGTAGTAAGCTCCAAAATTAAATTTCTCAATCACTCTGAAAAGAGCCTCCCACTCTGGGTCCAACTTTCCCCTCTGCTCTTCTTGTACCTTCACCAGGACCAAGTCACCCACTTCTTCCTTTCCTAATCATGTTAACCTCAATAGGCGCTCTTTTTCCCTCCTTCCTCACTACCCCTTCATAACACCGACGCACGACTTTTTGGTCCCCGCACAAGACTCCAACTCCTTTTCTCACAGGAAACTTAAGCTTCTGATGATAAGTGGAAGCTACGGCTCTAAAATCCTTCAGAGCTGGCCGTCCTAGAATTCCATTATATGCTGACAGAGTATCACCATGGTGAAGGCTATCATTTTTGTTACCCTCTGAGGATCAGTTCCCAAGCATAGAGGAAGAACAATTTGAACCAAAGACGGGATGGCATGTCCTGCACACCCATACAGCGGCGTAGAGACTGGCTAAAACTCAAATCCTTCCACCTTCATTTGATCCAATGTGCTCTTGAACAAGATGTTTACGGAGCTTCCATTATCAATAAATATCCTCACCATATCATAGGCAATTGTTGTTGTCACCACTAAGGCATCGTTATGTGGAGTCACAATGCCTCGGAGGTCTTCTGGCCCATAGCGGATTACAAGGTCATGTGGTAAGTCTGCACCCCTAGATATCTCAAAGTTCTCCAACCTTCCCCCATGTGCCTTCCGATCTCGCCTAGTGTCTCCATCAGTAGCACCCCCTGAGATCATATAAATCATTCCTTTCGTAGGGTGGTTATCCTCATTCATTTCCCTCCTCGGTTCGATGGGCTTCTGATGGATATCTTTACCTCGACCTTCCCCTCTCTGCTTCCTGACCCTATGATTTATACATGGAGGGCCTTGACCACGCCTAGGGGATGGGTGAGATCTCTGTCAACTCCTGGATGAGAATCTTTCTCGTCTGTCCCGTGAAGGCAATCTAGCACTGCTCTCAACCCTTTGCGACTTCTCCCACATCCCCTCGGGCTCCCTCAACTCCATCACCTTGTCGCGACTCCTATCCAGAGGAACATGTGATGATAATTGTCCTCTGCCCCTAGCTTTATCCTCCTCCCTCTCGCCCGCACCTCTCTTCCTAACTCCTCTTTCCGCACCCTCAACTCTACTTCCCTCAGGCCGCTGCTCCATCCTCTTATGTTGCTGGACATCTTCTAGATTTACATATTTTTCTACCCGAGATAACAGATCATCATAAATTGATGGAGTTTTCTTGACCAACGATTTAAAGAACTCCCCTTCTCTGAGTCCTTGGGTAAATGCACTTATCATGATGTCAGGGGAAGCAGCTTGTATATCTAGCGCTGCATCGTTGAAACGCATGATAAATTCTCGCATAGTTTCAGTTTCTTTCTGCTTCATCACAAACAAGCTCAAATAATTTCTTTGGTGCCTCTTGCGCTAGCAAATCTGTGCAAGAAAGAAGCGAAAAAATCCTCGAAAGATCGTAGGGAGTTGGGTTGCAAGGTGTTAAACCATTGCTGGGATGACCTTAACAACGTGCCCAGAAACACCTTACACTTGACTCCATCTAAATACTGATGCAATGGAACTGTATTCTCAAAACTTCCCAAATGTTATTATAGGTCATTATGTCCATCGTACTCTCTCACAATTGATTGCCAGAAACTTGGAGGAAGCCCTTCTTCCAAAATGGCGAGGGAAAAAGGACTTTCTTTCTTGGACACTGTAGATCTGTTTTCCAATTGCTGCCTCAACATCCGTATCTCCCTCCACATATCTTCCATCTCCGGATTCTCTTCACTTGGGAGGGGTCGTGTCTCTTCAACCCTGCTCTGATGACCCTCCACATTCTCATCTTGTTCCTGGTGAGTGGCTTGTCCTTCAGCAAACATAGATTCTTGGTTTTTCTTCATGGCTTCGTCTACTATCCTGGTGATGAACTGGCCCAATTGTTCCAAGGTCAAGTTCCCCACATTCTCATTGGAACGAGGTTGCTCGTCTGTCATCTGAAGAAGAGGTTGTTCGGCTCTCATTTCAAAACGAGTTTGTTGTTGTCTCGTCTCAAGACGAGATTGTTCGAGCCTCATCTGAGGATGGGATGATACGGAGTTAGTTCTTCTGCTTCCTCTATGGCCTACCATGTCTACGTCTCAGCTCAAAGTTCCCACAGACGGCGCCAAGTGATATTCACTGAAAATTTAGGGTCCGGTTCCAGCAAGTGATACTAGTCCGGACGCAGGTTTTGAATTTTTCCTGAGCCTGCAATCACAAAAGAGACCATTAGAAGTGGGTCGGGAGGGTGTCCCGACGTAGCCCCTCCGACGCTCAAGTCAGCTAACTGGGGATATAAAGGGGAGCATCTAAGGGTGCTACTGAAAAATAATATAGTGAATGAAGCATTTATACATACGAACCTAGTATTTATAGGAGAATACATGGGGCCGTGCTAGGCCTGTCCTCCATTTGGGCTAAGGATGGGCCAGGGATAGTGGGCACATTCACAGGGTATCAAATTTCATTTTATAATAAATTTTTGAATTTGTTATCCACAATAAATTTCCAAAATTTTAAAATAAAATCAAAAATTGTGTCCCTGCACTTGTTGTGATATCTTCACTGTTTTTATTATTTTATTTATTATTATTGTTATAAAAAAAATATTTATTGGTTTTGTATATATGTTTCTTTGCGATTTTGATATTTTATGTCATCAAATTTCAATATTTATTTGTTTTACAGTTTTAATATTTTTTTATCGGAAATGATGATGTGACATCTGACACATTATGTGTCACATATGCATTGCGTCGATGTCATATGAAAACTATTTTGAAAAAAAAAGGATTAAATTGAGAGAGAAAAATATTAAAGACTAAAATTGGAGTTTAACAACTTAAAAGATCAAAATCATAAATTGACAAAATTGCGGATAAAAAATATGCAATATGTCTATGGCTAGTATATGGCATTTTGGCAGTCTGATAGTTCTTGTCACTCCTCGAGACCAAGGCTTAAATGACATCAGATATTTTATGATAACAATATGTCTTGTAATAAAACAGATAGCCAAAACCTTTTTTATATATATAAATATTGTCTTTATATAGACAACAAAAATTCAAAAAATTACATCTCATAATTGCGGAAACGAATATAGCGGAAAAAAATACTAAGGCTAGACAGGTGCTTGATCTTCATATTTTGACTCTCATTACCAGCCCCAGAGCGTCTCTTGCTTTTCGTCGGTCACCTGTTCCTAATTTTTATCAGGGGAGAGAGGTAAGCAGGTGCGCGTTTTAGGAAACACTTAGCAAGTAGATGCCGATCGTTTACCACGATAACAAAATATATATATATATATATATATAGAAATATTTTTAAAATTTCAATACATAACTTGGATAGATTTCAAAAGTTAGCTTATAGACTTATAATATCAAAATAGAAACATATTCAGAGTCGGAAATCAGAACATAACATAATAGAGAAAATTAGAACATATCAGAATAGAACAAACAGAACAATGGAGCACTGATATTAATCTCGTTATCCATGGTAAACTGTCCCTTATATGTTAGTCGTCTAGGGGAAGAGGTTAGAACACAATTTTATACTTACTGGTGGGATCAAAACACGGTTTTATACCTATTTTTGGGGGCCAAAATATAGTTTTATACCCACTGGTCGGGGCCAAACAAAACTTAACAATTCTCTTCCCATTTCCAACTCAAATCATATTAGTGCATCCAGATTCATACTTGATACACAGAGCTTAACATAATTAGAACGGATGAACAAAGGTAAATGAATCGAAGACACAACAAACATATAGTACATCGATCGAATTTTAAAACAAGACATGTCATTTTAAAGCATACATAAGCCAACTTACTATTATTTCAAATGTGCGGTTAGGTATTACTTGATTCTTGGGAAAAGTCTTGGCTGATCTTTGACAGCACTTGGACACGAATTGGGAAGTACCTCGCGCGGGTTTTGGATATGATTCATGGACATAAGAACACTTTTAAAATGTTGGCTAGATGCTGTAGAAACTTGGCTGGAAGCACACGATCACGACAACTACTTACTTGAGCAGGTCGAAATATAATAGTTTGAACGGGGCTCGATTTTTGTTTTGTTTCTGTTCAACTCCTTAGGGCACCTTTTGGCTTGAATAAAGTGATTATTTGGATAGAGTGATGCCTTAGGATAACGCTTATTTTTTGCCCGAAATCGATGAGAACAACAGTAATTTTCTTGCACGAAGGGGGACGAATTTTGGTGAGTTTGTATAGGTTTTTTAGTGTGAATTGTCTAGGCCTTGCATGATATTTATAGGCTGAGAAATGACATATCAAGGGCCATCTATGGTAATTAATTGTAGCCCAAACAGCCACCATGTTGGTCAAATTTCCATTTTACTCCAAAGGTCACATTAGCTTACTAAACGGCCAATTTTTGCACCATGATTATGTCTTCCTCCTAGCTCTTCTCTCGGCTGCATTTTAAGCCATCCTAGGGCATTATGAATGGAGCTCCATCGAGCTGGGCGTTTGTGCTCATGAGCTAGGGGTTTGCAACCTTGAGCTCCTCAACTTTGGTTCTTGCGGATTCGCATCACTCCGAGCTTCTCAAGCTAGATCCTTGAGCTTTTTGAGCTAAAGTTTTAGGTCAATGTTGATCTTTAAACTTGATAAACTTTAGCTAAAAATCCCAAGGTTTATTGCTTGTGTGACATCGTCTCAAAAATCAGAGTCCTCACATCCAACCTCTTTATTAAAAGTTTCGTCCTCGAAACTGGAGTTTTCTTGACCAACAAAGAGTTAAGGGTACTGGGTGCACATCTTCTCCTCTAGTTCTCATGTTTATTATGTTTATACCATTGTACTTTGGCGAGTGGAATGGTCCAGCATCTCAACACATGGATTTTCGTGTCCACCATATGGATAGTAACTTCTTCATATTTCAGTTCTTTGTTAAAGTCCCCTTCTACTAGTAATGATTTGACTTAAAGAATATTGTTCGGGTTAGGAATGTATATTCTTAGTTGTGAAATATCAAAGATGTTGTGAAATCTTGACATTTCTAGTGGCAAGGCCAGCCGGTAAGCTAAGGTTTTGACATTTCCGAGAATCTCAAAGGGTCCGACATATCTTGTATTTAGTTTTCCAAATTTGCAGAATTGGACTACTCTTTTCATAGGCGAGAACTTTACATATGCTTTTTGTCGGGTGCAATAATTGTCTCTGTTTGGTAGAGCGATCGAACCGTGGTGCTTGAGCCGCTGTGTGGTTTAAAATATTTAAGTTGTACCATTACCATCAGCTATAGTTTTTGGTAAAGCGGCAAGCGCTCGGTCCTACAATTGGTATCAGAGCAAAGGTCACAGGTTCGATTCCTATTGATTGCAAGGAGTGCAATTATTGAGAGAGAAATTGTTGGGTGCAATAATTGTGCCTGTTTGGTAGAGCGATCGAACCGTAGTTCTTGAGCTGCTGTGCGGTTTAAAATATTTGTATTGCACCATTATCACTAGCTATAACTTTTGGTTAAACGGCAAGTGCTTGGTCCTATACCTTTTCCCCGACTTTAAATTCTAACGGTCTTCTTTTCATACCATCCCAACTCTTTTGTCGATCTTGTCTTGTCTTGAGTTTATCCCTAATGATAGATACTTTATCAACAGTTACTTGAACAAGTTCAGGTCCCGTGATAGCGTTTTCTCCAATTTCATCCTAGTATAGGGGTGATCTACACTTCCTTCCATAAAAGGCTTCGTAAAGAGCCATTTTGATACTGTTGCGGTAGTTGTTATTATAAGAGATATCTATTAGGGATAGATGTTCATTCTAATTTTCACTGAAGTCTAGGACACATGCCCTCAACATGTCTTCCAGAGTTTATATTGTCCTTTCAATTTGGCCATCCATTTGGGGGTGGTAGGTTGTGATGAAAGTGATTTTAGTCCCCATGGCTTCTTGAAAACTATTCTAGAATTGGGACACAAATCTTTGGTCTCTGTCGGATAAAATGCTTTTCTGGAACTCCGCATAATCTTACTATGTTGTCCATATATATGGTGGCTAGCTTATGTAAATCATATTTCGTTTGTACATGTAAAAAATGTGCATTTTTTGTTAATCTATCCACGATTATCCAAATCTCATCATGATTTTGCTTGGATTTCAATAATCCTACCACAAAGTCCATGGAAATGTACTCACATTTTCACTCCAGTATTTCTAGTGGCTGCACAAGTCTTCCAGGTAGTTGATGTTCAGATTTAACTTGTTGACAGATTTTGCACCTTGAGTCAATCAGTCATATCTTTCTTCATTTCATCATTGCTATATAGACTTCTTCACCATACTTCATCGCTTTCCAGTTCTGGCAAGCAGAAAGGAATGATTTAGGTTCCTTGACCATGCCATTGCATATGATTTCTTCTTGGTTTGGAGTTTGACATTCTTACCTCAACAATCTACCATTGCATGATTTTTGGCTAACCAATCCATTCCTATAATGTCGTCAAAATACACCATAGTAAGTTGAATCAAATCAGCACTAAATGTAAGCGTATTGATATTGATTTTATTATAATTTGAAATTATGTATATTACTTTATCAAAATTTAAACCAAGATATATTCTTAGAACTTAAACTCAATATCGCCTATTGACTTAAATCCCGATAATTTTAACCTAGCTTTTTAGAAAAAAATCATTCAACCTTGTAAGAAATAAATTAATCCTAAAATAATTTTTCTTTTACTAAATCTTGTTTTCATAAAGATCAGGAGCATAGCATGCTCTAACAAAAACGAGTTTTGTTGAATGTCTTTCTCTTTTAATCGTCATTTTTTTTTTATAAATTCCTAGTACCATAAGAAGTCTCAAATCTAATTATGTTACAATTTTCTCAATACCCACCAATATCTCATAACTTACTTTATTTACACAAGATAATAGCCTATATTTCTAAACTGAAAGATATTGTTTCTTACCTTCATTTTATACAAGATATTCAAAAATCTTACATATTTAAAGTTGCTTAGCATTCCGATTTATTATTTAAATCATTAATTATTGAAAAAAAATCAAATTATATATTTGAATATCCAAAAACTTATATAATTCTTATATCATATTTTCATGAATATTTTATTATCCTCGAGTCAAATCTTTAATATTAAGTCGGAAGCTGAAGTTAAATTATCTCTGCTAGGTACATTCCCAACAATATAACTCAATGCTAATTTTTTCATTCTTATGTAATATAATTCCATAAAGTTTGACAAATAGTTGTTGCGTGTTTTCACTACCGCAAGTGTACGGTGTCAAGTTTTAGTACTGGTTAGAGTACAGATATCGATCCCACGAGGAGTGTGTATAAAAATGTATATCAGTGTTCGTAATTAAAATAGTCTCAACTTTATTTAGAAAAATCAAATAAAAGGTTGGTTTGTTTGAAACAATTAAAAAGCGACTAAACAATAAATCGAATTACCGACCGGAGAAATATAAGTGATAGAAATTATCTAGAGGATTGACTTCACTAAATGTCTACAATGATTCTCCTGGTTGCATTCAAATTCCTGAATTCCTATTATTTAATGGCCAAAAACACTTAAGTATTTATTCCCCCTTTCCCAAGTGACGAATAAATGTATCAATCAAACTTCGATTCAATTATTCCTAATACAAATCTAAGTTTAATTGATAAATGCAATCAATGTTCTTACCTAAGCCTCGCAAAAGTTATACGCCTTCCGAACGATATAAACATTCCACGATGTGCCTCTAGTGATCTATAATCCTAGTTCCTCTCCCGAGTTGTAGAATTAATCAAAACCTACAATTTATGGCCAGTAAATTGCAATGAAATAAGAGTAGAGAACACATTTAAATAACACGGAATCCAATCATAAAAATATCCACGTCAAATCATTGTAAAGACAAAGCTACGTTAACCTCTAGAATGGAAATTTAGTTCATCACGAAATCCAAGAGAAAACAATGTAATTTATGATTTCCCAAGAATCACGTGTGTGTGTGATATGTCAATATTCATTTACCCCATCGAGTGCTCAGATAGAGTCATAATGCACATTCACCTTACAGAATCAAGAAATACTCAGTTTAGTTCAACTCACACTTCATTAAAATACAAATTCACATTCATAGATCACATAGGACTTTATTGGTGATTAATTGGCTCAATGAATATTCAACGAAATTATATCAAAGATGAAATCACACAAAGAAATGCTTGCAAGCAAGTGATTAAAGTCTATACGTGATGACTATGTTTTTCAGGTATCCATAGGCTTGACTTGAACAACTTTTCTCCACTAGTATATTGGATAAATGTGACTAGGTTAATAGGTCTTGTAGGCTTGTAACGTTTGGCCACGGCTCACGGCTACATTAAAGGTATGGAAATCAAAAACGAATTTACAGTTCATCCCCATTAACCACTCAGGCATCGACCCAGGAAGAATCAATTTGAGGCTTATTGGTAATCCATGATCAACTTCCTTTCGTAGTACCCTACCCCCAGGGGAATTCGAATCCCCGCTGCCTCCGTGAAAGAGAGGTGTCCTAAACCAATTGAGAGAAATATTTGAACTTCATCAACTTCACTCATTTTCATTTTCATTTCAACCACCACCCACTTTATTTTTTTCTTTTCATTCATATCCTCCATTTCCCGTATTTTCTTTATTGTTCACCACTTTTGATTCATTCTTTTCATTGTTTTTCTTCTTCTTTTCTTTGCCAACTCCTTTTTGCACACTTTAAATTTTTCTTCTCTTTTTTTTTTCAAGGAGCATTTGAATCATTACAACACCAATGAATTTATTTCTCTCAAAATCAGGTAGGAAGTTAAGTGTATAAGCTTCATTTGGTAGTTGTTGTGGGATATAGAATAGATACAAGTGGGGGCTAATCGTATGTCATTGACATACGCCACTTGATTTTTAATAGGCTCAAAATGAGACACTAGGGATACTTCATGTTCAGTTGGTAGGCTCGAAGGCTCAAAACGGCTCCAAAGATCGCCTAAATCATTCTTATGTCACATATTATCCGTATTTCGCCTCGAAAAGTGTTCAAACAAGTTATAGATTACCGTCAATCCATTAATCATCTCATACAAACCAGTCACATTCAATTTTCAATCAAAAATTATATATGAACTAGGTGCACGAAGAGAAAGTAAGCATCTCAGTTAACTTTGAAGCTCAACGGGCTACAATTGACAGTAAACAAAGAACACATGCCCAAGGATGTTGCGAAAGACTGCCTAGATCATTTATAAGTTTGCAAAAGTGTCAATCAATGCCATGCAAGTTTTACCAAGAATCGGATCTCCCTCATCTATTTAGCATCATATGCATGCAACTTGTCTCTAAGCAACGATAGTATCAACAACACGACCGTGCAAAATAATTGTGACTCCGAGGTTATCATGAACACATATATATTTCAGGATCGCAATTCAGTTTTCATCATTGGTCACACATTTTGCTTATCCATGACGCTACCTAACAAGTTCTACCATGCAATAACAATTCAAATTAACTAATACTACGCAATAAAAAAAACTAACTAACAAAGCAATTAAACTAACTAACAAAGCAATTGCACCCCCCCAAACTTAAAGTATGCATTGTCCTCAATGTGTAGAAATGAAAAACATGACAACACATACCTCGCTCCCAAGTGTCAGAACTCGGGGCTCGAATCATCATTCCCAGTATCGTCGGCATCCTCATCCTCATCCATGTGCTGCGGTGGTGAAAGATCTGGTGGTGGGTACTGTGGTGGCCATACTGGATGTGGTGGAAAAGGAACATCCGCAGGTCTAGTATGTGGGAAGCGCCAGGCGAGCACTAATGTGAAATCCATCATAAAAGACATGAAGACACCAGTAGTGTATCGGTGTTCAGCTTGCTCTTGGCGTTCGACCCGCATATCCTGTTCCAGTCGGAACATGCGATCTCCCAAACTTGATCGAGGGATCGATGGTGGTGGTGGTGGATTGCGTGCTCTGGCCCTCTGGTTGTACTCGGCCCTGGCCTCTTGTCGTTCAATCTCGTCTCCAAAGCGCGAACGGTTGACTTCGTATGGCGTGAATGGGCCCTTGGGTTTCAAAACCTGTTCGTCTGTGCCCCATTGCACACCGGCATAAAGACATAGTGCGGTGATAGTATGTGGACAAGGAAGGCTGACAGTCATAAGCCCCGTACCAGCACGCATGATAAAACTGTGAATGAGCTTCCCAAGATCCATGGTCTTCCCGGTCATTATTGCGTAAATCAACGCCACTTTAGCCTTTGTAATTTCAGTCTGATGGGAGGAGGGCATGATCCGTGAGAGAATAAAAGATGCCCAACTGCGTGGGTCACGGCGTAAATCAGATTTCTTCAGCGTAACCGGGAGCCCTGATTCAATCGCCACTATGCACCCTCGATGCATAAGCTCCTGATAATCTCATCGTAATCAACATCGCCATTAATCAACGCAGTATATCCGTCATTTTCTAAATCCGGCAGATTGTAGATTGCATTAATGGTGGCCGAATCAAAATAGACGAGTTGCCCTCGCACCAAAACTCCGTATTCCTCGTGCTTGATTCTCAAATTTGCATAGAATTCCCGGACTACAGAGATAACCGCATCTGGCTGTGACTGGGCTATGTCGACCCACCTTCTTCGCACAATTTCCGCATTTACAGCACAGTTCAGGTTTATCAAATCTATCCCTCTTTCATTAATAATAGATCGAGACATGGTGCTCTCATATACCCGAAAGGCTTCCTCGTTCCAAAATTTGTGAGCATCGTAGGAACGAGACGAGGAAGCCCCATCTTTTGATCTTTTTCTCGACGGCATAATTTTCAATTTGTATCCACTCCAATAATCAATAATATAAACACAAAATCCACCAACAATTGCTTGAATCTGAAAATAACCCAAACTATAGCCAAGTAAAGGAGTTGGTACCCTTGATTGAAGAGAATAACTAGAAGGCGACGCTTCGAGGAAGTAGGCGGCGGCGAGGGGCGGCGACGGCGGCGGCGTGCCTGAGCGGAGGAGCGGCGGTGGTTTGATGATGGAGATGAGTTGTGTGAAGGTTTGATGGTGAAAGAAGGAGTTGGATTTAGTTATGGAGGTGGTGGAGTATGATTTGGAGAGGATTTGTGAGGGTGGCGGCTGTTTGTTGTGGAGAGAGAGTTGTGAGTAAACAAAATCGAGAGGTAGGGTTTTGTTTTTAAAAAAAATCTGTACGCTGCGCGCGCGATCGAGCGAGAAGTGGCGCGACCGCGTGCAGGTTTCTGTCATCTGCGACTAAGTATGCGCGCGGGCGTGCGTGAACTCGCGCTGGGGCGCGCGGGTTTCTGTCCCTTGCCTCTGATAATTAGCGCGCAGCCGCGCGAGATGTTGCGCGATGGCGCGCCAACTGCTGTGCTTGCTCTTGGTTCTGGGTGCGCTGCAGCGCGAGAATTCGCGCTGGGGTGCGCATGCATCTGTATTTTCACACTTTTTTTTTAAATAAATAACCTGCAAAAATAAAACGATTCAGATTAATACTTAAATCGCGAATATTAAAAATATTAACTACGAAATTGATATGAAATAATGAAGCAGAGCGAATGCGAAAATAAATAAATGCGGGTTGCCTCCCACACAGCGCTTGGTTTAACTTCATCAGCCCGACTACCAGTCCTGCTCAATTGGGTTCACCCAGACTAAGATTGTCAATATTCCTCCTTCAGTTCCATAGTATGCCTTAACCCGCTGTCCATTGACCTTGAAAGTTCGTCCATCACTGCACTTCAACTCGATAGGCCCATGAGGATATACTGTTTCCACTACAAATGGCCCTGACCAACGTGATTTCAGTTTACCAGGAAACAATTTCAGACGACAGTTGAATAGAAGTACTTGTTGTTCTGGTTTGAGCTCCCTTCGGACAATGATTTTGTCATGCCACTTCTTAGTTTGCTCCTTGTAGATTTTGGCATTTTCATATGCGTCATTTCGGAATTCATCCATCTCACTTAACTGCAGTTTTCTGACATCGCTAGAAGCTTTCAGGTCGAAGTTCAACTTTTTAACTGCCCAAAATGCTCGGTGCTCCAGTTCTAGTGGCAAGTGGCATGCTTTCCCAAAAACTAGCCTATAGGGAGGCATCCCAATAGGCGTCTTGAATGCGGTCCGATAAGCCCATAACGCATCATCTAACTTCATAGCCCAATCTCTCCGGTTGGTGTTGACATTCTTTTCCAGAATTTGCTTAATTTCCCGGTTGGATACTTTAGCTTGGCCATTCGATTGAGGGTGATATGCTAGTGCCACTTTGTGCTTCACATTGTATTTAGCCAAAAGTGAGTTGAAAATTCTATTGCAAAAATGCGTACCTTCATCACTTATGATGGCTCTCGGTGTTCCAAATCTGGTGAAGATGTTCTTATGCACAAATTTCGCTACAACATGAGAGTCATTAGTATTGGGGGCGATTGCTTCCACCCATTTCGACACATAATCAACAGCTAACAGAATATAAGAGTTACCAAAAGACGGGGGAAAGGGTCCCATGAAATCTATGCCCCAAACGTCAAAAAGTTCCACTTCCAAAACATTTGTCAGTGGTAATTCGTGACGCCTAGAGATGTTTCCTAACCTTTGCATCTATCACATGATTTTACTAAGGTATAACTATCCTTAAACAAACTAGGCCAGTAAAAACCAGATTGTAATACCTTAGCTGATGTTCGTGATGCTCCAAAATGTCCACCATATGGTGAAGAAGGACATTTCTCCAAAATTTGCTGCGCTTCAATACCTTCTACACATCTCCTAATCACTTGGTCAGCACACCTCTTATACACGAACGGGTCGTCCCAATAAAAGAACTTTATATCATGGATGAACTTTTTCTTCTGATGATAGCTCATATCTGGAGGGAGGGTGCCGCAAGACAAAAAATTAGCAATATTAGCAAACCAAGGAAGTACAGATTTTACCTCAAAAAGCTGCTCATCTGGGAATGTTTCCTGTATGGCTCCTTCTACTCTTTTCTCTTCCAGCTCAAGCCTCGACAAATGATCACCTACCTGATTCTCACTACCTTTTTTATCCTTGACCTCAAAGTCAAATTCTTGTAATAACAAAATCCACCTTATCAAGCGTGGTTTTGTATCTTTCTTGGCGAAAAGGTAGCGAATGGCTGCATGTCAGTGAAAACGATTACCTTTGTGCCAATCAAATAAGGCCTGAAATTTGTCGAAGGCAAACACTACTGCAAGAATCTCTTTCTCGGTCGTAGTGAAATTATGCTGAGCAGTATCCATTGTGCGGCTTCCGTAGTAGATCGCCCTAAACATCTTGTCCCTTCTTTGGCCTAAGACAGTGCCCACTGCATAATCAATTGCATCACATAGTAGTTCAAAGGGCTCCTTCCAGTCCGGCACTATCATGATTGGTGCGGTCACCAATGCCATTTTAATCTTCTCGAATGCCTGCAAACAATCATCATCAAATATAAAAGTCGACTCTTTTTCAAGCAAGTTACACAGGGGTTTAGTAATTGTGGAAAAGTCTCTAATAAATCTACGATAGAACCCCGCATGTCCGAGAAAACTCCGTATTCCTTTGATGTTCTTTGGTGGGGGAAGTTTTTCGATCGCAACGACTTTAGCTCGATCCACCTCTAATCCCTTAGACGACACTTTATGTCCGAGAACAATACCCTCTTGGACCATAAAGTGACACTTCTCCCAATTTAGAACTAGGTTCTTATCCTGGCATCTCTGCAAAACAAGGGATATGTTATGTAAACAATGATCAAACGACGAACCGAATACCGAAAAGTCGTCCATGAAGACTTCCATTATTTCCTCCACCATATCTGCAAAAATGGCCATCATACACCTCTAGAAAGTGGCAGGTGCATTGCATAGCCCAAACGGAATTCTCCGAAAAGCGAACGTGCCATAGGGACACGTGAAAGTAGTCTTCTCCTGATCTTCTGGTGCTATAGCAATTTGGTTATATCCTGAATAGCCATCTAAAAAACAATAATGACAATAGCCAGCAAGTCTATCAAGCATTTGATCAATAAAAGGCAATGGAAAATGATCTTTACTTGTGGCATTATTTAACTTTCTATAATCAATACATACTCTCCAGCCAGTTACAGTGCGAGTAGAAATCAGTTCATCATTTTCGTTTTTATCCACAGTTATTCCACCCTTTTTCGGTACAACTTGTACATGAGACACCCAACTACTATCATAAATGGCATAAATCACACCAGCATTTAGTAATTTCAGTACCTCGTTTTTCACAACCTCTTTCATTGCTGGGTTCAACATCCTCTGGTGGTCCACATAAGGAGTATACGACTCCTCCATCAAAATTTTATGCATGTATATAGTGGGGCTAATTCCCCTAATATCAGAAATCGACCATCCTAAAGCAGCTTTAAATTTCCTCAATACTCTCAATAATTTATCTTTTTCAGTACAAGTAAGGGAGGAAGAGATGATTACCGGATATGTCGACTTGTCACCTAAAAATGCATAACAAAAGTGGCTTGGAAGTTCCTTCAAGTCAGGCGAAGGTGCTTTTACCTCGATTCTCTCATTTATATCCAACTCTTCAGGCGGTGCATCTTTCCTCCTATCCTTATGCAGTGCTTCAAGAGCCACTCTTTGCTCTTTCACTTCCCAAGTTTCTTCATCAACAGTCCCAGCAGCACCTATCAAACAGCTCTCCAAAGGATCCCTAGTTCCTGCATAATCAGTGGACATACATGAGTCTAAAACATCAATGCTTTTACAGGTGCTGACCTCATTTGACTCCTTCATGGCGTGGTAGATATTGAAAATGACAGCTTCTCCGCCAACTCTCAAGGTGAGTTCACCCTTATGCACATCTATCAATGCCCTTCCGGTTGCCAGAAACGGTCTCCCGAAAGTTAATGGAGCGTCATGATCCTCTTCCATATCTAAAATCACAAAGTCAGCTGGAAAAATAAATTTATCTACTTTTACCAGTACATCCTCGACGATCCCACGTGGATACGTGAGACTTCTGTCTGCAAGCTGCAACGTGATAGTGGTTAGTTTTACCTCTCCAAGCTCCAATTCCCTGTAAATAGAAAATGGCATTAAGTTAATAATTGCTCCTAAATCACATAAAGCTTTGCTACATTTAGAACCACCAATAAAGCAAGGAATAGTGAAACTCCCTGGATCTTTTAATTTTTGTGGTAGCTTCTTCTGTAGTATGGCGCTACACTCTTCAGTAAGGTTCACAGTCTCAAACTCCTGCAGCTTCCTCTTCTTAGACATCACATCTTTGATAAACTTTGCATAATTCGGCATTTGCTCTAAAGCATCAGCAAATGGTATGTTGATGTGTATCTTCTTAAAAATCTCCAAAAATTTCGCAAACTGATCATCTAAATTCTTCTTTTTGAATCTCTGAGGGTATGGAAGGGTCGGTTTATATACTGGAGGTCGTTCAACTTCAACTTCTGTCTTGGATTCCTCAGTTTTGCTCTCTTCAACTGTCTTCTCACTTTCCACTCTCTCTTTAGGAGTTTGTACCTCTAATTCCTTTCCACTTCTCAAGGTGACTGCCTTGCACTGTTCTTTTGGGTTAACCTCTATGTTGCTAGGAAATTGACCCTGTTATGATCTTTCAACGCGTTTGCCAACTGTCCAATTTGAGTTTCCAAAGATTTCATTGTGGCACCCATATTTCCCATGTGAGTCTCCATGTTTTCAAGACGAGACTCAGTCCTTGCCATCCGCTTTCCCGACTCGGCAACAAACGTTCCCACTAAATCTTCAAATGAAGGCTTTCCTTCCCCCTTTGATGTATTGAACCCCGGTGGAGGATTCAACACATTTTTATTATTTGCATAAGAAAAATTTTCGTGATTTCTTAATCCTGGATGATAAGTATTAGGGGGAGGGTTACCTCGATATCCTCCGAATCCTCCAAAATTTCTGTTGTTGACGTACTGAGCTTCTTCAGGAATGAATTTCTCTTCAGCAACAGTCGATGGAATCTCAGTTTCGGATGAACTCACTTTGTTCATAGCTGCGATTGTGTGGTCAGTGCTGATACCTGTGCAGTGAGTGACGTAATGGGATCCACAGCATAAACTCCAGCTGTCTTTTTTACTCCTGCCCTTTCAGACGGCCACTGGTAGCTATTTATTGTCATCTGTTCAAGCAAGTCATAAGCTTGCTCGGGAGATTTAGCAAAGATCGTGCCACCAGCTGCAGCATCTACTGTTCCTCTTGTTTGCCCATTTAGACCGTTGTAGAATAATTCGATCGCACCCAATCTTCGAAGCCATGGTTTGGGCATTTTCTCAACAGCTCCTTGTATCTTTCCCATGCCTCATACAATTGTTCAAAATCAGTCTGCCTGAACGTGCTAATCTCAATCTTCAACTGTGCAGACTTTGCAGGGGGGAAGTATTTTGCCAGAAATTTTGTCGCCAGCTCCTGCCAAATAGTGATACTTCCTAAGGGAAGCGATTGAAGCCATCCTCGTGCTTGATCCCTGAGAGAAAAAGGAAACAAACGCAGTCTAATATTATCATCAGGAACATTATTAATTTTTACCGTATCCGTTATCTCCAAGAAGGTCCTCAAATGAACGTGAGGATCAGAAGTGGCGGTCCCAGCAAACTGGTTTTGCTGAACCATATTGATTAGAGCAGGCTTCAATTAAAAATTATTGGCGTTGATTGTCCCTCTTGCAATACCAGAGTAATGATTGTTGATCACTGGTCGGAAGTGATCTCTTATAGGAATCGCCTCTGGTTGGGCGTGTCTGTCATTCTCTCTGTTCTCAGCCATTGCTTGGATCTTTTCTCTTCTGGCTTTCCTTAATCTTCTTGCAGTTCTTTCGATCTCCGGATAAAAAATAAGCAAGTCAGGGCTTTGCGATCTTAGCATACACTGTCAAGCAGAAAAAAATGAAAAACTCAATCAATATAAAATAAAATTAAAAGCTCTAAATTAAAATCTAGACTAATTGGTAACAATACTGATATAAATTCAAATTTGACACTCCCCGGCAACGGCGCCAAAAACTTGTTGCGTGTTTTCACTACCGCAAGTGTACGGTGTCAAGTTTTAGTACTGGTTAGAGTACAGTTATCGATCCCATGAGGAGTGTCTATAAAAATGTATATCAGTGCTCGTAATTAAAATAGTCTCAACTTTATTTAGAAAAATCAAATAAAAGGTTGGTTTGTTTGAAACAATTAAAAAGCGACTAAAAAATAAATCGAATTACCGACCGGAGAAATATCAGTGATAGAAATTATCTAGAGGACTGACTTCACTAAGTGTCTACAATGTTTCTCCTGGTTGCATTTAAATTCCTGAATTCCTATTATTTAATGGCCAAAAACACTTAAGTATTTATTCCCCCTTTCTCAAGTGACGAATAAATGTATCAATCAAACTTCGATTCAATTATTCCTAATACAAATCTAAGTTTAATTGATAAATGCAATCAATGTTCTTACCTAAGCCTCGCAAAAGTTATACGCTTCCGAACGATATAAACATTCCACGATGTGCCTCTAGTGATCTATAATCCTAGTTCCTCTCCCGAGTTGTAGAATTAATCAAAACATAAAATTTATGGCCAGTAAATTGCAATGAAATAAGAGTAGAGAACACAGTTAAATAACACGGAATCCAATCATAAAAATATCCACGTCAAATCATTGTAAAGACAAAGCTACGTCAACCTCTAGAATGGAAATTTAGTTCATCACGAAATCCAAGAGAAAACAAGACATGTTTGTGATTCTGGACATTGCTACGCAATAAAATAAAGAAACAAAGGAAAAGATAACAAATCCGAAGTGTCGTCTCTATTCCCAGATCCGTGGTTCTTCGTATTTGTGACTGTTCTTCACACTCTGAATCTTCGTCTCGTGTATGCGCTCCGTTTCTCCATTCTTTTCCTTCCCAAGATCGTGTATTTTCGTGTGATTTCTCCCCACGGCGGCTAACTCCCTTTCTGACCTAGACGATCGCGCTTTTATATTTTTTTCTCGATGCTGTGCACGCTGTGGCGCGAGACTTGGCGCGGTGGCGCGCTCGGTGCTGCTGCTCTGGCCATGCGCGCGCGCGCGCGAGGTTCTGTCCATTTGCTTCATCTGTGTGCGCGCGGCTGCGCGTGATCTTGCGCGGGCGCTCACAAGCCCCTGCCGAGTTTTTTCATGTATGCGCGCAGTAGCGCGTGATGTGGCGTGACCGCACGCGCCCTTCTGGTCTTGGCAATGGTTGTACTTGCGGCTCGGTTTATGATTCTTGGTCCACTGGGTTTCGTCTTCAATTATTTTTCCATTCCTGAAATGACAACAAAAACAAACCAAAACGCATAATTCTGTTCGAAACCAGCATAATTCAAAATGGATTCTAATATAAATTAAGTGCAAATCTTGCACTTATCAATAGTACAACCATATAAGTGTTGAACGAGATTTTTCGAGATTTTTTTTTTCAGAAATGG
Organism: Primulina eburnea; assembly: GCF_022965805.1. Lineage (NCBI taxonomy): Eukaryota > Viridiplantae > Streptophyta > Magnoliopsida > Lamiales > Gesneriaceae > Primulina > Primulina eburnea. The sequence goes on from NC_133117.1 coordinate 7,444,170, forward strand.
ACAAATTGGATATAGATGGAAAATATGTAGATTTTGATTTAGATAGATGGCCTACGGCATGAGGTTTACGGAACAATCAACGCAATCGAATTTTGAGTTTCCTATGTAAAATTATTTGTGATAAAAAAATTCCTAAAAGACATAACGGGATTTTGAAGGCCTACACAAATGAATTTCGTAATTTCGAGGTGACATCATGATGAAATGACTTTGATGGAAATTTTTACTCGTTGGACCGATTCGAAATAGATTTCACTAGGTTTTTACCAAAATATTACGTCGTCAAAATTTTTGTATCAAAATCACAGCCGGGTTATGAACCTGACGGCTCTAATACAATATAAATGTCACCCCGATACTAAGGCATAAATGACATCTGGCATTGTTTGATAATATTAAGACTTGTAGAAAAATAGATAGCCAAAACCATTCTTCTTCATATATAAATATTATTTTTACATTGAAAACAGAAATTTAGAAAATTTCAATTCATATTTGTGAAAGTGAAATACAGCGGGAAAAAAAATATGAAGGCTAAACATGTGCTTGATCTTCAGATTTTGAATCCCATTACCAGCCCCCTCTTGATATTCATCGGTCATATGTTCCTCAGTCTTATCTAGGAAGAGAGGTAAAGAGATGAGCATTTTGGGAAACACTCAGCAAGTGGGGGCCGATCGATTGCCATAATAATTTAATATACGTATAGACATAGTTTTAAAATTTCAGTACATAACTTGGATAGATTTCAAAACTAGCTTATAGACTTATCATATCATAACAGAAACATAATCAGACTCGAAAATGGGAAAAAATAACAGAGCAAATAAGAACATAACAAAACATAGCAAATTGAGCACTGATATTAATCTCGATATCCATGGTAATGTGTTTGTAATGCCCGAGATTTTAGTTTGATACTCTTGAGTTATCATGTATTATGAATAAGGGAATGGAAGAACAGACATGGAGAAGCGACGTTGAAATTTGAGTTTAGTTGCAAAGTATATTGTTGGGATAGAAAGGCCAGTGCACCCGCGCCATAAAAGTGACCGCACCTGCGGTGTTGGGATAGTGAAGGCAGCGCACCCGCGATCCAAGAGCCAGCGCACCCGCGGTTGTTTTTTCTGAATTGGTGGAAGTGATCCAGTACGCTCAGCGCACCCGCGGTGCAGAGCAAGCGCCCCCGCGGTGTGACGTGCGGAATAAAGAATGAGACATGTGTCTTGGCCATGCAATATAATGTATTAATCTTCCCTTCTTCATTCGTTCAGCACCAGACCACCGAGACTCCATTCCAGAATTTCCTCAAAGCTTCATCACATCTTAGACATTTACTTGTGAAGAAATTAACAGTCCGATTTTCGATCCAAGTTCATTTTCGTGATCTTCTCGACAAGGCTACAAGAGGAGGTAAGTTTGTTTAAGTTTCAGCATGATTCAGATTTTACGTATGGAAGGAATTATGATTTGAACTCTAAAATATGTTCTTGAGATTTCGAGATACGTATATTCGCAACCGGATCGAAGAATGAATATGTATGTGATATTTGTGCGAATTTCAGCATATCTTGATTTGAATTGTATAGATGTTGACATGCTGGAATTAGAATTGTGAGGATATGTTATTGGTTATGCATTGTGGAGATTTGATTATTGTTGTCAGTATTCCCAGTATATCGAGACTATGCCGATATGCCGCTGAAATGTACCGAAATGGAATATTGATAAGTACATGTATTGATTGAGTTAGGAATTGATAGAATGCATCTTGAATATGTCATTTCAGATTTGTCTTGACAAGCTTTGACATCGAGACCTCGACATCGACAAAGACTGAACAACGAAAGATATAATTCAATGTTAATTCGGGAAGAATAACTCGAATCAAATTCGGTTTGAGTTTTCCCAAAACCACATACTTGTTATGTTTGTACTCTATATTGATTTATATACTTGTACTGAGATAGGAGAGTCATTGGCAGATATGCCAAGTTTCTAGACGTTCGGTGTTTTCGAGGCATAGGAGAAGATCGACTCCGATTGTAGATATTCGATACAGACAGGGCCGAAGTCTAGGAATAAGACGTACCGCCACCTCAATTGGGAGAGTAGGTGGGAAACTAGTTACGTCTTATTCACACCGGGATCCCTAGACTTAGAGACGAGTCGAGTCAAAGATATGAGTTTGATTTAAGTTGCTTGCCTTATATTGATTTTGTTTCATAGATTATGGGACGTATTGCTGTTGATTATGTTCATGGTGATATGTTCATGATTTATATCGCATGATATGCATGTATGCATGTTATATACATGGATTTGTTCTCACCGGAGTATCCGGCTTTTGTTGTGTCTGTATGTGAGCATGGCAACAGGTGGGACAGGATCATGGTCGAGACAAAGATGAGAGATCGAGATAGCGTGGAGATTACGGGCTGAGAAGAAAAACTAGTGGTTTATTATTAGACATGTACTGCAATTCTAAACACTAGTAGGATACTTGTAATCGAACAAGTGAATAATATTTTGAATTAAATAATATGACAGAATTATGTATGATGTATTGTGTATGATTTATATACACTTGTTTATATTGTTAAAAGCAAAATTTTGACCCACATTTTCTAGCAAAGATCCAATTAATTGCAAAGACAATTGAGTTAGAGCCCGGGTCCCCACAACAAGTGGTATCAGAGCGATAGATCCTTTAGACTGAGATAGAATAGAATGAGCGGGGGTAGATTGAATTCTCTTCCTTGCTTTTATAGTGCTAGCATGATTTACTGCTTTCACGATTACATGTTGTCTTGTTATTTGAGTTGATTACAGCATGTATTTGCAAAGACTGAATCAGAACCGATTCTGGATCAAAGGTATATGATCAGAGGAGGACTGAGATAGATTGTATAGATTGTGTACTAATCCGTTTGATAATCAGATATGCCTCCTCGACGAGTACCACAACCAGTAGCAGGTCGAGCACGAGAACATTGCAGTACTTCCAATTATCCGATGGATGTGACCGCTACACCGATTGAGACTTTGCTAAAAAGGTTTTAGTCGTTTCGACCACCGACAATGAAGGGCACAGAAAGTTCAGTTGAGTGTGAAAGTTAGCTCGATGACATCGAGATGTTATTTGAATCTCTTGACTACACCGACGAGCGACGAGTTAAACTTATTGGGCATCAACTGCAAGAAGTTGCAAAGAACTGGTGGCTTACCACGAAGAGAGCATTGGAGCATCGTGGCACAGATATCACTTGGAAAGTCTTTAAAGCAGAGTTCTATCAGCGATTCTTTACCATGTCCTACCGAAAGACAAATGTGCTGAATTTGCAAATTTGAGACGGGGACAGCAAAACATCGAGGAATATGTGGCAAAGTTTTTGACATTGCTCCGATTTTCTCCTCATGTCGCAGAGAATGATGAGACCGTTGCGGATCAGTTTATCAATGGCCTGAATCCGAAAATCTTTACCTTGGTGAATACCGGTAGACCGAACAACTTTTCAGATGCCTTGAACCATGCCAAAGGAGCAGAAGCTAGATTGCTTAGGCAACGAAGCACTTCCTATGTCGCTCCGACTCCGAGATCGCCACAACCCTCAATTCAACCCCCTCCCAGATTCGAGAGCGGTGGTAGTAGTAGCGGGAGGAAAGACCGGTTGAAAGCGAAAGGCAAACAGTTCAAGAGATCAAAGAGAAGTTCGTCGAGCTCCAGTGGATCACGACAGAGAGGTCCGGGGAGCAGTTTCAGGGTGTGATGGGGCGATGCAATATTTGCAGACAACAGGGACATTTCGCCAGAGTATGTCCACAGAAAGGGGTACAACAAGCTTAGAGTGTAGGAGCATCTGGTTCAGTAACTTATCCTGAGAGGCAAGCTTCATCTGTTCATTCATTTCAGCCAACCACTACACAGACCCAGCCCCGAGCTAGAGGTATCCAGACAGTGATCCAACCTCCCAGACAGCAGGCTCGAGTATTTGCACTGACATAAGAACAGGCCCAAGATGCGCCAGATGATGTATAGCAGGTAACTGTTTTCTTTGCGATTATCCTGCTTATGTATTGATAGATACGGGTGCATCTCATACTTTTATATCTAAGCGATTTGCATTGATACACGCATTGCCTGTTGAGTCATTATCTACTGTAGTGTCTGTTTCTTCTCCGTTGAGAAGTGGTCTTATATCCGTGACTTCGGTTAGACATTGTATATTACAGTTTGAGGGTCATGAGATTGACTTAGATTGCATTGTACTTGGATTGGCTGATTTTGACTGTATTGTTGGGATCGATATGTTAACCAAGTACAGAACTTCTGTAGATTGTTTCCAGAATATTGTCAGATTCAGACCAGAGATGGCTGACGAGTGGAAATTCTACGGTAAGGGTTCCAGATCTCGGATTCCCTTAATATCTGTTTTGACGATGACGTGATTGTTACAGAAAGGAGCAGAGGGGTTCCTTGTGTATTCAGTAGATCTATTGAAATCGAGCCCAGCATTGACAGATCTGCCAGTGGTATGCAAATTTGCGGATGTATTCCCAGATGAGATTCCAGGATTACCTCCAGCCCGAGAGGTAGATTTCAGTATTGATCTCCTACCAGGTATTGTTCCTATATCGCGAGCTCCTTATAGAATGGCACCTATTGAATTGAAAGAATTGAAAGAACAGCTCGAAGATTTATTGGCCAAAGGTTATATCAGACCGAGTGTGTCTCCTTGGGGTGCTCCGGTACTATTTGTCCGGAAGAAAGATTGTTCGATGAGACTTTGCATCAATTACCGACAACTGAATAAGGCGACGGTGAAGAACAAATATCCCTTGCCTCATATCGACGATTTATTTGATCAGTTGTTGGGATCATCTGTTTATTCCAAGATTTATCTGAGATCTGGATATCACCAGCTGAGAGTTCGAGATATTGATATATCGAAGACAGAATTTCGAACCAGGTATGGACATTATGAATTTACTGTCATGCCTTTCGGTTTAACCAATGCTCCAGCGGTGTTTATGGGACTGATGAATCATGTCTTCCAGATATATTTCGATGAGTTTATTATTGTTTTTATTGATGATATTTTGGTATATTCCAAGAGTATGATTGAGCATGCCAAACATTTAATAACTGTGTTGTAGACGCTGAGAAATGAGAAACTATATGCTAAACTGTCAAAATGTGAGTTTTGGCTGAGACATGTTGTCTTTTTGGGGTATATCATATCTGGAGACGGTATTTCTGTTGATCCAAGTAAAGTTGTAGCTGTGATTAGTTGGCCTAGACCGATCTCTGTACCAGAGATACGTAGTTTCATGGGTTTGGCAGGGTACTATCGACGATTCATTAAAGAATTCTCCAGTATCGCAAAGCCGATTACCCAGTTGACGCAGAAAAATACGCCATTTGTGTGGTCTGAAGCCTGTGAGTCTAGCTTCTTGGAGTTAAAGAGGCGATTGACCAGTGCTCCTGTATTGACTATCCCTTCAGGTACTGGTAATTTTGTTGTATATTGTGATGCATCTCACAGGGGATTAGGATGTATTCTTATGCAGCGAGGATATGTGATTGCATATGTCTCGAGACAGTTGAAGCCACACGAGACTCGTTACCCAATTCATGATCTTGAATTGGCGGCCATTGTATTTGCACTGAAAATATGGCGACACTATCTCTACGGAGAGACGTTTGAAATTTATTCTGATCATAAGAGCTTGAAATATCAGTTTTCTCAGTCAGAGTTGAATATGAGACAATAAAGATGGCTTGATCTGCTGAAAGACTTTGATTTTGTGATCAAGTATTATCCAGGAAAGTCAAATGCAGCAGCGGATGCCTTGAGTCGAAAGGTATGTTCTTTATCCTTATCGACGATAGGTGTGTCGAATTTGATTGAAAATTGCTGTTTGTCTGGATAAGAATTTGATACAGATAGTATACAATTGCGACTTGCTGCGATTCAAGTGGAACCGGATTTGATTGTTCGCATTAAAGAAGCACAGAAAAATGATCCGAATGTTCAGAAGTCGATTGAGATGGTCAGATCAGGACATCATTCAGAGTATCAGGTACATGACCATGTTCTGTATGTGAATAACCGTCTTGTAGTGCCAAATGTTTCAGATTTGAACCAACAGATTTTATCAGAAGCACACTGTAGTCCGTTCAGTGTTCATCCTTGTGGCAGAAAGATGTACAATGATCTAAAGACACAGTTTTGGTGGAAAAAGATGAAATCAGACATTATAGATTTTATATCTAAGTGCTTGAATTGCCAACAGGTGAAGACCGAGAGAAAGAAACCCGGAGGTTTACTTCAGAGTTTATCTATTCCTGAATGGAAATGGGATCACATTTACATGGATTTTGTTACGAAGTTACCACGATCATCCCGGGGCTGTGATGCGATATGGGTTGTGATTGAAAGATTGACCAAATCAGCATGCTTTATTCCGTACAGAATGATGTATCGACATGATCAGATGGTAGAGATATATGTCAGAGAGATAGTTAGATTGCATGGTGTGACGATATCGATCGTATCAGATCGTGATCCACGATTCACTTCACACTTTTGGCACAGCCTGCAGCAAGTTCTAGGTATGACATTGCATCTGAGCACTGAATTGCATCAGAGCGGACTATCCAAATATTAGAGGATATGCTGAGAGCTGTAGTGCTAGATTTTTGCACTAGTTGGCAAGATTCACCACCTCTTTGTGAATTCTCGTACAACAACAGCTATCAGACGAGTATCGAGATGGCACCGTTTGAAGCTTTATATGGAAAGAAGTGCAGATCTCCGCTGTATTGGGATGATGTATCTGAAGTACCAGAACTTGGACCTGATATGATTCGGGAAATGACTGAGAAAGTAAAACTGATCCAGAAAAAAATGAAGACGACGCAGGATAGACAAGCTAAGTATGCGAACATCAGACGTAGACCGCTAGTGTTTGAACAAGGAGACTATTTTTGAAGATTTTTCCATTCAAAGGCGTTGTCAGATTTGGAAAACGTATAAAGTTGTCTCCTAGATACATCGGTCCATACGAGATTCTTGAGAAGATTGGCGATCGTGCCTATCGACTCGCCATTTCTCCTTCTCTATCTGGGATACATGATGTCTTCCATGTATCGATGCTGTGTAGATATATGCTTGATGTTTCTCATGTCATTCAGCCTGAGGAAGCCGAGCTTGATGACACTTTAAGTTATATTGAACAGCCAACTCAGATTCTGGATCGGAAAGAAAAACAGCTTAGAACGAAGACTATTCCGCTAGTGAAAGTCCAGTGGAGTCTTCATGGCATTGAAGAAGCAACTTGGGAGACAGAATCAGAGATGAGACAAAGATATCCAGAGTTATTTCCATGACGTGAGTATTTATTCAGCTTTTAATTATATTGCTTCTTTTACATGCTTTGACTGGTTGCTTGTGAGTTGGAGGACGACCTCATATCTAAGAGGGGGAGAAATGTAATGCCCGAGATTTTAGTTTGATACGCTTGAGTTATCATGTATTATGAATAAGGGAATGGAAGAACAGACATGGAGAAGCGATGTTGCAATTTGAGTTTAGTTGCAAAGTATATTGTTGGGATAGAAAGGCCAGTGCACCTGCGCCATAACAGTGACCGCACCTGCGGTGTTGGGACAGTGAGTGCTGCAGCGCACCCGCGATCCAAGAGCCAGCGCATCCGGGGTTGTTTCTTCTGAATTGGTGGAAGTGATCCAGTACGCTCAGCGCACCCGCGGTGCAGAGCGAGCGCACCCGCGGTGTGACGTGCTGAATAAAGAATGAGACATGTGTCTTGGCCATGCAATATAACGTATTAATCTTCCCGTCTTCATTCATTCAGCACCAGACCACCGAGACTCCATTCCAGAATTTCCTCAAGGCTTCATCACATCTTAGACATTTACTTGTGAAGAAAATAACCGTCCGATTTTCGATCCAAGTTCATTTTCGTGATCTTCTCGACAAAGGCTACAAGAGGAGGAAAGTTTGTTTAAGTTTCAGCATGATTCGGATTTTATGTATGGAAGGAATTATGATTTGAACTCTAAAATATATTCTTGAGATTTCGAGATACGTATATTCGCAACCGGATCGAAGAATGGATATGATATGTGATTTTTGTGCGAATTTCAGCATATCTTGAGTTGAATTGTATATATGTTGTCATGATGGAATTAGAATTGTGAGGATATGATATTGGTTATGCATTGTGGAGATTTGATTATTGTTGTCAGTATTCCCAGTATATCGAGACTATGCCGATATGCCGCTGAAATGTACCGAAATAGAATATTGATAAGTACATGTATTGATTGAGTTAGGAATTGATAGAATGCATCTTGAATATCTCATTTCAGATTTTTCTTGACAAGCTTCGACATCGAGACCTCGACATCGACAAAGACTGAACAACGAAAGGTATAATTCCCAATAAAATATGATTTTGTACGCTCAAAAATTAATCGCAAGTGCACGATGTCAAGTAGTAATATAGTGTATAAGAGTACGAGTATCGTTCCACTGAAGACTGTGTTTAACAATTATTATTTTTAGTTATTTAACATTTAGCAACAAAAATTGAGTTGTGTGATTATTCCTACTATACTCAAATAATTATGCAATTAAAATGATTCAACAAGTAATGAATGAGAATTTATATCTAAAATGATTGAGTAAAATTAAATGAGAAATGGATTTGTTGGGAATCTCGGTTCACATACCCCTCGTTAATTTATTAATTCGTTCAATCGTGTTCATATACTTCCGACAGGATCTCCTATTCTATTGAACACTCTCTCTCGAGCTGTGCCAAACTAATTCTACCCAATGAAGTAATTAAATGTCTAATTATTTATCAAGGGCAAATCGCATTTCGATCTATGAAATCCCCTAGTTTTCGACCCTAAGGACTATGACTATCGGCACGTATCCAATTTCATATATCTATGTAAATTGTAGATCCGCGGATTATACTACTCGATCCTATCACTCGTTATTCTCTCGAACTCACTCGTGATATGAAAACGTCGTTAAAGTTAGCTACGCTTTAACAACACGATAAAACAGTAGTAAAATCAAGAATAACGCACAACCGAAATATAAATTAATTCAAATCAACGTTCGGGGTAGGATTCCCTTTAATCCCAACAAATAATAAAGGTTTAGCTGCTAGAATTCATAGTAAAAATAAATGCAACAACGTTTAAAATGAAAGAAACTAGATTAGAAATACTAGGCGAGACGAAATCTACGACAAAAGATGCCCGGAAAATCACGAATCTTCAATCCAAGCGCAAAGTGCTCTCCAAACTTGCGCGGCTCCAGATCCACGTCTGAATATCTCTCAATATCTCCCAAACGTCCAAAAACGTCCCCCCATATCAGCCATCCTCCGAAATAAGGAAAAGAATCGAATGCAAAATCTTGCCAAAATTAGGTGGCGCTCGGGCGGTAGAAAAGTACCGCTCGAGCGCCACACCTTCTGTAAACTTTCTTGGGGTGTGCGGCATTCGCGCTCGGGCGGTAGAAAACTACCGCTCGAGCGCCGACTCTTCTGTAGCTTGGCCTTTGTAAAGCCTCTCTCGCGCTCGGCCGGTAGAAAAATTACCGCCCGAGCGCCGACCTTTCTGTCGAGTTGTGGACTTGATCACCTTTCGCGCCCGGGCGGTAGAAAATTACCACTCGGGCGCCGCTCATTCTGTCCGTTGCCTTCTCATTTGTACACTTTGCTCCATTTTTTTGGTTCTCCGGCCACTTTTCCTGCAAATTCGTCATGCCCGAGTGAGATATGATAAAATGCAAATGTTTACTCTAAAATGAACAGAATGTGATTCAAATAAACGTATGCACAATGAAAAACACACACAGACTAATGCAATAAAACACGTAAAAACGACACATATCACACAGCATTTGACTTCCTCTCTCCTGATGTCCTGGAGAGGACATAGCTATAAGACAGTATGCTAACAAAAATTAATACCTCATGCTTTGCTGGTCCCATGTTTGGCATCTTAAGATAAAAATATGAAAATAAAGTACGAAAATGGACACTGAGATTTATGTGGAAAAAATCTAAAAATTATAGAATAAATACCACGGGCGAGATAAAAAAATTGCACTATATATTTTATGGTGTACAACCACTCATTGTGTTTCCAAAGTGAATACACACTCTCTTAATATAGGAGAACAACCACCTCACAAATATTATAAAACTAAGCACTTAAATGCTATGAGATAAGAGCAAAGAACTAAAGATGGGATACAAAGAATGAGGGTTAGAGCTTCTTTTGTAGCGCTCTTACCCGAGCCATTACATAACAGACTAATAAACATGTAACATTAAACTTAATAACAACAATTAAACAGCAGAAACCAAATACTTAATCATCTCACAACCCAAAAAAAAACAAAACAATAGCGGCAGTCTTAAACATGAATACAACCATAACAAAAACATAATTCTGAACGAGAAAACGTAAGCCACAGAAAAAACCTCCACTGGATCACCACCGAAAACCCAACTGCTCTAGCCACTGCCCTGGTCGTCCGAACCGTCCAACTTAAGACATGCCCCGTGGAATGGGGTGCCCAAGATGAAAACAAGGACGTGAGTGACATCGTCCAATACGAGAATATACAAGTATACAAACTGATATGATGCATGCGAAATGCAATATGCTCGGATATCAAGGATCAAATCAAGAATGTAATGCCCCAGAATTGTCGTAGAATTGATCAGACAAGATTAATGAAATATCCCAAGACTTGTAGAATTGATCAGATTTGATTATGGGATGTTGCTCGGAGCAAACTATAAATTTTAGAATGTGCAAGACCGCACCCGCGCCCTTGTTTACGCCGCACCCGCGGTGTAAGTCCAGTAGGGTAGGGATTTTGGGCGAAGTAAGACCGCACCCGCGCCCCTTACACTACCGCACCCGCGGTCAAGACACCGCACCCGCGCTCCTTGCACTACCGCACCCGCGGTCTTTGCTTCGAACATTTTGGATGTAGATCACCGCTTGAGCGCACCCGCGGTGCAGCAAGGACCGCACCCGCGGTGCGACGTGCGTTATGAAAATTTGGACACTTGTCTCTCGTGCATGGAAGTATATATATATAGGTGAGAGACTCGGTTATTCTTCAATTTTTACAGAGAGAAATCGAGAGTTTCGAGAGAGGAGGTTCTCTTTGAGCTTCGCATCGGATTTGTGAAGAATCCGAACATCAGAAGTTGAATCCGAAAGCGGTATCGAACTTCTCTCGACTAGAGCTACACAAGGACGTAAGTTTCATTACGTTTTGCAGTGTTTTGACATTATGATGTTGTCAGAATTTAATATGATTCAGATATGGTGTTTCTGCTACCATATAAATTGTATAACCGAAGTCAGATTTCAGAATAGACTGGTTATGCAATTGTTATGAATTGTGAAAGATATTGATTGATATTTTGATATCAGAATTGTGTTAGTATTCAGAGTATGAATTATATTGACACAGATTAGGAGTTCCAGTATTATATCTGTGATGTTTGAATTGATGGGGTTATCAAGACTGTATTGTGTACCGTTGAAACATCAGTTGAGTCAGATTGTTTAGATTCAGAAATGAATTCGATTGTATTGTGATATCGTTGATATGGATTAGATTGTATCTGTTTCGATATTGATCAGATTATATACAGAGTTGAGTATTGATCAGAACAGATTGTGTATTGAGTTAGTCACTGATACAGTGTATTCGATATTGTCATTTCAGATTTGATATGGACAGATTGGAGACATCGTCTTCGTCAGACCGGGACGACAAAGGTATAATTCATGTGATATTCGGGAAGAAACAACTCAATTGAGATCACCATTTGAGTTGCCCAATAAATCACATACTATATTCTTGTTTATATATTTGTTTATAGAACTTGTATATAAATCTTGCTATGCATGTGGCATTGCATTAGAATGATTATGCTTGTTTACAGATTTTGTATTCATGCATTAAGATAGGACAGTCTGGAGATCAGGCAGACTTCTAGATGTTCGGCGATATCTCAGCTTAGGGGAAGATCACCGCCCCTTTGTAGACGTGGATACAGATCAGGCCGAAGTTTAGGAATAAGACGTACAGCACCTCGATTGGTAGGGTAGGTGACAGCCAGTGACGTCTTATTCACCCCGGGATCCCTAGAGTTATAGATCGAGTCAAGTCTATACATGATTTGATTAGGACTTCATGCTTATATGGATGTGGCTCCTAGATCATGGGACCCATCGTTATTGCTTTCAGTTGTGCTAGCATGTTTTATGATTTAGATTGTTTATATGCATGTTTATCTGATTTGAGCTGCATGCTTAATTTCATAGATTATGAAATATATTGTGTATATACATGATCGCATGTTTTATGAATTAGTTGGTGTATATACATGCTTACCATGTTTTATACTGGGATTTATTCTCACCGGAGTTATCCGGCTGTTGTCGTGTTTTGTATGTGTGCATGACAACAGGTGGGGCTGGATCAGGGTCGAGAAGATGACGAGAGAAGACGAGTTTAGCGTGGTGATTCCAGACTTACAGTAGATTGGATTTTACTACTAGAATTTGAGTAGTGAACCTTAGATTAGAATGTTGTACATTATTGTATTTTTTTAATACTGAATTGTATTTTATATACAGACATGTATAGTGTTTAGATTCCATTACCTTCCGCACTTTATTTTAAAAAGAAAAATTTTTAGACCCTATTTATCTGAATAGATAATTAAATCCCAAAGACGATTAAGAAGATGATTAGCGTCCGGGTCCCCACAAAGAATCTCATGCTCAGTCTAGAGGCGTCTGCGTGTGTAGTCTCTGATCTGCCCTAGGCATGTTTTGGCTCCACACTCCACCCAAATGTAGCGCCATTACCCGAGCCACTACTAAACAGACTAAAAAACATGCAACATTGAACATAATAATAACAATTAAACAGCGGAAACGAAATACTTAATCATCTTATAACCCAAACGAAAACAAAACAATAGCGGCAGTCTTAAACATCAATACAACCATAATGAAAACATAATTCTGAACGAGAAAACGATAAGCCACAGAAATACCTCCACTGGATCACCACCTATAACCCAACTGCTCTAGCCACTGCCTTGGTTGTCCAAACCGTCCAACCTAAGACCTGTACCGTGGTATGGGGTGCCCAAGATGAAAACAAGGACGTGAGAGACAATCGCCCAATACGAGAATGTACGAGTATACAAATTGATATGATGCATGCAAAATGCAATATGCTCGGATATCAAGGATAAAGTCAAGAATCTCATGCTCACTCTAGAGGCGCCTGAGTGTGTAGTCTCTGATCTGCCCTAGGCATGTTTTGGCTACCACACTCATCATCAAGACGTGGACCTGCAATGTCCAGGTCATCGAGACTGCGGGTCCCGTCGGACACTGTAGCTCTCAATGCCCCATCGTCCACAATACAGAATATGGCTGAGCGGCCCTATTAAATGAGGTATATCTCAAAAGATATCAGGCTCAACATGATATGTCATGCATAATATGCCAAAGCAGTAAAACATGTATCATGCAACAGATAAATATGCAGCATATAAGTGTGTATGCTAAGCTTGGATATCTCAGTCAGTACATCACGTACCTCACTTAAACAATCTGATAGAAAGCTCTGAACCTAGACAAAACCAACATAATAAAATCACTAGCAAACCGGATCAAACATGCTACAAGTTCTCTCTAATGATCCTTAAATCACTATCTAAGGATTTAGGATTATACATGTGTCTGTCGTCAGCCCGCTGATGATGTCTCGATCTCAGTTCACCGACCTTTCCTCGAGTCGATACTAGCTCCGAAACTTCCCGACACCAAAGTGTCATAGAAACTGGCTAGAAAAACCTAAGGTGTAACTAGAACTCTCTCTGAAGAATGCGATGAAGGAAACAAATGAATTCGACTTCTATTTATAGGCTGCATCCCGACTATTTCAGAAAATTCGAACCAATCTTAACTGCCACGTGTCAGAATCTCATTTTTCTAGTTGGATTTCTTGAGATAATGTAATCTGATGTAGATCGGGTTATCCATTTAAAATTCGGTGGATACCAACAGCTTAATCCCGGATTATCAATTCCTTAATAATACTTAATTAACAACTCATTAATTATCTCTTAATCAATACTTCATTCAAAATAAGAATTCGGGTCATTACACTTTTCTATGTGAAATCTTGTATTAGTAGTCCTTCCATCTTCATTTTTCAACAAAGTCACCTACAACCTATCTTATTTAATTTCTTGTCTGCCACCAATCATTCTTCTGCCGATATTTTTTCCACTTGGAGATTTGATTAAGATTCAAGCACATCTCCACACATTCTTTTAATATTGTCATTCCCTAATGCTTACATTTCCGCTAGGCCATTTGAAGATCTACACCATTCAAACTTATCCGTGTTCATTGGCTTGGTCAGAATATCAGCTATGTTATTTTTTGTAAGGATCTTATAGATATCCACATTTCTTTCTTCTACTACTTCTTGCGCAAAATGAAATAGAACTCCAATGTGTTTAGTTCTGAAATAAAAGACATGATTCTTTTTGATGTGCAAGGAACTTTGACTGTCACAAAGCAAAGGAACATTCTCTTGTTTGTTCTCGATCTCCTCAAATAACCTTTTAATCCATAATGATTCTTTGCAAGCTTGAGTTGCTGCCATGTATTCTGCCTCTGTTGTAGATAATGTAACAACTGTTTGTAATTTTGAAACCAAACTCACTGCTCCCCCTGCAAGTGTAAATGCATAACTAGTAGTAGATTTCCTCTTATCAGAATAACCTGCATAATCTGAATCAACATTGCCCCTGAGTGTAAAATCCGACCCTCTATAACATAATGCAGCATTGAGGTATCCTTAATGAATCTAAGAATCCTTTTAATAGTGCTCCAATGATCTCGTCTAAGATTCGCCGTATACTGACTAACTGCTCTCATTGCTTGAACAATGTCCGGCTTTGTACAAATCATGGCAAATATCAAACTTCCCACTACTGATATATATGGTACTAGAGACATCTACATCCTATCTGTTTCAACTAGGATACATTTTGGAGGATAACTTGAAATTAACAGGAAAAGAAGTCGAGATTGGCATGCTATCCTGCATGTTGAAGTGTTGTAAGACTTTATTAAAATAATTGTTCTGGGAAAGCCAAATATTTCAGTTACTTCTGTATCGGTGAACTTACATCTCTAGATACTTGTTTGCCGGTCCTAATTCTTTCATATCAGATCCCTAGCCAACTGTGCCTTCAATTCTTGGACCTGATCTTTGTTGAGGCAAGCTACCAACATGTCATCTGCATACAACTTCAAAATGATATAATCATCACCAAAATTCTTGAAATATGTACAAGGTCTGCACTAAGTCTGGTTATTCCATCACACTTGATCTTATAGACCCATCTGTTAACAATGACTTTTCTCCCTCGTGGTTGTGTAACAAGATCCGAAGTTTTATTCTTGTCTAATGCCTCAAATTCTTCCTGGACTGCTGTCATCCACAGGGATCAATCCGAGCTTGGAGTATCCTTATGGAAATTCGATGGCTCATCTTCCTCTGTTAATAGACAATATGCAATATTGTTTCAATGACATAATATGAAAGCCAACCTGGCGATCTTCTATACCGAGTTGATTGTTTTACTTTGGAAACTTCGTACTCAACATGTTCTTGTTCCTCATGCTCTCGTATTGCTTCACAAGAAATTTGATCTTTGTTTGTCTTATTTTCCACTTAAAATATAGTAGTTTCTGAATTTAATGTGTATTTGTCTCCTTTTACTTTAACTTCCTCGAAGATAACATCCCTGCTGACGACAAGTTTATCGAAAATAGGATCTCACTAACGAAACCTCTTTACTCCATCAGCATGACTCAAGAAGATACACTTTCTGGATTCTGAATCTAACTTAGATCTTTCTTGATCATGATACAGAATGTACACATGACTTCCAAATGTATGTAAATGAGATTTTTATCGGAGTCTTCAGATCAATCGCCACTGAAATAGAATGATTGATAATATTACCAGCGATTTTTATTATTCCACCCAAAATGACTTGCCTATACCCGCAGCCCTCAACATAGCACTTGTTCTGTCCAAAAATGTTATGTTAATCCGCTCTACAACTTCAATTTGTTGAGATGTGTAAGCCGTCGTGAACTATATTTTAATGCCATCATGCTGACAAAATGCATCAAATTCGTCATTGTTATATTCTCATCCACTATCAGTCTTCAAACACTTGATTTTTTTCATGATAAATTTCAACCCGGACTTTAAATCTTACAAGATCTCGAAAATATCTGATTTCTTCTTGCTTGGATACATCCAACATCTCCTAGAGAAATTATCAATAAACGAGACAAATATCTCGCTCCTTCTATGTCACGCCCCAAGTGCGAAGCGTCGGTGACATCCGACATTGTTTAACAATTATATTGCAAACAATAAAGCGTCGTATCAAATCAAACCAGTCTTTTTCATAAATAAAGTATTGTCTTATAATGACAATGAAATAAAATACATCAGAGTTGCGAAATGCGGAAAACCTAAACAAAAGGGAAAACTTGATTTCTGCTCTTGATCATCGATCATCAACCCCAGAAAGCTTCCTGCTCCTCCTCATTTATTTGTTCTTCATTTTTATCTGAAATTGTAAGGGGGTGAGTGTTTTTGGGAAAACACTCAGCAAGTGGGGGTCGATTGATTCCAAAGATACATATAGAATTTAATTCTTTAAAACAGTTTTTTAACAATCTTTTAAATCTTATTACCTTAACTTATCATATCGAAATGAAAAAATATGAGACAGATAATTCAGAACGAAACAGATTTTTCAGAACGGTTCAGAAGCATATCAGATTATAACAAACGGAACACTGTTACTCATCTCATTTTCATGGTCAAATTGTCCCCAATATGTTACTCCTCTAAGAGGTGAGGCCAGAACTCGGTTTAATACCCACCGGTGGGGGCCAGACAGAAATGGTTTTATACCCACCATTAGGGGCCAAACAGAAATGGTTTTATACCCACCATTGGGGGCCAGACAAAATCACAATTCTCGTCCCATTTCAAATTGAATCGTAACAGTGTAACAAAGAGTTTTGAGGTAACAGACAGAACTTATCAGATTTCTCAAAGTTCAGACTTTTAGACATATACAGCGGAATCAAAAGAATTCGAAGATCAAACAGAACATATCATCGATCGAAATTTTAAATATAGTACACAGCAATTTTTGAAAATAATGACATACATTCGCATGTCATGATTTTTTTATGCAAAGAGCAAAATACGATGAAATACTTAACAAAAGCCCACTTACAGATTTCTTGTACGAAGCTTCCTCTTGAAATTTCGACAGCACTTCGGCGCAACTTTAACAAACACTGTCTTCGATCGGGCAGCACTTCGACACGAAAATCAACTCTGTACTGCACGAAATTCTTTCCTCCTTCTTCTTTGATTTCGGCCGAGACTTGTGAGGGGTGAGGGGAACCGAAATTTTAGTGTCTTCCTTGGAGCACTTTTTCCTTCCCTTTGATGTGGTATTTATAGGCCAAAGATAGCCCCTTCACCTAGCCCTTGGCCGAAATCTTGGGGTCCAAGATTAGCCATGAATGTAGTCCAAAGTCCCATGCATTCTTCAAGTCCAAGGTTTGCCTTAATTGTGGTTCAAAATCTCATGCACTCTTCAAGAGTCACCTTGATATTCTATAGGGTCATTTCTTGCATCATTAATGTGTCTTAGTCCTTTAGCTCCTCCCTTAGATCCTTCATGGTCTTACTCAAAGGTTATTTCTTGCATACTTAATTTGTCCAAACCTTAGCTCAACTTACAGCTCCATTTTTGGTCTTGTTAGAACATGCCTGGTCGAGCTTCTTCGAGCTGAGGGATCCAGTGCTTGAGCTGGGGTTTTACTCCTCCAGTCACAATACTTCAATGGATGTGGTTATTTTCAGCTCGGCCTCCCGTTGAGCTAGTCCCCGAGCTTTGAAGCTATTTTCTCGAGTTAAATTTAATGAAAATCTAAGTTAATATTCAAGTTATTTAGTTGGAACAAACATTTTTTAGCTTAGTTTGAGTTAAATTTCAAGTTCGTATTAACTGTTCGCTCCAATTTCCCGAAAAATCCAGCGCACATGCCCTCAACATATCCTCGAGTGTCTGAATTTTCCTTTCGGGTTGGCCATCAGTCTGGGGATGATAGGTCGTGCTGAGAATAATCTTGGTTCCCATAGCCTTTTGGAAACTTTTCCAAATTTTGATACAAATCGTGGATCTCTGTCAGACAGGATACTTGCTGGAACTCCATGTAGCCTCACTATGTTGTCCATATACAAGGTGGCTAATTTATCCAAATTATAATTCATCCGTACTAGCAAGAAATGAGCAGACTTGGTCAGTCTGTCAATGATTACCCAAATTCCATCGTTACCCTGCCTTGATCTTGGTAGCCCTACAACGAAATCCATGGAGATGTTATCCCACTTCCACTCTGGTATTTCCAATGGTTGTAATAGTCCTCCAGGTCTTTGATGTTCCGCCTTAACTTGTTGACAGACTAAACACTTTGCAACAAATAAAGCTACATCTTTCTTCATACCGTTCCACCAGTAATTATTTTTCAAATACTGGTACATCTTGGTGCTTCCTGGATGTACTGAAAATCTCGATTTATGTGCCTTGGCCATTACTTCTTCTCAAATTACATCGACGTTTGGCACATACAATCGTCCTTTCATCCAGAGTATTCCATTTTCGTCAATTTGAAATTCTGGAGCTTTTCCTTCTTGGACTTGTTCTTTAATTTTAATGATGGAGGTGTCTTGACTCCGCTTGCATTTGATGTCTTCTCGGAGACTTGGTTGTACCGATAATGAAGATAAGTTCACCTTCCCAGGGTTCCTTCGGCTCAAAGCATCTGCCACCTTTTTTGCCTTACCCGGATGATAATTGATTGACAGATCATAGTCCTTGAGAAGTTACATCCACCTTCTTTGCCTCATATTTAATTCCTTCTGAGTGAAAATATACTTGAGGCTCTGGTGGTCAGTAAAAACTTCGCATTTTACTCCATAAAGGTAGTGCCTCCATATTTTAAGTGCAAATACTACTGCGGCTAACTCCAAGTCATGAGTGGGGTAATTCTGCTCAGATGGTTTTAGTTGCCGTGAGGCATAAGAAATTATCTCACCCTACTGCATAAGCACACACCCTAATCCTCCCTTTGAAGCGTCACTGTATACAGTGAAATTCTTACCATTCTCTGGAAGAACTAGTACTGGTGTGGATGCGAGTTTTGTCTTCAGGGTTTCAAAGTTTCTTTCACATTCCTCATTCAAAATAAATTTCGAATTTTTCTGATTAAGTTTGGTGAGTGGAATGGCTATCGAAGAAAATCCTTCCACAAATTTTCTATAGTAGCCTGCTAAACCCAGAAAACTCCAGACTTCAGTCACTGTCTTTAGTTGTGGCCAATCCTTGATTGCATCTACCTTCTTAGGGTCTACTGAAACTCCTAATTCAAAAATTATATGTCCTAAGAACGGCACAGTTTTTAACCAAAATTCACATTTCTTGAATTTGGCGTATAGTTCCTTTTCTCGATGTGTCTGGAAAGTGAGACACAGATGCTCTTTGAGTTCTTCTTCACTTCGTGAGTACACAAGGAGATCATCTATGAAGACAACCACAAACTTGTCGAGATATGGTTTGAATACCCGAGTCATTAGGTCCATGAATGTTGCAGGAGCATTTGTTAGGCCAAAAGGCATTACCGTGAATTCGTAATGTCCATATCTTGTCCTAAAAGCAGTTTTAGGGATGTCTTCCGCTTTGACCTTCAACTGATGGTAACCAGATCTCAGATCTAGTTTTGAGAAGACCTTGGCTCCCTTTATGTAATATCCAAGCTTGGTGAACGGTACAGTTTAAGTTTTCATAAGTTTATTGACTACTTGGTCAAGTTTAAGTATAGTTTGGATGTTAAGAGTTTCGATTTATGATTTATAGTATGGTTGGTTATAGATGATGTGTAGTGCTTTTGTAGCGGCGTTACGATTAAATTCATTATAAATTGTATATTGATCCGAATAAGGTGAGGCCTCTTCCATTAGAAAGATAAGACATAAGGTTATAACTTTATTGTTTTGGGTTTTGTTCAAATCATTGTGGACGATAAGACAAAAGTGCCCCGAAGTGTGTCGTGCGTTTCGTCGTTCCTCCAGTGACACATTTTGGGAGATTTAGCATAACATTTTACTCAGACCTCCAAATGATATGAAATTTGGAGAGATTAAAGAAAAGACATAGGGCTACAACTTTCATGTTTACCACTTTTTCTAATTCAGAATGGAAGAAGCGTTTCGGAAGCGATCTTTAACGTGGCGGTGCGCAGAGGGGCGCCCGAGCGGTAATTTATGACCGCCCTAGCGCCACTACTTCTGGAACGTTGGGTTTTGGGCAGAAACGTCCGCGCTAGGGAGGTAATTTATGACCGCCCGAGCGCCCAGCACAGTACAAAAGCGTGTTTTGGTTGATTTTAGGCATTATAACCGATTGGAACTCTCATTTCTATCATTTCCCTTCTCTTCTTTTCTCTCCTCCAACGATTCCAAGTAGGGTTCTTCATTTTCTTTTGATCATTTCTTTCAATCAAGCACTTAATCTTCAATCCGGAGTTAGAACAAAGTTATTTTGGGTTCAAGGAGCTAAGGTAAGCTTATGGGTTTAATTATTTCTTGGTTTTTGTGTTGGGAGAAATATTGGGTTTGGTGATGGTGTTGGTTTTATGGATTTAATGGTATGTGTTTGTGATTATTAAGTTATTAATGGTGCAATACATGGTTTATTGTTGTAGGAATTCAACCAAGAGATTAGATTCAAGGTTCTATTGGTTGTAAGTGGAATTTCATTCCTTGTGCTCACATGATATTATATTTATGGTGTTTCAATGGTTTTAATGTGCTATTCCCTTCATTTGATTCATGATTATATATTGATACACTTGTTATATATTTTGGAGGCATTTTATGTCTCAATTATGTCAAAGGGAATACAAGAGATTAGAGTTTTCAAAGTGTTTGATAAAATGCCAAAGAGAGAGTTTCAAATGATTTATGGATTGATAGATACATAGTCAGAGACTGCATGCACTTATTTGATCAACGACTTGTAATATCCAAGCTTGGTGAACGGTACAGTTTAAGTTTTCATTAGTTTATTGACTACTTGGTCAAGTTTAAGTATAGTTTGGATGATAAGAGTTTCGATTTATGATTTATAGTATGGTTGGTTATAGATGATGTGTAGTGCTTTTGTAGCGGCGTTACGATTAAATTCATGATAAATTGTATAATGATCCGAATAAGGTGAGGCATCTTCCATTAGAAAGATAAGACATAAGGTTATAACTTTCTTGTTTTGGGTTTTGTTCAAATCATTGTGGAAGATAAGCCAAAAGTGCCCCGAAGTGTGTCGTGCGTTTCGTTGTTCCTCCAGTGACACATGTTGGGAGATTTAGCATAACGTTTTACTCATACATTCAAATGATCTGAAATTTAGAGAGATTAAAGAAAAGACATCGGGCTACAACTTTCATGTTTACCACTTTTTCTAATTCGGAACGGAAGAGGCGTTTCGGAAGCAATCTTTAACGTGGCGGTGCGCAGAGCGGTAATTTATGACCGCCCGAGCACCACTACTTCTGGAACGTTGGGTTTTGGGCAGAAATCTCCGCGCTAGGGCGGTAAGTTATGATCGCCCGAGCGCCCAACACAGTACAAAAGCTTGTTTTGGTTGAATTTAGGTATTATAACCGATTGGAACTCTCATTTCTATCATTTCCCTTCTCTTCTTTTCTCTCCTCCAACGATTCCAAGTAGGGTTCTTCATTTTCTTTTTATCCTTTCTTTCAATCAAGCACTTAATCTTCAATCCGGAGTTAGAACAAAGTTATTTTGGGTTCAAGGAGCTAAGGTAAGCTTATGGGTTTAATTATTTCTTGGTTTTGGTGTTGGGAGAAATATTGGGTTTGGTGATGGTGTTGGTTTTATGGATTTAATGGTATGGGTTTGTGATTATTAAATTATTAATGGTGCAATACATGGTTTATTGTTGTAGGAATTCAACCAAGAGATTAGATTCAAGGTTCTATTGGTTGTAAGTGGAATTTCATTCCTTGTGCTCACATGATATTATATGTATGTTGTTTCAATGGTTTTAATGTGCTATTCCCTTCATTTGATTCATGATTATATATTGATACACTTGTTATATATTATGGAGGCATTTTATGTCTCAATTGTGTCAAAGGGAATACAAGAGATTAGAATTTTCAAAGTGTTTGATAACATGCCAAAGAGAGAGTTTCAAATGATTTATGGATTGATAAATACGTAGTGAGAGATTGCATGCACTTAGTTGATCAAAGACCATAGGCTTATATCCCTCAGAGTTATCGATTTATATCGATGGGATATAGGTACAGAGACAGAGATACTATATAGATATCAATCCAACAGAGAAAAGAGAAATACCATCTTATTGTTATATTGCTATGTTATTCATGTTTTATAGTTGATGTTATTTAATGTTTTCAAAGTCATGATTTTCAGAATATGCTATGTATTCATTGTTATGTAAGAGTTCCACTTGCTGAGTTTTATACTCATTTCAGTTATTTCATGTGATGCAGATAAGAGCGACGGGCCGGGACCTTGATTGTGGGCCGGAGTCATATGCATATAGAGAAGGAAGGAAGAAGGCTATTTTGGTAGATTTTGGACATGATCATAAAAATGATATTTTGTATTTTGGTTGTATCATTTGATTGATCATGTATATACTTTTGGTTATATTTGAAAATGTATTTTAAATCCTTCTTCCCTTTGAGAAAAATTTTAAATTCCGTTGCTATTTTACTAAAACGGGTCAGAGGCGTTACATTTAGTGGTATCAGAGCAACGTTCTTCGGACCAATGCATATGACTTCGTCTACTTTCAACAGTCCGGGTATGTCTTCTTCTACATCTATTCGTTGTTATCTATCTATATGTATTATGTGAGCACATTGTAGGAGTATGCCTCCTAAGAGAAAGGCGTCAGAGG
Organism: Primulina eburnea; assembly: GCF_022965805.1. NCBI lineage: Eukaryota > Viridiplantae > Streptophyta > Magnoliopsida > Lamiales > Gesneriaceae > Primulina > Primulina eburnea. Next base: position 7,467,408 of record NC_133117.1, read on the forward strand.
GTGAGGATAGTTCTTCTTCAAGAGTTTTCGATGAGTTTGGAAAGTTACCGAAAGAGCAAGCCAAGGTTCACAGTGAGCAGATCCAGCAGTTTCTTCGTTTGCAAGGTACAGGCCAAGGTAGAGGCCAAGGGAGAGGTCAAGTGGCTCAAGCAGTTGGGACTGATGGGATCTTTACTGTTTTCAAGAGGATGGATCCGCCAGAGTTTGCAGGAAGCACTGATCCATTGGTGGCTGTAGAGTGGATCAAAGCACTTGAGGCGATTTTTGATCATCTTAACTATGAAGACAAAGAGAGAGTTGGTTGTGCAGTGTTCATGCTATTCAAGGCTACACGCATTTGGTGGAATGCTACTAAGGTAGGTGTTGATGTTCCGGCATTGAAGTGGCAAGATTTCACAGATCTTTTCTATGATAAGTACTTCCCAGATGCACTTCGAGCTCGGAAGGTGACCGAGTTTTTGGAGCTTCGTCAAGGAGGTATGAATGTCGACGAGTATATTCTGAATTTCGAGGAGGGCTGTTTGTTTGCCCCGTATATTGCCTCCAATGACAAAGACAAGGGTGCTCATTTCATTAGAGGCCTTCGAGCAGAAATCAGGAAAGACATCAATATGTCGAAGGCGGTGACTTTCAAAGAGATTGTGGCTAAGGCCTTGTTGGCCGAACAAGATGAGAAAGACATTGCAAGAGAGAGACAGGCGAGGCAACAGGCTACTGCTCAAAGGGGTCAGGGCTCGAACCAAAGAGGTAAAGGTAATTTCAAGGGTAAAGGCAAGGTGGACCCGAGTTCTAAAGCACCGGCAGTTCCATTTGATCCTGAGAAACCGCTGTGTCCCAAGTGCGGTAGGAATCATAGGGGAGAGTGCAGATTTGGTACTCACACTTGCTATCGATGTGGCATTGCAGGCCATATTGCCAAGGATTGTCCAAGAGGAGCGAGTAACGAGAAGGTGCAGGGTCGCATATTCAACATGACGAAGGAAGGTATAAACCATGATTCTTCTGTGATCTCTAGCACTATTTTAATTTTAGGCAGAGTAGCTACGACATTGATTGATACATGTGCTACTCATTCTTTTATGTCTGAACTATTTTTGAGATCTTTGGGTATAGTTCCTTCTGTTCTTCCACTCCAGTTTAATGTTGTTTTGCCTTCAGGGGATGTGTTGTGCCCGACATTTATTGTGTATTCGTGCTCTGTTCGAATTGATGAGCGAGTGGTTTATGCTGATTTGATTGTTATTCCAATGGTTGCATTTGATATTATACTTGGCATGGATTGGCTATCAACCTATCGTGCAGTGATTGATTGCGTTGCTAAGACGGTGAAATTTGCAGATGATAGCAATAAGGAAGGTATGCTCGCCAGTGCAGGTACTTCGCTGGTCCTTCCTTTTATTTCGTGTCTTGAGGCTAAGAAGTTGTTGTTTAGAGGTTGTGATGGGTTTTTGGCTTCGATTGTTGATATGGATAGAATGTTTAAATTGAATATTGATGATATTGATGTTGTGAGAGAGTTCCCTGATGTTTTTGAGGATGATGTTTCGGGTTTACCGCCGGACAGAGATGTGGAGTTTGTGATTGATCTAGTTCCGGGTACGGTTCCTATTTCTAAGGCTCCGTATAGAATGGCCCCAACAGAGATGAAAGAGTTGAAGATGCAGTTGCAGGATCTTTTGGATAAAGGTTTTATTCGGCCGAGTTCTTTGCCTTGGGGAGCTCCGGTTCTTTTTGTTAAAGAGAAAGATGGGTCTTTGCGACTGTGTATTGATTACAGTGAGATCAACAAGGTTACTATCAAGAATAAATATACGTTGCCACGGATAGATGATATTTTTGACCAACTACAGGGGCTACAGTGTTCTCGAAGATTGATCTATGATCTGGCTATTATCAGTTGAAAGTTAGGAAGTCTGATATCCCTAAGATGGCGTTTCAGACCAGGTATGGTCACTATGAATTTCTTGTGATGTCGTTTGGTCTGACTAATGACCCTTCAGTCTTCATGGACCTTATGAACCGTGTGTTCTAGCCGTATTTGGATAGCTTTGTCATTGTTTTCAACGATGACATTTTGATTTATTCCAAGACCAGAGAGCTTCATGCAGAGCACCTCAGAGTTGTTCTTCAATTGTTGAGAGAGAAGAGACTGTATGCTAAGTTGAAGAAATGTGAGTTCTGGTTGGAGCATATTTCTTTCTTAGGCCATGTTGTCTCGAAGGATGGTATAGCTGTTGATCCAGTGAAAATAGAGGCGATTCAAAAATGACCTATTCCTACCACTGTATCAGAGGTACGCAGATTTCTTGGGTTTGCGGGTTATTATCGTCGTTTTATTTCATATTTCCAAGATTGCCCTGCTGTTAACCAATTTGACGAGGAAGACTGTGATTTTTGAGTGATCCAATGAATGCCAAAGTGGATTCCAGGAGTTGGAAGACAGATTGACGACAGCTCCGGTACTTGCACTACCCAGTGGTACAGAAGACTTTGTTGTTTATACCGATGCGTCAAAGAAGGGTCTTGGTGCAGTGTTGATGCAACGTGGAAAGGTTATAGCCTATGCTTCTCGTCAGTTGAAGGACTACGAGAAGAATTATCCTACGCATGATTTGGAGCTGGCAGCTGTGGTTTTCACCTTGAAAATATGAAGACACTACTTATATGGCGAAAAGTGTGAAATTTTCACGGACCACAAGAGTTTAAAGTATTTGTTTTCCAAGAAAGAACTCAATATGCGTCAGAGACGATGGTTAGAGCTTGTCAAAGATTATGATGTGACAATTAGCTACCATCCAGGGAAGGAAAATGTTGTAGTAGATGCGTTGAGCCGTAAGTCGAGTTCTCCTTTGAGTTCTATGATTCAGAAGCCATTGTTGTTAGACTTGCAGCGAGAAGAGAGAGCTTTGGTGGTTCCGGGGACCATTGCTCGCTTTTCAGCGTTGGTCATTCGGGCTATATTGACGGACAGGATCCGTAGAGAGCAAGCCATTGATGCACAGTTGATAGAGATGAGAGCCATAGCAGAGGAGAGATGTAATTCAGAGTTTGAGGTGAATGGAGATGGTTTGATGACATTCAGAAGCCGTATTTGTGTTCCTACTGGTGATGATATTCGGCGAGACGTCTTGACAGAGGCACATACCGCACCATACTCGATACATCCAGGTAGTACCAAGATGCATCAAGATCTTCGTAGACTCTATTGGTGGCCAGGTATGAAGAAGGATATTGCCATGTTTATTTCTCAGTGCCTAACTTGTCAGCAGGTGAAGATCGAGCACCAGAAACCTGCTAGGACATTGCTATCTTTGTCGATTCCTCAATGGTAATGGGATCACATTACAATGGACTTCGTGACTGGTCTTCCCACAACGCAGAAAGGTTTTAACTCTATTTGGGTTATTATTGATCGGTTGACCAAGTCAGCGCATTTTCTTCCAGTCAAGACGACGTACTCCATGAACCAGTATGCCGAAGAGTACATAGCAGAGATTGTTAGACTTCATGGTGTTCCTGTGTCGATTGTGTCTGATCGTGACCCTAGATTTACTTCAGAGTTTTGGAAGAGTTTGCACAGAGCTATGGGAACACGGTTAGCATTTAGTACAGCATATCACCCCCAGAGCGACGGATAATCAGAGAGAGTTATTCAGATTTTAGAGGATATGCTCAGAGCTTGTACTATTGATTATCCTGGTAGCTGAGATTCCAAATTGCCTCTGGTTGAGTTCACGTACAATAATAGCTACCAAGCGACGATTGGCATGACACCTTATGAAGCACTTTATGGCAGGAAGAGTAGATCTCCCTTATTTTGGGACGAGATTGGCGAGACGAAGATGTTGGGTCCAGAGTTGGTCCAACAGACAGCTGATGTTATTGTTGTTATTCAAGAGAGGATGAAGACAACACAGTCAAGGCAGAAGAGTTATGCTGATGTGCGTCGTAGGCCGTTGCAGTTTGAGGTTGGCGACCATGTGTTCTTGAAGATTGCACCTCTTAAGGGTGTGATGCGGTTTGGCAAAAAAGGAAAGTTGAGTCCGAGATTTATTGGCCCATTTGAGATCTCGGATAGAGTTGGTGATCGAGCTTACAGGTTAGCCCTACCGCCAGATCTTGACAGAGTTCATAATGTTTTTCATGTTTCCATGCTCAGGAAGTATATTGCGAATCCTTCCCGTGTTCTTCACCACGAGCCATTGGATTTGACGCCGAGCTTGACGTACCAAGAGATTCCAGTTCATATTCTGGATCGCAAAGTTAATGTATTAAGAAACAAAGAGATCGGCATTGTTAAAGTCCTTTGGAGGAATCATTTGATTGAAGAAGCCACGTGGGAACCAGAGGATGAGATGAAAGAGAAGTATCCCGAGTTGTTTGCGCAGTGACGTCAATTTCGGGGACGAAATTCCTTTAAGGCGGGGAGATTGTAATATCCAAGCTTGGTGAACGGTACAGTTTAAGTTTTCATAAGTTTATTGACTACTTGGTCAAGTTTAAGTATAGTTTGGATGTTAAGAGTTTCGATATATGATATATAGTCAGGGGCGGATTTAGTGTAGGGCGAACGGGGACCACGGCCCCCCCAAAAAATTTAAAAAAATTTTTTAGTATATATTAATTTTTTTAAACTAAATATATAAATATATATATATATACATGGCCCCCCAAAATGAATGATACGTCCATGTATCTCAGTGGCTAAAGCCAATTATAACGTTTGCTCCACCCGATTTCGAAACCTGATCCCTCTTTTTTTTTTTGGCTTAGCGACGGTTGTGACGGAAACCGTCGCAAAATCCGCGACGGTTTCTTATAACCGTCGCCATATAGCGACGGTTGTTGAGAAAACCGTCGCAAAATAAACTAAGCGGCCCCCCAGTGTCGAAATCCTAGATCCGCCCCTGTATATAGTATGGTTGGTTATAGATGATGTGTAGTGCTTTTGTAGCGGCGTTACGATTAAATTCATGATATATTGTATATTGATCCGAATAAGGTGAGGCCTCTTCCATTAGAAAGATAAGACATAAGGTTATAACTTTCTTGTTTTGGGTTTTGTTCATGCCATTGTGGAAGATAAGCCAAAACTGCCCCGAAGTGTGTCGAGCGTTTCGTCGTTCCTCCAGTAACACATGTTGGGAGATTTAGCATAACGTTTTACTCAGACCTCCAAATGATCTGAAATTTGGAGGGATTAAAGAAAAGACATAGGGCTACAACTTTCATGTTTACCACGTTTTCTAATTCGAAAGGGAAGAGGCGTTTCGGAAGCGATCTTTAACGTGGCGGTGCGCAGAGCGGCGCCCGAGCGGTAATTTATGACCGCCCGAGCGCCACTACTTCCGGAACGTTGGGTTTTGGGCAGAAACGTCCATGCTAGGGCGGTAATTTATGACCGCCCGAGCGCCCATCACAGTACAAAAACGTGTTTTGGGTGAATTTAGGCATTATAACCGATTGGAACTCTCATTTCTATCATTTCCCTTCTCTTCTTTTCTCTCCTCCAACGATTCCAAGTAGGGTTCTTCATTTTCTTTTTATCCTTTCTTTCAATCAAGCACTTAATCTTCAATCCGGAGTTAGAACAAAGTTATTTTGGGTTCAAGGAGCTAAGGTAAGCTTATGGGTTTAATTATTTCTTGGTTTTGGTGTTGGGAGAAATATTGGGTTTGGTGATGGTGTTGGTTTTATGGATTTAATGGTATGAGTTTGTGATTATTAAGTTATTAATGGTGCAATACATGGTTTATTGTTGTAGGAATTCAACCAAGAGATTAGATTCAAGGTTCTATTGGTTGTAAGTGGAATTTTATTCCTTGTGCTCACATGATATTATATGTATGGTGTTTCAATGGTTTTAATGTGCTATTCCCTTCATTTGATTCATGATTATATATTGATACACTTGTTATATATTATGGAGGCATTTTATATCTCAATTGTGTCCAAGGGAATACAAGAGATTAGAGTTTTCAAAAATTTTTGATAAAATGCCAAAGAGAGAGTTTCAAATGATTTATGGATTGATAGATACATAGTCAGAGATTGCATGCACTTAGTTGATCAACGACCATAGGCTTATGTCCCTCAGAGTTATCGATTTATATCGATGGGATATAGGTACAGAGACAGAGATACTATATAGATATCAATCCAACAGAGAAAAGAGATATACCATCTTATTATTATATTGCTATGTTATTCATGTTTTAGAGTTGATGGTAATTAATGTTTTCAAAGTCATGATTTTCAGAATATGCTATGTATTCATTGCTATGTAAGAGTTCCACTTGCTGAGTTTTATACTCATTTCAGTTATTTCATGTGATGCAGATAAGAGCGACGGACCGGGACGTTGATTGTGGGCCGGAGTCATATGCATATAGAGAAGGAAGGAAGAAGGCTATTTTTGTAGATTTTGGACATGATCATAAAAATGATATTTTGTATTTTTGGTTGTATCATTTGATTGATCATGTATATACTTTTGGTTATATATGAAAATGTATTTTAAATCCTTCTTCCCTTTGAGAAAAATTTTAAATTCCGCTGCTATTTTACTAAAACGGGTCAGAGGCGTTACACTTTAACTGATCGAAAAGATCATCTATTCTTGGGAGTGGGTACTTATTTTTTATGGTGATCTTGTTCAACTCCCGGTAGTCAATACATAGCATCATGCTTCCGTCCTTTTTCTTTACAAAAAGCACTGGGCTCCCCATGGGGATGCACTGGGGCGAATCTGCTTCTTGTCTAATAATTCTTGTAGTTGCTCCTTTAGCTCCTTTAATTCAGCTGGAGCCATTCGGTATGGTGCCTTTGATATTGCTGCAGCACCAGGGACCAAATTGATTTCAAATTCTACTTCCCTATCTGGTATCTCTCCCGGTAGTTCCTCGAGGAAAACGTCTGGAAATTCTTGAACAATTGGAATACCTTCCAACTTTGGGACTTCTTCTTCTTTGGTTTCATTGATCACTGCCAGGTAAATTTCTTCTCCTCCCTTTATAGCTTTCCAGGCTTGTGAAGCCGATAGTAGAGATTTTCTTTCTTTGGATTTCCCGTGATATACGACTTCCCCTTTTGTCGGAGTTTGAAGTCTAATATCTTTCCTTTGACAGTCTACTATGGCATGGTTTTTGGCTAACCAGTCCATTCCAAGGATGATGTCAAACTCAACCATATTGAGTTGAATTAATTCCACTTCAAAAGTTTGATTGCTGATACAAATTTTACAGTTTCGATACACTTTGTGTGTTTCCATTGTTTTGCTGGCAGGTGTTGCTACTCTTAACGGTTCACTAAGAATATCATGTTCAAGTTTAAGCTTCTTAGCAAATCTTCTAGACACAAATGAATGTGTGGCACCACAATCAAACAAAGTATATGCAGGTATGCTATGGAGTAGTATAGTACCTGCTACCACCTCCTCTTAGGTGATTGCATACACCCTAGCATTGGTCTTGTTCTCATTTTGCTTTCTGGGTCCCGCCCCCTTTTCTTTGTTCTCCGGACATTATTTAATTCGATGACCCACCTGACCACAGTTAAAACATGCACCTGGCTTTCGATAACATTCCCCGTTATGATACTGTTTACAGGTGTCGCACCACTTCCCTTCCCTGTTGCCAGTATTACCAGAACTTCTTTGGGAAGGCCCACCTGAATAATTTGTTTCTTAAACTTGGGACCATTCTGAGTAGGTTGATTGACCATTGGTCTTTGTTCTTGTTCTCTTCCTCGCGTCGCTTTATATCAGTTTCTGCTCATTGCAGCGCCCATCAAATCCGCAAAGCTGTTTGGCTTGAATACTGCCAATGCCGACTGAATTCGACTGTTGAGTCTTTTCTTGAATCGATGCATTTTTAACGTTTCATCCGACATGATCGTTGGGAAATAGGTTCCCAGGTCGTTGAACCGTGAAGTGTATTCCATCACTGACATGTCCGGAGCCTGTTTGAAGTTTTCGAATTCACCCAACTTCTGTAGTCGAAATTCAGCGGGATAGTATAGTTTCAAAAATTCTCTCTTAAAAATCTGCCATGTGATCTCTTCCACTTCTGCCAAAGATGGCGACACAGTTTCCAACCATTTCCTAGCTCGGTCTTCCAAAAACGGTGTTACAACCTCCACTCTCAGTTCTTCAGGTATTTCCAGTAAATGTAGTTGTGTTTCGACGTTCTTGAGCCAATTGTGGCTGACTTCTGGGTCTGGGTTCTCATCGAAAATCGGAACTCGATTCCTTCTGAGAGATTCATAATGGTACTTAATCCCACGCGGTTGCGGTTCAGGTGGTGGTTGGATGGCGTTAGCCAATGGGTTCACGAATCCTTGTAACGTTGCAGCTACGATAGTAGTTATTGCCATCATATCCTCTTGACTGAGATTCACTCTGGGTGGTTGTGGATTTTCGTTTTGGTTGCCACCACGGGGGTTACGGTTGTTTCGAGGTGGTCTGTCTGCCATTTCCTATGATAAAAATCGAAATTAAAGCATCACAATCGTATAAAGGATAGAAAGGTAGAAATAGTAGAAACAAAGTTGTTGTGGAAAATTTTTGATACTCAGAGTTTGTGGAATGATCGAAGGGATAGATTTTTAAAGTTTATAAGAAATTTAGGAAACAGATGAAAGTTAGACTTCAAGAACGGATGAAAGTTGGACTCAAATTGGGATACGCTAGGCTTTTGCCAAAATTTGACTTCGCCAAATTTTGTCTGTCAAAATCCCAGCGGGATTATGAACCTGACGGCTCTGATACCACTTAAATGTCACGCCCCAAGTCCGAAGCGTCGGTGACATCCGGCATTGTTTAACAATTATATTGCAAACAATAAAGCCTTGTATCAAATCAAACAAGTTTTTTTCATAAATAAAGTATTGTCTTACAATGACAATGAAATAAAATACATCAGAGTTGCAAAATGCGGAAAACCTAAACAAAAGGGATAACTTGATTTCTGCTCTCGATCATCGATCACCAACCCCAGAAGGCTTCCTGCTCCTCCTAATTTATTTGTTCTTCATTTTTATCTGAAATTGTAAGGGGGTGAGTGTTTTTGGGAAAACACTCAGCAAGTGGGGGTCGATCGATTCCAAAGATACATATAGAACTTAATTCTTTAAAACAGTTCTTTAACAATCTTTCAAATCTTATTACCTTTAACTTATCATATCGAAATGAAAAAATATGAGACAGATAATTCAGAACGAATCAGATTTTTCAGAACGGTTCAGAAGCAGATCAGATTATAACAAACGGAACATTGTTACTCATCTCATTTTCATGGTCAAATTGTCCCCAATATGTTACTCCTCTAAGGGGTGAGGCCAGAACTCGGTTTAATACCCACCGGTGGGGGCCAGACAGAAATGGTTTTATACCCACCATTAGGGGCCAAACAGAATCACAATTCTCGTCTCATTTCAAATTGAATCGTAACAGTGTAACAAAGAGTTCTGAGGTAACAGACAGAACTTATCAGATTTCTCAGAGTTCAGACTTTTAGACATATACAGCGGAATCAAAAGAATTCGAAGATCAAACAGAAAATATCATCGATCGAAATTTTAAACGTAGTACACAGTAATTTTCAAAAATAATGACATACATTAGCATGTCATGATATTTTTATGCAAAGAGAAAAATACAATGAAATACTTAACAAAAGTCCACTTACAGATTTCTTGTACGAAGCTTCCTCTTGAAATTTCGACAGCACTTCAGCGCAACTTTAACAAACACTGTCTTCGGTCGGACAGCACTTCGACACGGAAAAGCAACTCTGGACTGCACGAAATTCTTTCCTCCTTCTTCTTTGACTTCGGCCGAGACTTGTGAGGGGTGAGGGGAACCGAAATTTTAGTGTCTTCCTTGGAGCACTTTTTCCTTCCCTTTGATGTGGTATTTATAGGCCAAAGATAGCCCCTTCACCTAGCCCCTTGGCCTAAATCTTGGGGTCCAAGATTAGCCATGAATGTAGTCCAAAGTCCCATGCATTCTTCAAGTCCAAGGTTAGCCTTAATTGTGGTTCAAAATCTCATGCACTTTTCAAGAGTCACCTTGATCTTCTATAGGGTCATTTCTTGCATCATTAATGTGTCTTAGTCCTTTAGCTCCTCTCTTAGCTCCTTCATGGTCTTACTCAAAGGTTATTTCTTGCATACTTAATTTGTCCAAACCTTAGCTCAACTTATAGCTCCCTTTTTGGTCTTGTTAGGACATGTCTGATTGAGCTTCTTCGAGCTGAGGGATCGAGTCCTTGGGCTGGGGTTTTACTCCTCCAGTGACAATACTTCAATGGATGTGGTTATTTGCAGCTCGGCCTCCCGTTGAGCTAGTCCCCGAGCTTTGAAGCCATTTTCTCGAGTTAAATTTAATGAAAATCTAAGTTAATATTCAAGGTATTTAGTTGGAACAAACATTTTTGAGCTTAGTTTGAGTTAAATTTCAAGTTCGTATTACTTACTTGATTTGATTTGGATCGTAAAATTTCAGGTTCTCACATCCTAGAGATACAACCAATGCTTGCCAAACATCCAAATGAATCAGCTCCAATATGATTTTGCTTTTGACAGTGGAAGTGCAAAACTTTAATCTGTGTTGTTTACTGGTAACACAATGCTCACAAAAAGGGTAGAGACATTTTCGTAAGCTCTGCCAGCAGTTTCCGTTCTGAAAGATTTTTCAACTCTCGTTCTGACTTATGCCCAAACTTTCTATGTCATAACATTGTTAATTCTTCTCCTGAATCGATCGATGCAACAACTAGTTCTACTTATTTTTGTATTTTTTTCTCAAAAGTACATACAGATTTGCAACAACCTTTTCTGTTTGCATAACCACAAGTGCACCCTTCGTAATTTTCATGATTCTGATCTAGATACGAGTTTTGCACCCGATATCACCCAATTGCACCAAGGACAGATTTTTCATCAGTACCTTCACATGTCGTACCTATTGTATGGTATGAATGGTAACATCAAACGTTTTTAATTTGATAGTACTGACTCCAACAAATACCAAGGCATGATCATTTTCTCATGAATACAGATCTCCTAAGATTAGTTCATATTAATCGAACCATCCTCTCTCAGACGTCATGTGCCACATCGCTCTTGAATCCATAATTCATTTGTCACAAAATTTTTGTCTGGTTTTTGCAGTTGTTGCTGCTTCGCTGAATAATATTTCACCATCGCCTGAAGTACTGACCATATTTCCTTGAGAATTATTTTCGATACTCATACACTCTTTCTTGAAGTGCCATTTACCCCTACATTTAAAGTAGTAAATATTTATCTTTTATCTTTTTAAATTTTATTTACCTCTCCTTTGGCTTCCACTGGAGTCACGGTCCATAAATCTTCCTCTTATCTTCGGTAAAGCATCTGGTTGCTTCAAAGCTACTAACATATCTTCATTATTCTTGCGTCGGCTTTCCTCTCCAAGAACGCAGTTAAGACATTATCGAATTTTAGAGATCCCGTAAGGATGTTGTTGGTTAAGTTGTTGATAAGCTGATCATATGAATCTGGTAAACTTTGAAGTAGAAGTTCTGCACGTTCTGTTTCCTCTATTTTATGCCCCATATAGGCGAGTTCGATAAATAAAGTATTTAGAGTATTGATATGGTCAGTCATTGATAAGGATTCCGCCATCCGAAGAGTATAAGCCTTATTTAAGGAAAATCTTGTTGTGTAGTTATTTGACCTCGTACATTTTTTTTCAGTGTATCCCAAGTAACTTTTGATGATTTTATCTCAGATTTACTTGACACTATTTCGTCTACTATGTACTAGTGTAAATTGGAAACAATATTATTATTTATCTCATTCCACTTTTCATTGTCCGCCATTTCCATCGGTCTATCTCCAATAGCCGCCAAGCAATTTTCTTTCTTAAAAGAAAAGATGAAAATAATTCCACCATAATATTTTATGGTTTACAACTACTCACTGTGTTTCCAAATAGAACACACATTCTCATAATACATGAGAACAAACACATCATAAATATTATAGAACTAAACACTCAAATTCTATTAGATTGTAGAAAAGAATTGAGAATGAGATGCGAAAAATGAGGGAGTGAAATCTATTTATAGAACTTTTCGTCCTTGTGAAACCGCGTATAGGTAGTTCTTCTGTAATGCCCGAGATTTTATGTCGTGTTAAATTACGATTATAAATTTTTAATCGAGACGGTTATGAAGGGGCTAACCAAAACACGAAATGAGATCACGTGTGAAAATTTATGTGCGAGAACAGAAGGATTGGCGCACATGCGCGACTATATGCGCGCACATGCGCGAGACATCCAGAGATCGTGCGCACATGCGCGGGAGGTCCAGAGGGCTTCGCGCATATGCGCGGAAATGAGTCGCGCATATGCGCGAGCTACCGAGAAGTTTATCACGAAGACCAGTAGGTCTCGCGCATATGCGCCAATAATGTCGCGCATATGCGCGAGACATGCAAAAGGAAAAATTGCCGGGTGGCTTATTGCATGTTGCGGATGTATATATATATATATATATATATATATATATATATATATATATATTTATATATATATATATATATACACATGCAAATCTTCTTCAGAAAAGGAGAAAACGAAGCCGAGGGAAGAAAATGGCTTTTGAATTTTTAGAATTCGATTTACGATCAATCCGTCCGTTAGATTTTAAATCCGACTTCGATACTGTGTTCCTATCAACGCAGGCTACTACAGGACGTAAGTTTTATTACGTTTTGACATGTTTTGAAATTATGATGTTATCAGAATTGAATACACGTCATATATGTTATTCTTGACATGTTAGACAGCGTGGAATCGAACTCAGATTGAGAAACGGATATCATATGGAATTATTATGATTTCAGAATAAAATTGGTTGAGATGTGATATCAGATTCCAACGGTGGTTGATTGTAAATTATTTGAATTAGTAAATACTGGTTTGGTATCACCGATATCGCAAGATTGTACTGTTGTATTGTCAGAATTTGATAAAACAGAGAGGTTGTGATTTGATTAGAATATTGATACAGAATATTGATATTGTCATTGCCAGATTGAACAGTGACAGACTTTGAATCAAGACTTCGATTGTATCAGAGCAACAGCAAGAAAGGTATAAATAAATGTTGATTCGGGATTGCACAACTCGAGTTAGGTTTGACTTGAGTTTCCCTAAATCACATACTTTATTTTATTGCATTGATATTTGCAAATTATCAGATTGATATGTTAAGCTATTGACTTAGAGCAGAGTCAGAGTCTGAGCCTAGGGCAGATCAGCCTAGCTAGGGCAGAACCGCCGAGTCTTTCTCAGAACCGATAAGACTCTAGACTTACGGTGTATCGATGAGCTTTAGATGTAGATCGACGTCTATCGTAGACACTCGATACAGCATACCAAAGTCTAAATTAGATTGGGATCCCTAGATTTGAGATAAGATAAGACTAGATCACGAGTCATTGATTCATGTAATCAGATTAGATACATGTTTTGATGTTTGTTTATGCTTTTATATATGTTTTATATGATTGCATTTAATACATTGTTTATATTGGGATATTTATATCTCACCGGAGTTATCCGGCTGTTGTCTTATTTGTATGTGTGCATGACAACAGGTGGGACAGGTACAGGGTCACAGAAGTGAAGACAGATCGAGATTAGATTGGTGATTCCGGACTTGGACTAGAAATAGGGTTTAAACACTTGATAGTTAGGTGTTGAACCTGAGATGTAAATTATTGTATGATGTTTAAGATTTATACTTTTATACTGATCGTATAGGAGTTTGATTCCATTACCTTCCGCATTTTAAAAAAAAAAAAATTAGACCCTGTGTATTATAATTGATTAGATTAGTCCCAATGACTATTTAAAAGATGATTAGCGTCCGGGTCTCCACAACAGGTGGTATCAGAGCGATAGATCCTTTAGATTGAGATAGAAGAAGCTAGCGAGCGGGGTAGATTGAGGTTTTCTTTCCTGCTTTTGAATGCTAGCATGTCTTACTGCTTTATTACATGTTACTTGTTTATCTAATTTGAGATAGTAATATGTTTTATTGAGATTGGATCAGTACTGATTCTAGATCAGCAGTAAGATGATCAAAGGAGGATTGAAACACAATTGTGGTATTTGTTGCTAATCTATTTGATTATCAGATATGCCTCCGAGACGAGTACCAGAACAGGGAAGTACATCCAATCCTCCAATGGATGTCACACCGACTCCAATGGAAACGTTACTAAAATGATTTCAATCATTTCATCCGCCGACCTTGAAAGGAACCGCAATGCTGTGGAATGCGAGAGTTGGCTTGATGATATAGAGATGTTCGAATCATTGGAGTATACAGATGAGAGGAGAGTGAAATTGATTGGACATCAGCTGCACGATGTTGCCAAGGACTGGTGGATTACGAGAAAGAGATCCATGGAGCATAGAGGTACGAATATTACCTGGAATATATTTAGAACTGAATTTTATCAACGATTCTTTCCAGTGTCGTACCGGAAGGACAAGGGGGCGGAGTTTGCCAATCTAAGGCAGGGACAGATGAACATAGAAGAGTATGTGTCAAAGTTCTCCTCCTTGCTGAAATTTGCTCCACATGTGGCTGACAGCGAAGAAGCTACTGCTGACCAGTTCATCAATGGCCTGAACCCCGATATTTTCACATTGGTGAACACAGGGCGACCGAATAATTTTACTGACGCCCTGAACAGAGCCAAGGGAGCAGAAACCGGTCTGATGAGACAGAAAGGGGCTTCATTTGTGCCTCCAGCACCGAGACCACAGCAACCACCTCCCAGATTTGAGAGTGGCAGCAGCAGTGGAGAGAAGAAGGAATTTTTGAAAGCCAGAGGAAAGCAATTCAAGAAATCTGACAGCAGTTCTTCCAGCTCCGGTGGGACCAGACAGAGCCAAAGTTACACTGGAGTTTATTTCAAGACCTGTGGAGGAAGACATGCAACCGAGCAATGCCAGGGAGTGACTGGTAGTTGCAACTTCTGTAAACAGCCGGGACACTTTTCTAAAGTGTGTCCACAGAAAGGTTTGCAGAGAACTCAGGGGGCCGAGTCATCGGGATCAGCAGCACAGACTGAGAGACGATCAGCTGCTATTCACACATTCCAGCCAGCGCCACCTCAGTCACAGCAGAGGCCAGGAGGTAGCCAGACTGTGAGCCAGCCTCCGAGACAGCAGGCCAGAGTCTTCGCTTTGACAGAGGAACAGGCCCAGGAAGCACCAGATGACGTTGTAGCAGGTAACTGTTCTTTATGTGGTTACTCTGCTTATGTACTGATAGATACCGGTACTTCACACACATTTATTTCTGAACGATTTGCGTTGAGTCATGCATTGCCTGTAGAGTCTTTAGCTACTATAGTGTCTGTCTCTTCGCCTTTGGGGACAGGCTTGATATCTGTAAATGCTGTAAAACATTGTATGCTACAGTATGACGGGCATGAGATTGAGTTAGATTGCATCGTATTTGGGTTGTCTGACTTTGACTGTATTATCGGTATCGATATGCTGACCAAGTACAGAGCTACAGTTGATTGTTTCCACAAGATAGTGAGATTCAGACCAGATATGGCTGAAGAGTGGAAATTTTATGGTAAGGGTTCTAGATCGAGGATTCCTTTAATATTCGTACTATCTATGACTCGATTGTTACAGAAAGGAGCAGAAGGATTCCTTGTATACTCAGTAGATTTACTGAAGTCGAGTCCAGCATTGGCAGACCTGCCAGTGGTACGTGAGTTTGCTGACGTTTTCCCAGATGAGATCCCGGGATTACCTCCAGTTAGAGAGATATACTTCAGCATTGAATTGATGCCAGGTACAGTGCCGATCTCTAGAGCTCCGTACAGAATGACACCAGTTGAATTGAAAGAATTGAAGGATCAACTGGAAGATTTACTGGCCAAGGGGTACATCAGACCGAGTGTGTCTCCTTGGGGTGCTCCAGTACTGTTTGTAAGAAAGAAAGACGGTTCGATGAGACTCTGCATCGACTATAGGCAACTGAACAAGGCAACGATAAAGAATAAATATCCTTTGCCTCGTATTGACGATTTATTTGATCAGTTGCAGGGTTCTTCAGTATATTCCAAGATTGATTTAAGATCGGGATATCATCAGCTGAGAGTCAGAGATTCTGATATCTCGAAGACACCATTCAGAACCAGGTATGGACACTATGAATTTATTGTCATGCCATTTGGTTTGACGAATGCTCCAGCTGTGTTTATGGGATTGATGAACCGTATATTCCAGAAATATCTCGATGATTTTGTGATTATTTTCATCGATGACATTTTGATTTATTCCAAGAATAAGAATGAGCATGCTGAGCATCTAAGAACGGTGTTGCGAATTTTAAGAGCTGAGAGATTATATGCTAAACTGTCGAAATGTGAGTTTTGGTTAAGACAGGTAGTATTTATGGGTCATATTATATCCGGAGATGGGATATCAGTAGATCCCAGTAAGGTTGAAGCCGTGATTTCTTGGCCAAGACCGACATCAGTGCCTGAAATTCGCAGTTTTATGGGTTTAGCGGGATATTACCGTCGATTCATTAAAGATTTCTCGAGTATTGCTAAACCAATTACTCAGCTGACTCAGAAGAATGCTCCATTTGTTTGGTCTGAAGAATGTGAGATCAGTTTTCTGGAGTTGAAGAAGAGACTGACCAGTGCCCCGGTGTTGACTACTCCCTCCAGTACTGGTGATTTTGTGGTTTATTGCGATGCTTCTCACAGAGGGTTGGGATGTGTGCTGATGCAACGAAGGTATGTTATCGCTTATGCCTCAAGACAACTTAAACCACATGAGACCCGTTATCCAATTCATGACCTAGAATTGGCAGCCATTGTCTTTGCATTAAAGCTATGTCGACATTATCTTTACGGGGAAAAGTTTGAGATATATTCTGATCATAAGAGTTTGAAATATATGTTTTCACAATGTGAATTGAATATGAGGCAGCGAAGATGGCTTGATTTGCTTAAAGATTTTGATTGTGAAATCAAATACTATACAGGAAAGTCTAATGCAGCAGCGGATGCACTAAGTCGAAAGGTATGTTCTTTATCCTTATCGACGATTGGTGTTTCAAATCTGATAGAAGACTGCTGTTTGTCTGGATTAGCATTTGAAAAAGATTATAGACCGTTAAGACTCTATACGGTGGAAGTAGAACCAGAGCTGATTATGAGAATTAAGGCAGCTCAGCGAGGTGATCAGAATGTACAGAAATCAGTATCGATGGTTAGAACAGGACATCGATCAGAATATCAGGTACGTGATAATGTCTTGTATGTGAATAATCGTCTGGTTGTGCCGAATGTTTCAGATTTCAGACGACAGATATTGTCAGAAGCGCACAACAGTCGATTCAGTATTCACCTTGGTGGTAGAAAGTTGTATAACGATTTGAAAAGACAGTTTTGGTGGAAACAAATGAAGACTGACATTGCCGAATTTGTCTCCAAATGTCTGAATTGCCAGCAGGTGAAAGCAGAAAAAAAGAAAAAAGGAGGATTGTTACAGAGTTTGTCTATTCCTGAATAGAAATGGGATCACATTTCCATGGATTTTGTGACGCAACTACTGCGTTCCTCCCGAGGTTGTGATGCGATTTGGGTCGTGATTGATAGATTGACCAAATCCGCATGTTTTATACCGTACAAGATGACGTACAGATTTGACCAGATGGCAGAGATCTATGTCAGAGAAGTGGTCAGATTGCACGGAGTGCCGAAGTCAATTGTATCAGACCGTGATCCACGATTTCCTTCGCACTTCTGGCAGAGTTTGCAGCAGGCTCTCGGTACTAAGTTACATCTGAGTACCGCATATCATCCACAGACCGACGGACAGTCAGAGCGGACTATCCAGACACTGGAAGATATGCTGAGAGCAGTATTGCTTGATTTTAGCACTAATTGGCAAGATGCATTGCCGCTTTGTGAGTTTTCGTACAACAACAGCTATCAGACGAGTATTGAGATGGCACCATTTGAAGCGTTGTACGGAAAGAAGTGTCGATCCCCGCTCTATTGGGATGATATCTCTGTAGTGCCTGAGATTGGACCAGATATGATCAGAGATATGACAGAAAAAGTGAAGCTAATTCAAAAGAAAATGAAGGCAGCACATGATAGACAGGCCAAATATGCCAATGTTCGATGTAGACCGTTGGTATTTGAGGTAGGAGACCGAGTATTTCTAAAGATTTCACCTTTTAGAGGAGTTGTCAGATTTGGCAAGAAAAGGAAACTGTCTCCACGATACATTGGGCCTTATGAGATTCTCGAGAAGATAGGAGATCGTGCCTATCGACTCGCTCTACCGCCTTCATTATCTGGGATACATGATGTCTTTCATGTATCATTATTAAGGAAGTACCATCCTGATGCTTCACATGCTATTCAACCAGACGAGGCCGAACTAGATGAGACGTTGAGCTATGTTGAAAAACCGATTCAGATTATTGATCGCAAAGAAAAACATCTCAGAACGAAGAATATTCCACTTGTGAAAGTTCAATGGACTCGTCATGGCACTGAAGAAGCAACCTGGGAATTGAATCAGATATGAGACAAGAGTTCCCAGAGTTATTTCGATGATGTAAATTTCTTATACAGTTTTGTATATATACTCCTTATTAATACGATTGAATGCTTGTGATTTCGAGGACGAAATCGTATCTTAGGGGGGGAGAAATGTAATACCCGAGATTTTATGTCGTGTTAAATTACGATTATAGATTTTTAATCGAGACGATTATGAAGGGGCTAACCAAAACACGAAATGAGATCACGTGTGAAAATTTATGTGCGAGAACAGAAGGATTGGCGCACATGCGCGACTATATGCGCGCACATGCGCGAGACATCCAGAGAGGTCGGCGCACATGCGCGACGTGTAGGCGCGCACATGCGCGGGAGGTCCAGAGGCTTCGCGCATATACGCAGAAATGAGTCGCGCATATGCGCGAGCTGCCGAGAAGTTTATCGCGAAGACCAGTAGATCTCGCGCATATGCGCCAGTAATGTCGCGCATATGCGCGAGACATGCAAAAGGAAAAATTGCCGGGTGGCTTATTGCATGTTGCGGATGTGTGTGTGTATATATATATATATATATATATATATATATATATATATATTTATATATACATGCAAATCTTCTTCAGAAAAGGAGAAAACGAAGCCGAGGGAAGAAAATAGCTTTTGAATTTTTTGAATTCGATTTACGATCAATCCGTCCGTTAGATTTTAAATCCGACTTCGGTACTGTGTTCCTATCAACGCAGGCTACTACAGGACGTAAGTTTTATTACGTTTTGACATATTTTGAAATTATGATTTAATCAGAATTGAATACACGTCATATATGTTATTCTTGACATGTTAGACAGCGTGGAATCGAACTCAGATTGAGAAACGGATATCATATGGAATTATTATGATTTCAGAATAAAATTGGTTGAGATGTGATATCATTTATTTCTTTGATGTTGCATCAACTGACAGAATCATTGGAGACCGGTATGGGTAATTTTTCAGTCCCTATAGCCTTAATTAGCATCAGTCACATGTATAGTTTAAAACAAATTATTATCTTTCGAATTTTTACTGATAAAAATTATATGTAAAAATATACTTTGGCATATCAAATGATGTTTTTTCTTTCTAGAGTTGTTAATTTTTAGAGTTGTTTGTAATATGGAGTCATTTAAATTAATGTTTAATTATGCGCTGATAAATGAAAAAATTATGAATCAGATCAATCGAGTATTCAAATGTTCATATCAAGAAGTGAATAATATTGATCTTGTAACGTCCCGAAAATCGGAAAGTCCACGTGAACCACATGCATGCAAATTATTAAATTTCTTTGTTATTTTATTAAATTGTTTTAAAGCATTAAATGCATGTTTATTCCATGAATTTGTGTTTAACTCATGATTTATTTAAAGTTCATGCAATCTAGAATTTTTATTTTTAAATATGTGCTTAATTATTTTTATGCATTTCATGCATAGTTCATGCATGATAGGATTTAATTCATGAAATTTTAAAAGTTCACGCATTAGGGTTTCTAGGTGCATTTCACGTTCGGACGAGGATCGGAGAATTTTCAGGAAAATTATTTTAATACATGATTAATTTTTATAAATTAATATATGGTGTTTTAAGTGGAATTTTCAAATAATGGGATTTTAATGGGTATTTTACCCGTATGACTTTATTTTTTTACGATACACAAATTTTATCGAATTGGGAGACTTTTTAATGGTTCGGCTAATATTGTCAAGAACTTTCCAACTAGAAATATTTTTCAGGAGTGCGTTTGGATTTAATGGGCCTACTTTTAAGCATACTGGGCTTAAAACTATTTTTAAACTTTTAATTGGCAATTTAGGGCCCATTATTTACTAAATTACTATTTAAATAACCCTTAATCACCCTCTTAACCTAATCCTAAAACACCTATCAGCCGACACCTCCCCTTTCACTCTTCATACTCTCGGTTTCAGTACTCACACTCCAAGGTAGCATCGGCCATCTCTTTGTTCTTGCAAAATAAATCCCCGGCAACTTCCCGACGCTCGTTCTTCGATCTTCTCGCGCAAATATCATGAAGGAACGCATGTATTCTCTTTTATGTATCATTCACGCCATATTTATGTCAAATGTATGTTTATGCATGTGAATCTACCGATCTCCATAGTATCTTCATTGGTGCATAAGGTTTGGCATGAGATGATGTATTCCTTGCATAACGCTCACGTTTTTCATGTACCGTGCAAGGGGCTGCGGGGTTTTGGTTGCAAGGGAGTCTGAAATATCTAGAATGGAAGGGCTTAAGGGTTGGTGGCTAGCCTTGGTCGAGTAAGGCTCATTGTGTGCATAGGCCGATGGGTTTGGGGATGATGGTGTCATTGTTGGAGATGGTTCGAACAAAGTGGAGGGGCTGGCGATGCAAGGGTCGATCCAAGGCCTAGAACAGACCCTGGTGGGTCTGAGACATTGCTTAGGACGGCTCAAACGTTGCTGGAACTGCCCACAAAGCCAACCGATCGGGTATCGTAGAAAACCGCCGCAGGTAGTGCTTCCTTGGAGACTTGCGGCTGTTGGTAGATTCTAAGCTACGTGAGGCTGTAACCGTGATCCTTTTACGTCCAGTATGAGTCTAGTAAGATGCTAGGAGTGAACCATGGGTATGTGGTTGAGGGAGGAGCTCGATCATTGGGAGGGTAGCACGATCGAGTGTGTAGGGGAGGTTCGATGCTTTTCTGTAATTGGCTTCGTACAGCAGCAAAATGCATCGGTTAGGCTTGGTTTATGAGGTTAATGGAGGTCCTTGGTGAGTCATAAAGGATGACATTTGGTGGTAGAAGGGTGGACCGAAGGGATGAAGGGGTGGAGTCATGTATCATGATTCACGATTTTTAAGATTTTATGAAAATATACCTCGTATGCTTGAATTTAAAGAAAAATTGCATTGGTGCACGATTTTTATAAGTGATGTAAATGATGATGTTTTGAATGATAGGAATTAGTTGTGGCTATCGGAATATATGTAAATGTTTAAGATGTATATGTAAATGATGATGATGATGATGAGGCCTAGGCACAGTGGATAGGTAATCCTGTCACTGATGTCCGACAGCCGCCCGGTACCGCGGTTTTATGTATGATGGATCCATCGTAAATGATGATGATGTACGATAGTCACCTCTAATGAACTGACTTCACCAATGATAAATGATAAATGATGAATGATGAATGGTGAACGATAAATGATAAACGATGAATGATGATTAACGATGAGCTGTTTTGACACGTCATGATTTACACGACACGTTTATGTTACATTTTTAAAGTTAATGAAAGGTATGTTGAGTATGGTATTTTTCACTTTTGTGTGCTATGTATATGTATTTGCTATTAACGGTGCAGGTGTGTTGAGTCTTTACACTCACTAGGCGTGTGTGATGCAGGTGAGCTTAATGATGAGGGGACTGGAGGTGCCAAACTCTGAGTAGGCAGACCTGGTGTGGTGACACGACCCGAGGACCTATGATTTTTCCGCACATTTATGATTCTATGTTTTGGAGAGGATATGAGAATTTTTACGCTGTTTATTTTATTGTTGGATGTTAGGATTTTACTCATTATTACTCCGCTAGATTTTATTGGTAATTGCTTATGGAAATTCTTAAATGATGATTTCTATGTAGGATTGTATGCATGCAATCTATTTAAATGTTTATTTTCAAAATGAGAGCTTTTAAAAAAAAAAATTCCGCACTTTTAAATGAGTAGATGTTGCAGTTGGTATCAGAGCGAGGGTCCTGTATAATGTTGTGCCACCGCCAGCTTCTGCAGCTCAGTCTTCAAGCCTCAAGTCTGTAAGCTTTTATGATTTAAATGATTTACTCTTATCTCCTGCATGTTAACATGATTTACGCTTTATGATGATCTACGATATATGTTTAACTGCTTTTATGATTTAAGAATTTACTGTTTTCAAAACTAGATTAAATTGCATGTTGGTTACTTTTGGAATTGGACGTGTCTAAGAATTCGAATATTGGGCTTTAGGATAAGTTGATAATGATTTGATTATATTGATTCTAGGTTAGAAGTACTAATGTTCTACTCTTTGGGGTAATAAGTTAATCTTTAAAACTATGAATGCTTTTGGGACTTGTAGAATTTCTAAGTAATTACCGATGGTTCGTGGTTGGTAGTTGAATTAATTTTTGAGGATTCCATGTAAGAATTAATTATTCGAAAACTACGACAATCTTTGGAAGTATAAAAACGTAGAATTTATTTATGATGCATGCTCTTCCTAGTGGGACCTAAGGATTGAATTGAATGGATTGAGAATTTTAAGGACCTAACTATATTAACCAATTATTTGAGGACCTAAGTGCAGCAATAAAATTCTAAGGGACTATTTCGAATTTACCAAACATTGGGATTAAATTTTTAGTTTTGAGAATTTTAAGATTTAATGAGGCCAAGTCGAAAATTTTATGGGGACAGTAATACAAATTTCAAAGAGTTTTAGGGTCAAAAATGTAAATTTCGAGAACTTTAAGGGCAAAATTGCAAATTCCAAATTTTTGAGGATTAAAATTCGAACTTTTGAGTAATACTTGGGTTAAATCAGTAATTTTTGAGGTTATGCAAATTGATTTTGGGTTTAATAAGCTTATAATTAGTGAAATTTATGTTACGAGAAACCTATAAAGTGGGAGTATGATTGCCAAGAACTTATGGGTAATTGTTGGATTCTTGAGATTTAGGACAAATCGGATAATATTCGAGGAAAGTAAGAACAAATTTTGCAATCTTTAAGAAATTTTGGGGATTTGTTTAGCAGTAAGTGAGAAGCGAATGGTTTAAATGACCGAAAATTTTGATAATTTAGATTTGAAGGGATATTTGGAACCTTGAGATATTTGGGTTATAATGTTATAAGAAATGATAATCAAGGATATTGTAGGATGAATCAATTTTGAGCTTAAAAAATTTAAGTGTTAGTAAAATAATGTTGTGGCAAATTAAGAATTTAAAGTGATGACAATTTAAGGTAAAGTTGATCAGTTAGCTAAGTTATAAGAATAGACCTTGAGTTAGCAAAATTTTGGGAACTTAAGTTTGATGTATCGTAATTTTTAATCGTGATCTTAAGAGTCAAAATTATACCTTTGTTGGAATTTAATTTTTCTAGAAATTTGGGTGTGATTGTGAGGTAGACACCTTGTCTTGAGGAATTTTGAAAGTCATGATTAAGAAACTTGGGGTTAAGCGGATGTGTATTGGAATTATGTTACATGATACTATTTGGGTTGCGTGAGTTTGAAATTTAGTTTATGAAATAGGTGTTCGTACGGAAAATTTTGGGTGAAATAAAAACAAAAAAGGAATTTGCGGTGTTCAACATAAGTTATCAATGAATGAATATTAAGATTTTTATCGACTAAGAAATCTAAAATCTTGAGATGAGAATTCTAGAATTCTATGGGTTATAAGTGAATTAGATTTATTAGAGTTAGTCCATCATTAACATGGGATAAATTATTAAGTTTTTACGCTGGTATTAATTAAGCATTGAGGATACGTAAGGATGCGACATTTGTCTCAAGGAGAAAAGTCCAAAGGTCTTAGACATCAGCTATATTATAATTGAGAAGGAAATAGTTTGAGTATGTAATTGATATTAGAAGGGTTTTATTATTAGACAGGAGATCGATATTGTATATTTTGGGTTTTATGGATTATTACTACCCGAAATTTAAGATTTACGACAAGTTTATATTTAGGATGTACTTGTAAATAGTTGAGTTACGTAAGTTTAGTGCCGTAAGATAATGATTCGGTTCAAGGATCTTAGGCTAATATTATTATGGATTGAGGTAAGGTTTGAATTTTAAGTGTTTTACCGAGAATAGAAGTCGACCAGTAAATTTTGGTACTAAGGTTTCTTAAGTCGAACTGCATAAATGCTAATATAATTAGGATCGAGGAGACATAAGGACATCTTAAGATTTATTATTTTATCAATGTAGCGCCGCGGATGCATGGACCATTTGGGATAATAGAACTAAGTTTAAACTTTGTGATTATCAAGGATAAGCGAATTTCGGGGACGAAATTCAATTTAAGGGGAGAAGATTGTAACGTCCCGAAAATCGGAAAGTCCACGTGAACCATATGCATGCAAATTATTAAATTTCTTTGTTATTTTATTAAATTGTTTTAAAGCATTAAATGCATGTTTATTCCATGAATTTGTGTTTAACTCATGATTTATTTAAAGTTCATGCAATCTAGAATTTTTATTTTTAAATATGTGCTTAATTATTTTTATGCATTTTATTCATAATTCATGCATGATAGGATTTAATTCATGAAATTTTAAAAGTTCACGCATTAGGGTTTCTAGGTGCATTTCACGTTCGGACGAGGATCGGAGAATTTTCAGGAAAATTATTTTAATACATGATTAATTTTTATAAATTAATATATGGTGTTTTAAGTGGAATTTTCAAATAATGGGATTTTAATGGGTATTTTACCCGCATGACTTTATTTTTTTACGAAACGCAAATTTTATCGAATCGGGAGACTTTTTAATGGTTCGGCTAATATTTTCAAGAACTTTCCAACTAGAAATATTTTTCGGGAGTGCGTTTGGATTTAATGGGCCTACTTTTAAGCATATTGGGCTTAAAACTATTTTTAAACTTTTAATTGGCAATTTAGGGCCCATTATTTACTAAATTACTATTTAAATAACCCTTAATCACCCTCTTAACCTAATCCTAAAACACCTATCAGCCGACACCTCCCCTTTCACTCTTCATACTCTCGGTTTCAGCACCCACACTCCAAGGTAGCATCGGCCATCTCTTTGTTCTTGCAAAATAAATTCCCCGGCAACTTCCCGACGCTCGTTCTTCGATCTTCTCGCGCAAATATCATCAAGGCACGCATGTATTCTCTTTTATGTATCATTCACGCCATATTTATGTCAAATGTATGTTTATGCATGTGAATCTACCGATCTCCATAGTATCTTCATTGGTGCATAAGGTTTGGCATGAGATGATGTATTCCTTGCATAACGCTCACGTTTTTCATGTACCGTGCAAGGGGCTGCGGGGTCTTGGTTGCAAGGGAGTCTGAAATATCTAGAATGGAAGGGCTTAAGGGTTGGTGGCTAGCCTTGGTCGAGTAAGGCTCATTGTGTGCATAGGCCGATGGGTTTGGGGATGATGGTGTCATTGTTGGAGATGGTTCGAACAAAGTGGTGTGGCTGGCGATGCAAGGGTCGATCCAAGGCCTAGAACAGACCCTGGTGGGTCTGAGACATTGCTTAGGACGGCTCAAACGTTGCTGGAACTGCCCACAAAGCCAACCGATCGGGTATCGTAGAAAACCACCGCATGTAGTGCTTCCTTGGAGACTTGCGGCTGTTGGTAGATTCTAGGCTGCGTGAGGCTGTAACCGTGATCCTTTTACGTCCAGTATGAGTCTAGTAAGATGCTAGGAGTGAACCATGGGTGTGTGGTTGAGGGAGGAGCTCGATCATTGGGAGGGTAGAACGATCGAGTGTGTAGGGGAGGTTCGATGCTTTTCTGTAATTGGCTTCGTGCAACAGCAAAATGCATCGGTTAAGCTTGGTTTATGAGGTTAATGGAGGTCCTTGGTGAGTCATAAAGGATGACATTTGGTGGTAGAAGGGTGGATCGAAGGGATGAAGGGGTGGAGCCATGTGTTGGAGAAATAATGGTGCAAGTGGGGTGGCCAATTATTGAGGGGGACAGTGAGTTTGGCCGAGGATTAGGAGTTTAATGTGAAGTATTTAAGGGCTGTAATGGGTGCTTTAAGAGTGGAAACGAGTGTGGGAAAAATTCGGTTGAGTTTCGTGTTGATTCGAGTTAAAACCGAGGCTCCGGCTCAACTTTTAAAACGAATCTGTTAAGTTCTGATTTTGGCTCGAGTTTATGTCTAGGAATGCTTTTAAAAAAAATGTTTTGGGATATTTTAAGGAGTTTGGTAAGTTTTGGGTCAATTTTAGAGGTTCAGGGTTAAAACGATAATTTTTGGGTTTCTAGGGGTAAAATGGTCATTTTGCACCCGGGGTGAGATTTTGGTTATGGCAGCACCCTGAGCACAAATTTATGATATTTTAAATATTCATGCATCATGATTCACGATTTTTATGATTTTATGAAAATATACGTTGCATGCTTGAATTAAAGAAAAATTGCATTGGTGCACGATTTTTATAAGTGATATAAATGATGATGTTTTGAATGATGGGAATTAGTTGTGGCTATCGAAATATATGTAAATATTTAGGATGTATATGTAAATGATGATGATGATGATGATGATGATGAGGCCTAGGCACAGTGGATAGGTAATCCTGTCACTGATGTCCGACAGCCGCCCGGTACCGCGGTTTTATGTATGATGGATCCATCATAAATGATGATGATGTACGATAGTCACCTCTAATGAACTGAATTCACCAATGATAAATGATAAATGATAAATGATGAATGATGAATGGTGAACGATAAATGATAAACGATGAATGATGATTAACGATGAGCTGTTTTGACACGTCATGATTTACACGTGTTGCGCGTTTTCCTACCGCAAGTGTACGGTGTCAAGTTTTAGTACTGGTTAGAGTACAGATATCGATCCCACGAGGAGTGTGTGTAAAATTGTATATCAATTCTTGTAATTAAAATAGTCTCAACTTTATTTAGAGAAATTGAATAAACGGTTGGTTTGGTTGAATGAATTAACTGAAAACAATGAATTAAATAAGTCACCGAATTGAGAGATAATAATGAGAGAAAGTATCTAGAGAAATGATTTCACAAAGTTTCCACGATAATTATTCACAGTTTAATTTATATTCCTGAATTCCAATCAATTAATGGCCAAGAACACTTAGATTGTTTTATTCCCCCTTTCCCAAGTGACGAATAAAGTGTATCTATCAACTTCGATTCAATTATTCCTAATTAGAATCTACGTTTCATAGATAAGTGCAAACAATGTTCTTACTAAGCCTCGCTAAAGTTATACGCCTTCCGAACGCTATAAACATTTAACGATGTGTCTCTAATGATCTATAATCCTAGTCCCTCTCCCAAGTTATAAAATTAATCAAACGACAAACAATTTTTGGCCAGTAAATTGCAGTGCAGTAAACGCAGAGAACACAATTAAACGAAAGCGGAATTCAATCAAATAAATAACGATGTCAAATCATCGTATCCACAGAGTTACGTCATTCTCTAGAATGGAAGTTTAGTTCATCACGAAATCCAAGAGAAACAAATACATATTTGTAGTTCTAGGCATCGACACGCAATAAAATAAAGAGACAAAAGAAAAGATAACAAATCCAAAGCGTCGTCTCTGTCCCCAGATCCGTCGTTCTTCGTAGTTGTGATCGATCTTCGCCTCTCAGTACTTTCCTCTCGCCTTCTTTTTCTTCCCAAGATGGTGTATTTTCGTGTGTTTTCTCCTCACGGCGGCTCCTTCCTTGCCATGACCTAATTCGCGGCCTTTTATACTTTTCTGAACTCGCTGCGCGCGCTATGGCGCGACAACTGGCGCTGGGGCGCGTTGTGTTCTGCCGAGTAAGATGTGAGTGCGCGCACGGAGGCGCTAGGTTACGCGCTAGGGCACGCGACTCTCTGGCTTTGGCTTTGCAACTGCGCGCGCGGTGGCGCGAGATTACGCGCTAGGGCGCGTAACATTCTGCCTTGAGAAATGTTGCTGTGCGCGCGAATGCGCAAGAAGTCGCGCTAGGGCGCGTCGCTCTCGGGGTGATGCCTTGCATGTCAGTGCGCGCAATGGCGCGAGATGTCGCGCTGGGGCGCGCGAGCTACTGTCCGAAGGTTATGGCAATGACTTTGTTTTCTTGATTCACTTTGCTTCGTGTCCGCTGTTTTCACCATTCCTGAAATGACAACAAAAACAAACCAAAAACGCATAATTCTGTTCGAAACAAGCATAATTCAAAATGGATTCTAATATAAATTAAGTGCAAAACTTGCACTTATCAAACCCCCCAAACTTGAACATTTGCTAGTCCCGAGCAAAATAGAATAAAAACCGGAAGTCAAATAACAAATAATGAAACTCTTAGCAGTCATGGATTCGCAAAAAGTGATATTGGCCTCAGACTTATCTATTTTATTGTAATTCACGATTTCCCGAGAGTCACGTGTGTGATATGTCAATGTTCGTTTACCCCATCGATTGCTCAAATAGAAGCGTAATGCCCATTCGCCTTACAGAATTAAGAATTCCTCAGTTCAGTTCAACTTACACTTCATCAAAATATAAATTTGCATTCACAGATCACATAGGACTTTATCGGTGATTATTTGGATTGAAAGACGGTCAATCAACAGTATGCCAAAAATGAAATCACAAAATGAGATGCCTGCAAGCAAGTGATTAAAGTCTATATTCGTTGACAATGTATTTCAGGTATCCATAGGCTTGACTTGAACAACTTTTCTCCACTAGTATATTGGATAAATGTGACAAGGTTAATAGGTCTTGTAGGCTTGTAACGTTAGGCTACGGCTCACGGCTACAATAAAGGTATGGAAATCAAAATTTGAGAGAAATATTTGAACTTCATCAACTTCACTCATTTTCATTCTATTTTCATTCACCACCCAATTACTGTTTTCTTTTCATTCATATCCTTCATTTCCCATATTTTCTTCTTCACCACGTTTGATTCACACATTTTTTTTTTTGAACTCCTTTCAGCACATTTAACTTTTTCTTTTCTTTTCAAAGAGTATTTGAATCATTCCAACACCCATGAACTTATTTCTCTCAAAATTGGGTAAGATAGTTGAAACGTACCGTACTTTTACTACTTCAAAATTTGCGGAAAAATTAAATTTTTTCTTTAATATAAAATAATCTTCAATATTTGCCATAAAATACCACAACCAAATCCCCCATAAGAAAAGGTTGTCAAAAGAGTCGTTCATAAAATATTTGAAATTCAACATCACCAATAAAATATGCTAACAAAATACTTGCTCAAAACATCTCCCATCACATCATATAAATCAAAGTATTTTTAAACTTTGCATAAAAACGTAAACATGGCGGTCCTCGGGTTTAGCCTCTAGCTCAGTCCAAGCCTGCCACTTGGTCGCCACCTCCTGTCTCCTCATCAACATAAGCACCTGCATCGATCAAGTCTAGTGAGTCTAAAGACTCAACACGTATAAACTGGGAATAACGAGTATTACATAATAAAACCACATACAACTTCAAAATATAACATATATTCTTGAAACTTAAACTTTGCGTAATAAACTTGAACTCTTAATAAACTTAAACTTTCATAATAACTTTGAACTCTCATAAACTTCTTTGAACTTGAACATACATACTTTGAAACTTGAAATTGCATAATAACTTGAACTTTCATAAACTTGAGCTTTGCATAAACTTTGAACATACATGCATACATAATATGACGTGCCATCACATAAACTTTTCTTTAAACATGCTTTCATACTTCAACATACTTAACTTCATCATTTTGCGTAGAGGATGTTTCAAAGCAAGTGACCCATAACATAATAAATATCTGATCAGACAAACACAGTACTGGGCTGACAGGGACGTATCCACTGTCACATACATGAGATCCCTGTTCATAATTTAACAGGCCAGTTGATCCACGTTCATAATTTAACGCTTCACAACCACGATCTAACCCGTTCATAATTTAACGGGTGGATTGGTCCCCGTTCATAATTTAACGCTTTCCAATCCTAACTTCAAACCCGTTCATAATTTAACGGGGTGGAGAGGTCCTCGGCCACGTTCACCGACTTCCAAACCCATTCACTTTTGGTCACAAGACATTTGGCATACCTCAAAAACTTCAAATATTTTCTTTGCATGTCATACATACTTACTTTGCATTGAGAGATTCGTTGGATGTCAGTCGGGTCGTTGCTGCAACATACTAATATGAATACATAAACTTAACTTGTACAACTTAAACGTAAATGTCATGCTTAATCCCAAGCTAAATAAATTCTTAGAACATTCTATAATTTTCCATGACATAACCTTGTAAAACATCATATTAAACCATAGCATAAAACCTCAAATCAAACCTTAAATAATAAAAGAATATACCTAAAATCTGAAGGTACACGGACCCCGTCCCTAGGTCCGTATCATGGTCCGTGTCCGTGCGCTTAAAAATTGTTGTGATGAAATAAGAAGGCACGGACCCCGTGCCTGCCTCCGTGTCTGGGTCCGTGTCCGCTCTGTTCGACGAATTATTTTATGAAAATTTTTCGACATATCTATTCTCCCAATTAACACATAATGCATCAAGATTCATCACTATGAGACCATTCTAGGACACCATAACAATGAACTAAACTTTTATAATCACCCTACAATTCATAAGACCCAAAATATTGTCATTTATATTAAAGTTTATTTCTTACGACTTCTTAATAATTCAAGCTCTTAACGACATGAATCAAAACCTCAAAAATACTCTAAACATCATTACTAACTTTCTTATATGCAGCAACGATCACCCGTCGATCCCCAACAAAGCCTGCAACATAAAAACTTCAAGAACATATTAAAATTCATAACTTTTTTGAAACACGATTTGAGCAGTCATACTAAAATTCCATAACTCACTCGTTTTTAATCCAAATAACTCGAATTTTATATCAAATCGAACGTATCAAAAAAATCTACATTTTTGTAGGTAAAAATTTTCTCAAAATCTTTACTGAAAAATCGCAGTATTTTTCAGAACAGCAAAAACGTTTCGAAAAAAATGCAGTTTGAGCAGTCCTACGAAAAACAACATAACTCACTCAATATTCATCCAAATATTTCTAATTTTATATCAAATCGAACGTATCAAAAAGATCTACGTTTTTGTAGTTGAAAGTTTTCTCAAAATATGTACTGAAAAATTGCAGTTTTCGAAAGAACATCAAAACAGGAATTTTCGGATCTAATTTGAGCAGTCATACTAAAAACACCATACTCACTCGTTTTTAATCCAAATAACTCGAATTTTATATCAAATCAAACGTATCGAAAAGATCTACGTTTTTGTAGTTGAAAGTTTTCTCAAAATCAATACCGAAAAATCGCAGTATTTTACAGAACAGCAAAAACGTGAATTTGGTGATCCAAAATTGTTTCAAACTTGATCTAGACGTGATTGCTCAAACTTCTACGCATCGCACATATAATTTTCGCATAAATAACAACACAAGGCATAATATGACAAGATCGATGCATCAAGAACAGAATATACGTGCCTTTTGATATTTAAAATACCGTAACGACGATACCGAAGCGGAGACGATACGGGAGACGATCCGGGACGAACTTGGCTCAATTTTCTTTGAATAAAACTAAACTAAACTTGCTGGAATTTGTAGAGATTGTACGTTTGTTGAAGGGAGAGGGGAGAGAAATAAAATGAGAGAAGAATTGATATCATAGAGTTTTACAAACATTTCATTCCTTATAGTCAAAAGTTTGAAAAAGGTGTTTGAATGTGTTTTGTGTTGTGTACGTGTATATGTGTGTGTAAATGTGTGAGTGTGTGTGTGAGTCAAAGTGTGTGTGCTTGTGTGTTGATATATATATGTGTGTGTGTGTATGTATATATATATATATATATATATATATATATATATATATATATATATATATCTACACATATATATAAACAATTGTAACATATATATTTAATATAATAAAAAAAATCTATTTAAAAATATTTAACATACTAATTTAAAATAAATCTCATATTAACCCCATTATAAATTTTAAATTTAAATAAGATGCACAAATACTACAACTCTAAAATTTTAAAATCAATTAATCATTTAAATAATTTAATTAAGCTCTTAAATTACTAAAATTAATTAAATTATTTAAAATACTCCATCCTTATCTTAAATAAAATACTGCATTAAAATTTACTAAAAATCGTCCCGATCTCCTTTCCTCGATCTCGCCTCGAATAATCGCCTGAAACATAAAACTCTAAAAAACATTTTAACGTACATTAAATAAACATAAATAATTAAAATAATAAATTTCATAAATTAAATATATGCATGCATTAAAATCATTTAATAAAATACATAAGGAATTTAATAACTTGCACGCACTTGGTTCATATGGACTTAAAATTTTCGGGACTTCACAATCTATCCCCCTTAATTTGAATTTCGTCCCCGAAATTCGCTAATTCTCGGTAATCCAAAAGTTTAGATTCTTAATTCTAGTATCCCAACAATCCATGCTACCGCTGCGCTACTCTGATAAATTAAGTCTTATGTTGTCCTTACGTCTCTTCAATCCGAATTAAATTTCCTACCAAAAACCTCGTTTGCGATTCACAACTTAAAACGACTTATGGAGACTTACTTTTACTTTTTTATGATCTCGACTTCTAACTTTTCTCGTTGTTCCCAGTATTAGAAATGAAGATTCAAGCTTATCGTATTTTACTTTTCTTATACTATACTCGTAATGTTTATCGAACTAATACATTAGCATCAATGCAGTTTAGCCTAAGAAATCTTAGCACTAAAATTTTTCTGATCAACTTCTACCCACGGCAATACACTTAAAAGTTAAATCTTATCTTACCTCATAATAATATTGGCCTACAACTCTTGAATCGAGTCTTTCCTTACAATACCAAGCTTATGTAACTTAGCTATTTACAAGTACGACCCAAATATAAAATTGTTGTCAACCTTTAATTTCGAGTAAGGGCTACGACAAGTATAAAAGCCTATAAGATTTTTAAACAAAATAAATTATGACATCTCATTATAATAATGAGATATGATATACATAATTATTTAAACATATCTAATATTATATACACCATTTTTTTACCATAAAATTATACAAATACATACATATACCAACGGTCATAAAACGGTAACAAACGGCTATATTTTTTTTTTCTCTCTATAAATGCCATCTCACAAATTCATTCAATCACTCCAACTTTCTCTTCTTCTCTAAAACTTATTCTTCATCAAATTTTTCGAAGAAAAAGAAGATGGCTCTTGCAAAGTTATTTTCAATTATTTTAGTTATTATATTTACGATTCTTGTATTTATCGGAGAATAACTTCCTCATGTTTTTTTTTTATTTTTACGATTACTTGTAATTGTTGTTTATCCATTACTTTGTATTGTAATATTCATTAATTAATAAAATGCATCGTGATTTGTCGTACCACCATGGCAAACTTTTAGATTTCTTACTCAATAAAAATCTTAATATTCATTGATTGATAACTTATGTTGAACACCACTAATTCCCTTTTGTATTTATTTCACCCACAAAAATTTCTGTACTAACAAATATTTCATACATTTTAAATTCAACTTAAGCAATCCAAATAGTTTTAGATAACATAATTCCAACACATATATTTACTTATTCCCAATTTTCTTAATAACTTACAAAAAAAAATTTCTCAAGACCAGATGTCTACTTAAATCTTTTCATACATCTATCGAGTAACCTAACCATCGATCATACTCAACTTTCTAGAAAATAAAATTCCAACAAAAGTATAGTCCTAGCTGTTAAGATCATTGATAAAAACTTATAACACATAAATCTTAAGTTCCCAAAAATTTTGCTAACTCATTGTCTACTCTTATAACTTAGTTAATTGAGCAACTTTTACCTCAAATCGTTATCATTCTAAATTCTTAATTTACCGCAACATTAATTCACTAGCGCCTAACTTTCGAGCCAAATATCAATTCATCTTACAACTCCCTTGATTACCATTTCTTATAATATTATAACCCAAATACTTCAAGGTTCTAATAATTCCTTTGAGCTTAAATCCTCGAGAATTCCTATCATTTAAACCATTTAGTTATCACTTACTGCTAAACTAGTTCTCTCAATTTCTTAAAATTGTAGCATAAATTCTTAATTTCCTCGAAAATTTTATCCAATTGTCCTAAAGTACAAAAATTTTACAATTACCCATAAGTTGTTGGCGTTCCTAATTCCATCTTATATATTTCTCGTAACATAAAGTTCAATAATTTTAAGCTTATTAAACCAAAAAACAATTCCATAACCTCTAAAAGCTACTGATCTTACTCAGGTGTTCCTTAAAAGTTCGAACTAAATCCTCAAAAATTTCGAGATTTGCAATTTGGTCCTTAAAGTTCCCAAAATTTATATTTTTGGCCCTACAACTGTTTGAAATTTGCATCTTCGTACCCATAAATTTTTCGACTTAACCTCATTAACTTTAAAATTCTTGAACTAAAAATCAAATCCCAAAATTTTGTAAATTCGAAAATAATCCCTTAGAATATTGCTTTGCACTTAGGTCTTTAAAATTCTCAATTCATGTAATTCAATCCTTAAATATATCTAGATAGGACATACACTTTAAATAAATTCTACGTCTTTATACTTCCAAAGATCGTCGTAGTCTTCAAATCATTA
The DNA here is from genome assembly GCF_022965805.1 of Primulina eburnea. Taxonomy (NCBI): domain Eukaryota; kingdom Viridiplantae; phylum Streptophyta; class Magnoliopsida; order Lamiales; family Gesneriaceae; genus Primulina; species Primulina eburnea. The sequence continues at coordinate 7,502,560 of NC_133117.1, forward strand.
ATCTTTACATGAAATCTTCAAAAATTAAGTAAGCTAGCAACCACGAATCATTTGTAATTCTTAGAAAATATACAAGTCCCAAAAGTATTCATAATTGTCAAGTTTAACTTATGACCCACGAGTATAACATCAGTACTACTAATCCAAAAATTAATATTGACAAATCATTTCTAACATTGACAAATCATTTCTAACTTTTCTCGACTCCCAAAAGCAAAATTATTACTCATGTCCAAGTCCACCACACCAGCATGCAAGAAAATTAAATAATTTTCCATTTCATCTCGTAACATGCATAAAGATTTTAAAGATTCAATCTCGAATCACCACAACAGATAAATCTGCACTCTAAAAAATATGTCATGTAAACATACAAGTGATAGTATTTAAAACATGCACATGCTGTAATCATAACTTCATGCTTACTACTTAAAAGACTTTAAAACTTTAAAACTTACAGACTTGAGGTGTGACTTCGTGAGTTTCTTGCGACTGGCAGTAGGCATAACCCTTTACAAGAAAACCGCTCTGATACCAACTGAAACGTACCGTACTTTTACTACTTCAAAATTTGCGGAAAAATTAAATTTTTTCTTTAATATAAAATAATCTTCAATATTTGCCATAAAATACCACAACCAAATCCCCCATAAGAAAAGGTTGTCAAAAGAGTCGTTCATAAAATATTTGAAATTCAACATCACCAATAAAATCTGCTAACAAAATACTTGCTCAAAACATCTCCCATCACATCATATAAATCAAAGTATTTTTAAACTTTGCATAAAAACTTAAACATGGCGGTCCTCGGGTTTAGCCTCTAGCTCAGTCCAAGCCTGCCACTTGGTCGCCACCTCCTGTCTCCTCATCAACATAAGCACCTGCATCGATCAAGTCTAGTGAGTCTAAAGACTCAACACGTATAAACTGAGAATAACGAGTATTACATAATAAAACCACATACAACTTCAAAATATAACATATATTCTTGAAACTTAAACTTTGCGTAATAAACTTAAACTCTTAATAAACTTAAACTTTCATAATAACTTTGAACTCTCATAAACTTCTTTGAACTTGAACATACATACTTTGAAACTTGAAATTGCATAATAACTTGAACTTTCATAAACTTGAGCTTTGCATAAACTTTGAACATACATGCATACATAATATGACGTGCCATCACATAAACTTTTCTTTAAACATGCTTTCATACTTCAACATACTTAACTTCATCATTTTGCGTAGAGGATGTTTCAAAGCAAGTGACCCATAACATAATAAATATCTGATCAGACAAACCACAGTACTGGGCTGACAGGGACGTATCCACTGTCACATACATGAGATCCCTGTTCATAATTTAACAGGCCAGTTGATCCACGTTCATAATTTAACGCTTCACAACCACGATCTAACCCGTTCATAATTTAACGGGTGGATTGGTCCCCGTTCATAATTTAACGCTTTCCAATCCTAACTTCAAACCCGTTCATAATTTAACGGGGTGGAGAGGTCCTCGGCCACGTTCACCGACTTCCAAACCCATTCACTTTTGGTCACAAGACATTTAGCATACCTCAAAAACTTCAAATATTTTCTTTGCACGTCATACATACTTACTTTGCATTGAGGGATTCGTTGGATGTCAGTCGGGTCGTTGCTGCAACATACTAATATGAATACATAAACTTAACTTGTACAACTTAAACGTAAATGTCATGCTTAATCCCAAGCTAAAAAAATTCTTAGAACATTCTATAATTTCTCATGACATAACCTTGTAAAACATCATATTAAACCATAGCATAAAACCTCAAATCAAACCTTAAATAATAAAAGAATATACCTAAAATCTGAAGGTACACGGACCCCGTCCCTAGGTCCGTATCATGGTCCGTGTCCGTGCGCTTAAAAATTGTTGTGATGAATAAGAAGGCACGGACCCCGTGCCTGCCTCCGTGTCTGGGTCCGTGTCCGCTCTGTTCGACGAATTATTTTATGAAAATTTTTCGACATATCTATTCTCCCAATTAACACATAATGCATCAAGATTCATCACTATAAGACCATTCTAGGACACCATAACAATGAACTAAACTTTTATAATCACCCTACAATTCATACGACCCAAAATACTGTCATTTATATTAAAGTTTATTTCTTACGACTTCTTAATAATTCAAGCTCTTAACGACATGAATCAAAACCTCAAAAATACTCTAAACATCATTACTAACTTTCTTATATGCAGCAACGATCACCCGTCGATCCCCAACAAAGCCTGCAACATAAAAACTTCAAGAACATATTAAAATTCATAACTTTCTTGAAACACGATTTGAGCAGTCATACTAAAAACTCCATAACTCACTCGTTTTTAATCCAAATAACTCGAATTTTATATCAAATCGAACGTATCAAAAAAATCTACATTTTTGTAGGTAAAAATTTTCTCAAAATCTTTACTGAAAAATCGCAGTATTTTTCAGAACAGCAAAAACGTTTCTAAAAAAATGCAGTTTGAGCAGTCCTACGAAAAACGCCATAACTCACTCAATTTTCATCATAATATTTCGAATTTTATATCAAATCGAACGTATCGAAAAGATCTACGTTTTTGTAGTTGAAAGTTTTCTCAAAATCAATACTGAAAAATCACAGTATTTTACAGAACAGCAAAAACGTGAATTTGGTGATCCAAAATTGTTTCAAACTTGATCTAGACGTGATTGCTCAAACTTCTACGCATCGCACATATAATTTTCGCATAAATAACAACACAACGCAAAATATGACAAGATCGATGCATCAAGAACAGAATATACGTGCCTTTTGATATTTAAAATACCGTAACGACGATACCGAAGCGGAGACGATACGGGAGACGATTCGGGACGAACTTGGCTCAATTTTCTTTGAATAAAACTAAACTAAACTTGCTGGAATTTGTAGAGATTGTACGTTTGTTGAAGGGAGAGGGGAGAGAAATAAAATGAGAGAAGAATTGATATCATAGAGTTTTACAAACATTTCATTCCTTATAGTCAAAAGTTTGAAAAAGGTGTTTGAATGTGTTTTGTGTTGCGTACGTGTATATGTGTGTGTAAATGTGTGAGTGTGTGTGTGAGTCAAAGTGTGTGTGCTTGTGTGTTGATATATATATATATGTATATATATATATATATCTACACATATATATAAACAATTGTAACATATATATTTAATATAATAAAAAAAATCTATTTAAAAACATTTAACATACTAATTTAAAATAAATCTCATATTAACCCCATTATAAATTTTAAATTTAAATAAGATGCACAAATACTACAACTCTAAAATTTTAAAATCAATTAATCATTTAAATAATTTAATTAAGCTCTTAAATTACTAAAATTAATTAAATTATTTAAAATACTCCATCCTTATCTTAAATAAAATACTGCATTAAAATTTACTAAAAATCGTCCCGATCTCCTTTCCTCGATCTCGCCTCGAATAATCGCCTGAAACATAAAACTCTAAAAAACATTTTAACGTACATTAAATAAACATAAATAATTAAAATAATAAATTTCATAAATTAAATATATGCATGCATTAAAATCATTTAATAAAATACATAAGGAATTTAATAACTTGCACGCACTTGGTTCATATGGACTTAAAATTTTCGGGACTTCACAACAGTAACTGTATAAGCTTCATTAGGTAGTTGTTATGGGATGTAAAATAGATACAAGTGGGGGCTAATTGTGTGTCATTGACACACACCACTTGATTTTTAGTCGGCTCAAAATGGGACACTAGGGATATATCATATTCATTTGGTAGGCTCGAAGGCTCAAAACGGCTCCAAAGATCGCCTAAATCATTCCTATGTCACATATTATCGGTATTTCGCCTCGAAAAGTGTTCAAACAAGTTCTAGACTTCCGTCAATCCATTAGTCAACTTATACAAACCAATCACATGCAATTTTCAATAAAAATGATATATGAAATAGGTGCACGAAAAAAAAAAAGCATCTCAATTAACTTTGAAGCTCAACGGGCTACAATTGACAGTAAACAAAAAACACAGGCCCAAGGATGTTGTGAAAGACTGCCTAAATCATTTATAAGTCTGCAGAAGTGGTAATCAATGTCATGCAAGTTTTACCAAGAATCGGATCTCCCTCATCTATTTAGCATCATAGGCATGCAACTTGTCTCTAAGCAATGATAGTATCAACAACACGACCGTGCAAAATAATTGTGACTCCGAGGTTATCATAAACATATATATATCTCATAGTCGCAATTCAGTTTTCATCATTGGTCACACATTTTGCTTATCCATGACGCTACCTAACAAGTTCTAACATGCAATAAAAAAGTAAATAAAAACTACTGAGCAATAGAAATAAAAAAAAATTGCAGGAAAAATTCTATCAGGCAATTTTACCCCCCCAAACTTAAAGTATGCATTGTCCTCAATGTATAGAAATAAAGAACATGACAACACATACCTCGCTCCCGAGTGTCAGAACTTGAGGCTCGAATCATCATTCCCCGTCCATGGGCTGCGGCGGTGATAGATCTGGTGGTGGGTAAAATTAACAACTAAGGACGAAAGATAAAATAAAATAATAAAAACAAAATGAATGCTAAAGAAATTAAATTGTGGGTTGCCTCCCACACAGTGCTTGGTTTAACGTCATCAGCCCGACTATACCCATCTTGTTCATGGTGGATCGTATGATATCTTGGAAGCCTTGAGTTCTATGTTTTGACCGTCAACCTCCATGGTCAGTTTTCCTTGTCTCAAATCAATGACGGCTCCAGCAGTAGCCAAGAATGGTCGTCCTAAAATGGTACGAACATTCTGACTGTCCCTCATGTCAAGTACCAAAAAATCTGTTAGAACCTTCAATTTATCAATTTTAAGTTCAACATCTTCCACAATACCCAGCGGTATCCTGACCGACTTATCTGCCATCTGTAAGCTTAGTCTTGTGGGCTTCATCTTGCTTAATCCCAGTTTCTCGTAGAGAGAACCTGGCATTATATTTACGCTTGCTCCTGAATCACAGATAGCATTTTCAACTGACTGACCTTCTATTTCACATGGTACAATAAATTCACCGGGATCTAGCAACTTCTGAGGAGGATTTCTTCGTGTTCCTTCGGTAACTTCACCTTCCACCTGATCTACAAACTCATTATTAGTGTGTAGGTTCTTGAGCTCTTCAAGACCTTTTTTCTTTTGGAATTCAGCTTGTAATTGTAAAAATCGCTGGGGGTAGGGAAGTAAAGAAATATCAATGCATTTATTCAAATCATACCTCTCAGATTTCTTACCTCGGGCTCCTTTGGTTGGACTTAGCTTTTCATCCCGCATAGGTGGACGTTCAACCTCCTTCTCTTCTCTGCCTACCACACAAATCTCTTCATGATGTATAAAAATGGCATTCACCTCTCTCAGATTTGGGTCGACAGTCTTTTGAACTGCGCCTGATGGTTGAGACGTGAGTTGCTTCGTTATCTGTCCCACTTGCGACTCCAGTATTTTCAAGGTCGCACCAATACTTGCCATGTGTGTCTCAAGGTTGTCCAGTATAGACTCAGTTCTAGACATCCTTTTACCAGATTCAACAACAAAAGTCCCCACTAAATCTTCAAAAGATGGCTTTCCTTCCCCATTTGATGTATTGAACCCCGGAGGAGGATTCAACACATTCTTATTGTTTGCATAAGAAAAGTTTTCATGGTTTCTCAAACCAGGGTGATAAGTGTTAGGGGGAGGGTTACCTCGGTATCCTCCATAGCCACGATTGTTATTGATGTACTGAGCTTCCTCCACAACTGGCTCTTCCGCAGCAGTCACCAATGCTACATCAGACGTAGATTGGTTTGGCTTGTTCATCGCTGCAATATGTGCTGTCAATGCCGAAACCTGTGCAGTCAGTGATGTGATAGGATCCACAACATAAACTCCAGCAGTCTTTTGTACTCCTGACCTCTCAGACAGCCACTGGTAGCTATTAATAGTCATCTGCTCAAGCAAGTCATAGGCTTGAGCAGGAGATTTGGCAAAGATTGTGCCACCTGCCGCTGCATCTACTGTTGTCCGAGTCTGACCATTCAATCCATTATAGAAAAGCTCGATTTGTACCCAGTATTCAAATCCATGATTTGGGCACCTCCTCAAACAACTCCTTATACCTTTCCCAAGCTTCATACAACTGCTCGAAGTCTGTCTGTCTAAAAGTGCTGATCTCAATCTTTAATTGTGCAGACTTCGCAGGTGGAAAATATTTAGAAAGGAACTTCGTCGCCAGCTTTTGCCATGTCGTGATGCTCCCTAATGGCATTGATTGGAGCCATCCTCTTGCTTGATCCCTGAGAGAAAAAGGAAACAAGCGCAGTCGAATAATATCATCAGAAACACCATTTATTTTTACCGTGTCCGTAATCTCCAAGAATGATCTGAGATGTAGATGAGGATCTGCAGTAGTGGCTCCCCCAAACTGGTTCTGTTGAACCATGTTTATCAATGCGGGCTTAAGCTCGAAATTGTTGGCGTTGATGGTTCCTCGAGCAATGCCAGAATAGTGCGTGTTGATCACTGGTCGAAAGTGATCTCTGATTGGTATAGCCTCAGGCGGCATCTGTCTGTCGTTTTCTCTGTTATCAGCCATCGCTTTGATTTCTTCCCTTCTCGCTTTTCTCAATCTTCTCGCAGTTCGTTCGATCTCCGGATCAAAAATAAGCAAATCAGGGCTGTGCGATCTTAGCATGCACTGTCAAACAGAGAAGGTGAATAAGTCAAAAATGAAATAAAATAAAAGCTCTAAATTAAAATCTAGACTAATTGGTAACAATATTGATATAAATGCAAATTTGACACTCCCCGGCAACGGCGCCAAAAACTCGTTGCGCGTTTTCCTACTGCAAGTGTACGGTGTCAAGTTTTAGTACTGGTTAGAGTACAGATATCGATCCCACGAGGAGTGTGTGTAAAATTGTATATCAATTCTTGTAATTAAAATAGTCTCAACTTTATTTAGAGAAATTGAATAAACGGTTGGTTTGGTTGAATGAATTAACTGAAAACAATGAATTAAATAAGTCACCGAATTGAGAGATAATAATGAGAGAAAGTATCTAGAGAAATGATTTCACAAAGTTTCCACGATAATTATTCACAGTTTAATTTATATTCCTGAATTCCAATCAATTAATGGCCAAGAACACTTAGATTGTTTTATTCCCCCTTTCCCAAGTGACGAATAAAGTGTATCTATCAACTTCGATTCAATTATTCCTAATTAGAATCTACGTTTCATAGATAAGTGCAAACAATGTTCTTACTAAGCCTCGCTAAAGTTATACGCCTTCCGAACGCTATAAAAATTTAACGATGTGTCTCTAATGATCTATAATCCTAGTCCCTCTCCCGAGTTATAAGATTAATCAAACGACAAACAATTTGTGGCCAGTAAATTGCAGTGCAGTAAACGCAGAGAACACAATTAAACGAAATCGGAATTCAATCAAATAAATAACGATGTCAAATCATCGTATCCACAGAGTTACGTCATTCTCTAGAATGGAAGTTTAGTTCATCACGAAATCCAAGAGAAACAAATACATATTTTTAGTTCTAGGCATCGACACGCAATAAAATAAAGAGACAAAAGAAAAGATAACAAATCCAAAGCGTCGTCTCTGTCCCCAGATCCGTCGTTCTTCGTAGTTGTGATCGATCTTCGCCTCTCAGTACTTTCCTCTCGCCTTCTTTTTCTTCCCAAGATGGTGTATTTTCGTGTGTTTTCTCCTCACGGTGGCTCCTTCCTTGCCATGACCTAATTCGCGGCCTTTTATACTTTTCTGAACTCGCGGCGCGAGCTATGACGCGACAACTGGCGCTGGGGCGCGTTGTGTTCTGCCGAGTAAGATGTGAGTGCGCGCACGGAGGCGCGAGGTTACGCGCTAGGGCGCGCGACTCTCTGGCTTTGGCTTTGCAACTGCGCGCGCGGTGGCGCGAGATTAGGCGCTAGGGCGCGTAACATTCTGCCTTGAGAAATGTTGTTGTGCACGCGAATGCGCAAGAAGTCGCGCTAGGGCGCGTCGCTCTCGGGGTGATGCCTTGCATGTCAGTGCGTGCAATGGCGCGAGATGTCGGGCTGGGGCGCACGAGCTACTGTCCGAAGGTTATGGCAATGAATTTGTTTTCTTGATTCACCTGGCTTCGTGTCCGCTGTTTTCACCATTCCTGAAATGACAACAAAAACAAACCAAAAACGCATAATTCTGTTCGAAACAAGCATAATTCAAAATGGATTCTAATATAAATTAAGTGCAAAACTTGCACTTATCAACACGACACGTTTATGTTACGTTTTTAAAGTTCATGAAAGGTATGTTGAGTATGGTATTTTTCACTACTGTGTGCTATGTATATGTATTTGCTATTAACGGTGCAGGTGTGTTGAGTCTTTAGATTCACTAGGCGTGTGTGATGCAGGTGAGCTTAATGATGAGGGAACTGGAGGTGCCAAACTCTGAGTAGGCAGATCTGGTGCGGTGACACGACCCGAGGACCTATGATTTTTCCGCACATTTATGATTCTATGTTTTGGAGAGGATATGAGAATTTTTACGCTGTTTATTTTATTGTTGGATGTTAGGATTTTACTCATTATTACTCCGCTAGATTTTATTGGTAATTGCTTATGGAAATTCTTAAATGATGATTTCTATGTAGGATTGTATGCATGAAATCTATTTAAATGTTTATTTTCAAAATGAGAGCTTTAAAAAAAAAAAATTCCGCACTTTTAAATGAGTAGATGTTGCAGATCTTGATAGTGTTAATATCACAAGTCATTAGAGATCGTTTGAATCTGAATGATATTTTTTGTTGCATATGAATATGAAATATCAAATTCTTAATTGCATATATATAACAAAACTTACAAAAAAGTCCAATATAACATTTTGATGTCCCGAATATTTTAGTTGATTTTCCTTGATTATCGCAAAACATATTTTTAGTGCATGTATTTTTTAAAATTTTCTTTTACATTCTTCGTCAATTTAAATTTCTAAATCTCAGCTACCGATGTGTATTTAAACATTCATCCATTAATTTTTTTTTAAAAATATTAATAACAAAGTTGGTTGACCCATCGCGTCGATGAGTTTTAGATCCGAAAACTATAACCTGCCTGCATATGGACGGTTACAGCCACAGTTATAGGTTAAACTTGTTGACCCAGTTAACCTACTCGTTGACCACAGGCCGGGTACAGCCTGGGTCAAACCCGAACCATGGCCATGTCTAGGTAGACATAAATAGATTTCTTACAATCTTTTTTTTTAAAAAAATCTTACAAGTTCAATATTTATATACTCGATGAGTGTCTTTTTGCGAGCCTGTCGCATATGATTTGTCAAATGTAATTAACCTAGTTAGCATTGTTCGCAGGTTATTGTGTTAACTTGAATTTACCCACAACACAAAAGAGTAACAACATCAAATTCTCACGTCATAAAAAAAAAGTATGAATATGATTAAGAGATTCATAGGGTAGGATAGCTTACATAGAGCACAACTTTGACACGATCCCTCGTCAGATCAATAGAACACAACCTGTGTTCGTTAACATGTCAAGAATATTGTCGGGATTCATCATTTTATCCCTATAGTTTGAATCCAGATGCTCGCCAACCAATTCAATCCTTGATTGAACTCATCCATGTCTCTAAAATGCTTATCAAGCAACATCCCTGATAGTTTATCCACCCAACTAAATAAAGGTAAATAATCAGAAACAAAGAACCCTCCCTGCATAGCCTAAACATGAAACAGAAGATCGTCGAGTCTCCATTTTTTATTTGTCTTTGTCCTTAACATGAATTTGTCCCACACTTGGTACTAACGGGATATGACAATAGTCCCTGAAGATACAACTACTTCCAACTTGTTATTGAAGTGCCCAAATTTAGTACACGTAAAGCCCATGCATTTATTTAATTATTATTAAATCATTTAAATTAATTTAAGTGGAGTTTTAGTCATGCATGATTTATTTAATTACACTATTTTAAATTAATTATGTTTATGTGATGCAGGTTAAGATGTTTTTCGAGTTTCATGTTTAAGGCGATCATTCGAGGCGGGATTGAGGAAAAGACCCGGTGACGATTTTTGGCAATTTTTAATTATGTTATTTTATTTTAAGTTGAGGATGGAGCATTTTAATAAGTTATCAAGTTCTAATATTTTAAAGTATTATTATGTATTTAGTGAATTAAGAGTTTGAAACTTTTAAAATTGGTGTGTAATTATTTTAATTGGAGAGTTTGACTAAACTAGTGTGTGTTAACTTTTAATTAGTATTTAATTTAGTTAATTTAGCACAAATTTCTCCTAATTAAAAACACACACATGTTACACACACTCACACACACTTACATGTTTTTACACACACTAAACACACACATTCAGATTTTCATATTTTTAAAAAGAGAGAAAACTAGGGTTCTCCTTCCCCAAGAGCAGCCGCCCCTTTCTCTGATTATTTCCAGCAGGATTTTTGTCGAGTTTCTTCAAAGAAATCGTTGCACGATCATTCCGGATCAACCTCGCTCTCATCTCCGCTTCGATATCGCCGGTTCGGTAACGTTTATCATCAAAAGGCACGTATATTCTGTTCTTGATGCATCGATCATGTCATAGTATGTGTTGCGTTTTTTTATGCGTAAATCCATGTACGAAGTGTAGTAGTTTGAGCGGTTATTTGTTTGGATCGATTTTGAAGGAAGATTTTTAGATCTAAAACTCGTTTTGACTGTTCTGTTAAAAACTGCGATTTTTCTGTCGGGATTTTGAGAAAACTTTCAACTAAAAAATTGTATAACTTTTCGATGCCTTCGATTTGATATAAAATTCGAAATTTTTGGATGAAAATTGAGTGAGTTATGACGTTTTTCGTGGGACTGCTCAAACTGCGACTTTTACGAAAATTGTGTTCTTGAAGTTTCTTTGTTGCAGGCTTCGTTGGGGATTGACGGGTGATCATTGCTGCACTTAGGTATGGTTGTTATGATGTCGGGTCAGTATTCGGTGGGTTGAATAACGTCGATAGGCACTGGTGTCCGTAAGAAGTCATAGGAGATGATTTTGATGTCAAAGCCATGTTCTTGAATTATACTTGCCATGAGATGAGAGTCATTGGTTTGGGACGTGTTTTGGTTTGGTGCACTAGTATAGCATTCTAGGATGTGTTTTGGGGTGTTGATTTTGGTGCCTATTTGGTGTAGCTAAGTGGGATAAGCATAATGTAAGAAGTTGCTCGCAGGATTCAGAAAATCGTAGTCACACGGACCCGAGCACGAACCCTGGCACGGGGTCCGTGTCTTTGTTTTTCCCTTGGTGCGCCATTACAGTGAGTACACGGACCCTTACCCGGACCTTGACACGGGGTCCGTGCCTTTGTTTCCTCCGGAGTGTATTTTCCAGAGTCTACACGGACCCTCACCCGGACCCTTACACGGGGTCCGTGTCCACCATTCTTTCCGAGCCCTTTTCACCCGAGCCTACATGGACCCCTACACGGATGCAGGCACGGGGTCCGTGTCCTTCATATTTCTTGAAGAAAATTTAATGTTTGCTTGGGGTGTGATGGCATGGGTTAGTGCAAGGATTATCAAGGTCGAGTCAAGGGAAATTGTAGAGGGTTCTAAGGAGTGTTTGAACTCGAGAGTAAGTATGATATTTACGTCTAAGTTATGCAAGATTAAGTATGCAAATTCAAGTTAGTATGTGCAGTAGCGACGGCCCCGATCGAAGTCCAATGAATCCCTCAACGCCAAGTAAGTATGTATGACGTGCAATAAAATATTTTAAGTTTTGAGGTATGCTAAATGTCTTGTGACCAAATTGAATGGGTTTGGAAGTCGGTGAACGTGGCCGAGGACCTCTCCACCCCGTTAAATTATGAACGGGTTAGATCGTGGTTGGAAAGCGTTAAATTATGAACGGGGACCAACCAGCCCGTTAAATTATGAACGGGGATCTCATGTATGTGGCAAAGGATACGTCCCTGTCAGCCCAGTACTGTGGTTTGTCTGATCAGGCGTTTATTATGTATGGGTCACTTGCTTTGAAACATCCTCTACGAAAAATGATGAAGTCATGTATGTTTTAGTATGCTCAAGTATGCAGTTATGATTATGAAAGTTTCACGTGATGGCACGTCTATGTATGTATGCAAGTTTCAAGTTATGTACTTTCTATTTTTAAGATGCATGCGATTTTATTATGTAGTACTCGTTATCCCAGTTTATACGTGTTGAGTCTTTAGACTCACTAGACTTGATCGATGCAGGTGACTATGTTGATGAGGAGACGGAAGGTGGCGACCAAGGGGCAGGCTTGGACTGAGTGGGAGGCTAGACCCGAGGACCGTCTACGTTATTTTAAGATTTTAAGCATGAAAACATTTACACTCTGATTTTATGATTTCAATGTTAGATATTATGAGGCAGCTTTTCTTTTAGCAAATTTTAGTTGGCGACATTGATTTCAAATATTATTTTGATGAATGATGAGTGACGACCGTATGGATGTTTATATTCAAGAAAATTTTTATTTTTTCCGCAAATTTTAAGTAGTAAGAGTACGGTTCGTTACAGTTGGTATCAGAGCGGTGTTCTTGTAAAGGGTCACGCCTACTGCAAATCGCAAGAAGCTCACGAAGTCACACCTCAAGTCTGTAAGTTTAAAATTTTGCATTATGTTATGTAGTAAGCATCAAGTTATGGTTTCAGTATGTCCATGGTTTAAGTTTGATTTACGTGCATCATAAAATATTGATATATGTTCATGCACATTGGGTTTACGTGTTGGGTGAATTATTGGAACAGTATGCCTCCTAGACGTTGTGTTGACCAGGAAACAAGGGATGAGAACAGAGATCATCGAGTTGAGGACATGGAACATCGAGATGAGGAGAGGAGAAGGCCAATCCTCCACCACCTCCACCACCAGATATGCAGGCACAGATGCTTGCTGGGATGACGCAGTTCTTCGCACAGTTTGCGGGGAACCAGGCTGCAGCAATAGTTGCAGGGGCGAGGCCCCAACCAGAGGCAGTATATGAGAGGTTCCGGAGGATGAGCCCGAAGGAGTTTTCGGGTACCACTGACCCGATGCTAGGTGAGGGATGGATCAAGTCCATCGAAGTAATTTTCAACTTTATGGAGCTGACGGATGCTGACAGAGTCCGTTGCGCCACCTTCTTATTAACTGGAGACGCTAGGCTATGGTGGGAGAGTGCGTCAGTGGCAGTCAATTTACAGGTGCTGCCTTGGAATGGTTTTAAGGAGGTTTTCTACTCCAAGTACTTCACCGAGGAAGTACGAACCAGACTCACCAACGAGTTTATGACGCTGCGGCAGGGGGACAGTAGCGTGGCAGAATTTGTTAGGAAGTTTGAGAGGGGATGTCACTTCGTGCCCCTCATTGCTAATGATGTCCAGGCGAAGTTCAGGCACTTCTTAAATGGTTTGCGGCCGATCTTGCTCCATGATGTGAGGGTAGCTGGCCCTACTACTTACGCAGTTGCCGTTTCTAGAGCTCTGGCTGCCGAGCAAGATCTGAGAGATATCGAGATGGACAGACAGGGCAAGAGGCCATACCAGGCACCACCGCAACACCAACAGCAACAACAGCAGAGGCCCCAGTTTAAGAGGCCGTTTCAGGGGCCGCCTGGGAAAAAGCCATATCCAGGACCGCCAAAGGGCAAGGTTCCAATTCAGCAGCAAGGGGCGCCTCAGAAGCCCGCTATCTTCCCAGTGTGCCAGAAGTGCAATCGCCAGCATCCCGGACAGTGCCTATGGGGATCCGGGAAGTGTTTTAAATGTGGAGCTACAGATCACGTGCTGAAAGAGTGCCCACAGTGGAAGCAACAAACCCAGGGAAGGGTATTCGCCATGCATGCTCAGGAGGTGGACCCAGACACCACCTTACTGACTGGTAAACTTTTCTACCTAAGCTCAGTATTATTCTGCCTTGCATGTGGAATTTTTACTTGGGATTATTAGCGTGCTAGTAATATTTTGTTTGCCTAGGGTTATTGAGTTCTATTGTGCTTAAGGTCTATGTTAGAAATTTTGGGGAAATAAGTGGTGTTGTACTAACGCATCTCAGGAAACATTTTTATTAAGAGATTGTCCACAACTGCACTGTTAGACTCAGGAGCCACTCACTCCTTCATATTAGAGACGTTTGCTAATCATTTGGACCTCAAGTCCATTGGCCTAGACGTGAACTTTTCGGTGACAGTCCCGTCAGGGGAAGAGCTGCTGTCTACCAGTGTGATCAGAGACATTGATCTAGAACTACATGGCCACATGGTATATGCAGATTTAATCCTATTGCCGATGCCAGAGTTCGACATTATCTTGGGCATGGACTGGCTGACAAAGAACAGAGTCTTAATTGACTTTCAGAAGAGGTCAGTTTTGGTCAGACCGCCGGGCATGGAACAGTTTCTTTTCGAACCAGCTAGATGGAGAAGCTTCCCTCGCATGATTTCGTGCATGCAGGCGAGGAGGTTGATCTCCAAGGGGTGTCAGGCCTTCTTGGCCAGTATTATTTCAACGCCTGATGTGCACATTCCATCTTTATCAGAGGTGCCGGTAGTCAAAGACTTCTCAGACGTCTTTCCTGATGACGTCACAGGCCTTCCACCAGAGAGAGAGGTGGAGTTTGCAATCGATCTCGTGCCAGGCACAACGCCAATCTCTAAGGCACCATACAGATTAGCTCCAACTGAGATGTTAGAGCTCAAGCAGCAGATTCAGGAGCTGCTCGACAAAGGATTTATCCGCCCTAGTTTCTCACCGTGAGGCGCACCAGTGCTCTTTGTAAAGAAGAAAGACGGGAGCATGAGACTGTGCATCGATTACCGAGAGCTGAACAAGGTAACGATCAAGAATAAGTACCCGTTGCCTAGAATCGAAGACTTGATCGATCAGTTGCAGGGAGCTACCATGTTCTCTAAGATAGATCTTCGATCCGGGTATCACCAGCTGAAGTTTAAGGATGCAGATGTTCACAAGACGGCCTTCAGGACCAGGTATGGGCATTTCGAGTTCTTTGTAATGCCATTCGGTCTGACGAATGCTCCAGCAATTTTCATGGACCTCATGAATCGAGTATTTCAGCCCTACCTTGATCAGTTCGTCATAGTGTATATCGACGACATTCTCATATACTCGAAGAGCCATGAGGAGCATAACCAGCATTTGAGGACAGTTTTGCAGACCTTGCAGAGTCGCAAGCTATTTGCGAAGTTCAGTAAGTGTGAATTTTGGCTGCAGAAAGTTGCATTTTTGGGGCATATAGTATCTAGCAGTGGTATTGAGGTGGACCCAGCGAAGGTATCAGCCGTTAAGGATTGGGTTGAACCAAAGAACGCATCAGAAATCCGCAGCTTTTTGGGTTTAGCCTGTTACTACCGTAATTTCATTAAGGGATTTTCGTCCATAGCAGTGCTGCTCACCTCACTAACCAAGAAAAATGCTAAGTTTGTGTGGGGTGAGGAATGCCAGAAGAGCTTCAAGACTCTGAAGCAAGCTCTTATTTCAGCGCCAGTACTAGCCATGCCGTCAGGGCAAGGGGAGTTTGTGCTTTTTACCGATGCATCTAAGCTCGGTCTAGGCGCAGTGTTGATGCAGCAAGGTCGGGTCATAGCTTATGCCTCCAGGCAGTTGAAGGTGCACGAGAAGAACTACCCGACGCATGACCTTGAGTTAGCCGCCGTTGTCTTCGCACTGAAAATTTGGAGACACTATCTGTACGGCGAGAAATGTCAGATTTTCACCGACCACAAGAGTCTCAAATATTTCTTCACGCAGAAAGAGCTGAATATGAGACAGAGGCGGTGGTTGGAACTTGTGAAAGATTACGACTGCGAAATTAGCTACCATCCGAGGAAGGCTAATGTTGTCGTAGATGCTTTGAGTAGAAAAGTGGCAGTTGTCGCTCAGTTGTCAGCTCAGAGACCGCTTCAGTCGGAGATTCAGAGATTTGGTCTAGAGATTTATCGAGAGGGCAGAGCTCCTAGACTGTCTAATCTGATAGTCAAATCTGGGTTGCTAGACCGTATCCGAGCAAGTCAGTCTTCAGATGAGCAGTTACAGAAATGGAGACTGAAAGACGAAGCAAAGGGCATTGTGCTGTACACAGTTTCAGACGGCATTGTGAGATACAGAGGTAGAATGTGGGTGCCTAGTGTTGGTTCGATCAGACAAGATATTTTGACAGAGGCACACGCATCTCCGTATTCCATTCACCCAGGAGGTACCAAGATGTACAAAGACCTACAGTTATTGTATTGGTGGCCAGGGATGAAGCGAGACATCCGTAGATTCGTGTCGGAATGTCTCACTTGTCAGCAAGTAAAGGCTGAACATCAGAGGCCGGCAGGGTTGGTTAAGTCACTCCCCATTTCTGAGTGGAAGTGGGAGAACATTAATATGGATTACGTGGTTGGGTTGCCGAGATCAGTCAGAGGATCGAATTCTATTTGGGTTATAGTGGACCGACTCACTAAATCAGCACATTTCCTACCGGTGAAGACGACTTTCTCCATGACGCAGTATGCGGAGCTTTATCTCAGAGAGATAGTTCGTTTACATGGATTTCCAGTTTCAATTGTGTCCGATAGGGACCCAAGGTTTACGTCGTCCTTCTGGAAGAGCTTACATGCAGCCAGGGGGACAAAGTTGCTTTTCAGTACAGCTTTTCACCCGCAGACAGATGGCCAGTCTGAGCGAGTGATTCATATTTTAGAGGATTTGCTGATAGCGTGCATGATTGATTTTCAAGGACCTTGGGAGTCTAGACTACCTCTAGTGGAGTTCACATACAACAACAGCTTCCAAGCATCCGTTGGTATGGCTCCCTATGAGGCGTTGTATGGAAGGAAGTGCAGATCACCAGTTCATTGGGATGAAGTTGGTGAGAGGGCAGAACTTGGTCCAGAAATAGTTCAGCAGACTGCAGACGTAGTGGCCAAGATTCGTGACAGAATGAAGACCGCCCAAAGTCGCCAGAAGAGCTATGCTGATAAGAGGAGGAGAGATCTCGAATTTGCCGTCGGTGATCACGTATTCGTCAAAATAGCACCCATGAAGGGTGTTATGAGATTTGGAAAGAGAGGCAAATTGAGTCCGAGGTTTATTGGACCGTTCGAGATTTTAGACAGAGTTGGGACATTAGCTTATCGTGTAGCCCTTCCGCCGAATCTGGCCAGGGTACACAATGTGTTCCACGTCTCGATGCTAAGGAAGTACCTAGCCAATCCTTCGCATATCCTGAGTTATGAGCCGTTGCAACTTGCTTCAGACCTGTCTTATGAGGAGAGACTAGTCCAAATCCTAGATAGACAGGAGCGCAGACTTCGGAACAAGACGACTAAGTTGGTCAAAGTCCAGTGGCTGAACCAATCAGTGGAGGAAGCCACTTGGGAGTCAGAGGCCGACAGGAGACTTCGCTACCCGGAGTTGTTCGGTAAGACTTAATTTCGAGTACGAAATTTTTATAAGTAGGGGAGGAACTGTAGTGCCCAAATTTAGTACACGTAAAGCCCATGAATTTATTTAATTATTATTAAATCATTTAAATTAATTTAAGTGGAGTTTTAGTCATGCATGATTTATTTAATTACACTATTTTAAATTAATTATGTTTATGTGATGCACGTTAAGATGTTTTTCGAGTTTCATGTTTAAGGCGATCATTCGAGGCGGGATTGAGGAAAAGACCCGGTGACGATTTTTGGCAATTTTTAATTATGTTATTTTATTTTAAGTTGAGGATGGAGCATTTTAATAAGTTATCAAGTTCTAATATTTTAAAGTATTATTATGTATTTAGTGAATTAAGAGTTTGAAACTTTTAAAATTGGTGTGTAATTATTTTAATTGGAGAGTTTGACTAAACTAGTGTGTGTTAACTTTTAATTAGTATTTAATTTAGTTAATTTAGCACAAATTTCTCCTAATTAAAAACACACACATGTTACACACACTCACACACACTTACACGTTTTTACACACACTAAACACACACATTCAGATTTTCATATTTTTAAAAAGAGAGAAAACTAGGGTTCTCCTTCCCCAAGAGCAGCCGCCCCTTTCTCTGATTATTTCCAACAGGATTTTTGTCGAGTTTCTTCAAAGAAATCGTTGCACGATCGTTCCGGATCAACCTCGCTCTCATCTCCGCTTCGATATCGCCGGTTCGGTAACGTTTATCATCAAAAGGCACGTATATTCTGTTCTTGATGCATCGATCATGTCATAGTATGTGTTGCATTTTTTTATGCGTAAATCCATGTACGAAGTGTAGTAGTTTGAGCGGTTATTTGTTTGGATCGATTTTGAAGGAAGATTTTTAGATCTAAAACTCGTTTTGACTGTTCTGTTAAAAACTACGATTTTTCTGTCGGGATTTTGAGAAAACTTTCAACTAAAAATTGTATAACTTTTCGATGCCTTCGATTTGATATAAAATTCGAAATTTTTGGATGAAAATTGAGTGAGTTATGACGTTTTTCGTGGGACTGCTCAAACTGCGACTTTTACGAAAATTGTGTTCTTGAAGTTTCTTTGTTGCAGGCTTCGTTGGGGATCGACGGGTGATCATTGCTGCACTTAGGTATGGTTGTTATGATGTCGGGTCAGTATTCGGTGGGTTGAATAACGTCGATAGGCACTGGTGTCCGTAAGAAGTCATAGGAGATGATTTTGATGTCAAAGCCATGTTCTTGAATTATACTTGCCATGAGATGAGAGTCATTGGTTTGGGACGTGTTTTGGTTTGGTGCACTAGTATAGCATTCTAGGATGTGTTTTGGGGTGTTGATTTTGGTGCCTATTTGGTGTAGCTAAGTGGGATAAGCATAATGTAAGAAGTTGCTCGCAGGATTCAGAAAATCGTAGTCACACGGACCCGAGCACGAACCCTGGCACGGGGTCCGTGTCTTTGTTTTTCCCTTGGTGCGCCATTACAGTGAGTACACGGACCCTTACCCGGACCTCGACACGGGGTCCGTGCCTTTGTTTCCTCCGGAGTGTATTTTCCAGAGTCTACACGGACCCTCACCCGGACCCTTACACGGGGTCCGTGTCCACCATTCTTTCCGAGCCCTTTTCACCCGAGCCTACACGGACCCCTACACGGATGCAGGCACGGGGTCCGTGTCCTTCATATTTCGGGAAGAAAATTTAATGTTTGCTTGGGGTGTGATGGCATGGGTTAGTGCAAGGATTATCAAGGTCGAGTCAAGGGAAATTGTAGAGGGTTCTAAGGAGTGTTTGAACTCGAGAGTAAGTATGATATTTACGTCTAAGTTATGCAAGATTAAGTATGCGAATTCAAGGTAGTATGTGCAGTAGCGACGGCCCCGATCGAAGTCCAATGAATCCCTCAACGCCAAGTAAGTATGTATGACGTGCAATAAAATATTTTAAGTTTTGAGGTATGCTAAATGTCTTGTGACCAAATTGAATGGGTTTGGAAGTCGGTGAACGTGGCCGAGGACCTCTCCACCCCGTTAAATTATGAACGGGTTAGATCGTGGTTGGAAAGCGTTAAATTATGAACGGGGACCAACCAGCCCGTTAAATTATGAACGGGGATCTCATGTATGTGGCAGTGGATACGTCCCTGTCAGCCCAGTACTGTGGTTTGTCTGATCAGGCGTTTATTATGTATGGGTCACTTGCTTTGAAACATCCTCTACGAAAAATGATGAAGTCATGTATGTTTTAGTATGCTCAAGTATGCAGTTATGATTATGAAAGTTTCACGTGATGGCACGTCTATGTATGTATGCAAGTTTCAAGTTATGTACGTTCTATTTTTAAGATGCATGCGATTTTATTATGTAGTACTCGTTAGCCCAGTTTATACGTGTTGAGTCTTTAGACTCACTAGACTTGATCGATGCAGGTGACTATGTTGATGAGGAGACGGGAGGTGGCGACCAAGGGGCAGGCTTGAACTGAGTGGGAGGCTAGACCCGAGGACCGTCTACGTTATTTTAAGATTTTAAGCATGAAAACATTTACACTCTGATTTTATGATTTGAATGTTAGATATTATGAGGCAGCTTTTCTTTTAGCAAATTTTAGTTGGCGACATTGATTTCAAATATTATTTTGATGAATGATGAGTGACGACCGTATGGATGTTTATATTCAAGAAAATTTTTAATTTTTCCGCAAATTTTAAGTAGTAAGAGTACGGTTTGTTACAGTTATTGTAGTGACCCGTTCCAGAATCACCTACTAGTCAAAAACTAAGCATGCAAATAACCTAATCAACAATAATCAGAGATAACAGCGGAAAAAGTCAACAACTATAATTATACAACCAAATCGAAGTCTAGAATAACTCAAAATAAAATATCCAATACAACCATATCGAATCAAAACAATACCGATAAACTAAACCAACCAGCTACTCAACGTCCTCCTCCTGCTCCTCCTGAGCTGTCCAACCTGAGGTCTGCCCCGTGGGAATGGGGTGTCCAAGAATAAACAAAACCGAGGACGTGAGCGATAAGAACGCCCAGTACAAAAGTATGAGTATACAGACCTATATGAAATGCACATGCTATGATCATGATACCGGGATAGTCAAGGAATAGGAATCACAAAAGGATCTCAACAATGCTCAGTCTAGAGGCGCCAAGTGGATAGTGCCGCGCGGTCCAACCTCTGGGTCACTGCATCCACTACAAGACAGACGTGGACCTAAAATGTCCCGGACCACCGAAGCCCTCCCGACCCGTCGGCCACTGTGTACTCTCGGTGTCCATGCGTCCACAAGACAGGGCTGAGCGGCCCCAAGATATAGCTTATCTCGAAGGAGATACAGCTCAACAGTAAAGGCTATCTCGAAGAAGGTACGGCTCAACATGAAATGCAACGTGCAGTAATAACCGTGACATAATAGCATGCATCATATGACATATAACAATGCACCACATACTCATGCAACACATATATGAATGTATACTCAACCAGGATATCTCGGATAGTACTTTCGTACCTCTATCACAGCAATCCTCTAATCCACTGGAACAACCAGACAACAGGTCTAATCCAAGCCTATTCATCAAGTGAAAACCATCACTAAACTTATCTACCAGACTTAACTAGATAATCCTGAGATAAATACTGATAAAATTCCAAACCTTCGTCCGTCGCTAGCCCGCTGATGCCGCTAGCTCCCAACTAGAGCACAGCTCTGCTACAAGACCAGCAGCTCCCCGCTAGTGCCCAAATCTCGGAACAAGACTAGAACCTGTCAGAAACGACTGAAATGCTATGGAATTCTCTGAATTGGCGAGTCAAAATGAGGAAATCCGACCACTATTTATAGGCCATGTTCGGATCGTCCGAACCCTCTTCGGAACGTCCGAACTCTTACGTGTCCATCGGCTCTTGACAGCTCATGATCGGATCCTCCGATCATACACTTCGGACCGTCCGAACATGCACGTGTCCAGCTGCTCTTGACACCTCATGATCGGATCCACCGAACCTACACTTCGGACCTTCCGAACTCCCACGTGTCGATCAACTCTTGACACCTAATGATCGGATCCACCGAACCCACTTCGGACCTTACGAACTCCTCGGTGCTTCCGAACCATCTTCGGTCCGTCCGATCATGACTCGGTCAAAATTACACATTAAACCTTCTTAATCACCAATAATCCGTTAATTACCCAATTTGGAATTCGGGCTACTACATTCTCCCCCCCTTAAAACGATTTCGTCCTCGAAATCTAGGCAAGAGAATGAACAAAACGAAAATAACAACATCGTTACCCTCAAAATCTAAGGGACAACCCATCACTAGACGCTTAGCTAACACCGAATGACCCATCGGAGTAGAAACGGAAAGAATGACGTCTAGAGAAACATGCGGTAACTTATGACGCTTAACAGATCGTCCTGGTCACCCCAACGACCTACACTTCCCTGACTACTCTCATCACCAAAGTGGTCAGCCATTGCTACAACATAGAATAGGGAAACTAGTAAATTGGTCAACGGAAATCCCAAAACAAAAATCTATATCCCAAAATCGTACGCATGCTCTGATACCATAAATGTAGTGACCCGTTCCAGAATCACCTACTAGTCAAAAACTAAGCATGCAAATAACCTAATCAACAATAATCAGAGATAACAGCGGAAAAAGTCAACAACTATAATTATACAACCAAATCGAAGTCTAGAATAACTCAAAATAAAATATCCAATACAACCATATCGAATCAAAACAATACCGATAAACTAAACCAACCAGCTACTCAACGTCCTCCTCCTGCTCCTCCTGAGCTGTCCAACCTGAGGTCTGCCCCGTGGGAATGGGGTGTCCAAGAATAAACAAAACCGAGGACGTGAGCGATAAGAACGCCCAGTACAAAAGTATGAGTATACAGACCTATATGAAATGCACATGCTATGATCATGATACCGGGATAGTCAAGGAATAGGAATCACAAAAGGATCTCAACAATGCTCAGTCTAGAGGCGCCAAGTGGATAGTGCCGCGCGGTCCAACCTCTGGGTCACTGCATCCACTACAAGACAGACGTGGACCTAAAATGTCCCGGACCACCGAAGCCCTCCCGACCCGTCGGCCACTGTGTACTCTCGGTGTCCATGCGTCCACAAGACAGGGCTGAGCGGCCCCAAGATATAGCTTATCTCGAAGGAGATACAGCTCAACAGTAAAGGCTATCTCGAAGAAGGTACGGCTCAACATGAAATGCAACGTGCAGTAATAACCGTGACATAATAGCATGCATCATATGACATATAACAATGCACCACATACTCATGCAACACATATATGAATGTATACTCAACCAGGATATCTCGGATAGTACTTTCGTACCTCTATCACAGCAATCCTCTAATCCACTGGAACAACCAGACAACAGGTCTAATCCAAGCCTATTCATCAAGTGAAAACCATCACTAAACTTATCTACCAGACTTAACTAGATAATCCTGAGATAAATACTGATAAAATTCCAAACCTTCGTCCGTCGCTAGCCCGCTGATGCCGCTAGCTCCCAACTAGAGCACAGCTCTGCTACAAGACCAGCAGCTCCCCGCTAGTGCCCAAATCTCGGAACAAGACTAGAACCTGTCAGAAACGACTGAAATGCTATGGAATTCTCTGAATTGGCGAGTCAAAATGAGGAAATCCGACCACTATTTATAGGCCATGTTCGGATCGTCCGAACCCTCTTCGGAACGTCCGAACTCTTACGTGTCCATCGGCTCTTGACAGCTCATGATCGGATCCTCCGATCATACACTTCGGACCGTCCGAACATGCACGTGTCCAGCTGCTCTTGACACCTCATGATCGGATCCACCGAACCTACACTTCGGACCTTCCGAACTCCCACGTGTCGATCAACTCTTGACACCTAATGATCGGATCCACCGAACCCACTTCGGACCTTACGAACTCCTCGGTGCTTCCGAACCATCTTCGGTCCGTCCGATCATGACTCGGTCAAAATTACACATTAAACCTTCTTAATCACCAATAATCCGTTAATTACCCAATTTGGAATTCGGGCTACTACAGTTATAGTAGCACTATAAATCATAAGTTTCATATATAACCATGAAATTATATAAATTTTCTGTTGTCTAGAAAAAAGAAGAAGAAGATACTCAATATGAATACAAATGTTTTTACAGAAATTCTATTACAGAAATTAGATTCAAATGATCTAAGAATCTTTATTTAATATTATTATTCTGAATGGATATGATTTTCCATTCATACGGGTGTATCTTGGTCAATTAGACACAAAGAAACCATCATATGACACCATTAGGATAAATGAGTGTCTGAAAAAGTCAAAATTGAACATACATGTTCATGAACTAGTGAGTCAGGCGCTGGACTGGCCGTTTTTAGCTGCCTCAACGCGCAATTTTCTACCTCAGAAATTCTAGGCAGACTAATGGCCGCCCTAACACACCTTTTGCTGCCTGGAATTTTCAAGGCAGCTCTTGGGACACTCCTTTGGGCGCTCTAGCGTCTCTAATTCTCGTTCAGAGCTCGATTTTGCCTCTGG
Source organism: Primulina eburnea (assembly GCF_022965805.1). Classification (NCBI taxonomy): domain Eukaryota; kingdom Viridiplantae; phylum Streptophyta; class Magnoliopsida; order Lamiales; family Gesneriaceae; genus Primulina; species Primulina eburnea. The sequence goes on from NC_133117.1 coordinate 7,526,759, forward strand.
TGCTATCATTTCGAGTTTTCCTTCATTTTCTTGCTTAATTTCCATTCATTAAGCTAACTAAATTCCAATTATCCGTCATATGAATAAATTATGCATGAACTCATGTGATGTCGAAAAAAGAGTTTGTATGGAAAATTATCACATTGGGAGAGATAGCTTTTGGCTTTGAACCTACTATCAGATTTATTAAACCTTGAGTTAAACATGATATCTCGAACTTCTTGGCAGTTTGTATAAAATCAAACAACAATACCTACACGATAACTTCCCTATCATTTCATTTTGGTATTCTTTTTGTGTCCGTTTTAACCATGGAACATATCTTGGATTAAAAGTGTTTCATTTAGGTGACCCATCCTTAAACTTTCATAATGTTGGAATATTTCATGTTCGCAATTTTGATTTTGATATTAACAAAACTTGTTGTCTTGTTTCTAATGAGTTTACCTAAGTGCGCAGAAAGCTGAAATTGAAAAGGCTTCAAACTGATCAGTTTACTAGCTAAACCTGAAGCTATCGAGATGCAAACTGAAACTACCAACTGATTGACCAAACTGAACCAGCCCAACTGATATATCAAAGAACAGTTCAACTGACTTTTCAGCTGATAGGTAGTTCAGCAGAAGACTTTTAGAAGCCCAGTCAGCTGAAGAAGAGTTCAATAGATGAAGAACCCAACTGAAAAGTTCAACTGAATCAATGAAATCAGTTCATTTGATGAGCCAACTGATTTCACCACACTAGTTCAAGACCAGTTTAGCTGACCAGTTCAGAGCATTAGTTAGGAACTGACTAGTTTGCAGGACAAGACAAGCTTATCTAAGTGGAGTCCAGCTGTGCGCATTAAGGAAAGCAAATGTCCGATAAAAGGACGATAAATAAACGTTGCAGCAGAGCTTAAAAGCAATATGTTCCAGAATGGCTGTCAGAAAGTACAAGACACAAATTTCGAGGAGCGGATTCAAATTGCAACAGACATATTTGATGAGTCTTGATTTACAGTCATATTGTCTCTATAAATACAAGATCAAGACCATCAATAAACAAGTGTGTGAAAAACAGAAAGAGGAAGATAGGGCATGCTCAATTCATATCAGCTTACAAGAAGCAACCAGCCCATATTTGAGGGAGCACAACAACGTGTTATCAGCTTAGATTAGAAGCACAATTCCTTCAGTGTGTGAGAACACATTCGTGTTGTAGATCAGTTCTCACTTCTCATACACGCACACACAATCATTCACATATACAAGAGAGTTGACTTCAAATATTAATTGAGTGAGTCTTGCACAAAGACATTAAACTTGTGTATGTAGTCTTTAACACATAAATGTTAAACAATTGTTGGCTAGAAGGTGTTGCCTTCAGGCTAGACTAGGAGTTCAGTTAGGCAGTAGCATAAGTCCTAAGCTGAGTAGGTTTGTACAAGGTGTTGTTTAAATCGAAGTCTTCTAGTGGATCTTACCAGAGGTGGTAGAAGGGGTGACGCAGGAGCAGTTGAAGTCTCCGAATATTCATAAACATAACTTGTGTCTTTAACCGTTAACTGAACTGATATAAGCTCGAACCGATCCCTTTTACTTCAGTTATTAAGTTCCTACAAATGCAGTGAGAATATTTGCGCTTGAAACATAGCGCTGTTGGCAGCACCGATCCCATCACATAGGTGGTCTGTTTTTAAGAATATCCTACAAACTCGGCCTTTTACAAGCAAAGAATTAACCATTAAAAGTACAGCTTATTCTCACTGCATTTGTAGGAAAAAACAACACTAATGAACTTCAAAAGGTTAATATAATCGTTAACGCAAATGATAAAACATTTGATGCAGCTATAGTGAAAGACAAAAGACCTCAGCTTTTAACATACAACAGTATGGGATCTCGAGAAGACCAGCTAGCCGATTATATGTAACAAGTCTAAATACATCACAACAAATCATTATTAGTAGATATTCACTTTTATTCACTTTTCCTAATTTCAGTACATAATATCATATATATTTTTAGCTTATCAAGTTTCAAGCACAAATATATTTTCTCGGTACTAGGCGAAGTGGAGTTTTCTTATGCATAACCATCCCAGGCAAGGCTTCAGTATCTATGCCATCTTTCTTTAATCCATGAGGCAACTCCCAGTCAAAAGAGTAAACAAGATTGGCAAGTGCAAGCTCCATAGTTGACAGCCCTATCGATATCCCGGGACAACCTCTTCTTCCCGAGCCAAAAGGTAGGAGCTCAAAGTCTCGCCCGATCACATCGACAGAACTATTCAAGAATCTCTCTGGAGAGAATTCATCTGGATTTTCCCAATATTCTGGATCTCTTGCAATAGCCCATGAATTGATATGAACCAAAGTTTTAGGTGGGATGGTGTATCCTCCTACAATGCGTTCTTCCATACATTCTCTAGGTACTAGAAGTGGAGCTGGTGGGTACAATCTTAAGGTCTCCTTTACGACTGCTTTAAGATAGGGAAGCCTGGGCACATCCTCTTCGCTTACAAAACCCTTTTTCCCAATGGTTTCTCTGATTTCAGCTTGCAGTTTCTTCATCGTACGCGGAGTTTCCACGAGGGCAGTCATAGCCCAGATAATTGACAATGCACTTGTGTCGGTTCCAGCGACAAATATATCCTAAAAACAGCGTACAATAAAAAAATCAATCTTGTTAATTTTTTTACTCTCAGCTGTTAATTAATTCGATGAAAAACATCATAGAACCCATGTCGAAGGAGTTGTTATGAGAATGAAAAGAGATAACTTACATAGAGCACAGCCTTGATACGATCCCATGTCAAATCAATAGAGCACAAGTTCTGTTCCTTAAGCTGGAGTAAAATGTCAAGAATATTATCGGTATTCTTCGTCTTATCCCTGTAATTTGGATCCAGATGCTCATCAATCAGTCCTTGGCAGAACTCATCCATGTCTTTGAAAGTCTTATCCAGCCTGGATAACATCCCAGTTAACTTGTCCACCCAACTGAACCAAGGTAAATAATCGGAAACAAAGAAACCTGCCTGCAGCGTCTGAGCCTCAATCAGAAGATCGTCGAATTTTCGTTTGTTCGATTCCTCTTCACCTGATTTCTTGCCAAAGGCAATCCTACGGATCAACGTTACAGTCAATTCAAGGATGATCGTACTCAGATTGACACCATCTTCTTGACCAGATGAGTTGGAATTTGCTATGTTTTTTATCATACGAAATACTTCGTCTTCTCGAATCGGCCGGAATGATTGGACATGTTTGTTGCTAAACAAATGAAGCACACAAATCTTTCTTAACTCCTTCCAAGAATCACTATAAGGGGAGAAAGCTAGATCCAATCCGCCGTAGGTTAATTTCTGCATGCCAAGAGAAGGCGGCCTGCTGCAGAAGGCGAGATCGTGCGTTTTTAGAACTTCTTTCGCCATTTTCGCTGAAGAAACTACGACAACTTGAACTTTACCCAGCTTCATGGACATGAGAGGACCATATGTTTTGGCGAGTTTGAATAGATAGAGGTGAGTATTGACGCCGTCGAATTGGTGAAGGTTTCCAATGATGAACAGTCCCGGAGGAGACGGAGGAAGATGGGATTTCGCTGCATTTTTCGGGGTTTTGAAGAGGAAGAACATGACAACAGGCAAAATCAAGGCCAGAAGGAGAATCATTTTTTATGTTTCGTGATTTCCATATTATCCGAGTGCTGATATATTTATAAATACTAGTAGCAAAACTAGTGAATTATAAATATTGATCGTAAATTTACTGATCAACGAGTAGACAGGAAATTTTCCACAAATTATTCAATAACAAATATTATTTTAAAATTTTCTATCATTTTAAACAAACATGATTTAATTTCTCTTATATTTTTCTTGTTTATTTTTGAATCATTCAATATCTTTTCCGAATTTGTTTGTTTGATTTTTTAGTTTTCTGCTTCTTTGTTCGATTAAATTCAACAATGTCATTATCATATATGATTTTCATGTTTATTTTTCATCATCGGATTTGATGTTGATTAATCTCTTTGATAATTGTCTTGTTTTTTCTTATGATGTTCTTATTTTGTTTATTTGACTCGTTCATATTTCGGGTCTTATTACATTTTATTTTCTCTTTTTTTACGTCTCACTTGGATTTCTGACATTTTCATCACCATTGACAACACGTTATTGTTCTTACCAGCTAAATTGTTTAATTTAAAATGAAACTCGTCATGTTTCTTGTGTGGTTCTCTTTATGTTTACATATATATTTTTTTCTTGTAAATGAACTAAATTCATATTTAAATAACTTTTAAGCGGTCTAATTGTACTCTTATTAGTCAAAGTTTGTGCCGTAAATTTGTATTTTGTTGATTTTTACTATTATTATATCAACACTCCAACGAAATAAGATTAAGAACTAAAAAATTAAAATAGAAAAATTTCAGGACTTAAATACAAGTTTGATAAGTTCGATAACCAAAAAAGCAAACATAACAATTTAGAGGACTGATTATTTTCTTATTTCTTTTGAATTTTGAAAAAATGGAAAATAAAAAAATACTTGCCAATTTTTGGAGGTTAATTGTTCGGAAATATGGGAAAATCCCTAGATATATTAATGCGATGGTGAAAGAATTGACTCTGATTCGCCTAGATGAACTATGGATATATATCCTCAAAAATCAAAATATGATCAATACTTAAAAATATGTCTCCACTAAAAATTTAATTTAACGGTTTACATTTTAAGTTTTCATTAAATTAATTCCATTATTTTAAAATTTTAATATTATTAAGAGTGAGTCTCATGTGAGATGGGTCAACCCTACTCATATTCACAATAAAAAGTAATACTCTTAGCATAAAAAATAATACTTTTTCATTGATAACCCAAATATCACAAATATGATCCGTGAGACCGTCTCACACAAATTTTTGTCTATTAATAATCTACCTAATATCTATCTATAGAATTCCTAATCTAATATTCAATATCTAATAGAGTAAAATTCATATGCGTGTATATATACATATATAATAATATTATTCTGCAAACTTTACATAGTAGGATTTTTTTATAAATACTTTTGTAAGAAAAAAAAATTAGACACTAAATTTGTAAAATATATTATAAAATTTATAATTTCTTGTCAGAATCAAGATATGAAATTTAGAGGGAAGAATGAATAAATTTTCTTCAAATACGTTCAATTGTTTTAACAATGCTGAAACTTTCTTCTTGAGAATAGAGTTTTCCTCAAATCTAGCTATCAGTATCAATTGTACGGAAGAGGACTTACTGAAACTGCTTTGAACAAAAGCTTATTCAGTTGGGTAATTAATAGTAGATAGACTGAATGATAAATGAACACAAGAATGTTTATGGATGTTCGTAAAATTCAACACTCATATACCAACCCTTCTGACTCAAGGAAGGCATGCAATAAAAGACTTTGGTAATTACAAGTGATTTTGAATTACCCACTTCATTTAAAACTTAATACAGCTTAATTGAAACTCCTAGTGAAACTGAAAACTTAGAGTATTAGAGTTTATCTAATTTACATATTAGAATTTGCACACCAATATGATCCTTGAAACGACCAGATAAACATTCAATAAGTTTTGTAATACTTATTTGATCTGCTTGTGATATCTCTAATAAAGATTTTTTGGGATTTTCTTATTACGTCGATAAGAACTGCTTATGGCTGTTCCAACTGATCCCATATATAGTCTCAATATTCAATGGTAACCTGTATAAAAAATATTCATTCACGACTGCAGATATACTTGTTATCGATTCGTCGTCTTTTCTGATATCAGTTGGCTTTTGACATAACTTATCACTCAGATCGTTATCACTAATTGGTATAACCAAAAGTTGTATGACTTCAATTTCTGATCCTTTAAGCATTGATCGAAAAAGGTCTCTGAATCTATCTTGTAAAAAGCGATGGCATGTCCGTTTGAATTAACTGAGAAGTCTCTTAATCAGTTTGGATAGTGATCAGTTAGGATTTCTGATTTCAGTTTCTGCTTGGCTGGTAATCAGTTAGGTTATCTGATTTAAGTTTGGCTGGGCTGGCGATCAGTTAGGTTATCTTTTATCTATCAAACACCAAAATTATATGTTCCAACAAATTCTCCTTTTTGATGGTTGACAAAATAATGTAAAAAATAATAATAATATGATTAATATTCGCATGAATTACTCCAAAGCTGATTGCCAAACTGCCTGAATAGTAAACCGATTTATCGAGAACATGAACTGAACACTTTATTTTCAAAACTGACTAGATATAGTTGACTTCTTTTCTTTCTCGGATTAGTTCTCTTGCTCTTCCTCTTTTTTTGGCAACCGTCGGAGACATGAGTTTAGTGAGAACATAAATCAGTTGAGAACTAACGATGTCAAGCTTAGAAATGAAATTGACCTGAACTTCCTCTATCTTGGTGCAAATCTGAAATTTTTTTGCTTGAATTTGCCCACCAAGATGAGTAGCAATTGTTGCATGTGCCTTTTTGATCTGATCCAGTTGGCTGAATATAGCAATTAAACTTCTGGATAGATTTGACACATCTATAAGAATCTGTTGGAACTTTTCAAGTTCGCAATCTTGATTTTGATGTTAACAAAACTTGTTATTGTGTTTCTAACATATTTACTCAAGTGTGAACTTGCAAACACAAGAAGCAAGCTGAAACTGAATTTTGCACAAACTGAATTTCTGGCGAGCTTTGGTATTTTGATGATATCTCTCAACTGGATTATCCAAATGACAATCCGCCAACTAGAATGATTAGAAAACTCAATTTAGAACAAATCGTAATTCACGTCAGTTTGGCAAAATCAGATGTTATCATGGTCTAACGGATCGCTCAATTACCGAACTGATCATACGAAAACAGCAATCAGTTGAGTTTGAGCAGCTGCGGTATTTTGGTCATATCTCTCAGCTCGGTTATCGAAATGAAGCGATTAAGTATGCGTTAGAAAGATAAGACAAAGATCTACAAATCATCTTTAGAATTCAAAGTCTGAATCGAAGCTTACGATGCTGATAGATGACGATGAAGTGGTTCTGCACAAACTGAAATCAGCTAGGCTGATTTCAGCATATCAGCTGAAACTGAACCAACTGAACCAGCTGCTGACCAGCTGACCAACCAACTGAACTGAACCAGCTGACCAACTGAACTGAACCAGCTGCTGACCAGTTGAACTGAACGACCAGCTGAGTTGACCAGAGTTGACCAGTCGGGAAAATGCCCAGCAAGACGAATTTGACCGTTGCAATTCCAGAAACAGTACAGAAACTTTCCAACGGTCATATTCTTGTGTCTAACGTATATATCAGTGTTGGGGCCTATAAATACAACATATTGAAGATCAAACAATAGCTTTTGAAGAGAAATCAAAGCTTGGGCAGTTAGCATGAAGAAATCATCTAGTTGAGAGCACAAGCCCTTGTGTGAGGATATATTTGAGATGTACACTGTAAAGGATAAATTCCTCACAGACAATCACTCACACTTATACAAGAGAGTTGAACTTCAAAGATTACTTGAGTGAGTCTTGCACAAAGACAATAAACTTGTGTATGTAGTCTTTGCATATGAGACATTAAACAATATGCTGATTGTGAGGTGCTGCCTACAATCTTGAGTGCTAGGAGTTCTAGTTGGATGCTGCCCTTCCGGAATGGGTTTGTACAACTAGTTGTATAAAACAAAGTCTTCTAGTGAATCCTTCCCAAGGGAAGAAGGGGTGACGTAGGAGTGTTTGAAATCTCCGAACATCCATAAACAAATTTGTGTCTATTTGTTTATTGCATTTACTTAACATTTCCATTAGTTTTAAAGATGCATTGTTGAAGCATTTTATGTGTTCTTCAAATACCAAAATATTGCATACCAAGTGTTTGATAAAATGCTTCAACTGAAATATTTTTACTCATTCAAATAGTTTACAAAATATTTAATCGGTTTCTACGAAGGATTATCTTCCGCTTGATTTTTAACCAAACTTGATTTAATTCATCGGTGTTCAATATTTCAAGAACCGAGCTATTGCAGCTCAATGGCGCTCCCCTTAATCGATCCCAACAGAATCTTATCTTGAAAAGATTCTAGAGCTTCTTCAGTATTGAGATTGAAACATTTCAAAGCAGTAATGGAAGATGAGATAGCATTTAGGCCGGAGATGATGTGATCTAATGTGGTATCATCATAAGTCTTGATCAGGATAAGATGGATTGATCGGAGGCAGTTATTTTGAGGACAGACCAGCTAATTCAATAGCCTTGCTGGTAGAGGCTCCTGACTGATCAACCATGGAAACTTTCAGATCAGGAGATTCTGATTTACCATGCTCAACTATTGCTATCTCAACGATTTCTTCAGTGTTTCAATTTGTTGTTGTGCAATCGATTACACAACGTCTTCTACATTTAATAAAGAGATGGTCTTCATGGATGGACAGGAGGGAGTAACGGATGGTTTGACCGACTGGAGTTCTTTTGCATCGATTTAATTTGGCTTTATAGGAGCTGACTGACCTGATGAGCTGCTTGATTTCTGACTCTTAGAGATCACTGGTTCAAACAACTTATTATCATTTTCCTAGAATTTGACTTTCATCAGAAAGGACACCAGAGTCATATCTAGTTGATTGATCCCTGCCAGATCATTAAACACAGTTGGACATTGAGCATAATAGTTGGATCTTTGTTAAGCACACACAGATGATAATTTTTGGATTTCCAGGAGATCAAGAACATATCCACGTCCTTGAATTGTTTCCGCTATGATAACTGATCGAGCAAAACTTGCACAGTGAATAGTCCCAGAATTTATTTTATAAATGAAAGCTCGATTTAAATATCGCAAGTGCAAGATAGTCAAGTTATAATAAACGTAAGTGAGTACGAGTATCGATCCACAAGGACTGCGTCACACTCTTTTTATTTTCAAGTAAAATTTCTTTAGCAACGATAAATTGATTCGATGATTGAACTAATGTAGAGTAAACAATTCAAATAATTAAAATGCAAACGAAAATGTGTTCAAGAGATCAATGATTAATTTGGATTAAATCAAATGAGAAATGAATTTGTTGGGAAATTATCAGTTCACCTACCACTCGTGTTTAACTAACTACACTCGACTTTTACTCGTGCATTCGACGGAATTCCCTAGACTAATTAATATACTATGTCGAGCTATATTAATACTAATCAAAAACATGCAGTACTCAAGTGTCCTCAAATATTTAACAGTTCAAGATTGCATTACATTTTATGGAATCCACTAGCTTTCATCCGGGTGAACTATCACTATCGACACGTACTCAATTCCGTATATCTACTAAAATTGTAAATCCTGGTTTATACTATTTGATCGTATTGTTAATTATTCTATCGAAATCATTAACAACATGAAATAATCAAAGGAAGTTAGCTAGGCTTCGATTGAAATAAGAAATAACAATGGCATAAACAAATCACTAATAAAAACGTCGAGAAATAATGTTAAACAACGAGTACGGGGTAGGATCCCCTCAAATCCTAACAAATCTAGAGTTTAGCTACTAAAATTCATAATAAAAACCAACAACAATCTAAGAATTAAAAACTGAATAATGAAAATACTAAAGATGACGATGGATGACGGCCACGACGCATGGAAATCTCGAGGTCTTCGAAATCTCCTTTGCTCCTCGCCTTTTCTCCAAGAAAAGATGATGAAAATAATGATGTAAAGTCTGATAAAGTCTGAAAAACGGCTGCTGATCTCGTGTGTTAGGTTTAGGTGTGGGATAGAGTCCCTCAAAATTTGGAAACAAATCTTTCTCAATCTCGCGGCTCGCTAGGGCGGTCAAAATTGTCCGCCCTAGCGAGAGGTTCTCGCAGAAAATTCCTCGGCCATGTCCCTGGGTTCGCTGGGACGGTCACTTTTGACCGCCCTAGCGAGACGCTTGCGCAACAACTCCTCGGCCAGACCAACATGCTCGCTGGGGCGGTCAAAATGAGTCCTTCTCGATGCTTTGGCAAATATTCTCCCACTTTTTGGTTCTATTCCTACAAAATAACCACCAACTACACGAGATCAGTCATATGCTAAATAATGCTAGAAAAATGTTAAATTAAACTAAAACAAACTAATATGATGCATGAATGCGACTCAAAACCAACACTAAAAACACGTAAAAACGAGTCCTATCAACCCCCTCATACTAACCTTTTGCTCGCCCTCGAGTAAAATAGGTTAAAGCACGAGATACTAAACAAACTCAACAACCACAAAATTACTCAAACAAGAAATAACTAACACAAGTAAATGTCAATGGTGAGTTAACAACGTTTATGTTCATGCCTCAGTTTACTTTCCCACTACCAATCATAATCAAGTCAAATCGCAACCGAATACTCATTCTCATCTACACATAAATCTCGACACTAATTTGAACGTGTGTGTGTGTCATGATGGGTCTAGTCATTCGTACTTCAAATAGATCAATTATCAAATCATGGGAGTCACTCAATTAACACTTCAATACAAGTCTCACTAGCATGCATCCCCGTGTCCATTTATCACTAGTCATAAATTGAACTTTATTCAACTTTTAAGTGCAGATAAGGGTGTCGAAAAGAAGGAAAATAAGCTCAAGTGGCTAAAAGTTGGGAGTACACCGATCATTTTCATTGTGCAGTCGTCAAGACTTTTCGTCTGACTTTCCTCGTTTCCTTACATCTCCAACTTTTAGCCTAGGAATAGAATTTCATTCCTTTTATTTCGGCTCCCCCTCACCTTACATCTCCTTCTTTCTTCTCTTTTTCTTTTTCGATATATATATATATTTTTTTTATGCACAATTTTCACACGTGTACTCCCTAGGCTAAGAATATATACTTTGGATTACAGCTGGTTAGGATTCAGTGCATTGGAAAAGTTACCCAATTAGTGACTTATTTTCACGGGTTTACATGCTAAATCAACTCATAAATGATGCCATTCAAGTTACCCACACAAAACTTTCAAATTTCACCATTATTCCTACAAAATTCTAGTCCCCACACATATGTGCTCAAAAAGTTCAACTTTGTGCCAAAATTCATGCTTTAACAATCAAGAGTACCATTCACGAAGTGACCCAATCAATATTTTTGTAAACTATCAATTCAACATCATCATTGGCTCATAAACTATGTCTTCTCACCATAAACGACACCAAACAAAAGAAATGCAACGAAACTAAACCAATTAACTAAACAACCAAAACAATCTACCCCCCCCCCCCCATACTAGAGTTGTGCAATGCCCTCAGTGCACAAAACAAAACAAACACTAAAAACCAAAAAACTCATGAATGCAAATGCAACGACAGAATAAGCAAAAAGAATAAAAAGAAAGGGGAAACAGTAAACTCCCCTGGTCAGAAATCATCCTTCTCCTCATGCTCAGGCGGTGGGACTCCGTCGTCAGCTGGTGGCGGCATAGGGTAATCGTACTGAAAATGGTAGCGAGGGGTTCTCGCCGAAAACTTATTTGAAAAATACGAGTTCTCGCTGGGGCGGTCACTTTGGACAGCCCTAGCGAGTGGTTCTCGCCATAAAACCAACTTTTTTTTAAAAAAAAAAAATCGCTCGCGGGGGCGGTCAAAAGTGACCGCCCTAGCGAGGCATTTTCGACGACTATGTTTTTGAAAAAAAAAAGCGAGGGCTCGCTGGGGCGGTCAGTTTTGACCGCCCTAGCGAGACATTCTCGAAAAAAAATAAATAAATAAAAAATAAAAACAATGAATGCCATGCCATGCAACTACCTAAATGCAAATGATGCGATTAATGAATAAAGGAAAAAGATAAAATCAACATAGGGAGTAGAAGTAGTTCTCAATTTATAGTCTAGAGCTCGACTTTTCACCCATGTCCTCAATGACTGTCATGGAGCCGAGTGACTCCAATTTGTGGCTCAATTGTGTCACCGATATAGTGCTTCAATCTTTGAGCGTGGACTATGAACGACTCCTTTTTCCCATCTCGCGTAACACATGTCGGCGGTTCCTTAACGCTTGACTTCCGAGGGGCCAGGTCTCTTCGAGCTCCCAATTCATCCAATTTCATTCTCACTGGCTTCGTCCATGGGTGGTTGACATTAAAGTATGCTCCTCTCTCGAATATTTCTTTATCAAGTTCATCCTTCACTTCAGTGGTGAGGGTGACTGCCAATGAATCCTTTATAGCATCCTGCACAAATTGACACACAAGTGAATCCGATGAATCAACTATAAAACAATCATTAGTGTGCAGTGGGTGCTTAAGAGCGTTAAAAACATTAAAAGTGATTTCTTCTTTTCCCACTCTCAATCTCAACTTCCCTTCTTGCACTTCAATCACGGCCTTGCCAGTTGCAAGGAATGGTCTCCCTAAAATCAAAGGCATCTCCCTATCCTCTTCCATGTCAAGCACCACAAAATCTGTAGGAAATGTAAACTTTCCCACTTTCACCAACACGTCTTCTTTGACTCCTCGTAGATGTTTGACAGATCCGTCAGCTAGTTGCAAGGACATCTGTGTGGGTTTAGGCTCGCCCAATCCAAGTTTCCTGAATACAGATAAAGGTATAAGATTAATGCTCGCACCAAGATCACATAAAGCTTTAGAAAAGACCACATCACCAATCATGCAAGGGATAGAAAAACTCCCTGGATCCTTTAGCTTTTGTGGGAACTGGTTTTGTACCAATGCAGAGCAATTCTCAGTCAATTTTACCGTCATGGGATCCTCCAACTTTCTCTTATTAGCTAAGATGTCTTTTAGAAATTTAGCATAACTCGGCATTTGCATCAAGGCATCAGCAAAAGGAATATTGATGTGCAATTTTTTAAATATCTCAAGAAATTTACCAAATTGTGCATCTAATTTAGCTTTCTTCATTGCTGCAGGAAAAGGTGGAGGGATAACAATATATTTTGTGCAATTGGTGTAGATGTAGAGTTAATGGACTTACCTCCTCGAGTTTCCACCTCATCCTAACCGTGCTTGGTCTTTTCCTCATTAGATTCGAGTGCTTTTCCACTACCCAATTCCACAGCCTTCACATGTTCTCTTGGGTTAACTTTCGTGTTGCTTGGCAAAGCTCCTTGCTCCATATTAGCAATCAACTTAGCCAATTGTCCAATTTGATTCTCTAACCCCTTTATGGATGCATCTTGGTTCTGAAATCTCGTCTCTGTTGCAGAAATAAATTTAGTCATCATTTGCTCTAAATTTGATTTCTCCTCCCGAGGCGGTTCTGGCTTGAATCCTTGGTGCATCCCATATGGTGGACCTCTTTGTTGGCGATTTTGGTTGTTTTGACCTCCCCATGAAAAGTTTGGGTGATTCCTCCATCCTGGATTATATGTGTTCGAATAAGGGTCATTTCTGGGACGGTTCTGGAATCCCACTTGTTTTACCGGTGCTCCCTCATGCACATATAATGGATTGCCATCTTGGCAATCCTGCACATCATGCTCACCCCCACACTTATCACAGAAAATTTCTTGCAGACGCATAGCCGACCCACTCATGCTCATCCCATCAATCTTTTTATTCAACGCCTCTAACTGTGCTGAAACCGCCGCCAGATCATTAACTTGATTAACTCCAGCACCTCGTCTCTGCCTATCAGACTGAGGATGATAGCTACTAGCATCCATTTCCTCCAATAACTCATATCCTTCCTCAACCGTTTTTCTCAGTAAATTACCACATGCAGCAGCATCTATCATGGTACGGTTAGGAGTAATCAGACCGTAGTAGAAAGTTTGAACAACTAACCCAAGCGGCAGCTCATGGTGTGGACATCTCCTCAACAAGTCCTTGTAGCGCTCCCATGCCTCGTAAAGTGACTCGTTCTCATATTGAGAAAAAGTAGTAATGTCGGCTCTAAGCTTCATAGTCTTCGACGGAGGAAAATACTTGATCAGGAATGCCTTTGCCATATCCTCCCATGTAGTGATAGACCCTACAGGCAAACAGTTTAACCACGACTTAGCTTTATCTCTCAGTGAAAATGGAAATAAACGCAAACGAACAGCATCATCAGACACGCCATTAAACTTAAAAGTATCACAAATTTCAAGAAAGTCAGCTATATGAGAGTTAGGGTCGTCAAGTGCACTTCCCCCAAATTGGACAGTGTTCTGAATCATCTGAATGATAGCTGGCTTGATCTCAAACTGATTGACTCGGATGACTGGTCTAACGATGCTTGGACGTGCTCCATTAAGAGACGGCTGTGCATAATCCAACATCGGTATACGCCTTGGCTCCTCTCTTTGTTGATCGCCTTCCATTCTTTCCTTCGCTCTTTTCTGTTGTAGTCGACGTCTAGCTGTGCGTTCAATTTCGGGGTCAAAAGGCTCAAGCTTGAACTCGAGTGATCTTCGCATGCACCGCAAGAAAAATTTGCAACACAATGAGAGTATCAAATAACATTAAAATAAATAATACTAAAGAATTTAAATGAAAAATAAAAAATTGTGAATCAACAGTCCCCGGCAACGGCGCCAAAAACTTGATCGAGCAAAACTTGCACAGTGAATAGTCCCAGAATTTATTTTATAAATGAAAGCTCGATTTAAATATCGCAAGTGCACGATAGTCAAGTTATAATAAACTTAAGTGAGTACGAGTATCGATCCACAAGGACTGCGTCACACTCTTTTTATTTTCAAGTAAAATTTCTTTAGCAACGATAAATTGATTCGATGATTGAACTAATGTAGAATAAACAATTCAAATAATTAAAATGCAAACGAAAATGTGTTCAAGAGATCAATGATTAATTTGGATTAAATCAAATGATAAATGAATTTGTTGGGAAATTATCAGTTCACCTACCATTCGTGTTTAACTAACTACACTCGACTTTTACTCGTGCATTCGACGGAATTCCCTAGACTAATTAATATACTATGTCGAGCTATATTAATAATAAAAAACATGCAGTACTCAAGTGTCCTCAAATATTTAACAGTTCAAGATTGCATTACATTCTATGGAATCCACTAGCTTTCATCCGGGTGAACTATCACTATCGACACGTACCCAATTCCGTATATCTACTAAAATTGTAAATCCGTGGTTTATACTATTTGATCGTATTGTTAATTATTCTATCGAAATCATTAACAACATGAAATAATCAAAGGAAGTTAGTTAGGCTTCGATTGAAATAAGAAAGAACAATGGCATAAACAAATCACTAATAAAAACGTCGAGAAATAATGTTAAACAACGAGTACGGGGTAGGATCCCCTCAAATCCCAACAAATCTAGAGTTTAGCTACTAAAATTCATAATAAAAACCAACAACAATCTAAGAATTAAAAACTGAATAATGAAAATACTAAAGATGACGACGGATTACGACCACGACGCGTGGAAATCTCGAGGTCTTCGAAATCTCCTTTGCTCCTCGCCTTTTCTCCAAGAAAAGATGATGAAAATAATGATGTAAAGTCTGATAAAGTCTGAAAAACGGCTGCTGATCTCGTGTGTTAGGTTTAGGTGTGGGATAGAGTCCCTCAAAATTTGGAAACAAATCTTTCTCAATCTCGCGGCTTGCTAGGGCGGTCAAAAGTGTCCGCCCTAGCGAGAGGTTCTTGCAGAAAATTCCTCGGCCATGTCCCTGGGTTCGCTGGGGCGGTCACTTTTGACCGCCCTAGCGAGACGCTTGCGCAACAACTCCTCGGCCAGACCAACATGCTCGCTGGGGCGGTCAATTTTGACCGCCCTAGCGAGTCCTTCTCGATGCTTTGGCAAATATTCTCCCACTTTTTGGTTCAATTCCTACAAAATAACCACCAACTACACGAGATCAGTCATATGCTAAATAATGCTAGAAAAATGCTAAATTAAACTAAAACAAACTAATATGATGCATGAATGCGACTCAAAACCAACACTAAAAACACGTAAAAACGAGTCCTATCAATAACTGTCCTGCATGTTTAAGAACAACTTTTTCAAGATCTAGGAACTGTTTCAGCACTGCTTTATTTTTCAGTTTGGATGCAACGGTGATTGTTCTAAACTCCACCCATTCATCAAATAATTTAATCTACTCCTTAGCAAATTCATTTACTTCATCCATCAGTAGATATATCCGAGTCTAAACAGCTGATGGGAGTATTGAGACAATATCAGTTACCTTGGCTTTTCCTTTATCAACAGCTGAGGAGTAGGATGAAATTATCCCAGAATAAGTTGACTAAATTAGATCTTGGATGACTATTCCTTGAGCTAGTATAAGAGGAAAGAGAGTTGTTGGCATACTGATTTTCCTTGGGGGAGCTGCCATAGCTATGGGCTTCAATTTTTCAACTGACTGCTCTATAGTAGTAGTTTCAGTAGGAGGAGCTATGGTAGTTGAGAAATTGGTTTGGCCTTAATCGGTAAGGGTGCTAGTCTGACCTTGGCAGTCCTGGATTTCTTGGGTAGAGGAGAATGAGTAGTTGCTTTGGAATCACTGGATTGCAAAATCTGTTTCCTCTTCGGAGTAGTTCCGGTAACCTTGATACCCTTCTTTTCAGTGAGCTTCTTTCCAATGAGAAGCTCTTTTTCTTGATCCTTCTCGGTGACTGAAACTCCAGCGGAAGAAATATTTAGCGCCTGGCCCTTAGGTCTCAGAGAGAGCATGTTGGACGCAGCTCGAGTCTTCTTATTCAGATGATTCATAATCTGAATCAGCCCATTTTGATTTGTTTTCTTCAACCACCATTGCCTTTTTTGATCATGTCTTTTCTTATAGAACTTATTTTCATCATTGGATCTCTTTTTATCAAAAGTTCTTTTGCCCATTTCAGATGATCTTCTGCCATACCTTTTTGGTTTACGACAGTCTGCTATGAAGTGACCAGTTTTTTAATAGTTGAAATTAACATTGGAGTCATAAATTGATCCCTCTTTTAATAAGATATTCGATTGGAGTTTTGAAAGTTACTTTGATTTTTTCTTAGAAATTTTCTGAACTTATTTCGAACAGTGACATAGCTTCATTACTTAATTGTTCTGCTGACTTTTCATTTGAAACTGATGGTTCCAGTTTTACCGCAGTTAAAGCTTTAGTTAACTGAGTAGCAGGTTGATCATATTTCCTTATTTGCAATTCAAATTCATAGGATTTCAAGTCTGCAAATAAGTCATGTAGCTTAATGAAGTTCAAATATTTTGATTCACGCATAGCTACTGTCTTGATGTCTCATTCTTTTGGTAGTCCTCTCATTACTTTAAGAATCACTTCTCAGTTGTTGTACACCTTTCCAAGTGCATTAAGTTCTATTATAATCCCACTGACTCTTTCATCAAAATCAGATAAATTCTCTAGGCTTCATCTTGATGTTGTCAAATTTTTGTATGGTAAACGAGAGCTTATTTTCTTTGGTCTGATTATTTCTTTCATACAATTGGATCAACATTTCGCATATTTCTTTGGTCGTCTTGCACATTTTGATCTTGTTGAATGTGTTTTTGTCGAGTGTTTTATATAAGATTTCTGTTTTCAATATTTGGTTTCTTCTTATCATCCTTTGTCTTTTTATTTCTTGGTTTTTCTAGCATTTGTGGAGCGCCCTCAGTGATGGCTACAACTGTATTTACCTTCATTATTTTCATTGGTTCATCTTGTGATGACAGCATACATAATATCGTCTTATGCAGCTAAGTGAGTCTGCATTCTGATCTTCCAATCTCAAAATATTTTTTGGAAAACATTGGAATCTTACTGAATGATGCCATGATGAATTTTTGTTCAGGACAAGAATGACCCGCTCTGATACCACTTGTCCGGATCGAAATAAGAAATTTAGAGGGGGTGAATAAATTTTTTTCCATAATTTTGATTGTGGTAACAATGTTCAAACTTTCTTCTTGTCAATAGAATTTCAGCAAGTCTATCAGTATCAAATGTGCGGAGGAAGAATTATTGAAACTGATTTGAACAAAATCCTATTCAATTGGGTAATTAATAGAAGATAGACTAAATGATAAACGAACACAATAATGTTTATAGATATCAGGAGAATTCAATACTCCTACGTCACCTCTTCTTCCTCAAAGAAGGTTTGTACTAAAATACTTTGGTAATTACAAGTGATTTTGAATTACCTACTTTAGCTAGGATTTAACACTGTCCAACTGAAACTTTGAGTGAAACTGAAAACTTAGAACACTGGAGTTCCTTGCTTACAGTTTATCTAATTTACACAGAAGAATTTGTGTACCAATATTATACTTGAAATGACCAGATAAAATAATCAATAAGTTTTGTGTTTCTTCTTTGATTTGATTATGATATATCTGATAAATATTTTTTGGCCGTTTTCTTTTTAAGTCAACAAGAACTTCTTAGGGTTGTTTCAACAGATCCCATATATAGTTTCAATTTTCGACGATAGTCTATACAAAAAATATCATTCATGACTGCAGATGTACTTGTTACCCAATCATCGTCTTTTTTGGTATCAGTTGGTTTCTGACAGAACTTGTCACTCTGATCATTAGAACTAGACTTCAGGTTTTGATCATTAATCACTGATCGAAAAAAAGTCTTTGAATCTATCTTGTAACAAGTGATAGCATGTCGGTTCGAATTTACTCAGAAGTCTCTTTATTAATTTGATCAGTTAAGACTAGCGATCAGTTAGGCTATCTAATTTCAGTTTCTGCTTAGCTGGTAATCAGTTAGGTTATCTGATTTCAATTTCGACGTGACTGATGATCAATTGGGTTATCTTGTATCTATCAAACACAAAATTATGTGTTCCAACATTTCTTAGCTTTACTAAGTTTTTTTCATAAAGTAAATTTTTCAATAAAAAAAAATAGTATGTTGGGGATTGCAAAAATTCATCATGATGCTAATTTGTCTCTATTAGACTCCTAAAATATGGTAAAAGATACGATATAGACAGACACACGCAATTGTTTTTTTTTTTTTTTTTGTGAATAATTATTTTTGGAGCTAAGTTAATTTTTCAATTACAAAATATTATGCTACAACAAAAATGGCTTTCTGTAGTGTGCATATGGGCTTTTCGCAGCGCGCATTGCCCGCTGTAAAGTTGAAAGCTGTTAAAAGTTCAAGATTATCCGCGATGTGCATGTGCACGCTGTTAATACTTCTATCAACGGCGTGCATGTGACATTGTTAATACAAATTTCCGCAGCGTAAAATAAAATATTAGTGACGGTTTTCGACAACACCGTCGCTAATTGGCGACAAATCAAACCCGCATTTCCGTCGCTAAAGTAGCGACGGTCTTCGAATTTAGCGACCGTTTTATAGTTTTGCGACGGTAACCGTCGCTAAATTTTGCGTAAAAATAAAAAAAAAAAATTTACTTTTATAATTTAGTAATTTTTTTAAAAAAACTACAATACAACTATAATAATAATACTCATAATTATAATTAACAATTAAAAAATTAACCAAAAATTGAAACAAAAACACAACTAAAATCGTAAAGTAAAGAAAATTTTAAGTGTTGTGAAGTGGTGTGGAGGAAAATGGAACGGAGATCGGATATGAATAGTGAATTTGCGATTTTTTTAGCGACGCTTTTTTACACAACCGTCGCCGATGTTTGTCTATTAGTGACGGTTACTATTAACTGTCGCCGATGGTAAATCGGCGACAGATTCCAATAAACAGTCGCTAAATGTGGCGTTAAATCGTCGCACTTTTTAAATTAGCGACGGTTTTACTGAAACCGTCGCTAATTTAAAAATTTTGAACTCTATTTCCGCACCGTGCTAATAATATGCATGATGTGAATAATACTATTGACGGCTTGCGATTAATGTACGCCGTTAATGTCTGAACACGATTTTTTTTTCAAAAAAAAAATTTACTATCCGCAGCGTGCTTTTAATACACGCCGTCCATAGTAATATACGCAGAGCGCTTTTAATGCACGCCGTTAATAGTATCAAGTTACTATCCGCAGCTTGCTTTTAATGCACGCCGTCGATAGTAATATCTGCAGCGTGCTTTTAATGCACGCTACGGATAGTAATATCCGCAGCGTACTTTGAATGCACACCGTTAGTAGTATCAAGTTAGTATCCGCAACGTGCTTGAATGCACGCCTTCCATAGTAATATATGCAGCGTGCTTTTAATACACGCCGTTAATAGTATCAAGTGCAACACTATTAACAGCACACATATGGGTGCATGCCGTGAAAAGTAGTATTCGCAGCGTACTTTTAATGCATGCTGTTGATGACGTGATGCGGAAAATCATTTTTCTTGTTTATAATTTAGATGATGTGAAATTTTAATTTTTGTATAAATAATTCAGAAATTATATTGAATATATGTTTAAATTGTTCTTGGGATGTGTAGCATCGTCAAAATTAATTTTTATGAGTGTAGGATCAAATTACAATACCAAGAAACCAAATTAGTTAGTGTGGGGATAGATTCTTTATATTTTATACGCGTGGTGTGTTTTTATAGATTCTTTATTGAATTTTACGTGGCTTGCCCAGACCAAGTTACAACTGCCCAGAAATAAATTATCGACTATCAATTCGACTTCATATGTTTAGAGATAGACCCCACTATACTCGAATACAAATGGTCACAAATAAGATCTATTATAATTAGAAATAAATCAGAAAATACGCTTGAAATTGTTCAAATTTGTTATGAATCCATTGAAATATGTCACAAAATCACCACTCCAAGAAAATTGTCATGACCAAAAACCCTTTTCCAGTTTAGGTAACTGTTCTCTCTCCTATACACCTTTAAATTCTAATGCATGTTATGAGGTAAACGACTCTTACACTTTTGTTTTTACTCTTTTCGTCTGTTATCTGAAATCACCGTCAGCGAGACCACGTCGAAAACACCTATGTTGTCCCCGAACATTTTTTCATGTGTGGAGCTCATCTTCGTCCACTTGCGTAGAAAGGATTTGAAGATTTGGCTCGCAAGTTGTAATACTTTTTTTTTAACCTCTTACATTTTATTTTCTTGATTATTATACCTAACATGCGAGTAAGAATCTTCATTTATTATGGAAAATTAACTTTTTTGTAATTTACCTTTAGATCTATGTAATTTTTCGTCCTTTCATTTTTTTTTCTGAAATTTTGGTAATTTGTTTTATAATATCTCCAAGGGGATTACTCACGTGATGCTGAGCACTTAAACACTATATTAGTATCCCTATAACGCCACACACAAAAAAAAAGGCTAAACTTTCAAAAAAAGAAAAAGAAAAAAACAAAGATAGTAGGCTAGAAATGAAATTTGACAATATAGATAATAAAAACATCGAAGATGCAAACATAAAAAACCGAAATTTCAATTTTTCCAATTTATCACAACCTCAAATCATTGGTGCCAGTAAAAGATGTACATGTGTTGCATGTATTATTATTATTTTTGATTTGATGAAATAATACTAAACAATTAACATGAAATTATTTTCAATTTAAAAGAGTTATTCGATTTAAAAGAGAAGTTTTTTTTTTAGATTTTTTTCTATATAAAATATGATGTGAGTTGAAGAGGTTTTTAGTCGGGTAAAAAGAGTAATTATGAAATTAAATATTTTGGTGTCCTCTAAGATAGTTATTCTAAGGATTTGACAGAAGTATAGACAGTATATATATATATATATATATATATATATATATATATATTTATATATATATATATATACTAATTATTAAAAAAATTATAGCCTGGGCTATAATCGATCTAATTTTTGGTTATTTGATTATAGACAGTAAAAGATCTAATTTTATGGATAACTATTTGATTAAAAAAATTGGATCTTAAACCGGGTCAAAATAATTATTAAAACATCTTAAAATTTTAACGATAAATATTTGACTATTAATCTATCATTATTTAATCCACTCAACCAAACACACCCTAAGATGATAGATATTATAGCCTGGGCTATAATCGATCAATCGGTGTCACACAACAAAATAAGATTACAGATATTTTTTGAGTTTCAGCATTGAAAATTTTGAAATAATATGAAAAATAAAATTATTAAACCCATTGATTATATACTTCAAATTTAAATAAACGCCTATCTTCTTCACGTACATATTACTACGTCTGGGTTTCAAATATATATGATGTATTTATTTTTACGATTGTCTCAAATATATAGTTCAGTTTCTACATTTAATAACATTTTTTATTGTTTTTACTATTATATAGTAAGTCATGAAAAACATCGAACTATTTATTGAAATATTTAAATAAATATAAAATATGATGTCTGTTTGTAACTTTTTTCTCAATAATTTTCTCAATATGTGTGAAAAATCAAACAAACTTATAAAATTCGGTACGAAGAGAGTAATATTTTTGTCATTTAGAGGTGTAACCAACCAACGGGACCGGTAGCACGTTGCCCTTTCGATCGGATAGGGTTCCATGGAACTTGGAAATTCAAAAAATCCGTTCTAAATTAATAAAATTTTGTTCGATTAAATTTTAGTAGAGAAAATCTAATTTATATCTAAGTATATTTTTAATGGCAAAAACATGTGTGAGACGGTCTCAAATGTCGTATTTTGTGAGGCGAATCTCTTATTTGGGTCATCCATGAAAAAATATTACTTTTTATGCTAATATTATTACTTTTTATTATAAATATCGGTATGGTTGACCCGTCTTACAGATAAAAATTCGTGAGAACGTCACAAAAACCTACTCAATTTTAATTAGCTAGGCAGCCGGGCTGGTCTAGTTATGCAAAAAATTAAATGCTAGTACAGTTTATGTATTACACCTATCTCAAGAAATGTTCCCAAATATATTATAATTAAACTTTAAAATAATATTTGATGGTTAGATCGATGATAATAGCGCATAAAATATATGTTATAATTCGATAACATATTAGATCAAATCTATATTTTGTATAAGCTGAAAGCCAAAAAAATTACATTTTCAAAAACTTTTTATTAAAAAAATGAAAAAAACTTAATTTTATATAGATCTCAAGCACGGAAACTGTTGCCTCGGCGCCGAGAGCTAGGTCATCTTTGTGGCGTTGTCGTCCCACCTATTTTGTTTTATTTAAATAATTCTTTTATAAAAATTTCAAGGAACTAATTGTAATCATAATTGTAACTATCGTTCAATGATAATAAATTTTAGCAAAGAAAACCTATTTATATCTAAGTATATTTTAAATTATATAGGTAGCCGGGCTGGTCTACTTGTGCAAAAAATTAAATGCTAGTATAGTTTGTTTATTAGACCTTATGTATCTCAAGAAAATGTTCCCAAATATATTATTATTAATCTTTAAAATAACATGATGGTTTGATCGATGATAATATCACATAAAATATATGTTATAATTCGATAATATATTAGATAATATCTATATTTCGTATGAGCTGAAAGCAAAAATATCGTGTTTTCGAAAACTTTTCGTTAAAAAATCAAAAAAAAAAAAAATAATTGTGTATAGATCTCAACCACGAAAACTGTTGCCTCGACGCCGAGAGCTAGCTCATCTTTGGGGCGTTGTCGTGCCAACTATTTTGTTTTTTTATATAATTATTTTATAAAAATTTGAAGGAACTAATTTTAATTATAATTGTAACTATCGTTCAATGATAATTAACCAGAATGACCCAATAAGGTTGCGGTTCATAGGCGTGATTTTTCTTAAAATGGGAATCAACAGTTCTAAAGCGTCTAACTGGTCAGCTTTAAACTTACAAGGAAATATTTCCTAATTTTTACTCAATAAATTTCTTAATATTACTTATCTATCACAGTTCACAAAGTTATCAACAGGACCACAAGTAATTAGTTTCTTTCCCTTCTATCCTTTAGGCCTAAAACTATTTTGGTCCCCTTACTAGTTTTTCAACGGAAAAAATTGGTTAAGTGTTTTGCGTCATTGTTGGGACCGTTAAAAGTAAAAATTTACAATAAAAGTAAAAATCTCAAACTCATAAAATATATTAAATTACATACTTTTATAAAATTTTATCTACTCAATTGTGTTCTTCTTCACAAATTGAGAGACCTATTTATAGAATTTCTTTAAAAATAATCCAAAAATAAATACATCTTTACATACATCATCACACATTAATTTTCAATATTTACAACTCTTATTTTCAACATTCAATAATTTCAACTCTTATTTTCAACACTCCCCCTTGTGATAATGATCATGATACAATGATTGTCTTCGTTACATGTTTTTATACTGTCTCGTTAAAAACCTTACTAGGAAAAACTCATTGGGATAAAAACCATAGTAAGAGAAAAAGAGTACAATCACATAAACTCCCCCTCATTTTAACACGAATGATTCTTCACAAATTTCGTAGATTGCGCATCCCAATGTTATATACGCTTTCTGTATATTGTCGTAGGAAGTGCCTTTGTGAAGAGATCTGACGAGTTTTTACTTGATTTAATGTAACGAATATCAATATCAGTATTCTTCTGAAGTTCTTGGGTGAATGCAAAAAACTCAGGGGGAATATATTTAATTCTGTCGCTTTTTATGTATCCATCTTTCATTTGAGCAACACATTCAATATTATCTTCATATATTATCACAGACATCTTATCGAATGATAATCCGCATGAGATTTGGATATGTTAGGTAATTGATTTTAGCCACACACATTCACGACTAGCTTCATGTAGTGTGATAATCTCGACGTAATTTGATAAAGTTGTTACGATTGTTTGTGAAACGTCCCACTACTATTTTTTTTATAACCCATAAGCTCGAAAATTACTAATTAAAATAACTTTAACATATCCATAAATCATAATAATTTAACATTTGAAATCTCAAGTGCGTAAAAATCCCTAAATCGTCAACTAACCAAAAATCATACGTCGAACATTAAAAATATCAACATCAAAATAAATCATAAAAATGTCTCTAATAAAATCATTCACAATAATCATTTAAATCTTTCATCTAATAAGTTAACGCGTAAAATAAATGTCCATCGGGAGTGTACTACTGCACTCGATCCACTCAAGCGTCAGCGCCTCTCTCATATCATCAAATCATTCAACATTCAAACTTAGTGAGTCTAATGACTCAGCACGTTCTAAACATGAATAGCAAATAATAAATATACAATCACAAGCATTAAAATCATACTTTTATTTAAAATAGTTTTTAAGCATAAATAAATCGTAAAATCATATAATCGTAAATTCATTTATCATTTTGGGTGAAGTTTGATCCTCGAAAGTGACTAGCGTTTTATCCTCTGGTCGACTGATCAGTCTTCAGCTCCACATGGCCCATGGGAACGGGCACTAGGAACCGCCATGGAAATACGATCTTCAGGCTCCCTCTGGGGCCTTTTTCCGTTAATGGGCTCCCTCTTGGGCCTTCTCCTTCACGACATTCCCATAAAATTGTAAGTTCACTGTTCTTCTTAAAACGGATCCCCCACATATTCTCTTTGCTTTGTCACAGTCAATTCACTTCCCTCAAAATATTTTTCTTTTTCTTTATAAAACATAAAATATCATGACTTTCAAAAATAGCATTTTAACAGTAAAAATTGCACAACTTCACCATAAATCATAAAATTTCATATTTTTATCAAATTCATCATAATTTAACATGCGTTATGATCCCTTCGGATGCTGCCAACCCTTAACGTATTACACAAGTGTAAAATGACCGTTTTGCCACTAGACGTAAAATTTCTCGGTTTTGATTTTTTCTTACTTTTAATGATGTGAGCTTATCCCAATTAATTATTTTAGCTTTAGTATAATTATTAGATAATTTTATTTAGCTTATTCGAGCCTTTCGATTTAATTTCCTAATTAATAATTCGTGAGGCGTTTAATTCTCGAATTAATTCAAACTTTAATACTTTCTTCCCAAATTTTAATCATAGACTTTTTATTACCTAAAATACTCTTGTGAGTCATTAGCCACCCCCGTGGGCCCAAGGTTCGAAACTTTTTCTATTAAATTGAATTTTTGGACCCTTGCATGAACCCACCGAGCCATCACTCAATTTTATCGAACCATGCCCAAGCCACCTCAAGCCCAACCCTGACCAGACCCCTTATGGACCCTCATGACCAGCCCTGACCCCTTGAACCAGCACCTACATGGTGCACAAGCCCTGCACACAAGTCACGAGCCGCGTAAATGCTTCCTATGAATCCTAATCGATCTAGGACACCATTACCTACTTAACCATCGATCACCTCTGCCCCTCACCGACCCTGGACCAGTCTCAGAACCAACCGAGCTAGCCTCGGGCCCCCTGGTCCATGCTGCAACCGATGCATCATAAACAAGAGCAGTCGTGAGAGTTCCCTCATGATGTGGTCGAGCCACCCTGCTCCATCCTCTGACCCGACACCTGACCATCCTCCCTATACCCTACTGGACCAACCTTGAACTGCCCTGCCCTAGCTGTGAGCCCCCCCTTGGCTGCGGCCCCCTTGTGCGAGCATGGGGAGGAGTCCCTCTTCACGTGGACTCTTCCCCATCCTACAAACTCGGGCTAGGACTCCTCCCAACCCTTGACCATGTCCAGACTAGCCACCTAGCTGAGCCTTATGGCAGCCATGCACCGAGCCACCCTTGAATCATGTGTGAACCATTCAAAACCTTAGGATTCTTCTTGCAACTAACGTGCAGCCCTTAGCTTACTATCCAGCCTTCGTTTCCTCTTAAATTTGATCATGTTCTAACCATATTTCACCCTATGTTTGTAGCGTACTTGTTGTGAATCATAATACGTTCATATATACGTAAAAACGTTCAAACTTTTGAAAATAATCTTCATACCGTTAAACCATCGAACGTAAATATTTTTCAGGCAACAACAATTGAAACATGCATATTATGGTTTGAATGATGCGTCAAAGGGTTTAGAAAGCGTGCCTTTGCGTTTAAAACAATAGAATATTCAATCGTTGGCGAGGGTGCGAAGATGAACGAACGGGCGACAAATAGCTTTTTTCTCTTCCTAATTTTCGAAATTTAGGTGTGTGCTAGTGTGTGTGATTCGGCTGAATAAGTGTAAAAAAGACCTAGGAATCTTTTTTATAAATTTTAATTTACATGTTAATGGGCATGGGTTTTGGGATTTCAAGTATATGAGCAATTGGACCTACTCAATTTAGTTAAATTAGGCTCAATAACTCTTATTTAATGGATAAATAAAAGTTTAAAAATTAGTTTCCAAAAATAATATTTTTGATCTTTTAAAAGTCCCTTGTTTGCCCAAAACCGGCTTTCCCGAATAAAATCGAGCTCGTCTCGTAAAATAATTCGAACTCTACCAATTTTAGAAAAATGCAATTATTTTTTAAATCATTTTAAGAAGCCTTGAAAATATTTAATGAAAAATATTTATTCTTGTCTTGGTCGTCCCCGATCTCCTTTCCCCAACCTATTATCGAATATTCAGGTAAAATCCTTCAATTTCATGAAATCATATCATATAATCATTTAATCATGCAATCATACTTTTAATCATATAATATGTATCATGCAAGTATTTAAAATCAATTAAATAAAAAATTAAGAAATTCAAGTAATTTTCATGTATGTGGTTTACGTTGATTGGTTTTCCGGATGTTACAGTTTGTTTTTTTGAACACCAAGAAATTGCAGTGCCTCCATGAGTAAATACATATCTGGTTTGACAACGTGCCTTGTGTATAACAGATAAATACTCAGCATCAGCATAACCAATTATGCTTTGATTGGTATCTTTTGAATACAAAAGTTCCAAGTCTGTCGTTCCACGTAGATAACGGAATATATGTTTAATTTCATTCCAGTGTCTTTTTTTGGATATGAGCTAAATCTTGCCAATAAATTTATAGAAAAAGATATATCAGGTCTTGTGCAATTCGCAAGATACATAAGGGCATCAATAGCATTTAGATATGGTACTTCTGGATCAAGAATAACTTTATTATCTTCACAAGGACGGAATGTAGAGGCCCATATTTCGTATACGTAAATTTGCGGAATTATTTAAATTTTTTCTCTTTAATTAAATAACATGCATCATTCATAAAATAAACTGATAAAAATATTTAATGTTAAAGTAACAGCGGAAGAAATTATCGTTTTCAAAACAACAACTTAAAATAATTCAACATGATGAAAATGAGTTTTGTGCATAAAAACATAAATAAACTGAAGCATGAGGTCCTCGAGTTCCTACTACTGCTGACCCAAGCTAGCTCACTGGTACCCGCCCTCGGTCCCGACCTCATCAGTACCTACAACAATAAAGTCTAGTGAGTCTAAAGACTCAGCATGCATATATCGTGAGTAACAAGTAAATATATCATAAAATTTCGCGTAACATAAAAATATCGTATCGTAAAGCAAAAGGTGAAAATCGTGTCATGGATAATTATAAATACGTGCATATCTGAAAATCATACGTAAAATCTTTGCTCGATAGAGCTCTGTCATAACATATTGAAAGGATTGGTTAAACGAATAAAGAGTGTTTAGAAGGGGGGTTGAATAAACACTCCTCAAATTTAAATATTCTTCAACAATTTTAGTTCAGTTTTGTTACAAACTGATACTAAGTATCACGTCGGTCAATGACAATCAGTTAAACTGAATGAAACAGTTGCGAAAAATAAACTGACTGAAAGATAGAGTATCTAACTGAAAAATAATGACTGAAGTAAAGATAACACAATTTGTTTCTGGATGTTCGGAGACTTGAATAACTCCTACGTCACCCCTTCTATCACGAAGATAGGATATCCACTAAAAGACTTTGATCAAATACAAGATACTGCACTGACCCACTTCAGTTTGGACTTATCACTTTGCCACAACTGAAACTCTTAGTATATAACAGTTTTACAGATGGTAACTGATCTTAGCACAACTTAGAAAAACTTAATCAAAGATTACATAGTGCTATTTAAGCTCGAGAATGTAGCCTTGAATGCTACTTATATAACTAGTAACGCGAGCTTTTAACTTCTGAATGTGAGTATATATTATTACAGCATAACAGCAAGTAGAATGTAATAGCTGAAATCAGTCGTTATTTTTTCGGCCGTTATCTTCGATTATTTATAGGCTTCTCTCCCAACGGCAACATTAAAGGATATTTGAATATTCTAACCGTTGATTGCCACGTCGATATACACTGATAGTCGTACACTGCTCATTCTGAAATACGGCGATCCACTACCAGTTGCAGGTAGTTGTACTATTTGTCGGTTGTCGCTTTCAACTGATGACGTGTACAGCTGAGAGATCAGCTGGCAAAGAGTCAGTTGATGAGAATGACTGAAGAGATGTTCAGCTGAAAGAGCATCTAGCTGTTCAGTTATAATTCAGTTGCGTCGATCAGTTGGCTAAATTCAATTTCTTAGTTTAGTTGGTTTATCTTTTTGTCAAACACCGGAATTCAGTTTCCAACCATTTCCCCCTTTATGGTGTTTTGACAAAACTAGAGTAAAAGCAAATCGAATAACTGAACTTCATAGTAGATAAAATAAGTGGTGTCTTCACAAATACAAGAAAGACTGCTGCTTATAGAAATTTCTTCTGCTGTTCTAAAATTTCTTTGAGCTTTTCCCCTTTTTGTCAAACAGCTCCATCTTGACAGATAATTTCCGAACGTCAGTAGCTAGAAGCCGGACAGAGGTGGAAATGTTTTCAATAGCATAGGTCATTGTGACTTGCAGCAAATCTATCTTCCTGGAGACGAGTGTCTCGACACTGTCAACTCGATTGTTAATAGAATTTTGAGTCGGAGTGAGACTCAAGGCTATCCCCTTGTTCTTCTAAATTTCTTCAACTGCAAATGAGAGAGAGGTAACAGCAGTTTGGATAGCTTTCAGCTTTTCGGAATTGAACTGTTGAGAGTCTTCCAATTTTAGGGTGTGAGACAGTTGCGTATTCTGAATCTTTGAGATGGATGAGGGCATCTGATTCATACTATCCTGCATATTCTGAATTTCTTCGAGAACATGATCAAAATCTGATGAGGATGGAGGAGGAGACTGATGAGAGGTTTCCGGTCCTCTTGTAGTTTGATCAAATATAATCAATTCTTGATCAGTGCTACTGTTTCAGCAACATTCTGAATTGAAGTGATTGCAGCAACTTCTTCTGGAATTGGAGGTGGAGAAGGTGGATTATGATCAGCAGCTGAGTTGCCTAGAAGAATAATAGGATCCGATGAAACCAAAACTGTTGCTTCTAGAGGGTGATCTTGGGAATCAGTTGGCACAACAGTTGGAATAGCTTGTTCAGCAGATAGATCTTGCTGAACTGGTGCTTATAAGGAGATAGGAACCTCTGGATGGATTTGATCAACGGGGTGATCAACTGGATTAGAAGAAGGTTCACTCAATTTGGATTCTTGCACCACTGCTTGGATAATTTCATCAATGTTTGCAAAAAGATAATTCTGCTTCAGTGTACATTTGATGTTCACCAGTAGGTGGTTGAGGCATATTCTGAACTGGCTCTTCAGTTGGAATAATGGCCTGTTCTGAGGGTGACTCTTTCTGTTGAAAGGAAGGTTCTTCAACCATTTCCTCTTCATCATCGTCTGGATCTCCTTGATGAAGGACTAACTCTTGATCCATTTCCCAAAACTTAATCTGAGAAAGCAAACCAATCAGATCGGTGTCTAGCTGAGTTATCACCGAATGATCAGCATAGGCCGTAGGATTTGTTGGAACGTAGTTAGCCTTCAGTTTGTCAAGAATTTGTGCTAACTTCTTCGCTCTCATCTGATCAAACAAATAAGTTTTTCTCCCCAGAGCTTGAACAATTGTTGCCGCTTTGACCATCTTGAGGACAAAGGTTTCCAGTTTGATGAACTTGTTCAGCTGGGATTTCTTTCTCAGTTGCTTGGCAAAAATATGAGTACGATAAGCTGTCCAAGCATCATAGAGTTGAAGTTTTGATGCTGCAAAATTATTAACCCTATCCCAGACAAGGTCAATGTGGGTCTGAATGGCATTGGAAGGCCTAGGCTCTTCAATCAATTTGCCCTTGCCTTTATCAGAACTGAGGATGTGTGGAATTTCTAGACCAGTTCGAGTAGCATCCACCCGTTCTATAATAGTGATCCTTTGGATCGGGCAGGTGCCAGAACAGTAGGACGAGAAATATTAATCAGAGGAGCTTGATCCTAACTGTTTCTTTCTTTGCACCAGCTGATTTTTTTTGGTGGGATGATCTTCAGAGGAACTGCTTCAATTGGCTGCTGAGCATCTGAAGAAATTGGCTTGTCAGTAGGAATAGATTCCTCTGTAGTTGTTGGCTTAATTCCCTGGGTCCTTGGTTTCTTGGCAATCTTTGGGGAAGGAGTTTTTTCTGAATCTGATTCACCCACAACTAATTTCCTTTTTGTTGACTTCAGTTGAGCCAATGTCTTGGCCTTTTTCACTGATTTAGGGGCCGCCTGTTGAGTCCCAATCTCCTACTTTATCTTTACAAATTGAGCAGGAGAAATGTCCAATTTGGTCTTGAGTGGCATAGTATTCTTCGCATTGAAGACTTTGAATTTTGATGATTTTTCTGAATCATCTGCCACTAACCCCTTCTCTTTCAGCAAATAGCTCAGTTGCACTGCAAAGCCTTTGGACTGTTTGGATGATAGAAACATATTCTTTAAAATATTGAATATAAGATGCTTCCAGTTGAGTGTACGTTCGGCCATAATGATATAAATAGCCTGAAATTTTTCCAACGTAAGTGCAGCAAAAGATCCAGCTTTCGCCAAAATCCCTTTGGCGATTATATCAGCAAGTAACTAAACCTCGTGCTTCAGTTTCTTCTTTGGATCAGAAACTTTGATTTTCCGTCCATCAGCAGAAAGTGAGGTTTGCATTTCTTCAACATCAGATGCTTTTACATCAGAGAGGTGTGCCAGTCCTACAGATGGTAAAGAAAAGATTTCTCCAAAGGAATCTTCAGAGATGGTCAGCAACTGACCATTGATAGTAGAGGTGATGTTTCCATCAGAATTGATCATACCGCTAGAGTAGAATTCTTGAAGTTCTTTGGGGTAGATCTCTTGTGATGATTGTCCCAAGAATGTCCTTAACCCAGCAGTTTCGAGTTTTTGAAATACATTCTTGACATCAGCATCGCCGAAGGATAGAATCGATCCGAAGTTGATAGCTATTGCATTCAGCATATAAGCGGGAGTCTGATTCGTCATTTGGAACTGAATGATTTCCTAGAAAATAGAAGGATGAGATTTGTTTTAGCTCTCAAGAGTTTGTAGATAAACGTAAAGTAAAACTGAAATGAAGCGGGGAATGGTACATATGTACGTGACTATTCAAATTCTGGACACGTGTCAGTCCATAGAATTTTTTTTCTTTGAAATTACAACGTGTGTACGTGTGCTTGTAAGCGTGTGTAATTTAAACGGTTCAAAAGGTGTCCACGTTTCAACAAATCATTTGCTGAAGGATAGCATTTAATGCTTGAAAAACAGTCACGTCACTTGATTTGGAATATAATATGGTTAATTAGTTAACTTATATGAGAAGATTAGTGAAAAGCTCAACTGAATGATCAGTTGTGAGACTGTGTCCTCAGTTGAGAGTTGATTAACAATTGTCTTCTCAGTTAACCTTTTTTAAAACCAGTGTCCACCCTTAATAGATGCATAAAAGAGAATTTCGAGAAAGTAAACAAGATTAATTAAAAGAAATCCTGATGCGTAGTAGTGTAAACGTCTGTTATAATGAAATAGTCCTTTCATCTTCTTTGTCCTGTTCTATAAATAAGAGTGGCTCAGTTAGTCGAAAATATATTAGCAAATTATATTCAGTGAAGAAAATGGCAGGTGAAAGCAGTTCAAAATCTCCGGACATGGCTGAAGATTTCATGAAAACAGCTCTGGAGAAGAGAAAGGTTGAGATGGAAGATGATGTTTTCCATCAAATTCTACGCTACTGGGAGAATCTCCGGGAACTTTAGTTTCTTTGGGAGAATGAGATGGCAAACACTCCCATTTTGCTGGAAAAACTGGAGAAATATCGGGAACGCTTGAACGTTGCCCATGTTGTGAATATTTTCGAACCAGACAATATTTACGAGCTGATGCTCTACAAGGAGAGGAGGATCCTGGAGCTCATATCTCAGTCTGACAGCTTTCATAAGACTTGCACTGGAGATATA
The DNA here is from genome assembly GCF_022965805.1 of Primulina eburnea. Classification (NCBI taxonomy): domain Eukaryota; kingdom Viridiplantae; phylum Streptophyta; class Magnoliopsida; order Lamiales; family Gesneriaceae; genus Primulina; species Primulina eburnea. Next base: position 7,559,945 of record NC_133117.1, read on the forward strand.
AATCAATAGATGGCCAAATGAAGGGCTTTTGTTCAGGAGGAATTGTATAATGTAATTCGCAACAATTTCCTCAAATGAATGAAATGATGTTATCAGTTTATCTCTGTCTTGTTATTTTTCCTGCATTACTCGATTTCATCAGTTGATAAGTAAATCATAAGAACAAGTACTGAATACAATGAACTGATAGAAGATTAACTGACATCGGTTGAGAGTAAAAAAAATAAAGAACTAACTGAGTGATCAGTAAAAGACAGTAAAACTGACAAAAGAATTAACCACCAAGATAGCAAGACTGATTAGGATAAATCAATTAATTAATTATATTTCGAAAATGAGAAAACTTAGTCTCACCCAGTGGTTTGGTGAAGATATCAGCTGCTTGCTGCTCAGTTGAGACGTATTCCAGTCTGATGTTCTTCTTCAAGGCATGATCTCTGATGAAGTGATGCCTGACATCCATATGCTTGGTCCTGGAGTGAAGAACTGGATTGTAGGTGATAGCAATCGTACTTGTATTATCACAGAATATGGGCGATTCTTTAGCATCAATTCCATAATCTCTCAGTTGTTGCTGAATCCAGAGCAGTTGAGCACAGCAGCTTCCGGCAGCAAGATATTCTGCTTCAGTTGTGGAAGTTGCTATGGATGTTTGCTTCTTGCTGAACCAGGAGATCAGTCTGTTCCCTAGAAACTGACATGATCCACTATTACTTTTACGATCGAGCTTACATCCTGCATAATCTGTATCTGAATATCCAACTAAATTGAAAGATGAATCTTACCATAACCCAACATTTTGTGTTCCCTTAAGATATTTCAAAATACGCTTGGCAGCTGCAAAGTGTGATTGCATAGGATTTGCTTGAAATCTAGCACACATACATACAACAAATACAATATCAGGACGACTAGCAGTTAGATACAATAATGAACCTATTAAACCTCTGTAAAATGTCGTCTCAACTGATATTCTCCCTTGATCAGTATCCAGTTTTACTGATGAGTTCATGGGAGTACTTGCAGCTGAACACGATTCCATGCCAAACTTCTTCAGTAATTCCTTCGTGTATTTAGTTTGACTAATGAAAGTGCCCAACTCCAGTTGCTTCACTTGTAATCCAAGAAAGAATGTCAGTTCACCCATCATGCTCATTTAAAATTTCTCCTGCATTAACTTAGCAAACTTCTCGCATAATTTGGGGTTAGTTGACCCAAAAATAATTTCATCAACATAAATTTGAACGAGTAGAATATGATCATTCTTGGAGAATTTGAACAATGTCTTATCAACTGATCCAACAGAAAAATCATGATCAGTTAGAAATTTTGAAAGGGTTTCATACCAAGCTCTTGGAGCTTGCTTAAGACCATATAAGGCTTTGTTCAAATGATAGACATGATCAGGAAAGTGATGATTGATAAAACCTGGAAGTTGTTCAATGTAGACTTCTTACTGCAACTGGCCATTCAGAAATGCACTCTTTACATCAATTTGATAGACTTTGAAGTTTTTGAATGAAGCATAGGCAAGGAATATTCTGATTGCTTCCAGTCTTGCAACTGGTGCATATGTCTCATCGTAATCAATTCCTTCTTCTTGCCTATATCCTTGTGCTACTAGCCTTGCTTTGTTGCGCACAACTGAACCATCTTCGTTCAGTTTGTTCCTGTATACCCATTTTGTACCTATAACAGTTTTTGAAATTGGTCTTGGAACTAAGTTCCAGACATTGTTATGGATAAACTGATTTAGCTCCTCTTGCATTGCATTTATCTAGTTTGGATCAGCAAGAGCTTCATTAGTCTTCTTGGGTTCTAGTTGTGATACGAAAGCTGAATGAATGAATAGATTGAGAATCCGATTTCTTGTTCTTACTGGATCAGATGGATTACCTATTACCAACTCTGGAGGATGTGATTTCTTCCATCTGAGTTCAGCATTTATTGCTTCTAAATCAGCAACTGCTTCTGTGGGCAACTGAATGTTTTCAGTTTCAGCTGGAGCAGTTTCAGTTGGTAACTGAATGTCATTTGGTTGCTCTATCAACTGATCGATAGGAACAGCTTCTGGTTCAGCTGGTTGATCTAACACTTCTGGTTCAGGTGTTTGGAGGGTACTTTGATTAATATGATGTCTTCTTCTTCATCATTCATCATCATCATCCAAGCTTATATCTGTAAATCTATCAGCTAGCTCAACTTGATCAGTCGGCTTATCAGTTAGTACAGTTTCATAAAAAACAACATGGATAGATTCCTCAACATTTAAAGTATTTTTGTTGAAGATTCTATAAGCCTTACTCACTGAAGAATAACCAAGAAATATTCCTTCTGCAGATTTAGCATCAAAAGCTTTTAAATGAGTTTTATCATTGACAAGTATAAAACATCTACAGCCGAATATTTTAAAATATGAAACCACACTTTTTCTTCCATGCCAGATCTCATAAGGTGTTTTCATATGATTCTTATTAATCATTTATCTGTTTTGAGTGTAACACGCAGTGTTCACTGCCTCTGCGCCAAACCTTTGAGAGATACTAGACTCAGCAAGCATTGTTCTAGCAGCCTCTTTGAGGGTCCGATTTCTCCTTTCAGCTACACCATTTTGCTGAGGAGTTATAGCTGCTGAGAGCTCATGCTTGATTCTGGCATTCTCTAAATAATTTGAAAGAATTTGATTGATAAATTCAGTTCCTCGATCGGATCTGATTCTGTCAATTCCAACTGATTTTTCATTTAATAATCTTTTGAAAAGCTTAATCAGTTGAGCAGCAGTTTGGTCTTTGGACTTGAGAAATATAACCCAAGTGAATCTTGAAAAATAATCTACAACCATCAAGGTGTATTTCATTCCCCCTAAGCTCATGACTGGTATTGGACCAAATAGATCCATATGTAACAGCTCTAAGCATCGGGAAGAAGATTTACGACCCTTGTTCTTAAAAGAAGATTTGATTTTTTTACCAAACTGACACGCTGAGCAAATTTTATTTTTGGTAAAATCCATTTTGGGCAATCCAGTAACAAGATCGTGGTTACTCAAATATGCAATAGATTTGAAATTCAGGTGGTTTAATCTCTTATGCCACAACCAGTTTTTAGAGGAATTTGAAGCAATAAAACAAACTGGTGCATAAGGTTGATCATTCCAACTGACTTTGTAAGGGTGTTTCCACATCTTTTGCCAGTTAGAATGATCTATTCAGTTGAGTTTCTGACTGAACAAGAATATTTGTCAAACTGAACTGAGAATCCATTATCGCATAATTGACTGATGCTGATCAGATTATACTTGAGATTCTCAACTAATAAAACGTCATTAATGATGAAGTTACCATGGATAAGCTTACCCTTACCCACAGTTTTACCTTTAGAATTATCTCCAAAACTGATGTTTGGTTCAGTGTACTTAATTAGTTGAGATAATAAGTCTGAATCTCCTGTCATGTGGCATGAACATCCACTATCCAAGTACCATGTAGATTCAATGCTTGTACCTGTTACCTGCAATCACACACAAGATAAGATTCTGGTACCCTTTTCTACTTGGGTCCAAAGTTGATTAGTCCTATAGGAATCCAGACTTGGATCAGTCTAACTGACCGTCCAGTTGCTGTATTCCAGATGGTCTTTCCCGATCTGTGTGTGCTTGGTGTAAGGTGTGCAGAAGAAACAACATGTGATTTGCCCTTTTTCAACTGATTGTTCAGCCAGTATCTTTTCTGAACTGGCTTCTTGTTATAGTAATTTGAGTAGTCATTTGAGTAATTTTTGCTGAAAATTTTTGGTGGCTGACTTCGTGAGTCAGTCACAAATTTTGGGCTATAAACAATACCACATCTTTTGCCCTTGTTCATACTTACAGTTGGCTGTTCAATCAGTTTACTTGGCTCAGCTTGTTCTTGTACCATAACTGATTTGACAAAGTGAATGTATTTCTCTTTATCCATATTCAGTTTTGGTCGAGTATCTTTGGGAGACATTTCATCTTGGTTACTGAACCCTAAACCAGTTTTATCAGTAACTGATTTATGCGAGTTCCGTATTTCAGTCAATGCAACAGATGATTTGTTCCAAGCCTGAATAAGCTCAGTTTGCTTTGAATTTTCAAGCATTAACTTTTGAATCATTAACTGATCGTTGCTTCTTTCAGTATTGAGTTCAGCAGTCTCCTTTTTCAGACTCAACATGTCAACTGATTCATCAGTTGTAGTCTTATTGTCAATAGGATCATTTTGCTTTGCTCTGGTCCTTTTCAAATAATAAGGCAAGCTTATGATACTCACTGACCATGTCATGCAATTTTGAAATAAGTTCTTCTCTCGTAAAATCAGTTGAGCTAAAGTCAAATACATGTTGACTGCTGGACTCCAGTTCTGTGTCACCAGCCATCAGACATTTCACTTCATCTTCATTGTCACTAGAACTGCATGAAGTTTCTGGTTCTGACTCCTCGCTGTCAGTGTCTGCCCACTTTGATTTGCTCTCTTCAGTCAAGAGCACTTCATGCTTCTTCCTGGAGAATCTCTTATCATCTTTGGATCTCTTTTTGTACTCATATGGTTTCTTTCTTCTTTCAGTTGAGCCTTGACTGTCTTTCTTTGGTTTGGTACAGTCAGCAATGAAGTGACCTGGTTTGCCACAGTTGTAGCAAGCGTTTGATTCTTCCTTGGAATTGCTTCTTTGATATTTATTTTGAAAGTTTCCTTGATTTTTCCTCATAAATCTTCCAAACTTTTTGATGAACAATGACATGGCATCATTGCTTAGTTGATCAGCAGCTTTTTCAACTGAACCAATTGGTTCTGTTCTAACAGCAGCTAAGGCAGTCGTGGCTGCTAGAGTAGAAGATTCTCCTTTCTCGAGTTTGCAGCTCAAACTCGTAGGCTTTCAAATCAGAAAATAGATCATGAAGCTCAACTTTGTTCAGATCCTTGGATTCCCTCATTGCCATGGTCTTCACATCCAACTCCTTGGGAAGACCTTTGATTATCTTCAATGCAACTTCTTTGTTTGTGTACACTTTTCCAAGTGCATTTAATTCATTGATGATGCAGCTGATTCTTTCATCATAATCATGCATCGTTTCGCCAACTCTCATTTTGATATTGTCAAACTTCCGAACAACAACAGAAAGTTTGTTTTCTTTGGTTTGTTCGTTCCCTTCGCAAAGCTGGATCGGCTTCTCCCAAATCTCTTTGGCTGTCTTGCACATTTTGATTTTGCTGAAAGTTACTTTATCCAACGTCTTGTATAGTATGTCCTTTGCCACATTATCCAGGTTGGCTTTTCTTTTATCCTCTGTGGTCCATTCTTCTCTGGGATTTTCTATACGATGAGGTGCCCCATCAGTAATGGCAACAGCTGTGTTGGCTTTCAAAATCTTCATGGGTCTGTCAGTTATAACGTACCACATATCATCATCTTGTGTAGCTAGGTGAGCCTGCATCCTGATCTTCCAATCATCGAAGTCTTATCTAGAGAACATAGGAATCTTATTGAATGAAGACATAATGAAAAATTTGAGTATAGATATTCTGAGACGAGATACGACTGCTCTGATACCACTTGAAAGGATCAGTTAAACGAATAAAGAGTGTTTAGAAAAGGGGGGTTGAATAAACACTCCTCAAATTTAAATATTCTTCAACAATTTGAGTTCAATTTTGTTACAAACTGATTAGAGTATCTAACTGAAAAATAATGACTGAAGTAAAGATAACACAATTTGTTTCTGGATGTTCGGAGACTTGAATAACTCTTACGTCACCCTTTGTTGTGAGTTTTGACTACCGCAAGTGTACGATGTCAAGTTTTAGTACTAGTTAGAGTACAGATATCGATCCCACGAGGAGTGTGTATAAAAATGTATATCAGTGCTCGTAATTAAAATAGTCTCAACTTTATTTAGAAAAATCAAATAAAAGGTTGGTTTGTTTGAAACAATTAAAAAACGACTAAACAATAAATTAATTAAATCACCGAATTGAGAGATAATTATGAGAGAAGATATCTAGAGAAATGATTTCACAAAGTTACCACGATAATTATTCACAATTGAATTTATATTCCTGAATTCCAATCATTTAATGGCCAAGAACACTTAGATTGTTTTATTCCCCCTTTCCCAAGTGACAAATAACTGTATCTATCAACTTTGATTCAATTGTTCCTAATTAAAATCTAAGTTTCATAGATAAATGCAAACAATGTTCTTACTAAGCATCGCTAAAGTTATACGCCTTCCGAACGCTATAAACATTTAACGATGTGTTATAAAGATCTATAATTCTAGTCCCTCTCCCGATTTGTAGAATTAATCAAACAACAGACAATTTATGGCCAGCAAATTGCAATGCAGTAAACACAGAGAACACAAGTAAACATAAAATGGAATTCAATCCTATAAAATAACCATGTCAAATCATCGTGTCCACAAAGCTACATCATTCTCTAGAATGGGATATTAGTTCATCACGAAATCGAAATACAAACGGCGCATACTCAAAGTTTTAGACATTGAAATATGAGAAAATAGAAATGCAAAAGCGAGATAACAAATCCGAAGTGTCGTCTCTGTCCACAGATTCGTCGCTCTTGGTTTTTGTAATCGATCTTCGCGTGCCGTGCCTTCGTCTCGCCTTCGCTCCGAGTCTTCCCTCTGTATTTTCATCCAAAACGGCGTGTCTCCCTTCTGACCTAGCGGCGCGCATTATATAATGATTTCTGGAACGCAGTGTGCGCGGGTGCGCGTGATATCGTGCTGCTGTGCGCGCTACTGTGTTTGGCCGTGCATGTGCGCGCGCGGTTGCGCGTGATCTTGCGCGGGCGCGCGCGAGCTTCTGATCATACGCTTCTTCTGTGCGCGCGTGGGTACGCGTGATTTCGCGCGGTGGCGCGCGATGTTCTGCTCGGGTGCTTGTCTTTGCGCGCACGGCTGCACGCGATGTGGCGCGATGGCGCGCGCCTCACTGTTCTTGCACCTATTTACCTATGCGCGCGCGCCTGCGCGTGATGTCGCGCGGCCGGGCGCACACATCTGTCCGGTGGCATGCTCATAGTTGTGCGCTTCTTGGTCCACTTGGATTCGTGTTCGCTATTTTCCCCATTCCTGAAATGACAACTGAAACAAACCAAAAACGCATAATTCTGTTCGAAACAAGCATAATTCCAAATGGATTCTAATATAATTTAAGTGCAAATCCTGCACTTATCAAACCCCCCAAACTTGAACTTTTGCTAGTCCCGAGCAAAATAGAATAAAACCGGAAGTCAATTAGCAAATAATGAAACTCTTAACAGTCATGGATTCGCAAAAAGTGATATTTGCCTTAGACTTATCTATTTTAATGTAATTCATGATTTCCCAAGAGTCACGTGCGTGTGTAATATGTCAATGTTTATTTACCCGATCGAATGCTCAGATAGAGTAATAATGCCCATTCGCCTTACAGAATCAAGAAATCCTCAGTTTAGTTCGACTCACACTTCATCAAAATACCAATTCACATTCATAGATCACATAGGACTTTATTGGTGATTAATTGGCTCAATGAATATTCAACGGAATTATACCAAAGACGAGGTCACACAACGAGATGCTTGCAAGCAAGTGATTAAAGTTTATACTTGATGACTATGTTTTTCAGGTATCATAGGCTTGACTTGAACAACTTTTCTCCACTAGTATATTGGATACATGTGACAAGGTTAATAGGTCTTGTAGGCTTGTAACGTTAGGCCACGGCTCACGGCTACAATAAAGGTATGGAAATCAAACTTTGAGAGAAATATTTGAACTTCATCAACTTCACTCATTTTCATTTTCTTTTCAACCACCACCCACTTTATTGTTTTCTTTTCATTCATATCCTCCATTTCCCGTATTTTCTTTCTTGCTCACCACTTTTGATTCATTCTTTTCATTGTTTTTCTTCTTCTTTTCTTTGCCAACTCCTTTTTGCGAACTTTAAATTTTTCTTTTTCTTTTCAAGGAGCATTTGAATCATTACAACACCACTGAATTTATTTCTCTCAAAATCAGGTAGGAAATTAAGTGTATAAGCTTCATTTGGTAGTTGCTGTGGGATATAGAATAGATACAAGTGGGGGCTAATTGTATGTCATTGACATACGCCACTTGATTTTTAATAGGCTCAAAATGGGACACTAGGGATATCTCATGTTCATTTGGTAGACTCAAAGGCTCAACGGTTTCAAAGATCGCCTAAATCATTCATATGTCACATATTATCCGTATTTCGCCTCGAAAGGTGTTCAAATAAGTTCTAGATTACCGTCAATCCATTAATCAACCCATACAAACCAGCCACATGCAATTTTCAATCAAAATGATATACGAGGTATGTATAAAAGAAATTTTAAGCATCTCAATCACTTCGAGGCTCAAAGGGCTACAATTGACAATTAGACAAAGAACACATGCCCAAAGATATTGTGAAAAATTGCCTAGATCATTTCTATGTCTGCAAAAGTGTCAATCAATGTCATGCAAGATTTACCAAGAATCGGATCTCCATCGTCTATTTAGCATCACAGGCATGCAACTTGTCTCTGAGCAATGATAGTATCAACAAACACGACAGTGCAGAATAATTGTGACTCCTAAGTTATCATGAACACATATAAACTTCAAGACCATAATTCAATTTTCATCATCGGCCACACATTTTACTTATCCATGACTCTACCTAACAAGTTCTAACATGCAATAGAAAAATTCAAATTAACTAATACTACGCAATAAATAACTAATACTACGCAATAAATAAAAACTAACTAACAAAGCAATCAAAGAAATTGCACCCCCCCAAACTTAAAGTATGCATTGTCCTCAATGTATAGAAATGAAGAACATGACAACACATACCTCGCTACCAAGTGTCAGAACTCGGGGCTCGAGTCATCGTTCGAAGCCTCATCATCATCATCATCCATGGGCTGCGGTGGTGATAGAACTGGTGGTGGGTACTGCGGTGGCCAGACTGGATGTGGTGGATAGGAAACATCCGCGGGTCCAGTAGGTGGGAAACGCTGGGCAAGAACTGATGTGAAGTCCATCATGAAAGACATGAAGACACCAGTAGTGTGTCGGTGTTAAGCTTGCTCTTGGCGTTCGACCCGCATATCCTGCTCCAGTCGGAAATGCGATCTCCCAAACTTGATCGAGGGACCGAGGGTGGTGGTGGCGGATTGCGTGCTCTGGCCCTCTGGTTGTACTCTGCCCTGGCCTCTTGTCGTTCAATTTCGTATCCAAAGCGTGAACGATCTACTTCAAATACTGTGATTGGGCCCTTGGCTTTCAAAACATGTTCATCGGCGCCCCATTGCACACCGGCATGAAGACATAAGGCGGTGATAGTATGTACACAAGGGAGGCTGACGGTCATGAGTCACGTGCCAGCACGCATGATATAGCTGTGAATTAGCTTCCCAAGATCGACGGTTCTCCCAGTCATGATGGCGTAAATCAACACAACTTTGTCTTTTGTAATTTCAGTCTGATGGGAGGAGGGCATGATCCGTGAGAGAATAAAAAATGCACAACGGCGTGGGTCACGACGTAGATCATATTTCTTCAGCGTAACCGGGGAGCCCTGATTCAATCGCCACTCTGCACCCTCGATACACAAGGTCCTGATAATCTGATCGTAGTTTACATCCCCAGTGATAAACTCTGTGTACCCGTCATTTTCAAACTCCGGCAGATTGTATATTGCATTAATGGTGGCCGAATCAAAATAGACGAGTTGCCCTCGCACCAAAACTCCGTATTCCTCATGCTTGATTCTCAAATTCGCATAAAATTCACGGACTACGGATATGACGGCGTCTGGCGGAGATTGTGCTATATCTACCCATCCTCGTCGCACAACTTCCTCAATTATATTACAATCAAGGTGGCTCATATCTAGCCCTCTTTCAGGAATGATAGATCGAGACATGGTGCTCTCATATACCCGAAAGGCTTCCTCGTTCCAAAATTTGTTAGCATCGTAGGAACGAGACAAGGAAGCCCCATCCTTTGACCTTTTTCTTGGCGGCATAATTTTCAATTTGTATCCACTCCAATAATTAACAAATATAGAGCACAAACCCACCAACAAATGCTTAAAATCTGAAAAGTATCCCAAACAATAACACGTGAAAGAAACGGTACCCTTGATTGTAGATAAGTGAATAGGATTTACTGTAGATGACACTCGGCGGCAAGAGAAAGTGGCGGCGGCGTGGCTGAGCGGCGGCGGCTGGGCGGAGGAGCGGCGGCTGCTGTGGAAGGCGGCGGTGATTTGATGATGGAGATGAGTTGTGTGAGAGAGGGAGTTGGCTTGAAGGGGTTTATGGAGTGATTTTGGTGATGGAGATTTGTGGGTTGAGTGAAATTGGGGATGATTTGTGTAGGGGATGAAGCTTTTGGAGAGGAGAATTGAGGGAGGCGGTTATGGTGGTGTAAGAGATGAGTGTTGTGAGCGAACAAAAAAATCGGTAGATAGGGTTTTAAAAAAAAATCTGGTACACTGCGCTGTCGCGCGAGAAGTGGCGCGGCCGCGCGCGCGCTTCTATTTTTGCTTGAAGTTTTATGCCGCGCGGGTGCGCGTGAAGTGGCGCTGCCGCGCGCGCGCCACTGTATTCTGGAAATAAATGAGCTCGCGCGGTGGCGCGAGATGTGGCGCGGCCACGCGCGCCAATAATTGAGTGCACGCCATCGCGCGTAATATGGCGTAGCCGCGTGCTCGTCTCGGGTTTCCTTCGTTAATGATATGCGCGCGGTCGCGCGAGAGTTGGCGCTTGGGGCACGCATGCATCTGTATTTTTTTATTATTATTTAAATAACCTGCAAAAATAAAACGATTCAAATTAATACTTAAATATAGAAAATTAAAAATATTAACTAAGAAATTGAGTTAAAATAATAAAGTAGAACAAATGCGAAATTAAATAAATGCGGGTTGCCTCTCACACAGCGCTTGGTTTAACGTCATTAGCTCGACTACCAGTTTTGCTCAATTGGGTTCACTCAGACTGAAATTGTCAATATTCCTCACTTCAGTTCCATAGTATGCTTTAACCCGCTGTCCATTGACCTTGAAAGTTCGTCCATCACTGCACTTCAACTCGATAGCCCCATGAGGATATACTGTTTCCACTACAAATGGCCCTGACCAACGTGATTTCAGTTTACCAGGAAACAATTTCAGACGAGAGTTGAATAGAAGTACTTGTTGTCCTGGTTTGAGCTCCCTTCGGACAATGATTTTGTCATGCCACTTCTTAGTTTGCTCCTTGTAGATTTTACCGAAATCCATCTCACTTAACTGCAGTTTTCTGACATCGCCAGAAGCTTTCAGGTCGAAGTTCAACTTTTTAACTGCCCAAAATGCTCGGTGCTCCAGTTCTAGTGGCAAGTGGCATGCTTTCCCAAAAACTAACCTATAGGGAGACATCCCAATAAGCGTCTTGAATGCGGTCCGATAAGCCCATAACGCATCATCCAACTTCATAGCCCAATCCCTCCGATTGGTGTTGACAGTATTTTCCAGAATTTGCTTAATTTCCCGGTTGGATACTTCAGCTTGGCCATTCGATTGAGGGTGATATACTAGTGCCACTTTGTGCTTCACACTGTATTTAGCCAAAAGTGAGTTGAAAATTCTATTGCAAAAATGCGTACCTTCATCACTTATGATGGCTCTCGGTGTTCCAAATCTGGTGAAGATGTTCTTATGCACAAATTTCGCTACAACATGAGAGTCATTAGTACTGGTGGCGATTGCTTCCACCCATTTCGACACATAATCAACAGCTAACAGAATATAAGAATTACCAAAAGATGGGGGAAAGGGTCCCATGAAATCTATGCCCCAAACATCAAAAAGTTCCACCTCCAAAACATTTGTCAGTGGTAATTCGTGACGCCTAGAGATGTTTCCTAGCCTTTGGCATCTATCACATGATTTTACTAAGGTATAACTATCCTTAAACAAACTAGGCTAGTAAAAACCAGATTGTAATACCTTAGCTGCTGTTCGTGATGCTCCAAAATGTCCACCATATGGTGAAGAATGACATTTCTCCAAAATTTGTTGGGCTTCGAGACCCTCCACGCATCTCCTAATCACTTGGTCAGCACACCTCTTATACACAAATGGGTCATCCCAATAATAAAACTTGATATCATGGACAAACTTCTTCTTTTGATGATAGCTCAGGTCTGGAGGAAGGGTACCATAGACAAAAAATTTGTAATATCAGCAAACCTAGGAATTACAGTGTTTACCTCAAAGAGTTGCTCATCCGGAAAAGTTTCCTGTATAGATCCCTCTTCTTTCTTCTCCTCCAACTCAAGTCTCGACAAATGATCAGCTACTTGATTCTCACTACCTTTTTTATCCTTGACCTCGAAGTCAAATTCTTGTAGTAGCAAAATCCACCTTATCAAGCGTGGTTTTGCATCTTTCTTGGCAAAAAGGTAGCGAATAGCTGCATGGTCAGTGAAAACGATTACCTTTGTGCCAATCAAATAAGGCCTGAATTTGTCGAAGGCAAACACTACTGCAAGCATCTCTTTCTCAGTCGTAGTTTAATTCTGCTGAGCAGCATCCATTGTGCGGCTTGCGTAGTAGATCGCCCTAAACATCTTGTCCCTTCTTTGGCCTAAGACCGCGCCCACTGCATAATCACTTGCATCACACATTAGTTCAAAGGGCTCTTTCCAGTCCGGCACTATCATTATCGATGCGGTCACCAATGCCATTTTAATCTTCTCGAATGCCTGCAAAAAATCATCATCAAATATAAAAGTCGACTCTTTTTCAAGCAAGTTACACAGGGGTTTAGTAATTTTGGAAAAGTCTCGAATAAATCTACGATAGAACCCCGCATGTCCGAGAAAACTCCGTATTCCTTTGATGTTCTTTGGTGGGGGAAGTTTTTCGATCACAATGACTTTAGCTCGGTCCACCTCTAAACCCTTAGACGACACTTTATGTCCGAGAACAATACCCTCTTGGACCATAAAGTGACACTTCTCCCAATTAAGAACTAGGTTCTTATCCTGGCATCTCTGCAAAACGAGGGATAAGTTATGTAAACAATGATCAAACGACGAACCGAATACCGAAAAGTCGTCCATGAAGACTTCCATTATTTCCTCCACCATGTCTGAAAAAATGGCCATCATACACCTTTGGAAAGTGGCAGGTGCATTGCATAGCCCAAACGGCATTCTCCGAAAAGCAAACGTGCCATAGGGACACGTGAAAGTAGTCTTCTCCTGATCTTCTGGCGCTATAGCAATTTAGTTATATCCTGAATATCCATCTAAAAAACAATAATGGCAATAGCCAACAAGTCTATCAAGCATTTGATCAATAAAAGGCAATGGAAAATGATCTTTACATGGGGCATTATTTAAATTTCTATAATCAATACATACCCGCCAGCCAGTTACAGTGCGAGTAGAAATCAGTTCATCATTTTTGTTTTTAACCACAGTTATTCCACCCTTTTTCGGTACAACTTGTACAGGAGACACCCAACTACTATCAGAAATGGCATAAATCACACCAGCATTTAGTAATTTCAGTACCTCGTTTTTCACAACCTCTTTCATTGCTTGGGTTCAACCTCCTCTGTTGGTCCACATAAGGAGTATACGACTCCTTCATCAAAATTTTATGCATGCATATAGTGGGGCTAATTCCCCTAATATCAGAAATCGACCATCCTAAAGTAGCTTTAAATTTCCTCAATACTCTCAATAATTTATCTTTTTCAGTACAAGTAAGAGAGGAAGAGATGATTACCGGATATGTCGACTTGTCACCTAAAAATGCATAACATAAGTGGCTTGGCAGTTCCTTCAAGTCAGGAGAAGGTGCTTTTACCTCGATTCTCTCATTTATATCCAACTCTTCAGGCGGTGCATTTTTCCTCCTGTCCTTCTGCAGTGCTTCAAGAGCCACTCATTGCTCTTTCACTTCCCAAGTTTCTTCATCAACAGTCCCAACAGCACCTATCAAACAGCTTTCCAAAGGATCCTAGTTCCTGCACAATCAATGGTCATACATGAGTCTAAACATCAATGATTTTACAGGTTCTTACCTCATTTGACTCCTTCATGGCGTGGTAGATATTGAAAATGACAGCTTCTCCGCCAACTCTCAAGGTGAGTTCACCCTTATGCACATTTATTAATGCCCTTCCGGTTGCCAGAAACGGTCTCCCGAAAATTAATGGAACATCATGATCCTCTTCCATATCTAAAATCACGAAGTCAGCAGGAAAAATAAATTTATCCACTTTTACCAGTACATCCTCGACGATCCCACGTGGATACGTGAGACTTCTGTCCGCAAGCTGCAAGGTGATCGTGGTTGGTTTAACCTCTCCAAGCTCCAATTCCCTGTAAATAGAAAATGGCATCAAATTAATACTCGCTCCTAAATCACATAAGGCTTTACTACATTTAGAACCACCAATAAAGCAAGGAATAGTAAAACTCCCTGGATCTTTTAGTTTCTGTGGTAGCTTCTTCTGCAATATGGCGCTGCACTCTTCAGTAAGGTTCACAGTCTCAAACTCCTGCATCTTCCTCTTCTTAAACATCACATCTTTGATAAACTTTGCATAATTCGGATTTGCTCCAAAGCATCAGCAAATGGTATGTTGATGTGTATCTTCTTAAAAATCTCCAAAAATTTTGCAAACTGATCATCCAATTTCTTCTTTTTGAATCTCTGAGGGTATGGAAGGGTCGGTTTATAAACTGGAGGTCGCTCAACTTCAACTTCTGTCTTGGATTCATCAGTTTTACCTTCTTCAACTATATTTTCACTTTCCACTCTCTCTTTAAGAATTTGTACATCCAATTCCTTTCCACTCCTCAAAGTGACTGCCTTGCACTGCTCTTTTGGGTTAACCTCGCTGTTACTAGGAAATTGATTCCCTATTCTGATCTCTCAATGCGGTAGCCAACTGTCCAATTTGAGTCTCCAAAGATTTCATTGTGGCACCCATATTTCCCATGTGAGTCTCCATATTGTCAAGGCGAGATTCAGTCCGTGCCATCCTCTTGCAGGACTCAGCAACAAATGTTCCTACTAAATCCTCAAACGAAGGTTTCCCTTCCCCTTTGATGTATTGAACCCCGGTGGAGGATTCAACACATTCTTATTATTTGCATAAGAAAAATTTTCATGATTTCTTAATCCTGGATGATAAGTATTAGGGGGAGGGTTACCTCGATATCCTCCAAATCCTCCAAAATTTCTGTTGTTGACGTACTGAGCTTCTTCAGGAATAGATTTTTCTTCAGCAACAGTTGATGGAATCTCAGTTTCTGATATGATCCCTTTGTTCATAGCTGCAAGTTGTGTGGTCAGTGCTGATACCTGTGCAGTGAGTGACGTAATGGGATCCACAGCATAAACTCCAGCTGTCCTTTTTACTCCTGCCCTTTGTGACGGCCACTGGTAGCTATTTATTGTCATCTGTTCGAGCAAGTCATAAGCTTGCTCAGGAGATTTGGCAAAGATCGTGCCACCAGCTGCAGCATCCACTGTTCCTCTTGGTTGCCCATTTAGACCGTTGTAGAATAATTCAATCTGCACCCAGTCTTCGAAGCCACGGTTTGGGCACTTTCTCAACAACTCCTTGTATCTTTCCCATGCCTCATACAATTGTTCAAAATCAATCTGCCTGAACGTGCTAATCTCAATCTTCAACTGTGCAGACTTTGCAGGGGGAAAGTATTTTGCCAGAAATTTTGTCGCCAGCTCCTGCCATGTCGTGATACTTCCCAAGGGAAGCAATTGGAGCCATCCTCGAGATTGATCCCTAAGAGAAAACGGAAACAAACGCAGTCTAATAATATCATTAGGAACGTTATCTCCAAGAAGGTTCTCAGATGGACGTGAGGATCAGAGGTGGCTGTCCCAGCAAACTGGTTTTGCTGAACCATATTGATTTAAGCTGGCTTCAATTCAAAATTATTGACGTTGATTGTCCCTCTTGCAATACCAGAGTAATGATTGTTGATCACTGGTCGGAAGTGATCTCTTATAGGAATCGCCTCTGGTTGGGCGTGTCTGTCATTGTCTCTGTTCTCAGCCATTGCTTGGATCTCTTCTCTTCTTGCTTTTCTTAATCTTCTTGCAGTTCTTTCGATCTCCGGATCAAAAATAAGCATGTCAGGGCTTTGCGATCTTAGCATACACTGTCAGGCAGAAAAAATGAAAAACTCAATCAATATAAAATAAAATAAAAATAAAAGCTCTAAATTAAAATCTAGACTAATTGGTAACAATACTGATATAAATTCAAATTTGATACTCCCCGGCAATGGCGCCAAAAACTTGTTGCGAGTTTTCACTACCGCAAGTGTAATGGTGTCAAGTTTTAGTACTGGTTAGAGTACAGATATCGATCCCACGAGGAGTGTGTATAAAAATGTATATCAGTGCTCGTAATTAAAATAGTCTCAACTTTATTTAGAAAAATCAAATAAAAGGTTGGTTTGTTTGAAACAATTAAAAAGCGACTAAACAATAAATTAATTAAATCACCGAATTGAGAGATAATTATGAGAGAAGATATCTAGAGAAATGATTTCACAAAGTTACCGCGATAATTATTAACAATTGAATTTATATTCCTGAATTCCAATCATTTAATGGTCAAGAACACTTAGATTGTTTTATTCCCCCTTTCCCAAGTGACAAATAACTTTATCTATCAACTTCGATTCAATTGTTCCTAATTAGAATCTAAGTTTCATAGATAAATGCAAACAATGTTCTTACTAAGCCTTGCTAAAGTTATACGCCTTCCGAATGCTATAAACATTTAACGATGTGTTATAATGATCTATAATTCTAGTCCCTCTCCCGAGTTGTAGAATTAACCAAACAACAGACAATTTATGGCAAGCAAATTGCAGTGCAGTAAACACAGAGAACACAAGTAACATAAAATGGAATTCAATCCTATAAAATAACCATGTCAAATCATCGTGTCCACAAAGCTACATCATTCTCTAGAATGGGAGATTAGTTCATCACGAAATCGAAATACAAATGGCGCATACTCAAAGTTTTAGACATTGACATATGAGAAAATAGAAATGCAAAAGACAGATAACAAATCCGAAGTGTCATCTCTGTCCCAGATTCGTCGCTCTTCGTTTTTGTAATCGATCTTTGCGTGTCGTGCCTTCGTCTCGCCTTCGCTCCGAGTCTTCCCTCTGTATTTTCGTCCAAAACGGCGTGTCTCCCTTCTGACCTAGCGGCGTGCATTATATAATGATTTCTGGAACGCCGTAGTGCGCGGGTGCATGTGATATCGCGCTGCTGTGCGCGCGCTACTGTGTTTGGCCGTGCATGTGCGCGCGCGGTTGCGCGTGATCTCGCGCCGGCGCGCGCGAGCTTCTGATCATTCGCTTCTTCTGTGCGCGCACGCCTGCGCATGATGTCGCGCGGCCGCACGCACACATCTGTCCGGTGGCATGCTCATGGTTGTGCGCTTCTTGGTCCACTTGGATTCGTGTTCGCTATTTTCTCCATTCCTGAAATGACAACAGAAACAAACCAAAAACGCATAATTCTGTTCGAAACAAGCATAATTCCAAATGGATTCTAATATAATTTAAGTGCAAATACTGCACTTATCACCCTTACTATCACGAAGATAGGATATCCACTAAAAGACTTTGATCAAATACAAGATACTGCACTGACCCACTTCAGTTTGGACTTATCACTTTGCCACAACTGAAACTCTTAGTATATAACACTTTTACAGATGGTAACTGATCTTAGCACAACCTAGAAAAACTTATCAAAGATTACACAGTGCTATTTATGTTCAAGAATGTAGCCTTGAATGCTACTTATATAACTAGTAAACGTGAGCTTTTAACTTCTGAATGTGAGTAGATATTTTTGCAGCGTAACAGCAAGTAGAATGTAATAGCTGAAATCAGTCGCTATTTCTTCGGCTGCTATCTTCGATTATTTATAGGCTTCTCTCTCAACGGTAACATTAAAGGATATTTGAATATTCTAACCGTTGATTGCCACGTCGATATACACTGACAGTCGTACACTGCTCATTCTGAAATGCGGCGATCCACTACCAGTTGCAGGTAGTTGTACTATTTGTTGGTTGTCGCTTTTAACTGATGACGTGTACAGCTGAGATATCAGCTGGTAAAGAGTCAGTTGATGAGAATGACTGAAGAGATGTTCAGCTGAAAGAGCAGCTAGTTGTTCAGTTATAATTCAGTTGCGTCGATCAGTTGGAAAAATTCAGTTGCTTAATTCAGTTGGTTTATCTTTTTGTCAAACACCGGAATTTAGTTTCCAACACATATCATATCGTAATTTTTGGTAGAGATAATGTTTCTAGCAAGTGGCCCATACATAACATGCACGTCTGATCAGACTAAACCACAGTCTACTGGGCGGTAGAGATCATCACAGCCCTTGGACTTGATATCCGTACCCATACATAATCTTAAACCGGTCGTAAGTCACCGGGTGAAGCAATCCCATAAGCGTAATTATAACCCTGTTTTACCGAATGATTTGGATCATTCCCAGGCTCGCTGCGACCTAATTCTAACGTGAGAAACATGCAAATAAACTTAACTTGACCAACACTTCATAATCGAACTAAAAACGAGACAATTACGCCCAAAAAATTTAGTATTCAACCATGGCTTCGTACCAACCCGAACCAAAATTGAACCATCGTTTAGTCATGATTAAAATACTCCTAAAATACTGGAAAACATATCCCTAGAGCTGTAATACACGAAAGTTGTGAAGGGAGGCCAAAATTGTAAAACGCTCTTTCGAGAGTCATTTTGGCACATTGCACCATAAATTCTCGTACGACCTCTAAACTTAACCAAATCACAAACGGAAAAAAACATGACCTTCCTAACTCATTGAGGTACTGTCCAGTCCAAGGCCATAGGCTAAAAGCCAACCAAGAACTCTCACGATACCTCTGAACCGCAGCAAAGCTGTTGTCCAAAGCCGTGACAGCAGCCGTGCTTTCCTTTGCGTGGTTTGGAAAACCAATTCCATTGGGGCATGAACCACCAACCAGAGTCTCTTCCCAATTTCCTAAGGTGTGGCTTGAACCACGGCTAAGGGCACTTGACCAACCACAACTGAAGCAAACACCTAGGACAACCGAAGCTTGAAACCGAGAACACCAAACAAATTTTGTACCATGCGATGGTGTGGATCGCTTACTGCCTTGTATCGTTACAGTGGTCATATGGTCGACCATGGCTCAATCTAGACATGATGAATTGTTATATGAACTATGGCTATGGGATAGAAGCCAACCACAATCCACCCAACACCTCAAGATCGAAACTCACACAACCAAAACAGAAAAAGAGAAGCCGAGGGACACTTGTGTTGTTTGTTTAAAAATTTCGATGGGACCATGAACGAAGCGTTGAAGGGTCATCTTGGTCACGTCCTACACATGCTAAGGAAGGGTTCTAACCATATTTACAGGCCTTAGACCAACCATGATCCGAATCTTCAACTTAGGCAACCAAAACAAGAAAATCAAGGCTTAACTTGCAACTAAGGGAAAGTTGCTGTCAAGCCTTCATCCAGCGTGTAGGGTCTTGAACTAATGGACCAACATGATCTTGACACATCCTAGTACGTGCCTAGATGCATCTTTGAGCGCCTGGAACCGAGCCAATCCCTGAAATCACAAAAACAAGCCAACTTGTGAAGAACAAGGAAGGGCCGAAAATCTGTGCAGGTTTTTTTTCGAAACAATGTGCTGTCAAATTTCATGGTTTCGTGCTTCATGAACATAATATGATTTAAAAGTGTATATATGACTTGATTGAAGAGAACGAAACGTATAAACATACCTGGAAATTTGTTTTGAATAAAACAAATGCTACGACGAACACGGCGCAGCGGAGACGGAGTTTCTTTTCTTTCTTGTTTTTCTCTCTTGTTTTTCTTGTAACTCACAATTTTTGGCTGTAGGTTTTCTCTGAATTTTCGAGTGAGAGGGTGAGGGAAATGCTAGGGAGGTGAAGGGGAATGTTACTAATTAAATGGGGATTTGAATGGCACACAAATCTTTCTATCCTTGATTATTTGGGAGATAAGTTAATGAGGTGATATTATGGGATTTGAGGGAGATTTAATTGGATGGGATGACCGAAATTTAGCTTAATTATTAATTGTTGGTGATTAAAAAGTAAAGAAATTATCTCCCATGAAAGGATAAGAAAAGGTGGTAATAAAGGGGAGTTGCCAATCATGGTTAAATCTTCAAGGGGGCCGAAATCATGCTAAATAAATGGAGGAAAAATGTTGCTTAATTATGAATTTTAACTCTTCAAAGTTTTAAACACTTATTATGTATTTTAGTGAATTAATAACTTAAATTAGGATAGTAATTTTTCTTGCATGCATGGCTAAATCTTAAATAAATTACTAACATGCATGTTAAGTTACAATTTCTTAAATAAAATAGGCCTAGATTAATTTATCCCAATTGGTTACACATTTTAATTTAGGCTTTAATTAATTATTGGACATAAAAGAACTTATTTATTACTTAAATCCAATTAATTAAATAAATAATTAAACATACTTTTACATTAAAATAAATTATTCTTTGGCTTAAATTAAATTTAGGAATATTTTCTTATTATTAAATTTTATCTCAATACTCCAACTCCAGTCTGGCCTCGCTTATTTAACTGAAAATGTAAGACTAAACCTTTGCGGTTTAAAATAAATGATCATGACTTAACAAGTTTTAAAATGAATTAAACCACTACAAGAAAATCTTAATTCAACAACACATCAAAGACAACAGTTTTTTATAAAAACCGTTGTGCTTTGTCTTTTAACAACGGTTTTAAGAAAAACCGTTGTCGTAGGCTCAAAAACCCGCTCATAGACAACGGTTTCTTAAAAACTGTTGTCATTGATATGTCTATGACAACGGTTTTTAAAAACCGTTGTCTATTAGCGTGTTTTTTTGGGCTACGACAACGGTTTTTATTAACCGTTGTCTATTAGCTTTTTTTTTTGGGCTACGACAACGGTTTTTAAAAACCGTTGTCTATTAGCTTGTTTTTTGTTGGCCTACGACAATGGTTTTAAAAACCTTTGTCTATTATTGTGTTTTTTTCGGGCTAGAAAACCGTTGTCTATTAGCGGTTTTTTTTGAGCTACGACAAAGGTGTTTAGAAACCGTTGTCTATTAGCTTGTTTTCTGTTGGCCTACGACAACGGTTTTAAAAACTATTGTCTATTATTGTGTTTTTTTCGGGCTACGACAACGGTTTTTAAAAACCATTGTCGTTCAGCTGGTTTTATTAGAGCTACCACAATAGTGTTTTAAACCGTTGTCATTTCTTAGTGTTTTATATTGTTAACAACAACAGGTTTATAAAAACCGTTGTCGTAGAATTTTTTTCAAATAAATTGTAGTGTTATAATACACACTTGCAATAAAATGGAGATAAATCGATTACGGCGCTACGCCTCTCTCTTCCTCCCCAAAATCCCTAGCCGACGCCGCCGCTTCTCAACGCCAAGGAAGACCGGCCGACCACCGTGCGATCTACACCCACCTGATTTCCTCTCGATTTCTACATATCTCTGAAATAATTTGTTCTTCCCATTAGCAGGCTTCATGGAAATGTAGTTCTTCCTCGTTGCAGGTACCGCATTTTTTAGGTATTTTTGTATGGTTCTTCCCATTTGCTCGCTTATGTTTGTATACACAAGAATTAATATGTGCTATTTATTTGTTGGGGGTGACACGAAGATTGAATGAACTCTTTAGTTCTCTAATCTCCAATACAGGGACTGCTCTTAGTTCCAAACAGCATCTCAAGCATACAACTCCAGATTTGAAGTAATCCCAAATTTTGATGTGAAAACATCGGAACCTCCAATTACCAAACTATAAGATTGATTGCAAGAACTTCGAGCATCAGCTCAGTAGTGTGTCTCAGCAGGTTACACTAATGTTCTCTTTGATTTTGCAATTGCTACTATTAAAGATTGTAACTTGATAAACGTGGCCATATTTTTAATTAAATTCTGAAAATTTTAATCTATGTGGTTGTTGATGATGTTTTTCTATGTTTAATCATCTAACAACCATTGGAGTACTTAAAGGATTTGATTTATCCATATTAAAACATTTAAGGACATTTTCTGTATAATTTAACTGGTCAACAAATATTGCACATTCTTTTTGTTCAATTTGCAAACCCAGTCAATACTTTGTTTTTCCAAGGTTCTTCATTTCAAATTCTTCCTTCAAGTACGACACAACTTCTTGAATTTCCTTATTCGTTCCAATGATGTTTAAATCATCAACATATACAACAATAATTATGCATCCGGATGTTGTTTTATTAATGAAAACCCAAGGAAATATTGTTTACATATAACTTTTTCATTAAGTGTTCACTTAGCCGATTTTACAACATTCGGCCGGATTGCTTTGACACATATAATGATCTTTGCAATTTCACTGAATAACATTATCTGGGTTTTGAACTTTGTGCTTCATGCATCTTAAATCCTTCAAGGATGTTCATATATTTTATATATATATATATATATATATATATATATATATATATATATATATATATATATATATATAATATATATATATATATACACACACATTACTATCAATTCATCCGTATAAGTAAGCTGTGATAACATTTATAAGAAGCATTTATAATTTTTCAGATACCGCCAAACTAATCAAAAACCGAAACGTAATTGCAACCATAACAGGAGAATATGTTTCTTCATAATCAATTACAGGCCTTTGAGAAAAATCTTGCGCAACATGTCGAGTTTTATATCTTAATATTTCATTTTTCTCATTTCGCTTTCAAATAAAGAGCCATTTGTACCTAACAGGTTTTACACCTTCAGGTGTAAGGATTATAGACCGAAAAATGTTACGTTTATTTAACGAATCCAATTCAACCTGGATAGCATCTTTCCATTTTATCCGATCCTGTCGATTTTTACATTCACCAAAAGATTTTGGTTCATGATCTTCATTATCATTAATGATGTCCAATGCCACATTGTAAGAAAATATCTCATCAATTTCTTTTATATATCTTCGGTTCCATATTTTTCCAGTATTAATATAATTGATAGAGATTTCACGATTCTCATCAATTTTTGGTTCTAACAGAACATTTTCATCATCATATATTTCTACCGAAATATCATTCTCTATTTTGTGATCATCTTGTTGCCCTATGATTTTTCTTTTTCGAGGATTTTTATCCTTGAAACCGATTGGCCTTCAACGCTTCAACCGTTTAATGACATCATAAGTATCTTCAATTTGTTTCTTTGGAATTTCAATTCGAGCATAGGCATTTACAGGATCTATATATGATTTGGTTACCTTTTTGGTGTCTGCAAATGCATCTGGTATCTGATTTGCTATTCTTTGCAAGTGTACAATTTGATGTACATTCTTTTTACATTGTTTAATTCTTGGATCCAAATATAACAATGATGATGTATACCATGTAGTTTCTTTTTCGATATGTTTCTTTTCTCTCCCTAATATTGAGAAGATTTCCTCATTAAAATGACAATCAGCAATACGTGTTGTAAATACGTCGCCTGTATGAGGTTCAAGATATCGAATTATTGATGGGTTATCATAACTAACATAAATTCCGATCTTTCTTTGAGGTCCCATTTTTGTTCGTTGAGGCGGTGTAATAGACACATATACCATACATTCAAAAATTCTCAAATGAGAAATGTCTAGTTCTTTACCAAAGGCAAGCTGCAATGGGGAATATTTATGATATGCACTTGGTCTGATACGAATTAATGCAGCAGCATGTAAAATTGCATGTCCCCATATAGAAACATGGAGTTTTGTTTTCATAATCATTGGTCTAGCAATCATTTGTAAACGTTTAATCAACGATTCAACTAATCCATTTTGTGTATGTACATGAGCAACATAATGATTCTCATTGACATACAATAATCATTGAAAGTCCGGGAAGTAAATTCACCAGCATTATCAAGTCTAATTTTCTTGATTGTGTGATTGGAAAAATGATTCCATAATTTTTTATTTCAGAAAGTAATCTTGCAAAGGCAACATTCCAAGTTGATAATAAACATATATGTGATCATCTCCTGGAGGAATCGATCAATACCATAAAATATCTAAATAATCCACATGGTGGATGAATTGGACCACAAATATTACCCTGAATACGTTCAAGAAACATGGGTGATTCAGTTTGGATTTTAGCTGGTGATGATCTTATAATAAGTTTTCCATGAGAACATGCTTTGCATTGAAACTTATTATTTTGAAAGATCTTCAGGTATTTCAGCGGATGACCATATGTATTTTCTATAATTTCATCATTGTTGAACCAGGATGTTCTAATCGATCATGCCAATTAATCAGTATTAGAGAATTATCAACTACCATGTTTGATTCAATTGGATTTATATATGTATAATGCAATCCAATAGGGAGCATTGGTAGTTTTTCAAGTACATATTTTTTTTTCTTGATTTATATGTGGTAAGACACATATATTTCTCATTTTCTTCATTTATTGTCTGAGTATCATACCCATGAGAATATATTTCACTAAAACTCAACAAATTTCTTTTCGATTGTGGTGAATATAATCATCATTTATCATAAATTTACCATTAGGTAACAAAAAATGTGATTTACCACCACCTTTAATCAAGTCTACAAGACCTGATATTGTATTCACCAATGTTTTTGTTGGTTTTAGTTCAAAGAAATATTTTTTATTTCGGAGAATAGTGTGCGTTGTACCACTATCAGGTATGAAAACTCTATTGGATTATTTCCTTGTTTAGGTTTGTTTATAGCATTTTCCATATTTAAACTTCAAAAAAAATATGCAATGAAAATATTACTGACAATATATATTTAATAAAACACATATCATAATTATACAATAAAACATTAGCATATAAGCACATGAAAAATAAAATATTTTACATTTTTATTCCACCAATATATTGATCATTTTCAGAGAAATCATTCATAAAATCTGCCGCATCAAAATGAGTTGAATCACTCAAAATGCCACTGTATTCAATGAAGTTGGTCTCTTTTTCTTTTCCCTTTATTAATTTTTTATAGAGCTTACAAAGGTGCTCCGGGGCTCGACAAATACGAGACCAATGTCCTGAAGTGCCGCATCTAAAACAAGAACTTTCAAATCATTTTGAGTGATTTTTATTAACACTCATGTTCTCATGATGCCTTTTCAGTGGGTGGTTCATGATGCCCTTTTGATATGAGTTATAGAAGTAACTATCTCGATTTTTTTCAAAACCACAGCTGCGACCATGACCACGATCACTTCCACGACCACGACCACGACCACGACCAAAACCTTGTTTCTGAATTTGATTTTGGTTTCTAGGTTTAAATTCATTTTGACTTACAACATTTACTTCTGGAAATACTGTTGATCCAGTGGGTCGGGACTGATGATTTCTCATTAGCAGCTCGTTGTTCTTTTCTGCTACAAGAAGACATGCGATAAGTTCAGAATATCTCGCGAATCTACGCACTCTATATTGTTGTTGTAGAGTTAGATTTGATGCATGAAAAGTGAAATTTTTTTTTTCAAGAATTTCCGATTCTGTAACCTCATGTCCAAAAACTTTTAATTGCGAGCTTTTTTGATACATCGCCGAATTGTAATAACTGACTTTCTTAAGATCTTAGAATTTTAACTTATTTCATTCATCACGGGCGGTCGGAAGTATAACTTTCCTTATATGTTCAAACCTTTATTTTAATCCTTTCCATAAAACCATGTGTTCTTCTTCAATGAGATATTCATATTTTAATCATTCGTTAAGATTTCGATCCAAAAATATTATATTTTTTGCTTTTTCTTGTGACGATGAGATAGCATTTTCTTTAATGATCTCACTTAGACCCAATGATTAAGATGCATTTCTACATCGAGAGTCCATGTCATATACTTTTTCCTGTAATGTTGAGCATAACAAATTCTAACTTTGCCAAATTTGACATGGTGGTACTAGAAAAATAACAATGCATTTTATTAGTTAAGTTATAAATTTATTAAAATGGAAATACAAAGTAATGAATAAATTATAAGTACTAAAATTCTTAAAAATAAATAAAAAACACGGGGCGGATATTATCTGATAAATACAAAACTAGTGAGTATAATAACCAAAGTAATTATACAAAATAATCTTGAAAGAATCATCATCTTCTTCTTCGAAAATTTTGATGAAGAAAATTTTTAGGGAGTAAGAGTAAGTTTGGAGTGATTGAATGTGTTTGTAAAATCATATTTATAGAGTAAAAACTAGCTGTTTATAACCGTTACAAAATATATAATAAATAAATGCATGTATATGTAAATTTTATGGTAATAATATGATGTATATAATATTAATAATGTTTAAATAATTATGTATATCACATCAAAATATTATAATGAGGTGTCAGAAACTCCTTTTATATAATACTGTGATATTATACAAATATATAAATAATTATTATGTAACACAATAAAAATGTATAAACATTGAAATAATCACATCACATTATTATAATGAGGTGTCATAGACTCTTTTTATATAATAATATGATATTATTCAAATATATATACAATAAATAAACAGTAACACAATAAAATTATATAAGCAGTGTAATAATATAATTCCATCACGTTATTATAATGAGGTGCCATAGACTCCTTTTATATAATAATATGATATTATATATTAAATATATACATAATAAAAATAAATAAATAGTAAAATTAATATTCTTACTTTTGACTATTGTTACTTTTTCTTTTGTTTTGGAGCTTGAAAAAATATGGAGAACCGAACCTTCGAGTATCATGTTGATAACGTGTCAAAAATAAAAATTTACGATAAAAGTAAAAATCTCAAACTCACAAAATATATTAAACTACACACTTTTATAAAAGTTTGTCTACTCAATTGTGTTCTTCTTCACAAACTGAGAGACCTATTTATAGAATTTATTTGAAAATAATTAAAAAATAAATACATCATCTCACACTAATTTTCAATATTTACAACTCTTATTTTCAACATTCAATAATTTCAACCTTATTTTCAACATGGACTAATTTATTGAATAATAGAATAAATTTTTTATATGAAACTCACATAATTTAATTAATTATATATAGAAAAGCTATGTAATAAAAGACTGAATAAAGTTATCTAATTAATAATGAGTTTCCAAAGTATTAAATAAATTAGTATTATTTGCCTTATGTGTAGAAACCCAACCTAATTAAGTCTTATATGATGTGTCAAAAACTGGTAAGGTTATATAAGGTTATGGTCCCCGAGGCACAAAGAATAACACAGAATATATATGTTACACATATTTTAGATCTCTATCATTCTCCAATCTAAGACAAGAATAAGGTGGTCGATTCTCTATTATCTTGGAATATCCATAGTTCCAACACTAGATCAATAAATGGATTATGGTACGTCTTTACTGTCATTTATATTTTCTGATAATTCGACATGAATTCCTAGCGTGTTGCGATATTTGAATTTAATTACATGATTTATAGATTTATTTTATTAAATCTCCAATAAGTGATATCAGAACCACTTTCGTGTTGAATTTTGAGAATTTTGTTTATTGATTGATCGTGAAAATTTGAATTATTCGATATCTGAAAAATTAATTTATTATTTTTTATGAGTAATTCAAATCAATCTTTTGGGGAAATAAAAATCAGAAAAAATGGCCAAAATTAGAAATTTCCCAAAATTGAATTGTTCAAACCCTAGCATTAAAAGCGATCACAATAAAGAATCCAAATCCAGAAATTTAAGGTGCAGGCCGATCCATCACGTCGGGATGACCATCGTCAGACCACCATCGGGTGGAACCAACCGCAATGGGGCATAAAATCGCGATAAAATCTCGCGATGTTCATATGTTTTTTGTAGATTTTGATCGAATTCATGACATTTTGATGGCAGCTATCGACTTTAAAAGCCAATTATGGTGAAGCCATAACATGGGAGGCAGCAATCGACGGTGGTGACGACCAGATTTTGGCTGAAATCACGTAAGGCTCGCGATCGTTTTTTGAACAAAAACATAAAACGTGACTGGTGATCGATTGATGGTCGGAGATGATAGGGTTTGGATTTGATTTTTTTTGTTGAATTTAAGGTCTTGATTGGTTGTATAATTTTAAACCAGATTTTAAAATCCAGAATTGTGGAGATGCTAGTAAAAACCAGTAGATGCTGGCTTAAGTACAAAAACAGTAGATGTAAATAAACAGAAAACCAGAAGCACTTGTACCGCGCTAAAACCAGTAGCAGCACTTGTAATGCCTCGAGTAAATATCACAAGTTGTTGATTTAGTAATATGAGATTATTAAATAATTAATGATTTTTTAAAGAATAAAATATGACATATGTTGGTCATATGAAGTCCAAATGATTTGAAATTTGGATATAACGTAGAAAAAAGAACAGAGGGTTTTGAGATTTTCTTTTCGATCGTGCGAATTATCGGTATATCCAATCGACGAACCGATTTTAGTTTTGGTATCGTTGACATGAGGTCTTCGATTTGAAGTATAAATTTTATAATTTTGGTGATGTTTTGAAATTCTTCGATTTCTGGAATAAATCTGATAAATTGTTAAATCATACTGAAATTGAATATTGTTGAATAGTGTATGATTTTAACGAAGTAGAGAAGATTATAGTGGTGTTATTTTTAATTTGGTGGCAAGAAGATATATAAGGATCTACATTCTCAGTTTTGGTGGAAGGGAATGAAACGTGATGTGATTGATTTTGTACGTCGATGTCCTAATTGTCAACAGATCAAAGCTGAGAGGAGAAGGCCGGGACGTGAATTGAGGAGTTTAGAAGTACCGACTTGGAAATGGGAGCACATATCGATGGATTTTGTGACTCATTTGCCAAGAAGCTGTAATGCCCGAGAATTTAATTACCGTAATCTGAAATGATTTGGATACGATTACCGTAATCTGAGAGTAATCTGAAATGACTTATTGAATTAATCGCGATAAGTATAGACGGAACGGATCGGACTAGAACACATGAGAAAGGTGTAAATGTGTGTGTGCCAAGAAAGAGCCCCGCGCACATGCGCTGTATGGATTGGCGCACATTCGCGGAGCTGGCCGAGGCTTACGCGCACATGCGCGAGATAATGCGCGCACATGCGCGGCAAGGCCAGTACCATCGGCGCATATGCGCGACAGAGATGGCGCATATGCGCGGGAGGGCCAGTAGGGGTGGCGCATATGCGCGAGTAGGACTTTCGCCGAGACAGTAGGTCTCGCGCATATGCGCGAGTAGCGACCGCGCATATGCGCGAGACGTGTTGCACAAAGGTTGTGCCATTTGCTTTGCATGCACGGAAGGTATGTATATATATATATATATTGGCATGCAATTCTTCAGAATTGGAAGGAGAAAATCGAGGGTTTAGGGAAAAGCTTTGTTCTTTTCTTTAGAAATTGATTTACGAGCAAATCGTTTATCTGAATTGGGATCCGACTTCAGTTCTGAACTCCTCTCGCTACGAGCTACACAAGGACGTAAGTTTTATTACGTTTAGACAAGATTTGAATTTATGATGTTGTTAGAATTGAATATGATTCGGATATGGTGTTTCTACTACCGTAGATATTGTAGAATCGAAGTCAGATTTAGAAACAGATTGTTTATGGAATTGTTATGAATTTTAGAGTTGATTTGATTGAGATTGCTATCAGAATTATGCTGTTATTCATTGTACAGTGTACAGATACTGAGATTTATTAGGAATTCTGGTAGTGTAATTGTGATGTTAAGACTGACGGGGTTACAAGACTGTAGTGTTATGCCGTCTAAACATCAGTTGGTACAGATTGATCAGATTCAGTATTGGTTTCTGTTATCTTGTGATAGTGTTGATGTGATCAGATTTTGTACTGAATTGGGTATTGATCAGAACAGATTGTGTTTTGAGCTACACATTGATACAGTGTATTTATTCTTGTCATTTTAGATTGAAGAAGGATAGACTGGACTTCGAGACCCCGTCTTCCTCAGACGGGGAAGATAAAGGTATAATTCATGTGATATTCGGGAAAAACAACTCAATTGAGATCGCGTTGAGTTTCCCAATAAAATCACATACTAGATTATTGTTTATATTGTTACCTGATTATGCTTTGATTATAGAATTGTATTCAAGCATGTAAGATAATTGTGATATTCAGTTTTGAATATGATTATGCTTGGTTTACGGATTGTTATTCATTGCATTTAAGATAGGAAAGTCTTGACAGTCATTGTCAGACTTCTAGACGTTCGGTGTATCTCAACTTAGGAGTAGCCATTACTCCTATTGCCAGCCGTCGATACAGCTCGGACCGAAGTCTAGGAATAAGACGTACAGTCGCCCCGAGTGGTTGGGTAGGTGACAGCCGGTGACGTCTTATTCACCCCGGGATCCCTAGAGTTATAGTTGAGTCAAGTCTAGACATGATTTGATTAGAACTGCATGCGTATATGAATTGGGTTCATAGATTATGGAACCTATTGTTATTGCTTTCAGTCATGACAGTATGTTTCATGATTTAAATTGTTATATACATGCTTATCTGATTCGAGTTGCATGTTCAGTTAGATTTGATTTCATAGATGATGAAGTCTATTACTATTGTTAGTACTTTTATTCATGACAGCATGTTTCATGAATTATTATGTGTATATGCATGTTTACCATGTTTTATACTGGGATTTATTCTCACCGGAGTTATCCGGCTGTTGTCTTGTTTTGTATGTGTGCATGACAACAGGTGGGGCTGGATCAGGGTCGAGATGACGATGAGAGAAGACGAGTTAGCGTGGTGATTCCGGACTTGTAGCAGACTTGGTTTATTACTGGAATTTAGTAACGGAACCTTAGATTTAAGTTGTACAGTATTGTACCTTTATTCTGAAATGTAGTTTTTATACAGACATGTATATTATTTAGATTCCATTACCTTCCGCAGTTATATTTTAAAAAAAAAAATTTTTAGACCCTGTCTATCAGAACTGATAATTAAATCCCAAAGATGATTAAGAAAAGATTAGCGTCCGGGTCCCCACAACAGGTGGTATCAGAGCGAGGATAGTTCTTTCAGAGCTATAGATTCCTTAGCGATGGATATCGTAGAAGTTAGTTCCTTTAGAGGTTTGATCTTTTAGCTATAGATCTTTTAGCGATAGATCTTTTAGATTGAGATAGTCAGAGTTGATAGATCTTTTAGACTGACTTAGATTAAGATAGAAGAGAATGAGCGGGGTAGAGGAATTTTCTTTCCTTGCATGTCTGTGCTAGCATGAGATTGATTTTCATGTTGATTGACATTGTGATGCTAGCATGAGACTATATGTTACTGCTTTAGGATACATGCTTACCTGATTATATGATTTGAATTGGTATTATGTATTCATAAATATGAATCAGATCGGATTCATGATCAGCAGTAAGATGATCATGATCAGAAAAGATTGGCATAGATTTGTATTATTGGGTTACTAATGTTTGTGGTAATCAGATGTACTTCCCAGAAGGATTTTGGAAATAGGCAGTACTTCGTATGAGCAGCCATATATACCAGAACCGCAGATAGATGCGTCAGCGACTCCGATGGAAACCAAGTTGGCAGAATTTCAGTTATTACAGCCGCCGATTCTGAATGGTATTGAGACATCTGAAGAATGTCAGAACTGGTTTGATGATATGGAGATACTGTTAGGGTTACTTGATTGTACAGATCAGCAGAGGGTTAAATTGGTAAGTTATCAGTTACGAGAGGCTGCCAGAAATTGGTGGATTACGATCAAAAGTATATTAGACCTACGGGGTACGGTGATCACGTGGGAAGTATTTACAACTGAATTATATCAACGATTTTTCTCAGTGTCTTATAGAGAGGACAAAAGAGAGGAATTTGAGAATTTGAGACAAGGTCAAATGAATGTTGAAGACTATGTTGCCAAATTCTCTACGCTACTGCATTTTGCTCCTCAGTTGGCTGGGAATGAAGAAGCTGTAGTGAATCAGTTCGTCAGAGGATTGAATTCAGAGATAGTAGCATTGATGAATGTACAGCAACCTTATCATTTTGCTGGTGTCTTAAGTAAAGAGAAGAGAGCGGAGGCCAGTCTGACTAGACAATTGAGAAGGTTGTGTATGCAGCAACCTCAGACACAGCAATCCCCTCGCCGATTTGATCGTGGCAGTACAAGTGGAAAGGAAGAGTTACTGAAAGTTCGGAAGCAACCGTTCAAGAGATTTGGAAGTGGTTCCTCTAGCTCTAGTGGATCCAGTTCGCATTATACGGGAGTGTATTGCAGGAATTGTGGAGGGAGACACTCCACAGAGCAATGCCAAGGAGTGCTTGGTAGATGCAATAATTGTAGACATCATGGGCATTTTGCTAGAGTGTGTCCTCAGAAGGGTTCCCAAAGATTCCAGGGAGCAGGACCATCGGGTGGCAATGCGTGAAAAACAGACCCCGTAGTTACAACAGGTACCATTCTTTATGATTATATTGCATACGTATCGATATATACTAATGCATTCTTTATGAGTATCTGTGAATGAGTAGTATGGAGATATGTTGTATCTGTTGGGTCTGGGTATACGGTAGTATTGATTCCTTGACTGTTGAGGAATATGTTGATATCAGAAATTTCTGTGACATATTATATACTACAGGTAGATAAGGATGAGATTGGATTAGATTATGATGTACTTGTTTTATCTGATTTTGATAGCATGATTGATATTTATATGCTGAACAAGTACTGAAATATCGTAGCATGTGTTCCAGAAATAGTAAGATTAAGACCAGATCTAGTTGATAAATGAGGATTTTAGATCCAGAAGTCCTTAGAAAATTGTAGGGTTTAGGACTCGATTATTACAGAAAGGAACAGATGGCATCCTTATGTATTCAGTAGATCCACTGAAATCGAGCCTAAAATTTGATAGTAAGATAATAGTTAACTGGTGTTTTCTTAGATAAGATATCAGATGGGTTCTCTATCAGAAAGAATTGAAAGAATTGACAGATTAAAGTATGGGCTAAGGAATCCAGTTGATGTGTATTTCTCTTGAAGACATTTTAGTTCTGTTTCTAGATTGACAGATTATGTGTTCAGGGGTATTTTGAAGAATTATGTTTGTTATATCTATGATTCCGGGATATATCCACAGCATCTGATTGTTTATATTGAATATTTGAAGACTGGGTTAAATATTCCGAGAACTGTGATTATTGTATACAGCAATGGGTCAGGTATGGATCCGAATGCAGTTATTGATACAGGTTTATATTCAGACTATGTGGTATCAGGAATGTCAGAATTAGCAGAATGTCAGATATGTCAGAACTTTCTTATATGATTTGGACAGATTATCTTATTCTGATTATCTTTTTCTTGTATTGCTTTACATCTGCTGAGTATTGTTATGATTTTAAATCAGTATTTGAGACATCTTATATTGTTTGGGAGTATATTCTATTTGCAGATGAAATATAGCAGTTGATCTGGACAGTATGAAGATTGGTCAGCCGGCCAGAATCTATTATGTTTTGAGTTTTCTTAAACTCACTAGATCAGCATAGGATATTTCTATTCTGAGTTTGATTTGATGTTATTGTAATTATTATTCAGTGTGGGATACTATGCAGTTCCAATTGTATCAGAGTTGTTTGTGGGAAATACAGTAGTCCCGAACGGTGATCAGAATTTTCAGACCTGTATTTTGTTGATCAGATCAATATAACATCTATATGATTTTGCGTTTTCTATGGGTTTGGTGATTGTGATGAAGTTTGCACTTGTGATAAATTATATCATAAGCTTTTTCTCTCAGACTTGTTACAGATTGACAGGTAGTCAGCGTGTAGTAGTCAGATATTGAAAGATATTGATAGAACTCTAGTGCTGGATGTTAGCACTAGTTATCAAGATAGTGCAGAAGGAATAGATGTAGGAAACCAATGTCGGATGATGACGATTGATATTTGGAACCGAAGATGGAATATGTCCTTAATTGGAATAAACAGATGGAATAGCAATTACAGGTGGTATTGCTTTGTTATGGATTGCAATTGGCGTATACGGGTGTTGTATAGCCAGTAATATGGGATTGATTCGGCTAGTGAAATGAGTTTGGATGTTAAACTCTGTTATACAGTTCTTCTGAAAGATTTGGTTTGATGATTGGTGAGTTCGAGGACGAACTCAGATCTAAGAGGGGGAGAAATGTAATGCCCGAGAATTTAATTACCGTAATCTGAAATGATTTGGATACGATTACCGTAATCTGAGAGTAATCTGAAATGACTTATTGAATTAATCGCGATAAGTATAGACGGAACGGATCGGACTAGAACACATGAGAAAGGTGTAAATGTGTGTGTGCCAAGAAAGAGCCCCGCGCACATGCGCTGTATGGATTGGCGCACATGCGCGGAGCTGGCCGAGGCTTACGCGCACATGCGCGAGATAATGCGCGCACATGCGCGGCAAGGCCAGTACCATCGGCGCATATGCGCGACAGAGATGGCGCATATGCGCGGGAGGGCCAGTAGGGGTGGCGCATATGCGCGGAAATAATGGCGCATATGCGCGAGTAGGACTTTCGCCGAGACAGTAGGTCTCGCGCATATGCGCGAGTAGTGACCGCGCATATGCGCGAGACGTGTTGCACAAAGGTTGTGCCATTTGCTTTGCATGCACGGAAGGTATGTATATATATATATATATATATATATTGGCATGCAATTCTTCAGAATTGGAAGGAGAAAATCGAGGGTTTAGGGAAAAGCTTTGTTCTTTTCTTTAGAAATTGATTTACGAGCAAATCGTTTATCTGAATTGGAATCCGACTTCAGTTCTGAACTCCTCTCGCTACGAGCTACACAAGGACGTAAGTTTTATTACGTTTAGACAAGATTTGAATTTATGATGTTGTTAGAATTGAATATGATTCGGATATGGTGTTTCTACTACCGTAGATATTGTAGAATCGAAGTCAGATTTAGAAACAGATTGTTTATGGAATTGTTATGAATTTTAGAGTTGATTTAATTGAGATTGCTATCAGAATTATGCTGTTATTCATTGTACAGTGTACATATACTGAGATTTATTAGGAATTCTGGTAGTGTAATTGTGATGTTAAGACTGACGGGGTTACAAGACTGTAGTGTTATGCCGTCTAAACATCAGTTGGTACAGATTGATCAGATTCAGTATTGGTTTCTGTTATCTTGTGATAGTGTTGATGTGATCAGATTTTGTACTGAATTGGGTATTGATCAGAACAGATTGTGTTTTGAGCTACACATTGATACAGTGTATTTATTCTTGTCATTTCAGATTGAAGATGGATAGACTGGACTTCGAGACCCCGTCTGAGGCAGACGGGGAAGATAAAGGTATAATTCATGTGATATTCGGGAAAAACAACTCAATTGAGATCGCGTTGAGTTTCCCAATAAAATCACATACTAGATTATTGTTTATATTGTTACCTGATTATGCTTTGATTATAGAATTGTATTCAAGCATGTAAGATAATTGTGATATTCAGTTATGAATATGATTATGCTTGGTTTACGGATTGTTATTCATTGCATTTAAGATAGGAAAGTCTTGACAGTCATTGTCAGACTTCTAGACGTTCGGTGTATCTCAACTTAGGAGTAGCCATTACTCCTATTGCCAGCCGTCGATACAGCTCGGACCGAAGTCTAGGAACAAGACGTACAGTCGCCCCGAGTGGTTGGTAGGTGACAGCCGGTGACGTCTTATTCACCCCGGGATCCCTAGAGTTATAGTTGAGTCAAGTCTAGACATGATTTGATTAGAACTGCATGCGTATATGAATTGGGTTCATAGATTATGGAACCTATTGTTATTGCTTTCAGTCATAACAGTATGTTTCATGATTTAAATTGTTATATACATGCTTATCTGATTCGAGTTGCATGTTCAGTTAGATTAGATTTCATAGATGATGAAGTCTATTACTATTGTTAGTACTTTTATTCATGACAGCATGTTTCATGAATTATTATGTGTATATGCATGTTTACCATGTTTTATACTGGGATTTATTCTCACCGGAGTTATCCGGCTGTTGTCTTGTTTTGTATGTGTGCATGACAACAGGTGGGGCTGGATCAGGGTCGAGATGACGATGAGAGAAGACGAGTTAGCGTGGTGATTCCGGACTTGTAGCAGACTTGGTTTATTACTGGAATTTAGTAACGGAACCTTAGATTTAAGTTGTACAGTATTGTACCTTTATTCTGAAATGTAGTTTTTATACAGACATGTATATTATTTAGATTCCATTACCTTCCGCAGTTATATTTTTAAAAAAAAAATTTTTAGACCCTGTTTATCAGAACTGATAATTAAATCCCAAAGATGATTAAGAAAAGATTAGCGTCCGGGTCCCCACAGAAGCACTGGAACTATTGATGCTATTTGGGTGATTGTTGATCGATTGACGAAAGTTGCACATTTTATACCCTATAGCATGAGTAGTACGTACTTGAAGATGGCACAGTTGTATATACGAGACATCGTACGTTGCATGGGATTCCAGTGTCTATTATTTCTGATAGAGATCCTCGATTTAATTCTCATTTCTGGGAAGGATTGCAGACTGCGATGGGACAGAGTTGAGATTGAGTACGGCTTATCCTCCACAGACAGATGGTCAGACTGAGCGTACTATTCAGACGCTGGAGGATATGTTGCGTGCTTATGTTATGGATTTTAAATCTGTTTGGCAGTCATCTATTTCATTGGTGGAGTTTGCGTATAACAATAGTTATGAGAGTAGTATTCAGATGACTCCATTTGAGGCATTGTATGGGAGACGTTATACTGGGATGATGTTGATCGAGCTGCAGTTACCGGTCCTGATATGATTCATGAGATGGAACAAAAAGTAAAGTTGATACAACAACAATTGAAAGCAGCGCAAGATAGACAGGCCGCATATGCCAATAAAAGACGAAGACCCTTAGAGTTTCAGCAGGGCGATCGAGTATTTTTGAAAGTTTCTCCTTTTCGTGGCACAGTGCGACCACCACATGTGACGCCCCAAACCTCGCCACGTAATCATACAACATGTGACGTCATATGCATAAAAATTTTCTTTGCGACGACGTAATAATATAATGCATATATGACAAAATAGTGCAATCACCACACTATATACATCAGTGCAGCAGAAATAGTATAATAAATACACACACAACTCAAATAAAACAATAAACTATATTGTCTCTATCTACTATCAACTACAGGACTGTTTGACTAGACACACCTAGTCCTTCGAAGTTTGCAACTAAAAAAACATCTAAATATTAGCGACGGTTTGTGATAAATCCGTCGCTACATATTAGCGACGGTATTTAAATTTAGCGACAGTTTGCAACTGTAACGACGGTATTTAACTTTAAAACCGTCGCTAAAATCTGCGTAAAAATAAAAAAAATTACTTTTTTAATTTAGTTAATTTTTAAAAAAACTTCAATACACCTATGATAAATAAACTCATGATCTTAATTAAAACACTTAAAAAATTAATCAAAAATTGAAACAAAAAAATGTAGTTAAAATCGTATAAGAAAGAAAAATTTTAGGTGTTGTAAAATAGTATGTAAAAAAAGTGGAACAGAAATCGGATATTTATAAACAGTTTGCGGCTTCTACCGATGGTTTCCCAAGACACCGTCGCTATTGGCGACGGTTTAAATATAATTGTCGCTGATTTACTTCAATTAGCGACAGTTTACTCAAAACCGTCGCTAAGAGCGATAGTGTTTTATTATACTGTCGCCGATTTAAAATGACGACGGTTATTATAAACCGTCGCAATATTTAAAATAGCGACGGTTACTCTAACACCGTCGCTAATTTAAGATTTCGCAACATTTTCCACGGCGTGCTATCAATGCAAGCCGTGAATGCACAAGGTATTAACAGCGCACATTATAGCACGCTGCGGATAGTATATAATATTACTTTCCGCAGCATGCTTTTAATGTACGCCGTTAATGTATGTGTTATTAACGGCGCGCATTAAAAGCACGCTGCGGAAAGTATATAATATTTACAGCACACATAAATGCACGTTGTAGATATTACTTTCCGCAGCGTGCTTTTGATGCACGCCGTTATTTCCGTCAAGTACAACAATATTAACAGCGCACATATTGATGCACGCCGTTAAAAACACTATTCGCAGCGTGCTTTTAATGCACACTGTTGATAACGTGCTGCGGAAAATCATTTTTCTTGTAGTGTTCACTCTATCATGTCTCACGGCATAATCCTGTGACATGTCCAACAGAAACAGCCCCCAAAGGCTGAGCATACACAACAATCATCATCGTAATACATAACAGTTATTTTAACAACATAATAAGATATAACTGAAATGATAACAGAAATACCCCCTTTGCCGTTTCTGGACAATTAGCCATCAAGAACCTCAACAAAATCACACTGCAACAATAACATCGACGATACGTCGCACCCTAACTCCGACGACAGCAATATCGTCGAACGAACAACAACATCGACGATACGTCGCACCCCAATACCGGCGACATCAATATCATCGAACGAATAACATCGACGATACGTCGCACCCCAACTCCGGCGATTGCAATATTGTTGAACGAACAACATCAACGAGACGTCTCCCAACAACGATAGCCAACACCATCAACAATAATAAACAACAACAAATATAATATCAAATCACCCATATCCAGTGATTTACCATCGTTCAACGTAATAGTATTCATCATTACTAAACAATAACAACATATGCTCGTACGTCAACACGTACCTGATAATCGAGTATATATACAATCTGGCTATTTCTTTGATCCTGAGGCGTGTGATGTATCTAAATAATTCAACAACAATTATCAGATAATTGTCACCGTATCAACACAATCATAACAGCCTCAATATACAACATCAAATAGCCCAACAACAATTAATTCAACAAAATATAAAACTCGATTATAAATTTGTATTGTTCAACAATTTAATATTTTGGTGTATTTAATTCACAATACTACCATCCAATACACCCTAATTAATTTACTTCAAATAATAGGCTATTTTACAACATTCGTCAAATTACGAAAACTTTATATCAACGTGTAGCTTATACTTAGTAGACTCCAAATATAGAACCAGAATTAATAACAACTGAAAAACAACTCTCCAATCTCAATCCAATGATTAAAAATCCCTAATTAAAACAAATTAGGAATAATTCAAAATAACACCACTATAATCTTCTCTACTTCGTTAAAATCATACAATATTCAACAATCTTCAATTTCAGTATGATTTAACAATTTATCAGATTTATTCCAGAAATCGACGAATTTCAAACATCACCAAAACTATAAAATTTATACCTCAAATCGAAGACCTCGTGTCAACGATCCCAAAACTGAAATCGGTTCGTCGATTGGAAAAACCGATAAGTCGCACGATCGAAAAGAAAATCTGAAAACCCTCTGTTCTTCTTTCTCTCGCTTCGTTGATATATCTGTTCCTTTATTTGGAACAGTTCGTGGAATTCAATTTGATTGAATTCCAACGATTCAATTTTTTTTTATTTTTTCAAAATAATATAATATAATATATAATATTTAACATTTTAACACCGGTACATCCTTTTGGACCAGTCAAACGATCAAATTTTTCAAAACTCAAAACATGAAACTTCTATATCTTTGAGTTTTCTACGTTATATCCTAAATTCAAATCATTTGGACTTCATATGACCAACATATGTCATATTTTATTCTTT
Source organism: Primulina eburnea (assembly GCF_022965805.1). Taxonomy (NCBI): domain Eukaryota; kingdom Viridiplantae; phylum Streptophyta; class Magnoliopsida; order Lamiales; family Gesneriaceae; genus Primulina; species Primulina eburnea. The sequence continues at coordinate 7,600,008 of NC_133117.1, forward strand.
AAAAAATCATTAATTATTTAGTAATCTCATATTACTAAATCAACAACTTGTGATATTTACTCGAGACATTACAGCACTTATCAAGTACTGCTTAATCTACTTAACAAGTAACTTCTTAGCTAAAACCAGAACTAGAAGGAATACAAAACTCGAAATAAAGTCTAGCAGAATTTTGCGAATCTCAAGTCTTTAAATATTACCGTTGATCTATTAACGTGATACTAGCATTTATTGCTTCATTAAATGCCATTAAATGCTGTACGAGAACATTTAAGATGGCTTACCATTTTTGGTATGAACTGAGACTGATTGCTTTAATGTATTCTGCAGGGTCCATTTTCAGCAATAAAGCTGAGCCACTGAAAAGTCAAAAAGCCGTTCAGTTTTTAGAACGTTGGAGAAAGCCTATATATAGAGACGAAGGACTTTCCAAGAAACAAGAAGTGAACGAATCTCAATCAGAAAAATATCATTCGAGCATCGCTAAAACTTTCAGTTATCTTAAAAGCTCAACACTGAAAAAGCAGCACACGCTTCATTGCATACTTTTGATCATTCGAGATCATATTGTGCTAGCTGTTTTCGTTATCTCTTCTTAAGCTATTCACTTCACTATCTCTTTAATAGAAGAATTTGTAACTGGAAAAGAGTCATTTCCAGAACTTAATATCATTCAAGTAGTTGAGTTTTAAAACTATGAGTTTCAGTAGGCGAAGGGTAAGTTCTGTTGAAGTGGGTGTGTACAACTGTTGTACTGTATTCACCAAAGTCTTTTAGTGATACCTTCTGGAAACAGAAGAAGGGCAGACGTGGAGGATTCATCTTCGAACTTCCAGAAACAAACCCTGTGCCATCTACTGCTTTTCTGTTTTACTATTTTTCACCCACTAACCAATAGATCGTTTCCGCACATTATCTTGTGATCTGCTGGTCTTTAAATTTGAACAAAGAATCGCTAGCATCTCTAATAGGATTCTAGCACATCATTCTGAAAAAAATCGATTAAGTTTGCCGCTCCCTTCTAAACTCAACCCGATCCTCAACAAGTGGTATCAGAGCTTGTTATTCTTGTTCTGAAAAATATTTAACAGACATGGCTCATTTCAGCAAAATTCCAATGTTCTCAAAAGAAGACTTTGATGACTGAAAAATCAGAATGCAAGCTCATCTTGCGGCTCAAGATGATGACATGTGGTATGTCATCACAGATGGTCCATTAAAGATCTTAAAGCCAAATCCAGCTGTTGCTATCACCGAAGGTGCACCTCAGATGCTGGAAAAACGAAGATATGAATGGACAAGTGAGGACAAGAAGAAAGCCAATCTTGACAACGTTGCAAAGGACATTCTGTACAAGACATTCGACAAAAATACCTTCAGCAAAATCAAGATGTGTCCTACTGCCAAGGAAATATGGGAAAAATTGATTCAGATATGTGAAGGAAAAGAAGAAACTACGGAAAACAAACTGTCTGTAGCCATGCAGAAGTTTGAGAATATGAAGATGAAGACTGGAGAAACTATGAATGAATTTGATGAACGCTTCAGCAGTCTTGTCAATGAACTCTCAGCTCTTGGGAAAGATTTTGGCAACAGAGAAATTGCATTAAAAGTAATGAGAGCCCTACCCAGAGAATGGGACGTCAAAACGATGGCAATGAGAGCTTCCAGGGATCTAAACAAGATAGAACTACATGACTTGTTCTTAGATATGAAGGCATATGAGTTTGAACTTGAAGTTCGAAGTGGAGAAGAGCCAGTAGCAATTCCACCAACCAAAGCTCTCGCAGCTACTGTTAACTCTACTGCTACAGTTGCCCCCAAGTTCATCTTCTGCTACTGCTATAGAAAGTACTTCTGAGAGAATCGCTGAACAGATAAGCAATGACGCAATGTCATTATTTGTTAAGAAGTTTTCCACATTCATGAGAAAGAATCACAGAACATTTCAAAGTCCCAACCACAACTTCAAAAAGGAATCACCATCTGGTGATATGGCATGCTTTAATTGCGGCAAAGTTGGACACTTCATTGCCGATTGTCCAAAACCAAAGAAGGATGACCAGAAGAAGAAGGGCGTCAAACGCAATGATAAAAAGACCAGAAGAGACAGAAATGCAATGATTGCAGAAGAAAGTAAGTCCAAATGGGCAGACTCAAGTTCCGAATCTTCTGGTTCTGAAAGCCATTCAAGTGACAGTGATGAAGATGAGATCAAATGTCTGATGGCAAAAACTGAATCAACCTCGACATCCGGAGAGGTATTTGACCTTGACTCTGATGAATTTACACGCATTGATTTAGTCAAAGCATTACACGACATGGTAGAAGAGTATTCAAGACTTTCTCAATCATTCGAGGAAGTTAAGATTGAAAATCAGAATTTAAGAGATCAGAACAAGTAAACAGCTGTAATGATTTACAAGTTGAGATGAGTAAATTAAAAACTGAGAATGAAAGAGTAAAAGCAGATTACAAGACGATGCTCTCTGAAAACCAGAAGTTATCGCTACTGGTGAATGCTTGGAACAAGTCCTCTATTTCACTCGAAAAGATGCAAGAGTTACAAAAACAATCTGGAGACAGGAGTGGTCTCGGATTTTGTAATGATGAAGGCATTTTTGAAACGAATACTAAGCCAAAACTGGATATGTGCAAAGGGAAGTATATTAATTTTGTGAAATCCAGTGTGGTACAGAAACTAGAAGTACCTACTGCTTCAATTGAAAGGAATGTAAATTAGATGAACAAAAGGATGCATTATGGTCTGGGTTATGTTAAACCTAAGGAAAGAGTTGACCAGAGTTCTGGATCCAGTAGAGGATTCAACTCAGGAGGACAACCTCCTATGAAGGTTAAAAACTACCAGTACTACAATTCTAGACCTGTTCAGAAGAGATACAGGCCAGACAACAGAAACAGAAGAGAAGAACAAATTGCTAAGATGCATAATGTTAGAAATAACAGACCCTTTGTTGCACACACCTCCATGGATACCCGAAGTACAAGAATTGTACAAATGTGGGTTCCAAAGGGACTAATAAGGCTTGGACCCAAGTAGATTGGGTACCAGATACTAAAATTTGTGTTTTCAGGTACAGGTGAAGAAAGCCAAGATTAGCAGCTCAACATGGTATTTGGACAGTGGATGTTCCAAACATATGACTGGACAGAAGAGTCTACTATCAGAATTAGTGAGTTGTGTTGGACCAGAGATAACCTTTGGGGACAACTCAAAAGGTAAACCGTGGGTAAGGTAAGATTATCCATGGTAACATCACTATTAAGGATGTGCTCTTAGTTGAAAATCTTTGTTATAATTTGATCAATATTAGTCAATTATGTGATAATGGATTTTCAGTAGCTTTCCAGAAGCACACTTGCACAGTTAAAAATGCTGATGACTCTACTGTTTTAACCGGAGTTAGAAAAGGCAACACCTATAAAATTTCATGGAGCATAGATCATATCATTGCTCCTACATGTTTAGTTGCATCTAAACACTGGCTGTGGCACAAGAGATTGAATCACCTGAATTTCAAGTCTATCAACAATCTCAGAAAGCAGAACTTAGTCGATGGATTGCCAGACATAAATTTTGTTAAGAATCATGTGTGTTCTGCATGTCAACTTGGTAAGCAAGTAAGATCTAGTTTCAAAAATAAAGGCAGCAAATCATCCTCAAGATGTCTAGAATTATTGCATATGGATTTATTTGGTCCAATCCCTATCATGAGCTTAGGGGGAATGAGATACACCCTTGTTGTTGTTGATGATTTCTCTAGATTTACTTGGGTAATCTTTCTTGCTGGAAAAAATCAAACCAGTAGCCTTTTGATCAAACTTCTAAAAAGGTTCAAAATGAAAAATCAGTTTCTTTCATTAGAATCAGAAGTGATCGAGGTACTGAATTTACTAACAAGACTCTTGAGATATATCTAGATGAACAGGGCATTCATCATGAATATTCAGCTGCCAGGACGCCCCAACAAAATGGAGTAGCTGAGAGGAGAAGCAGAACACTTAAAGAAGCTGCTAGAACAATGCTAGCAGATGCAGACATCTCTCAGCGCTTCTGGGCAGAAGCTATTAATACTGCTTGCTACACACAAAACAGAACAATGATCAACAAGAGGAATAATTAGACTCCTTAGGAAATATGGACAGGGAGTAAACCGAATGTATCTTATTTTCATGTTTTCAGTTGTAGATGCTTTGTGAATAATAATGGTAAAAATCATTTAGCTGCATTTGATTCAAAATCTGATGCTGGAATATTTCTTGGATACTCAGCAGTTAGTAAGGCATTTAGAATTTTCAATAATAAAACACTCAATGTTGAAGAATCTATTCATGTTGTCTTTGATGAAGACAGTATTGCTCCCGAAACATATCTAATCTAAGTAACAGGTTAGACAGGGTTCATCTGGAACTAGACAGTGAAGATGAGGCAGAAGCAAGTGTCAAGGATATTAAAAATCCACAACCAGACATTCATATGGCAGAACCAGCAGCTCACATTCCAGAACCAGCAGCTGATATTTCAAAACAATCTACTGCTTTACATAGAGATAATCTAAATCCTTTTATTTTGAGAAAATCTGTAATGCACATGGGCTTTTCCCAATTGGGCTTAAGACCCCTCATGGTTATCCCATTACCCATTACTCATAGAACTTCTCTAGCCCAGGCACTGGAGTTTTTACCTCCCCAGGATTAGAACCCAAGACCTCCTGGACTTATATAGATCTTGGCAGCAATCCTGGTACCAGTTGATCTAGTAGCTCATACCCTTGGTATCCCTTTATTATTGGATCTCCATATCTCCTAACCATTATTCCCCCTCCCCATTCACAAAATTCAGAGTATTTTTGAGAGAAAAATCGTGGCTAGCACTAGAGAAAATAAGAGAGAAAAATCGAGCAAGAAGCAAGATAAGAAAGCGCTCCACCTCCTCTGCGCTGGATCGTCTCATTCTTTCGTTTCCTTTCAAAACGAAACCAGGCATGCATATATTCTTCCTTGACTCTTCAATCAAGTCGTATTATCATTTATTTTCATTACATGATCATGTTTTGATAAGCAAAAACCGAAATATATCAAGAACATTTTGAAATAAAACATGCAGATTTTTTCGGTTCTTTTTTGTGCTTCACGGGTTGCTTTGTTTTGTGGGTTTCAGGTATTTGTTCGGTTCCAGGCTCCCAAGTTGACATCTAGACATATTCTAGGATGGTTTAGGACCATGTTGATCCATTAGTTAAGCCCCATGCATGATGGAAACCGAAAATGACAGCAACTTTCCATTCTTGCCACTTGAGTCTTCGAAAAATTCTGTTTTTATGTCAAGGGAAAAGTTTCTGATCATGGCTGCCCAAAAGGCCTATATCCATGGTTAGATCACTTCCCTAGCATGTCTATGGCGTGACTAAGTCTCCCTTTTGGTGGCTTGGTCCATGGTTAATCGGTTTTTACATAAAACTCAAGAACAGCCCACCCCCCACTTTCGCCCCTCTCATTTTACAGCATGTATGGTTCGGTTTTGGTGGTTTGGTGTGAATCTTGGTTGGCCTATGGCCCTTAGCCACGGTTCATACCATACCCCAAGATGTCTAGATCGTGTCATGGTCAATCAAATGGCCACTGGAACGATACGAGACAGCAAGCGAAGCACAACACCACACACACATGCAAGGTGTTCTTGGTTGGAGTTTTTCTGGTGTTTGCTGAATGGTGCGAATTGTGGCTGGTCTAGGGCCCATAGCCATGGTTCAAATCATTCTTTAGGATGTTGGTAAGAGGTTCTGGTCGGTGGTTCAAGCCCCAATGGCCATTAGCCTCGCAAACGACACAAGCAACCCAAGCGCAGCTGCTGGAATTTCTGGACAGCAGCTTGCTGCGACGGTTCAGTGGCTCGTTCGAGTTCTCGGTTGGCTTTTAACCTATGGCCTTGGACTGACAGTGCCTCATTGAGTTGGGAAGGTCATGTTTTTGACCGTTTGTCATTCGGATAATTTTTGAGGTCGTACGAGAATTTACGGTGCGATGTGCCAAATTGACTCTCGAAAGAGCGTTTCATGTTTTGGCCTCCATTCACCTAGATTTCGGCCCTCACCATTTTAGGAGAATTATTTTATCATTTTAGGCGTATTTTAATCATGACTACATGATGGTTCAGTGTAATAGCCGAGCCCGGTGTACGGTACGGTTTAAGCTTTACTTGTTTATTTGGGTTATGTGATTAGATGTTAGAGTTGTGTTTTGGGCCATAGTATTATTGGTTATTATTGTTTTGAGGTATTAGATGTTGTTGATTGTTCGTTTCAGTGTTTCGGATCGATTTTAGTTGTTTGAGTACTGTTCATTGCCGTGGCTAGAGTGCACCCGCGCTCTTAGAGGAGTGCCCCCGCGGTGTACTGTTCATCATTTTGGAATTTGAAGGCCGTGGCATCACCGCACCCGCGGCAGTGTAAGCACCGCACCCGCGGTGAGACCGCACCCGCGGTAATTGCAGCACCGAACCCGCGGTCATCGTGCATGGGAATTTTGTTGGAATGCCGTGAGCTTAGCGCACCCGCGGTGCTTGTGTGACCGCACCCGCGGTGTAAGTATGGGCAAGTTTTTAAGTTGCTTTTTGGGAGTTGTTGGCCATACCTACCTTATCTTCTATCTTTATTCTCGATTTTCCTCTCTAGAACAAGGGTTTTCCTCCATTTCTTTTGCTTCCTACCTTTGATTCTTGGAGTTATTTGGATTTCCGACTTGAGATCGACGTTCTCCGTGGTATAAGGAAGCTTAGGTAAGTTTTTGGTGCGATTCTATCATGGTTTTTGGAGATGAGTTGTTATAGGTTGATGTATTGGTTGGTTCTATGGATTATTTAACTTGTATTTTTGGATATAGAATTGATTTTGGTGTTGTTTTTGGATTATTGTTGTAGGTGGTGTACCAAGAGCTAAGTTTGAGGTGTTCTATTGGTTTGTAAGTGGAATTTCATCCTTTTTGCTCACATGATATTATATGTATTGTGTTTTAAAGGTTTCAAAGTGTTATTCCCTTCCATTGATCCATTGTTATGTATTGATTTCATTGTTTATCTATTGGAGGCATTGATGTCTCACTATTGTTAAAAAGGGAATACAAGAGAAAAGATAGAGATTGCGAAACGACGGCTTTAAATGATATTCAGAGTTCAAATGTTTTATTGGATTGATTAATCATAGTCAGAGCATTGCATGCAATTAGATGATCATCGACCATAGGCTTTTATCCCTCAGAGTTATCGGTTTATATCGATAGGGATATTAGCACCAGAGCAGAGATACTATTGATATCAATCCAACCAGAGAAAAGAGAATACCATCTTATTGCTATCTTATTGATATGCTATTGCTACAGTTATTGCTACAGTATTCATGTTTCAGAGTTGATGGTATTTATGATTTCAAAGCCATGTTTTACAGAGTATATTGTATCATTGCTATGTTAGAGTTCCACTTGCTGAGATTTATTCTCATTTCAGTTATTTTCATGTGATGCAGATAAGAGTGACCGACCAGGACAGTGATCGTGGATGGGGGTTATATGCATACACCGTTGGAAGGAAGATTATTTTGTATCATTTTGGGACATGATCATAAGAATGATTATTTTGTATTTTGTATATCATTTGAATGATCATGTATTTATTTTGTAAACATTTTTATGAAATGTATTTTGAAACTCCTTCCATATTTTTAAGAAAATTTTATTTCCGCTGTATTATTTTAATGTTACGGGTCAGGGTGTCACATTTAGTGGTATCAGAGCGGTGTTCTTCGGACCAATGCATATGACTTCGTCTACTTTCAACTGTCCGGGTATGTTTTCTTGCATCTATCCATTGTTATATATTGATTGGTGTCTTGTGAGCAATTGTAGAGTATGCCTCCTAAGCGTAAGGTGGCAGAGGGTGAGGATAGTTCTTCCTCGAGAGTTGTTGACGAGTTCGGCAAGTTGCTTAAGGAGCAGGCCAAAGTGCATAGCGATCAGATTCAGCAGTTGCTCCGATTGCAAGGAGCAGGACAGGGTCGAGGCCAAGTGAGAGGTCAGGTTGCTCAGGCTGTTGGCACTGATGCCGTCTTTTCTGCTTTCAAGAGAATGGATCCACCGGAATTCGCAGGTAGCACCGATCCTCTAGTTGCTGTCGAGTGGGTCAAGGCGCTTGAAGCTATCTTCGATCATCTCCAGTATGAGGACAAAGACATGATCAGTTGTGCCATTTTCATGTTGGTTAAGGCTGCCCGCATTTGGTGGAATGCCACGAAAGTTGGAGTTGATGTTGCGACACTGAAGTGGTCAGAGTTCACTGATCTGTTCTATGATAAGTATTTCCCCGATGCACTTCGAGCGAGGAAGGTTACGGAGTTCTTGGAGCTTCGTCAGGGGAGCTTGGATGTTGGTGAGTACATTCTTAAGTTTGAGGAGGGTTGCTTGTTTGCTCCTTACATTGCTTCCAATGACAAAGATAAAGGCGCTCATTTCATTCGAGGCCTTAGAGCTGAGATTCGTCGTGATATCAACATGTCCAAGGCTGTTACTTTCAAGGAGATCGTGTCCAAAGCTTTGTTGGCTGAGCAGGATGAGAAGGACATCGCCAGGGAGAGGCAAGAGAGGCATCAAGCTGTTGCTCAGAGAGGCCAGGGTTCTAATCAGAGGGGCAGGGATCGTTTCAAGGGCAAGGGCAAGATGGAGCCGAGTCCTAGACCACCGCCAGTTCCAGTTGATCCCGAGAAGCCACTGTGTCCGAAGTGTGGCAAGCATCATAGGGGAGAGTGCAGATTTGGCACTCATACTTGTTATCGTTGTGGCACGGCAGGCCACGTTGCCAGGAATTGTCCACAAGGAGCTAGCCAAAGGAAGGTGCAGGGTCGTATCTTTTCGATGACCAAGGAAGGTATTAATCATGATTCTTCATTGATCTCTAGTACTATTTTGATTTCAGGCAGAGTAGCTACGACTTTGATAGATACTGGTGCTACTCATTCTTTTATGTCTGAATTGTTTTTGAGATCTTTGGGTATAGTTCCTTCTGTTCTTCCCCTCCAGCTTAGTGTTGTTTTGCCTTCGGGGGACGTGTTGTGCCCGACATCGATTGTGTTTGCGTGCCCTGTTCGTATTGAGGAGCGAGTTGTCTTCGCTGATTTGATTGTTATCCCTATGGTTGCCTTTGATGTTATTCTTGGCATGGATTGGCTTTCAACTTACCGTGCAGTTATCGATTGTGTTGCTAAGAAGGTGACTTTTGCAGATGGTGGCCAGGGAGGAGCTCTCGCCAGCTCAGGTACTTCGCTGGTCCTTCCTTTTATTTCTTGTCTTGAGGCTGAGAGATTGCTGTGTAGAGGTTGCGATGGGTTTCTTGCTTCTATTGTGGATGTTGATGGTATGGTTAAGTTGAATATTGATGATATTGATGTTGTGAGGGAGTTTGCTGATGTGTTTGAGGATGCTGTTCCGGGTTTGCCGCCGGACAGAGATGTTGAGTTTTCGATCGATTTAGCTCCATGTACGGTTCCTATCTCTAAGGCTCCGTACCGGATGGCTCCTACTGAGATGAAGAAGTTGAAGGCGCAGTTGCAGGATCTTCTACATAAGGGTTTCATTCGTCCGAGTTCTTCGCCTTGGGGAGCTCCGGTTCTTTTTGTTAAGAAGAAGGATGGATCTTTGGGGCTGTGTATCGACTACAGGGAGCTTAACAAAGTGACTGTCAAGAACAAGTATCCGTTGCCACGGATAGATGATTTGTTTGATCAGCTCCATGGTTCCACTGTGTTCTCGAAGATTGATCTTCGGTCTGGCTACTATCAGTTGAAGGTTAGGGAGTCTGATGTCCCTAAGACGGCTTTCAGGACCAGGTATGGTCATTTTTAGTTTCTTGTGATGTCGTTTGGTTTGACCAATGCCCCTTCAGTCTTCGTGGACCTGATGAACCGTGTGTTCAAGCCGTTCTTGGATAGCTTCGTCATTGTATTTATCGACGATATCTTGATCTATTCCAAGTCCAGAGAGCTTCATGTCGAGCATCTCAGAGTTGTTCTTCAGTTTTTGAGAGAGAGGAGACTGTTTGCCAAGCTGAAGAAGTGTGAGTTTTGGCTGGATCAGATTTCTTTTCTAGGCCATGTCGTTTCGAGAGATGGCATTGCTGTTGATCCTTTGAAGATAGAGGCGATTCAGAATTGGCCTATTCCTTCTACTGTCTCAGAGGTACGCAGTTTCCTTGGTTTGGCGGGTTACTATCGTCGTTTCATTTCAGATTTTTCCAAGATTGCCCTGCCATTGTCCAATCTGACGAGGAGGACTGTGAAGTTCGAGTGGTCTATTGATTGCCAGAGTGCGTTCCAAGAGTTGAAGGACAGGTTGACGACAGCTCCTGTTCTTTCTTTGCCTAGTGGTTCAGAGGATTTCGTTGTCTATACCGATGCGTCAAAGAGAGGCCTTGGTGCAGTGCTGATGATGCGAGGTAAGGTCATTGCCTATGCTTCTCGCCAGTTGAAGGATTACGAGAAGAATTATCCGACGCACGATTTGGAGCTAGCAGCTGTGGTTTTCGCCTTGAAGATTTGGAGACATTACTTGTATGGCGAAAAGTGTGAGATCTTCACAGACCACAAGAGTTTGAAGTATCTGTTTTCCTAGAAAGAGCTCAATATGCGACAGAGGAGGTGGTTAGAGCTTGTCAAAATTATGATGTGACGATCAGTTATCACCCAGGGAAGGCGAACGTTGTGGCTAATGCTTTGAGCCGCAAGTCGAGTGCTTCATTGAGTTCTATGATTCAGAGGCCATTGTTGATGGATTTGCAGAGAGAGGAGATTGATTTGGTGATTCCAGGTACCATTGCTCGCTTTTCAGCGTTGGTTATTCGATCTACTTTGACGGACAGGATCCGTAGAGAGCAGTCGACTGATGTTCAGTTGACAGAGTTGAGAGCTAGAGCAGAGGAGAGAGGGAACTCAGAGTTTGGCTCGAGTGGTGATGGTTTGGTGACTTTCAGAGGCCGTATTTGTGTTCCTGTTGGCGATGATATTCGGCGAGACGTTCTGACAGAGGCTCATACCGCACCTTATTCGATTCATCCAGGCAGTACGAAGATGTATCAGGATCTTCGTCGACTCTACTGGTGGCCAGATATGAAGAAAGATATTGCTTTGTTCATTTCTCAGTGCCTTACTTGTCAGCAGGTGAAGATTGAGCACCAGAGACCTGCTGGGACATTGCTATCTTTGCCGATTCCTCAGTGGAAGTGGGAGCACATTACGATGGATTTCGTGACTGGTCTTCCCAGAGTGCAGAAAGGTTATAATTCTATTTGGGTCATCGTTGATCGATTGACCAAGTCAGCGCACTTTCTCCCAGTCAAGACGACGTACTCCATGAATCAGTATGCCGAGGATTATATTGCAGAGATTGTTAGAATTCATGGTGTGCCTATGTCGATTGTGTCTGATCGTGACCCCAGGTTTACTTCAGAGTTTTGGAAGAGTCTGCACAGAGCTATGGGTTCTCGATTAGCTTTCAGTACAGCTTATCACCCTCAGAGCGACGGTCAGTCAGAGAGAGTCATTCAGATTCTTGAGGATATGCTCAGAGCTTGTACTATTGATTATTCTGGTAGCTGGGATTCTAAATTGCCACTTGTGGAGTTCACGTACAACAATAGCTACCAGGCGTCGATTGGCATGGCACAGTACGAGGCTCTTTATGGCAAGAAGTGCAGATCCCCTTTGTTTTGGGATGAGGTTGGAGAGAGGAAGATGTTGGGACCAGAGTTGGTCCAGCAGACGACCGATGTTGTTGCCGTGATCCGTGAGAGGATGAAGACTGCTCAGTCGAGGCAGAAGAGCTATGCAGATGTTTGTCGTAGACCTTTGCAGTTCGAGGTTGGCGATCATGTATTTCTGAAGATTGCACCTCTCAAGGGTGTGATGAGATTTGGCAAGAAGGGTAAGTTGAGTCCGAGATTTATTGGCCCTTTTGAGATCTTGGACAGAGTTGGTGACAGAGCCTACAGATTAGCCCTACCGCCCGATCTTGACAAAGTTCACAATGTGTTTCACGTATCGATGCTCAGGAAGTATATTGCGAATCCTTCCCATGTTCTTCGCCACGAGCCATTGGACTTGACGCCGAATTTGACTTACCAAGAGATTCCGGTCCAGATTTTGGATCGCACAGTTAGAGTTCTGAGGAACAAAGAGATCGGCATCGTTAAAGTCCTTTGGAGGAACCATTTGATCGAAGAGGCTACGTGGGAACCAGAGATTGAGATGAGAGAGAAGTATCCTGAGTTGTTCGTGCAGTGACGTCAATTTCGCGGACGAAATTCCTCTAAGGAGGGGAGATTGTAATAGCCGAGCCCGGTGTACGGTATGGTTTAAGCTTTACTTGTTTATTTGGGTTATGTGATTAGATGTTAGAGTTGTGTTTTGGGCCATAGTATTATTGGTTATTATTGTTTTGAGGTATTAGATGTTGTTGATTGTTCGTTTCAGTGTTTCGGATCGATTTTAGTTGTTTGAGTACTGTTCATTGCCGTGGCTAGAGTGCACCCGCGCTCTTAGAGGAGTGCCCCCGCGGTGTACTGTTCATCATTTTGGAATTTGAAGGCCGTGGCATCACCGCACCCGCGACAGTGTAAGCACCGCACCCGCGGTAATTGCAGCACCGCACCTGCGGTCATCGTGCATGGGAATTTTGTTGGAATGCCGTGAGCTTAGCGCACCCGCGGTGCTTGTGTGACCGCACCCGCGGTGTAAGTATGGGCGAGTTTTTAAGTTGCTTTTTGGGAGTTGTTGGCCATACCTACCTTATCTTCTATCTTCATTCTCGATTTTCCTCTCTAGAACAAGGGTTTTCCTCCATTTCTTTTGCTTCCTACCTTTGATTCTTGGAGTTATTTGGATTTCCGACTTGAGATCGACGTTCTCCGTGGTATAAGGAAGCTTAGGTAAGTTTTTGGTGCGATTCTATCATGGTTTTTGGAGATGAGTTGTTATAGGTTGATGTATTGGTTGGTTCTATGGATTATTTAACTTGTATTTTTGGATATAGAGTTGATTTTGGTGTTGTTTATGGATTATTGTTGTAGGTGGTGTACCAAGAGCTAAGCTTGAGGTGTTCTATTGGTTTGTAAGTGGAATTTCATCCTTTTTGCTCACATGATATTATATGTATTGTGTTTTAAAGGTTTCAAAGTGTTATTCCCTTCCATTGATCCATTGTTATGTATTGATTTCATTGTTTATCTATTGGAGGCATTGATGTCTCACTATTGTTAAAAAGGAAATACAAGAGAAAAGATAGAGATTGCGAAACGACGGCTTTAAATGATATTCGGAGTTCAAATGTTTTATTGGATTGATTAATCATAGTCAGAGCATTGCATGCAATTAGATGATCATCGACCATAGGCTTTTATCACTCTGAGTTATCGGTTTATATCGATAGGGATATTAGCACCAGAGCAGAGATACTATTGATATCAATCCAACCAGAGAAAATAGAATACCATCTTATTGCTATCTTATTGATATGCTATTGCTACAGTTATTGCTACAGTATTCATGTTTCAGAGTTGATGGTATTTATGATTTCAAAGCCATGTTTTACAGAGTATATTGTATCATTGCTATGTTAGAGTTCCACTTGCTGAGATTTATTCTCATTTCAGTTATTTTCATGTGATGCAGATAAGAGTGACCGACCAGGACAGTGATCGTGGATGGGGGTTATATGCATACACCGTTGGAAGGAAGATTATTTTGTATCATTTTGGGACATGATCATAAGAATGATTATTTTGTATTTTGTATATCATTTGAATGATCATGTATTTATTTTGTAAACATTTTTATGAAATGTATTTTGAAACTCCTTCCATATTTTTAAGAAAATTTTATTTCCGCTGTATTATTTTAATGTTACGGGTCAGGGTGTCACATTTAGTATTGGTTCGGGTTGGTTCGGAGTCATGATTAAATACGAAGTCGGTAGGCGTAATTGTCACATTTTTGAAGGTTATTGCATAGTTTGGTCCCATAAATCTATTGCATATTTTTCATGACATATGTAGGTTGCAGCGAGCCTGGGAGCGATCCAATCCAATCAGTAAAATGGGTACATGATATTTAATTCAGTTATTTAATTATATTACGTGCAAAAATACAAATTTTGAGATTTATGCGATATTGCTTGTGATCACTTTACTATCAGTATTAAATCCGGTCCCCAGTATCGGTCCGGTCACCAGTTACCGGTTAGTTCAGTTGTTTCACCCAGTACTGTGGCAGTAGTCTGATCAGACGTAAATCCGATCCCCAGTATCGGTCCGGTCCCCAGTATCGATCAGCTCAGTTCACTTCAGTTCAGTTCAGGGACCACTTGCGTAGACCATAATCTCACCAGAAAATTATTACAAGCTATTTCAGTACAGGGCTCCAAGGAGCAAACATTTTTACTATGATTTTTCAGTTCAGTTATGCACGTATTATAATTGCTCATGACAAGTTATTTTCACGTATGCCTCATGACATGATATTTTTATCCCATGAAAATTTTACTATATTATTTACTTGTTATTTACGATATATGCATGTTGAGTCTTTAGACTCACTAGACTTGATTGTTGTAGGTACTGATGATGTCGGGATCGAGGGCGGGGACCAGTGAGCTAGTTTGGGTCGGCAGTAGTGGCACCCGATGACCTCAGTTTCAGCACTTGCCATTTTATTTTTGATGCTCAAATATTTTATCAGTTGTTGAATACGTTAACTTGTTATTTTGGCAAGTAATAATTTCTTCCGCTTCTATTTTGAACGTTAAACATTTTATTAGTTTTTGTTATGAATGAAGCACTCCATTTATTTTAAAAGAAAAATTTTAAATTTCCCGCAAATTTTCGAAGTAAGGATTTTTAGTCCTTTATAAAATCTCATCCTCCATCTTTGGTGATTGGAAATCCAACAGCTCCGCTGAGGACCAGAAGACAGATGATGAATGAATACATGCATGCTGCTTTTATTTCTCAAGATGAACCAAAGAAGATTGAAGAAACTCTTCTGGATCCCAATTGGATAGAAGCTATGCAAGAAGAGATGAATCAATTTGAGAGGAATAAAGTATGGTTTCTAGTACCTAGACCATCTCACCAAGCTGTCATTGGAACCCTGTGGGTATTCAGAAACAAACTAAATGAAGAAGGAACAGTTGTCAGAAACAAAGCAAGACTGGTTGCACAAGGATTCAGACAAGAAGAAGGAATAGACTATGATGAAACCTTTGCACCAGTAGCTAGGCTCGAAGCTATCAGAATATTTTTAGCCTTTGCTGCTTTCAAAAATTTCAAAGTGTATCAGATGGATGTGAATAGTGCGTTCCTCAATGGTCTACTACAAGAGGAATTCTATGTTGAACAGCGTCCAGGTTTTTCTGATCATCTATTACCGAATCATGTTTTTAAATTACACAAAGCATTGTATGGTCTGAAACAAGCACCTAGGGCTTGGTACGACATACTTTCACAATTTCTTATTAACCATGATTTCACCGTTGGTACCGTGGACAAGACTTTGTTTACCCTAGTAAAAAGTAAACACATATTATTAGTTCAAATCTATATTGATGATATTATATTTGGGTCAACTAACCCCAAATTATGTGCAAAGTTTGCTAAGTTAATGCAGGAACAGTTCGAGATGAGCATGATGAGAGAATTAACATTTTTCTTAGGACTTAAAATCAAGCAACTTGATACTGGAATCTTCATCAATCAAGCTAAGTATACAAAGGAACTACAGAAAAAGTTTGGGATGGAAGCATGCTCTGCTGCTTCCACTCCTATGAGCTCGTCTACCAAACTTGATAAAGATGAAGGGGGAACTCCAGTAGAGGTAACTCAGTATCGTGGTCTTATTGGCTCATTGTTATATCTTACTGCCAGTAGACCCGATATTATGTTTGTTGTTTGCATATGTGCTAGATTTCAATCAAATCCTAAACAATCACATTTCATTGCTGGTAAAAGAATTTTAAAATATCTGAAGGGTACTCAAAATGTAGGCCTCTTGTATCCCAAGGACTCATCGTTTAATCTTATTAGATACTCAGATGTTGATTATGCAGGATGTAAACTGGATAGGAAAAGCACATGTGGTTTTTGTCAATTTCTTGGTGACAGGTTTATTTCCTAGTTTAGCAAAAAGCAGATTTCTATAGCCACGTCTACTGCAGAAGCAGAATATCTTGCTACTGGAAGCTGTTGTTCTCAAATGCTTTGGATACAACAACAACTTAAAGACTATGTAGTTCAAGCCTCTGAATCACCTATATTTTGTGACAATACCAGTGCAATTGCTATATCACATAATCCAGTACTCCATTCCACAACGAAGCACATTGATATCAGACATCAATTCATTAGAGATCATGTGCAAAAGAAGAATATTCGTCTAGAATACATTCCTACTGATCAGCAAGCAGCAGACATATTTACCAAATCACTTCCTGAGAATAAGTTTTCGTATTTTCGTAATGTTCTTGGATTAATTGATTTATCATAACTACTGTTTATTATCTTCTGTTTTCACGTGTCTTCTGTTTCTTTATTCTAATCCAGTAGAAATATTCAAAGATAAGAACAGCACAAGAAGTATGGAAAAATGAAATCTTTTATTCATATAATCAGATGCATTACATTACAAGGGGTACAATTGAAGATATCAGCAGAATGATTACACAGATTATCCTACTAAGCTTTCCAGTATCATTGATCCACTAGCACTCTCTTATTGCATTAGAATGCTTATGGAAGGGTATGGTGCTGCATCCTAATCCTAATAAGAGCAAACAATCTTTTTGATTGTTCACATTACAACTCCAGGAGTTTGATCCAAGGATCATTATATAAAGAACGATATCTACAAACATCTTCTTAGAAAACGCATCAAGTTGTTTTCTGAACATTCTTGCTTCGGCTTCTGGATCAGATTCTGCTTCTTCATTCACATTAGTTTTCATTTGATATTATGTACGCTTAACTTTGTTTAACTTGTGCAGGTATTTATAGTGGTATTCAAAGGAGATAAATATCCTTGCGACTGTTCATTATCAATGGCTCAGATTGAAAGTTTGACAAGAGTTGTTTGGAGTTTAATATCCTTTATTACTGCATTAATTGAGGGGGAACATTGTTATGGCATTTATATTAGAAACTGATTTGTCTTTTCGATAAAACAATGTATCTACCAGAAGTTGTCGAAGTGCTGCATTTGTTTCAGCACTTTACCTTCTTCCAGTAGATATTATCATAAAACGACAAATCAACTGTTGTTCTTTTAGCAACTGCCTCGGACAGCTGGCCATTTTTTTAAAAAAACAAAATTTTGAAATGAGTAGAGTAACTGACACTTATGTTTTCTCTCTCTACCAACCATAAACATATCGACACGTGTCCCTATGTTTACTGACGGCTGTACATTTCATTCTTTTTAACCGTTCATCTTCTCTTTCATTGCACTTTATGAATTCAGATCATTACTTTGCATCTACTGATTTCTCGCATCTACTGCTAATATACCTCTAGTCTCTTTCAACTCAGAAATGGCCGCAGCTTATACTTTGAATGCTTATCAGGTGAACTTTGCATCTGTTCTCACCATTAAGGATGAGAACCTCGTTAAGATGTTCAGATCCTTGGAAAAATCTGGACTTCGCAAATTCTTGGAATCGCTTGCTATTATCTACAAGTCTGCTCTTCTAGATTTCTATGCCAAAGCAGAAGTTGTCGAAGGAAAGATTAACTATACACAGGAAGATGCATCAATCTCCATTGATGCTGCATTTTTCGGTTCCACATTCTTTCTACCGATTTCTGGACCTTACGAGCTTTCGGATATCACAAAGGAAGAGATGTCTACTGCTTTGACAAACTTTTCAGCCACTGGAGAAGAGCTTTCACCTTCCTGTTTCAAGAACCTATTGAAGATTGAGTACCAGGTACTCGCTGATATCGTGGCAAAAACCTTGTTGTTCAAGGCTGGAACATTCGACAAACTGACAAAGAGAAGGTTCAAGTGATGGTGGCCATCACTTCAGAAAAGAAAGTGGATTGGGGTCGCTTTCTGTTTCGAATTATGAAAGATATGATTCTAAGGAAAGTGTTGGAAACTAAATTCTGGAGTTTGACAAAATATGAATCAACCGAAAATACGAACCAACTGATCGAGTAAACTGAACTCAGCAGCTGAATCCATGCAACTGAAAATTCAGTTATTCTCCTCACCAGTAACTGAAACACGTCAACCGACAAAGAGACATAAAAAACTGCAACTGAAAGTGGAACGACACACTTCAATCAATACAGTTTGGAACAACTGATCAACCAACTGATACGCGCAAGTACATTCAATGACTGGACTTAATAACTGAAATCAATTGGCTGATCAGTTGATATATTCAGCCATATGCTAAGCACCCTTCAACTGAACATGTCTCAGGAAAGAACAATAAACCGTCAAGAGACATAGAAGATTGCAACGCCGCACTTCAATCAATACAGCTTAGAAAAACGCATTTCGGCGAAAGAATTTAAGACGACGCATCACAATAAATAAAGAAAACAATGTCCAAGTAATATTTAAGAAGAAATCAACGGATACAAAAATTCAAATTCATCGCAAGTTACCGTTGGAGAAAAGAAGCTTATAAATATGACAGAAGAACAGCTGAAGGAGCGAGGAGTTAACACGATTCAAAAGCTTGCTGTCACTCTGTCAAAATCTTAGCTCACTCTTGCTTGATTTATTCGTAGTAGTCAAGGCTACAATTTGAGCTCACTAGCAAGTTGTAATAATCGTTGAAATTCGATAGTGCTAATATCAGTTACGCACTGAGAATATTTTATTAAACTAAGAGTTTCAGTTTTTGGCAGTGTTAAGTCCAAACTGAAGTGGGTCAGTATAATTCTTGTATTTGATCAAAGTCTTTTAGTGAATATCCTATCCTTGAGATAGAAGGGGTGACGTAGGAGTAATTAAAATCTTCGAATATCCAGAAACAACCGTTGCGTATTTTATTTTTGTATTCTATCTTTCAGTCAGTGACTTTCCGCAACTGATTCAGTTTAACTGATTGACATTGACCAACAAGATTCCGAGAATCAGTTTGTCACCAACTGAACTCAAAATTCGAAAAGATCAGTTTTAATTGTGAGTGTTTATTCAACCCCCCCTACTTCTAAACACTCTTGATACGTTAATCGATCCTATCAAGTGGTATCAGAGCCGGTGAATCTTGTTCTTGAATACTTTTGATCTATAAACTTGCTAGCATGACTTCATTCAACAAAATTCCTATGTTCTCTAGAGAAGAATTTGATGATTGGAAATCAAAATGCAGGCTCATTTAGCTGCACAAGATGATGACATGTGGTATGTCATAACTGATGGACCCATGAAGATTATAAAAGCAAATACAGCAGTTGCCATAACAGAAGGGGCACCACAAAGAATACAAAAGCCCAGAGATGAATGGACAACTGAAGACAAAAGAAAAGCAAATCTTGACAATGTGCCTAAAGACATTCTGTACAAAACACTGGACAAAGTAACCTTCAGCAAAATAAAGATGTGTAAGACAGCCAAAGAAATTTGGGAGAAGCTGATCCAACTGTATGAAGGAAATGATCAAACCAAGGAAAATAAACTTTCTGTTGCTACGCAAAAGTTTGATAACATCAAAATGAAAGCAAGAGAATCAATGCACGAGTATGATGAAAGAGTAAGAAGTGTCAACAATGAGTTAAATGCATTTGGAAAAGTGTATACCAATAAAGAGATTGCACTAAAGATAATGAGAGGTCTTCCCAAAGAATGGGATGTCAAGACCATGGCAATGAGGGAGTCCAATGATCTAAACCAGATTGAACTTCATGATTTGTTTGTTGATTTAAAGGCTTATGAGTTCGAGCTGCTGACCAGAGAAGGAGAACCATCTACCCCTGCAGCCACAATTGCTCTACCTGCTGTCAGAACTGAACCAATCAGTTCAGTCGAAAAATCTGCTGATCAGTTGAGCAATGATGCTATGTCATTGTTCATAAAAAAATTTGGAAGGTTCATGAGAAAGAATCAAGGGAACTTCCAGAAGCCATACCAAAGGAACAAAAATGCCTGCTATAACTGTGGCAAATCAGGTCACTTTATTGCTGATTTTCCTAAACCCAAGAAGGACAGTCAAGGCTCAATTGAGAGAAGAAAGAAATCATATGAACACAAAAGAAGACGCAAGGAAGATAAGAAGGTCTTCAGAAAGAAACATGAAGTACTCTTAGCTGAAGAAAACAAATCCAAATGGGCAGAAATTGACAGTGAGGAGTCAGAACCAGAAAGCTCATGCAGCTCCAGTGTTGATGAGGAAGTCAAGTGTTTGATGGCTAATGATGCAGAAGAAGAGTCATCTAGCCAACAGGTATTTGATTTCAGTTCAACTGATTTTACACGAGAAGAATTCATTCTAACACTACATGACATGGTAAATGAGTATCAAAAGCTTGCATCATCATTTAAAAAATTCAAAGCAAAGCAAACTGATCCCACAGACAATAAAACCAAAACTGATGAATCAGTTGATGGGTTGAGTCTAAAAAGGGAGATTGCTGAGTTAAAATCAGAGAGAAATAAAAATCGGTCACTAATCTAGAAGTTGATGCTTGAAAACTCAAAACAGACTGAGCTCAGTCAGTCTTGGAACAAGTCATCAACTGCACTAAGTGAGATGCAGAATTCACAAAAATCAGTTTCTGATAAAACTGGTTTAGGGTTCAATACTCAAGGAGAAGTGTATCCAAATGATACTCAACCAAAGCCAAAAATAGACAAAGGAAAATACATTAACTTTGTCAAAGCAACAGTGGTACAAGAACAAATTGTGCCCAGTAAACTGATTGAGCAAACTACTAAAAATATTAGTAAGACTAGAAGATTATGGGATTGGTTATAGCCAAAAAATTCAACTTATTCACAAAGTCAGTCATCAAAAAGGTTTCACAAGAACTATTCGAATAGCTATTTCAATTACTATAACTGCAAGCCAGTTCAGAAGAGATATAGACTGAACAATCAGTTGAATAAAGCCAAATCACATATTGTATCATCTGTACACTACACACCATGCACACAAAAGCCGAGAAAAACCATTTGGAATACAGCTACTGGAAATTCTGTTAGACTAATCCAAGTATGGGTTCCTAAGAGACTAATCAGTTCAGGACCCAAATAGATATGGGTACCAAGTTATGTTATGTAAGTTATTGCAGGTAACAGATACAAAACAAGAACTCAATATGGTATTTGGACAGTGGATATTCGCGACATATGACAGGAGATGCAAGTGTGCTATCTCAACTGATCAAATACAGTGGTCCAAATATCAGTTTCGGGGAAAATTCCAAAGGTAGAACTGTGGGTAAGGGTAAGCTTATCCATGGTAACTTTACTTTTAAGGATGTTCTATTAGTAGAAAACCTGAAGTATAACTTGATTAGCACCAGTCAGTTATGCGACATTGGATTCTCAGTACAATTTGACAAAAATTTATGTTCAGTCAAAACTTCAACTTATAAAGTCATACTAACTGGCAAACGTTGTGGAAACACATATAAAGTCAGTTGAATGATCAAACTTATGCACCAGTTTGTTTTATTCTTCCAAATCATCTAAAAACTGGTTGTGGCACAAGAGACTAAGTTATATAAACTTTAAATCCATTGCCTATCTGAGTAAACATGAACTTGTAACTGGTTTTCCCAAAATAGAATTTTCAAAAGAAAAACTTTGCTCAGCATGTCAGTATGGTAAACAAGTACGATCTTCTTTTAATAACAAGTGTTGTAAATCTTCATCCCGATGCTTAGAACTGTTGCACATGGATCTCTTTGGTCCTATATCAGTCATGAGCTTAGGGGGAATGAAATACACCTTGGTAGTCGTAGATGATTTTTCAAGATTTACTTGGGTTATTTTCTCAAATCTAAAGACCATACTGCTTCACAACTGATAAAGCTCTTCAAAAGACTTATAAATGAAAAATCAGTTGGAATTGATCGAATCAGATCAGATCGAGGAACTGAATTCATCAATCAAACTATTTCAAATTTTCTAGAGAATGCTGGAATCAAGCATGAGCTCTCAGCAGCCAGAACTCCTCAGCAAAATGGTGTAGCTGAGAAAAGAAATCTGACCCTTAAAGAAGCTGCTAGAACGATGCTTGCTGATTTTGGTATTTCTCAAAGGTTTTGGGCAGAGGCAGTAAACACTGCGTGTTATACTCAGAACAGATCAATGATTTATAAGAATCATATGAAAACACCATATGAGATTTGGCATGGAAGAAAAAGTATAATTACTTATTTCAAAATATTCGGCTGCAGATGTTTTATCCTTGACAATGCTAAAAATTATTTAAAAGCGTTTGATGCTAAATCTGCAGAAGGAATATTTCTTGGATATTCATCAGTTAGTATAGCTTATAGAGTCTTCAACAAGAAAACCTTAAATGTTGAAGTCTGCTCATGTTGATTTCGATGAAACTGAACTAACTGATAAGCCAACTGATCAAGTTGAGCTAGTTGATTGATTCACAGATATCAGCTTGGAGGATGATGATGAAAATGACAATCACATCAATCAAAACAATCTCCAAACACCCGAACCAGAAGTGTCAGATCAATCAGCTGAACCAGAAGCCATTCCTAATGATCAGTTGATAGAGAAAATTGATGAAATTCAGTTACCAACTGAAGAAATTGCTGATACAACAAATACTGAGTACAGATGGAGAAAATCACATCCACCTGAATTGGTAATAGGAAATCCATATGATCCAGTAAGAACTCGCAATCAAATGCTAAATCTATTTATCTATTCAGCTTTTGTTTCACAACTAGAACCAAAGAAAACTGATGAAGCTCTTGCTGACCCTAACTGGGTAAATGCAATGCAAGAAGAGCTAAATCAATTCATTCATAACAATGTCTGGAACTTAGTTCCAAGACCAGTTTCAAAAACTGTTATAGGTACAAAATGGGTGTATAGGAACAAACTGAACGAGGATGGTTCAGTTGTGCGCAAGAAAGCGAGACTAGTAGCACAAGGATATAGGCAAGAGGAAGGAATTGATTACGATGAAACATATGCACCAGTTGCAAGACTGGAGGCAATCAGAATATTCCTTTCCTATGCTTCATTCAAGAACTTCAAAGTCTATCAAATGGATGTCAAAAGTGCATTCCTAAATGGTGAACTACAAGAGGAAGTATATGTTGAACAACCCCCAGGTTTTGTAAATCACAACTTTCCTGATCATGTATATCATTTGAACAAAGCATTATATGGTCTTAAACAAGCTCCCAGAGCTTGGTACGAAACTCTTTCAAAATTTCTAACTGATCATGATTTTTCTGTTGGATCAGTTGATAAGACCTTGTTCAAATTTGCTAAGAATGATCACATTTTACTAGTTCAAATTTATGTTGATGATATCATATTTGGGTCAACTAACCCCAAATTATGTGAGAAATTTGCCAAGCTGATGCAGGAAAAGTTCGAAATGAGCATTATGGGTGAACTGACATTCTTTCTTTGACTACAAGTGAAGCAACTGGAGACTGGTATATTCATTAGTCAGACTAAATATACAAAGGAGCTGCTGAAGAAATTTGGCATGGAGTCATGTTCAGCTTCAAATACTCCCATGGGCTGATCAGTAAAACTGTACACTGATTAAGGGGGAATATCAGTTGAGGCGACATTATATCGAGGTTTAATTGGGTCATTGTTATACCTAACTGCCAGTGGCCCTGATATTGTATTTGTTGTCTGCATGTGTGCTAGATTTCAAGCAAATCCTAAGCAATCACATTTCTCAGCTGCTAAAAGAATTTTGAGATATCTTAAGGGTACACAAAATGTTGGGTTATGGTATTCTAAAGACTCTACTTTAAATTTAGTTGGATATTCAGATGCAGATTATGCAGGATGTAAGCTTGATCATAAAAGTACAAGTGGATCTTATCAGTTTCTAGGAGACATGCTGATCTCTTGGTTCAGCAAGAAGCAGACATCTATAGCTACCTCAACAACTGAAGCAGAATACCTTGCTGCTGGTAGTTGTTGTGCACAACTGATCTGGATCCAGCAACAACTGAGAGATTATGGAGTAATTACAAATGAATCGCCCATATTTTGTGACAATACAAGCACGATTGCCATCACCTATAATCCAAGTCTTCACTGAAGGACAAAGCATATAGATGTCAGACACCACTTCATTAGAGATCATGCTTTGAAGAAAGACATTAGACTGGAGTATATATCAACTGAGCAACAAGCAGCTGACATCTTCACCTAACCATTACCTGAGAATAAGTTTTTTTACTTTCGCAATATTCTTGGTTTAATTGATTTGTCTTAAAATTATTACTAATGTTGCTTTACTAATAGAATTATCTGCAGAAAATAAGAACACAACAAATTGAAAACAATACTTTATTAAGAATACCATCGATCCCAGTTTACAAAAGATATCATAGAACCAACTGAATCCTGCCATTCTCTAATCCAATTATTCAACTCATAAATTTGGATTCTAGAAAATGACCAAGTAGTAGAAATATTCTCAACCACATGCCATTCCTTCCATAACATTGCTTCTAACAGACATTTGTCATGAATCAGATCTGTAACATGCCTAACTTCAAAACGATCAATGTATTTTCTTGCTGTTGCTGCTTGAGCACGAGTAGGAACAGAACCACTACTACTCACCCTCTGCAAATCATGAATCTTGAATCATGTTGACATCACTTTCATCAAGACATATTCTTTCATTGTCTTCTTCAATTCTTCTAAATAAGGACTTAATTGCTCATTAACTTGAATATGCGAACTACTGCATGCATCAGAGTTACTTGAATCCGACATATTGAACTGTTATTGTCTCACATTCTATCATCTTATTTATAGATAGATGAAATTTAAATGTTGAAGAAATTGAAGAGACTCAAATCAACTGAAGCGTTTTTCTCATATACCGAGGCTTCTTAACTATCAGTTGTTCATTATCAACTGATATCAGTTTGACATTCATTACTTAATGCTTAACTAACTTCAGTTCATAGTCAACTTATATCAGTTCGTCTTTCATCAGTTTAAATTAGCAATTCATATATAACAACTGATGGAATTTATCATTTGCAGAAAGAGAAGAACAAAGATAAGCACATATAAATACTTCATTCAACGATAAATATTTGCTTGGATTACATCATTATATTTCTCTTCTACAACAATTATCCACATCTTCAACCAAGCAGATAAAGGTCCAGTAGATGTCTTGGAAAAGCTATGAGAACCAGCTATGCGCCTAAGGATTCTCAGCTCCTTCCGAAGCATCAGCTGATAGTTATGACCATCTGTGAATATGTCCACCACACAGCTATGTTCAAATGCTTTCGCACTTTCTTCAATACTGCCACCAGTTCGGGAGTGGTAGCCTCTTCAGAATTATACAGGAACGCAAGCTCCTGTAACTTTTCCCAGTAGGGAAGACTCTTGTAGAAGACTTCGTCTTCTATAACAGCCTTCCTAGCTTCCAGAGTAAACGATAAAAAACTTGAGCTACTAGCACCTGCCATTTTCTTTTACTGAATATAATTTGCTAATATATTTGCGACTAATAGAGATGCTCTTATTTATAGAACATGACAAAGAAGATGAAAGGACTATTTCATTATGACAGACATTTACACTACTAGGCATCAGGATTTCTTTTAATTAATCTTGTTTACATTCTCGAAATTTTCTTTTATGTACCAATTAAGGGGGAATAATGGTTTTAAGAGATTAACTGAGAAGACAAATGTTAGTAAATTCTCAACTGAAAGGACACAGTCTTACAACTGATCGCTCAGTTGTGTTTTTCACTAATCTTCTCATATAAGTTAACTAATAAACCATTTTATATTCCAAATCAAGTGACGTGACTGTCTTTCAAGCATTAAATACTATCCTTTCAGCAAATGATTAGTGGAAACGTGGACACCTTTTGAACCGTTTAAATTACACACGCTTACAGCACACGTACACATAGTTTTACTCAAAAATTTTAATGGACTGACACGCGTCCCGAATTTGAACAGTCACGAACAACTGTACTAAGCCCGCTTCAATTCAGTTTTCTTCTTACGCATACAATCAGTTTCTAAGAGCATACTAATTCCAGAGCTTATCGTTTACGAATTTCAGATCATTTTATCTATCGAAATGGCGAATCAAACTCCTGCTTATATGCTGAATGCAATGGCTATCAACTTCGGATCCATTCTATCTTTCGGCGACGCTGATGTCAAGAACGTCTTTCAAAACTCGAAACTGCTGGGTTAAGGACATTCTTGGGACAATCATCACTAGAGATCTACCCCAAAGAACTTCAGGAACTCTACTCTAACGGTATGATCAATTCTGATGAAAACATCACTTCTACTATCAATGGTCAGTTGCTGACCATCTCTGAAGATTCCTTTGGAGAAATCTTTTCTTTACCATCTGATGGACTGGCACACTTCTCTGATGTTAAAGCATCTGACATTGAAAAAATGCAAACCTCACTTTCTGCTGATGGACGGAAAATCAAAGTTTCCTGATCCAAAGAAGGAGCTGAAGCACGAGGTTCAGTTACTTGCTGATATAGTCGCCAAAGGGATTTTGGCGAAAGCTGGATCTTTTGCTGCACTTACATTGGAAAAATTTCAAGCCATTTCTATCATTATTGCTGAACGTAAACTCAACTGGAAGCATCTTATATTCAATATTTTAAAGAATATGTTTCTATCATCCAAACAGTCCAAAGGCTTTGCAGTGCAACTGAGCTATCTGCTGAAAGTGAAGGGGTTAGTGGCAGATGATTCGGAAAAATCATCCAAATTCAAAGTCTTCAATCCGAATAATACTATGCCACTCAAGACCAAATTGGACATTTCTCCTGCTCAGTTTGTAAAGATAAAACTGGAGATTGGGACTCAACAGGCGGCTCCTAAATCAGTTAAAAAGGCCAAGACATTGGCTTAACTGAAGTCACCAAAAAGGAAATTAGTTGTGGATGAATCCGATTCAGAGAAAACTCATTCCCCAAAGATCGCCAAGAAACCGAGAACCCAGAGGATTGAACCAACAACTACAGAGGAATCTATTCCTACTGACAAGCTAATATCTTCAGATGCTCAGCAGCCATTGAAGCAGTCCCTCTGAAGATCATCCCACCAAAAAAATCAGCTGGTGCAAAGAGAGAAACAGTTAGGATCAAAGCTCCTTTAATTAACATTGTTCGTCCTACTGTTCTGGCACCTGCCCGACCCAAAGGCATCAATATTATAGAACGGGTGGATACTACTCGAACTGGTCTGGAAATTCCACACATCCTCAGTTCTGATAAAGGCAAGGGCAAATTTATTAAAGAGCCCAGGCCATCCAATCCCATTCAAACCCACATTGACCTTGTTTGGGATGAGTTTAATAATTTTGCAGCATCAAAACTTCAACCCTATGATGCTTGGACAGCCTATCGTACTCATATTTTTGCCAAGCAACTGAGAAAGAAATCACAGCTGAACAAGTTCATCAAACTGGAAGCTTTAGTCCTCAAGACAGTCAAAGCTGCCACCATTGTTCAAGCTCTGGAGAGAAAAACATATTTGTTTGATCAGATGAGAGTCAAGAAGTTAGCACAAATTATTGACAAACTGAAGGCTAACTACGTTCCAACAAATCCTACAGCCTATGCTGATCATGCGGTGATTACTCAACTAGACACCGATCTGATTGGCTTGCAATCTCAGATAAAGTTTTGGGAAATGGATCAAGAGTTAGTCCTTCATAAAGGAGATCCAGACGATAATGAAGAAGAAATATTTGAAGAACCTCCCTCTAAGCAGAAAGAGTCGTCCTCAGAACAGGCTATTATTCCAACTGAAGAGCCAGTTCAGGTAATGTCTCAATCACCTACTTGTGAACATCAAATGTACACTGAAGCAGAATTATCTTTCGCAATCATTGATGAAATTATTCAAACAGTGGTGCAAGAATCCCAATTGAGTGAACCTATTTCTGATAAAGTTGATCACCCCGTTGATCAAATCAATACAGAGGTTCCTATCTCTTCAGAAGCACCAGTTCAGCAAAATTTATCTGTTGAACAAGCTATTCCAACTATTGTGCCAATTGATCCCCAAGATCATCCTCTAGAGGCACTAGTTTTGGCTTCATCAGACTCTATTATTCCTCCAGACAGCTCATCTGCTGATCAAAATCCACTTTCTCCGACTCAAGTTCCAGAAGAAATTGCTGTAACAATCACTTCAGTTCAGAATGTTGCTGAAACAGTAGCAACTGACCAAGAGTTGGTTATATTTGATCAAACCACAAGAGGACCGGAACCCTCTCATCAGTCTCCTCCTCCATCCTCATTAGATTTTGATCTTGTTCTTGAAGAAATACAGAATATGCAGCACAATATGCAGCAGATGCTCACCGAAATCAAGAAAATTCAATCCACACAATTTTCTCATACTGTCTAATTGGATTCCTGGATTGAATTTAATACAGCAAAACTGAAAGCCATCCAAGCCAACATGGAGTCTCTTACCCAAACTGTGGATGAGATGAAAAACAACAGAGGTCTAGCTAAAAGTCTATTTACAGCTCAAGATATAATCAGCAAACGAGTTGAGCGATTGGAAACCTCTGTTTCTCAAAAAAGGAACTGTTGCAGACTTCCTTACAAATCGCTGTCTCAAGTATCTCCTCAGATGTCAAAATTATGTCCACTGACGTTAGAAGATTATCTATGAAGAGGGATGAGTTTCACAAAAAGGGGAAGAAATCAAAGAGCATATTGAGAAACAGCAGAAGAAACCATCTTGTTAAAAAGCAGTTAGTCAGATTATTAGATTCAGCTGTTATTAATTCAAGACTTCTATCAGTTCAAGAAATTCAATCTCTTATTTTATCTACAATGAGTCCAGACGTTCAGTTATTATTTTCTAAGTTTTGTCAAACACCATAAAGGGGGAAATTGTTGGAAACTAAATTCTGGAGTTTCACAAAATATGAATCAACCGAAAATACGAACCAACTGATCGAGTAAACTGAACTCAGCAGCTAAATCCATGCAACTGAAAATTCAGTTATTCTCCTCACCAGTAACTGAAACACGTCAACCGACAAATAGACATAAAAAACTGCAACTGAATGTGGAACGAAGCACTTCAATCAATACAGCTTGGAACAACTGATCAACCAACTGATACGCGCAAGTACATTCAACAAATGGACTTAATAACTGAAATCAACTGACTGATCAGTTGGAAACTGATCAGTTGATATATTCGGCCGTATGCTAAGCACCCTTCAACTGAACATGTCTCGGGAAAGAAAAATCAACCGTCAAGAGACATAGAAGATTGCAACGCCGCACTTCAATCAATACAGCTTAGAAAAACGCATATCGACGAAAGCAATTAAGACGCCGCATCACAATAAATAAAGCAAACAATGTCCAAGGAATAATTAAGAAGAAATCAACGGATACAAAGATTCAAATTCATCGCAAGTTATCGTTGGAGAAAAGAAGCTTATAAATATGACAGAAGAACAGCTGAAGGAGCGAGGAGTTAACACGATTCAAAAGCTTGTTATCACTCTGTCAAAATCTTAGCTCACTCTTGCTTGATTTATTCGTAGCAGTCAAGTCTACAATTTGAGCTCACTAGCAAGTTGTGATAATCGTTGAAATTCGATATTGCTAATATCAGTTACGCACTGAGAACATTTTGTTAAACTAAGAGTTTCAGTTTTTGGCAGTGTTAAGTCCAAACTGAAGTGGGTCAGTACAATTCTTGTATTTGATCAAAGTCTTTTAGTGAATATCCTATCCTTGAGATAGAAGGGGTGACGTAGGAGTAATTGAAATCTCCGAACATACAGAAACAACCCTTGCGTATATTATTTTTGTATTCTATCTTTCAGTCAGTGACTTTCCGCAACTGATTCAGTTTAACTGCTTGACATTGACCAACAAGATTCCGAGAATTAGTTTGTCACCAAACTGAACTCATAATTCGAAAAGATCAGTTTTAATTGTGAGTGTTTATTCAACCCCCCCTTCTAAACACTCTTGATACGTTAATCGATCCTATCAAAAAGGTACTGGATTTGCTGTGCAAATCAGTACCAGAACAACAGAAGAGAATGGCTCTTCGGTCACCATGACTGATGCTGATAGTGTGCTTGCCTTAAGGCCCAAGCCAACAGTTGGTGAGTTTGTGGCTATAAAGAAGGAGATTGGGGAATCTCAAGCTGAGGGGCAGAAGAAAATCAAAATAAAAAGAGGTGTAGTTTTGACTGATTCTGACAAAACGGAGTCTGATGAATCAGCAGCACCCACTCAACAAGCTTCACTGCCTCCCACCCCTTCCAAGAAGAAGCCTCGCACCACCATCCGCATCAAGAAAACAGCAGCTCTTGCTCAATTAGAGGATGTTCCTCTTCGACAAGTTTTTCCACCAGCTGTCCCATCCTCCAAAGCAAAAGCCATTGAATCAGTACCTTCAACTGCTCAATTTTTCAGACCAACTTCTGGTGTGGTCATTAGAGAATCTGCTATTGGTTCTTCTGATTTTAAACTAGTAGTCCCTGCCACTTCTGGAAAAGGGAAAGGAAAGATTACTGAGTTGTCTCAGTCACCGGAGGCCACATCAACCATTCAAACAACAATCGATCTTCATCTGGAAGAAATTAATAATTCAACCAAAGAAGACATGAAATTCTTTGATGATTGGCTCAAGGTAAGAGTCTACCATCCAATCACTTTTTTGAAGACTCCCGGTGCTTTAGCTCAAAATATAAAAAATGAGAAAAAGGGTTTTGTTGCTGCCAAGACACAAAATGTGATATAAGCCATCAATCGCAGAAACTACCTTCTGGATCAAGCCAAACAGAAGAATAAGGACACTGTTCTGAAAACGTTGAAGTCAAATTTTGACTCTACTGGCCCTACTGCTTTTCATGATCAGAATGTCATTCAAATTTTGTCGGAGCAGCTGACAATTTTGTCTGAGCAAATTGTTACCAAGGAGAAGGCTTTTTCTCAGACTCCAAGATTTATTGTCAATACTATCCCCGCCATATTGAAGACTCAGTCAGTTGAGGAACCGGCCAAAGCTTCTTCTGAAGTCAAGGTTTCTAATACTCCTGCACCTCAAGAAGCTCCTACTCAATCATCCTCACTTATTTCTGTTCATGATCTGGCATCGGTTGATGAAGTGATCGAATCGATTGTGCAGACTCAAGCAGCACATGATGACTCACTGCCAGATTTTGCTACTTCTGCTGATCCTCCTCCAGTCCAATCCATTCCAGATACTGCTACTGCTACTGCAATTACTAGTTCTTCATATCTTCCAGAGCTTGAACATTTTTCAGAAGCTCATCAAGCTGAAATGGCAACTTTGTTGCCTACTTCACCTTCTGCTGTTGAGCCGAGAGCTATTACTGAACCTGCTGCTGATTTGAAACAACCAGAAACGAGGCCAAAAGATCAAACTACTGCTTCAGAAGGTCTTTCTGCTGAACCAGAACCAGCTTTTATCACTCAAGCAGAAGCTGCACCTTCTACTGCTCTTATTGTTCCTTCTCAGCATTCTCCTGAGCACATTGCCAGAATGGAAGATATCAAGCAACGTGCTCTTGCAGAATCTCCTTCACCTTCTGAGACCTCTGCTCTTGAATATGCCATGGAAACTCTTCAAAGAGGACTTCATAGTCTATCTGAGATTGTCAAACAGCTCTCTTATGAACGCAGTGAGCATAGCGGTCACGTCAAATACAGTGAAGAACGTATATCAAAAGAAGTCGCAAACACCAGTGATTCTTTGACGAAGTTTGCTATCAAATTCAGTTTGTTCAAGAAGAATATTTTCCACAATCAAGGTCTCATTTTGATTGGTCAAAGTGATCTCATCAAGACCGTATCTGATCATCACTCCTCAATTTCAGCAGTTTCTACCAAAGTCAAAGCCTTGGATTCGAAGATGGAACTCCTTGATACCAAGATTGAATCTCAATTTCAATCTCTTACAAATATGTCAGAAAGAGTTTCGAGCCAAGCACAATACTTGGAAATGCTGAATGCGGGAATCCAATCCCTCACAGGCCGAGTTGATGATCTAATCACTCAATTTAAAGAAAGTGATGCCAAAAAGGGGGAAGACGATAGAGTTGGAGATAGAACTGGAGCAAGTAGCAGCAGACCTCATTCTTCTGAAAGGGATCAAGATCCAGATGAAGCTATTTTCAGAGATATTGGAACAAATTAGTTTTATTTTCTTGACTTATTTAACTAATTTGTGCTTTACGTGATTTTCTGGATACTAATTGCTTTTATCTGCTTCTTAATCTGTTTCTCAATTCTACTAACGTTTAAGGAACATCTAGGTTTTGGTATCACCACAAAGAGGGAAATTGTTAGACTTAATTTTGTTGTGGAGATGCTAGTAAAAACCAGTAGATGTTGGCTTAAGTACAAAACCAGTAGATGTAAATAAGCAGAAAACCAGAAGCACTTGTACCGCGCTAAAACCAGTAGCAGCACTTATCAAGTACTTCTTAATCTACTTAACAAGTAACTTCTTAGCTAAAACCAGAACTAGAAGGAATACAAAACTCGAAATAAACACTAGCAGAATTTGTGAATCTCAAGTCTTTAAATATTACCGTTGATCTATTAACGTGATACTAGCATTTATTGCTTCATTAAATTCCATTAAATGTTGTACGAGAACATTTAAGACGGCTTACCATTTTTCGTATGAACTGAGACTGATTGCTTTAATGTATTCTGCAGGGTCCATTTTCAGCAATAAAGCTGAACCACTGAAAAGTCAAAAGAGCCGTTCAGTTTTTAGAACGTTGGAGAAAGCCTATATATAGAGACGAAGGACTTTTCAAGAAACAAGAAGTGAAGGAATCTCAATCAGAAAAATATCATTCGAGCATCGCTAGAACTTTCAGTTATCTTAAAAGCTCAACACTGAAAAAGCAGCACACGCTTCATTTCATACTTTTGATCATTCGAGATCATATTGTGCTAGCTGTTTTCGTTATCTCTTCTTAAGCTATTCACTTCACTGTATCTTTAATAGAAGAATTTTTAACTGGAAAATAGTCATTTCCAGAACTTAAGATCATTCAAGTAGTTGAGTTGTAAAACTAAGAGTTTCAGTAGGCGAAGGGTAAGTCCTGTTCAAGTGGGTGTGTACAACTGTTGTACTGTATTCACCAAAGTCTTTTAGTGATACCTTCTGGAAACAGAAGAAGAGGAGACGTAGAAGATTCATCTTCGAACTTCCAGAAACAAACCCTGTGCCATCTGCTGCTTTTCTGTTTTACTATTTTTCACCCACTAACCAACAGATCGTTTCCGCACATTATCTTGTGATCTGCTAGTCTTTAAATTTGAACAAAGAATCGCTAGCATCTCTAACAGGATTCTAGCACAACATTCTGAAAAAACGATTAATTTTGCCGTTGAGTTCATTCACCCCCCCCCCCCCCTTCTAAACTCAACCCGATCCTCAACAGAGTTTTACGGAAAAGTGGAAGCAATCAAATCGCACGATTCTGATGATTATAACACATATCATTCCACATACTATAAGGAGTGTAACTTTTGAAGAAAAAGATGCCAAAAAGTTCCTTGCTCATATAGCAGACTGTTTCACGGCAAATGAAAAGGTCGAGACAAATACTATTATGACTAAACTTGTCTCAGTGCGGCAGAAAGAGAAATATAACATAAGGGATTACATAATGAAAATTTAAAATTTGTGATTCGAATAAAAGTATTTAGGTTGGATTTGTCGGAAGACATGCTCGTACATTTATTCTTGATATCTCTTCTTGCATAACTTAATAAATTAAAGAATGAATTATAATACCCAGACGAAAAATTGAACTTCGAATGAGCTTATTGCAATGTCTGTTCGAGAGGAGGGGAGATTGAAACAACACGTGATTGAAAGTTCTCATTCGACATCAAATTATCAAGGCAATTGCATCAATAAGAAAAGAAAACGGATTAATTAGGAAAAAAATTCTGGGACTTCACAGCATATGGAGCAACATAAATAAGATAAAGTGATCAATTATTTCTTTTGCAAAAGGACTGACGGGCATGTAAAGAAGGATTTTCCCAAAAACGCCAATTGACGTGCAAAGAAAAGGTTGCTTAAGGAGCTGGTTGCTAAATGATGGTGAAAGATATTTCTTATGGAAAATGATGGTAAGACTGTTGGAGTTTTAAAAACTTTATTTAAGAACTGTTATTTTTATTTCCTAGTATTTGAATTTGGAAAATACTTTTGTTACACCGTATTTTAGACAAAATTTGAATTTAGTTTCATGTTTAGACAAATCAAGTTTTTCCTTTATCCATGTGGTAATGAAACTTTTCAATTTTTCGAAATTCAATTATGATTTGTATGGTTCTTTGACTGATAAGCTTGATTAATAGAACATCAATATTTTAAATGACATTGATAGTATGCATGTATGTAAATATGAAATTAAATGCGAATTATTTTAGTATGTCCACTTTAGTGGGAGTGAGTAAAATGGAAAGTCGACATTGAGAAGCTTAACTTGATGTTTATGTTCATCAATGTGGTAATATAAATTTTGATTAGGTGGTAATCACATTATGATTTATAGAGAACATCGTTTGAATATTGTGTTCATCATTGGAATATTGGGCAGATTTTTAAAAAACTCGATATTGGATCATTACCGGGTTATACGATATATAAAATGAACTACTAATTTTATTATCATAAATCAAAGATCTGACATTTGGAAATAATTAGATATTTGGACTCCGAATAAGTTGCAAAGTTCTATCATCGACAATGAACATTTGTCTAAGAAACTATTGATGATCAATTATGATAATAAAGCCGCTATATTATATTTAAAGAACAACTGAAACTTGTCAAAATTAAAATATATTGGCATAAAATTTCTAATTGGGAGGAAATAATTCAGAGTGTTTGTGTGTCTATTGAACATATTATTGCAAACTCTGTAATTGTGGATGCGTTTGTCATGGTTGGCTACCCAAGATTTTTATGTGCATGTGGCATACCTTGGTGTTGTTCATATAGTATATATGCATGTACAATGGGAGTTTATATTTGGCTTGAGCATTGATTCATTTGAAATGATCATTTAAGTTTCTGTACAGACTAAAGTTTATTTAAATTACACTGAAATAAAGTGATGACTTTTATTGAGATTTATTATTTGGTTGAAATTTTGTTATTGGACTCTTTGAGTCAGTAGAAGGACTAGTTGGAAATGCATGTTTTATTCTTGGATCATATTTATATATTTACATGCTACACAGCCATACTTGATCTATGTCATTGATTATATTGATATTGTGATCATTGATGAGTCTAGTGATTTTAAATGTAGAGATGACCGCTTTGATTAAATATTGGTATAATTGATAGATCATATTTTTAAGGAATATTTTGGTTTACATATCAAGAGCTCAATCTGTAACGACCCATTACAGGCCCAGTGGACCGCCCATACGGCCCACTGCCCCAATCGACCCAAGGCTATCCCGATCTTGTGACTTGGCCCGTAGGCCCAGTGGGCTTGCCCACCCTGTGGTGTCACTCACGGGCTTTCCATAGGCGTCGTATGGGTTACTCATAGAACTCTTAAGCCCATGAACTTAAGTTTGTGCCTCCCCAGGATCGCCTATGGAAAGCCCGTGAGTGACACCACAGGGTGGGCAAGCCCACTTGGCCTACGGGCCAAGTCACAAGATCGGGATAGCCTTGGGTCGATTGGGGCAGTGGGCCGTATGGGCGGTCCACTGGGCCTGTAATGGGTCGTTACACAATCTACTTTTTCATGTATAATATATGGATAACTTATGTGACCCAAGTGAGAGATTGTTGGAACTATTTTGTGGGCTTACAAAATTTATTTAATTGTACATAGACAAGCTATATAATAAAAGACCTAATAAGATGAATAATTAATAATGAATTTCCAAAGTATTAAATAAATTTGTATGATCCATCTTATGTGTAGAAACCAGAACCAATTAAGTCTTCAATGATGTGTCGAAGACTGCTAAAGTTATATAAGATTATGATTTACGAGACACAAAAAATAACACAGAATATATACGGTACACATATTATCGATCTCTCTCCTTCTCCCTTCTAAGACAAGAATAATGTTGTTGATTCTCTGTTACCTTGGAAGATCCATGACTCCAACGCTAGATCTATCAATGATTTCTGATACGTGTTTAGTGTCATTTATATTTTCTGATAATTCGACATGAATTCCTGGCGTGTTGGATTTAATCACATGATTTATAGATTTTTTTTATATTAAATCCCCAACCGACATTACATTAAAAAAATCAATTTATTTCTTAATTTTTTTTTCTATCTTTCGTTTAATTTATTAGTTTTTAATTTAATTTTTTCATTGAAATAATTTATTTAAAGATAAATAATCGAAAGGTACTAATAAATTTAGCTCAACAATATACGGAACCATTTGATGTTGGTGGAGAGAGCTTAAATTATTTGTCTAAATTTCAAATTGATCACTACAAATATTGCACATTCTCTTTGTTCACTTTGCAAACCCAGACAATACTTTGTTTTTCCAAGGTCCTTTATTTCAAATTATTTCTTCAAGTACGACACAACTTATTGAATTTCCTTATTCGTTCAAATTATGTTTAAATCATCAACATATACAACAATAATTATGCACCCGGATGTTTTTTTCTTAATGAAAACGCAAGGACATGTTGAATTGTTTACATATCCCTTTTTCATTAAGTGTTCACTTATGTGGGGACCCGGACGCTAATCAAGTTCTTAATCATAATTGGGACTAATTAATCAATTAAAAACAGGGTCTAAATTTTTTTTTTAAAGGCGGAACGTAGTGAAATCAAACTCATATACATATCCGTATAAAATACAATACGAGTCCTGTACTGCATGCATTCAAAATAAACTAAGGTTTAACAACTACTGTCAAGTGTTCAACCCTATCTCTAATCCAAGTCCGGAGCCTCCACTCTAATCACGATCTCTCCTCATCTCCTGGACCCTGATCATGTCCCACCTGTTGTCAAGTACACATACAGACAAGACAACAGCCGGATATACCGGTGAGAATATAATCCCAGTATAAATCAATGAAACATGCAATCATATAAAACAATATAAAACATGTAATCAGGTAACAGATATATATATCAAAATCTGAAACATAATCAATATCAATCTGTCGACATAACTCATAATTCAGACTAGACTCAATCCTAGTCTAGGGATCCCGGTTGCCACATGTGGTATTCCTATATCGAATTCCGTAATAGAAGGAACCGTATTCCTATTACTCGATATAACCAATATCCTGGTATTCCTATATCAATTCCGTAATAGACGAATTCCCATTTCCTATTACTCGATATAACCAAACATCCGGTGTCCTGACCTATCCGTCATGGACTGCAGTTCTATCTTTAATAACCTATCTTGAGACATCGTGCAATGTGCCGTGGCGATACCACCACTATCCGGCACTTCTGTCACAAGATAAATCGTCTACTACCTGTCATCTAAAATCAAGAGAACAAGTATATCATCAATTCAATGCAAATATCAATGCAATAAAGTAAAGTATGTGATTTAGGGAAACTCAAGTCTAATCCGACTCAAGTCGATCTCCCAATACCACATTGACTTATACCTTTCTTTCGTCGGTTTCTGGCTCAGTCGAAGTCCTGAACTCAGAGTCTATCTGGCAATGACAATATCAATAATCTCATGTCAATATACCTTTCAAATCAATAACAATATGATCAATCTTGATTTAATTCAAAATCAACGGCATAACGGTACAATTTCAATATCCCCGTCAATACCAATTCAACGGATAATAGTTACAATCCATAACTCATATCTGATACCATCTGTAATCCAATCACAATTCAGATCTGGCTGGTATAAATCAATATACCCTAAACATTCATAACAATTCCATAATCAGTCTGTTTCTTAGTCTGACTTCGATTCTATAATGTCTCATATGTCAAGAACAACATATATGAGTTCCATTCAGTTCTGACAATATCATTATTCTAAAACATGTCAAAACGTAGTAAAACTTACGTCCAGTTGTAGCCTACGTCGCTAGGAACTCGATACCGAAGTCGGATTCAAAATCTGACGGACGGATTTCTCAGAAAAGGCATAAGGATTTTCTCCTATCTTCTTCAAACCCTTTTTCAGATTTCTAATGATAAACTCTGAAGGAACGAATGGCTATCATACATATATATACTATGCATGAATTCAACGAGGTGGCACCATTTCCGCACAACACGCAGCACCGCGGGTGCGGTCGCTGCTGCACCGCGGGTGCGGTGCTGTTACTTAACGCGGGTGCGGTATTGCTTCGGCAGTCTTCTCCATTTTCCAGTAGCACCCCCGCGGGTGCGGTTCTTCCTAGGCCGCGGGTGCGGTGTTCCCTCGGCCTCACCTTCACCATTCCATTTCTAATTCTTTTCTCAATGTCCCGATTAATCCTTTTGTAATCCTATCAATTATAAATCAATAATTACAGATTACTAGGATTAAATTTCCGGGCATTACATTCCTCCCGCCCTAAGATACGATTTCGTCCTCGAAATCACAAGCAATATATCATATCAGTAAGGAGTATATACAGAAATGTAATAGAACTTTACATCAGTGGAACAATGCTGGAAATTCCTGTCTCATATCTGATTCAGTCTCCCAAGTGGCTTCTTCAACACCATGACGAGTCCATTGAACTTTCACAAGGGGAATCATTTTTGTTCTGAGCTGTTTTTCTTTACGATCAATAATCCTGATCGGTTTCTCGACATAACTCAATGTCTCATCCAGCTCGGTCTCGTCTGGCTGAATCACGTGAGAATCATCAGGGAGATATTTCCGCAGCATAGATACATGAAAAACATCATGTATTCCAGATAATGAAGGCGGCAATGCAAGTCGATAGGCACGATCTCCTATCTTTTCGAGAATCACATAAGGACCAACATATCGTGGAGATAATTTCCCTTTCTTGCCAAATCTGACAACACCTCTGAAAGGAGAAATCTTCAGGAATACTCGATCTCCAGCCTCAAATACCAACGGTCGTCGTCTGAGGTTGGCATATTTGGCTTGTCGTTCTTGTGCTGCCTTCATTTTCCTCTGAATCAATTTCACTTTCTCAGTCATATCTCTGATCATATCATGTCCAGTCTCAGGAACTTCAGAGATATCATCCCAATAAAGTGGAGATCGACACTTCTTTCCGTACAACGCTTCGAATGGAGCCATCTCAATACTCGTTTGATAGCTGCTGTTGTACGAAAACTCACACAGAGGCAATGCATCTTGCCAATTAATACTAAAATACAGTACCACAGCTCTCAGCATATCTTCCAATGTCTGGATAGTCCGCTCTGACTGTCCATCGGTCTGTGGATGATATGCGGTACTCAGATGTAACTTCGTACCTAGAGCCTGCTTTAAACTCTGCCAGAAGTGCGAAGTGAATCGAGGATCACGATCTGAAACAATCGACTTCGGCACTCCGTGCAATCTAATCATTTCTCGGATATAAACATCGGCCATCTGGTCATACCTGTAGGTCATTTTGTATGGAATAAAACATTCAGACTTGGTCAATCGATCAATCACGACCCAAATCGCATCACAACCTCTGGAGGATCTCGGTAACTGTGTCACAAAATCCATGGAAATGTGATCCCATTTCCATTCAGGAATGGACAAACTCTGTAACAATCCTCCTGGTTTCTTCCTCTCAGCTTTCACCTGTTGGCAATTCAGACACTTGGAAACAAATTCAGTCACATCAGATTTCATCTGTTTCCACTAATACTGTGTCTTTAAATCATTATACATCTTCCTGCCACCAGGATGAATGCTAAAACGACTGTTGTGCGCTTCTGACAGTATTCTCTGTCTCAAATCTGAAACATTCGGCACAACAATACGATTATTCACATACAAGACATTGTCACGAACCTGATATTCCGATTGATGTCCAGTTCTGACCATCGCAATCGAATTCTGTACATTCTGATCAACTTTCTGAGCTGTTTTAATTTTCAAAAGCAGCTCTGGTTCAGCTTGAACAGCACACAATCTCAGAGGCTGACGATCTGTCTCAAATATTAATCCAGACAAACAACAGTCTTCTATCAAATTCGAGACACCTATCGTCGATAAGGATAGTGCACATACCTTTCGACTCAGCGCATCTGCTGCTGCATTGGATTTCCCTGGATAATATTTGATTTCACAATCAAAGTCTTTCAGTAAATCCAGCCATCTCCGCTGTCTCATATTCAGCTCTGATTGCGAAAACAGATATTTCAAGCTCTTGTGATCAGAATATATTTCAAATTTCTCACCGTAGAGGTAATGTCGCCATATCTTCAATGCAAAGACTATGGCTGCCAATTCAAGATCATGAATTGGATAACGGGTCTCATGTGGTTTCAATTGTCTCAAGGCATAGGCAATGACATGCCCTCGCTGCATCAGTATACATCCCAGTCCTCTATGAGATGCATCACAATAAACCACAAAATCACCAGTACCTGAAGGAATCGGCAACACAGGCGCACTGGTCAATCTCTTCTTTAACTCAAGAAAACTGGTCTCACATTCCTCAGACCAATTAAACGGAGCATTCTTCTGAGTCAACTGCGTAATTGGTTTGGCAATACTCGAAAAATCTTGGATAAATCGACGATAATATCCTGCCAAACCCATAAAACTGCGAATCTCGGGTACAGATGTCGGTCTTGGCCAAGAAATCACTGCCTCAACCTTACTGGGATCAACTGATATACCGTCTCCGGATATAATGTGACCCAAAAACACAACCTGTTTCAGCCAAAACTCGCATTTCGACAATTTAGCATACAGTTTCTCTGCCCTCAAAATTCTCAACACAGTCCTCAGATGATTAGCATGCTCAATCATATTCTTTGAATAAATCAATATATCATCAATGAATATGATAACAAAATCATCCAAGTATTTCTGAAAGACGCGGTTCATCAATCCCATAAATACCGCCGGTGCATTCGTCAAACCAAAAGGCATGACAATAAACTCATACTGTCCATACCTCGTTCTGAATGCTGTCTTTGAGATATCAGAGTCCCTGACTCTCAGTTGATGGTATCCAGATCTCAGATCGATCTTGGAATACACGGATGAACCTTGCAACTGATCAAACAAATCATCAATACGAGGCAAAGGGTATTTATTCTTTACCGTTGCCTTGTTCAGTTGCCGGTAGTCGATACAAAGTCTCATCGACCCGTCTTTCTTTCTCACAAACAGTACTGGAGCACCCCAAGGAGATACACTCGGTCTGATATATCCCTTGGCCAGTAAATCCTCCAACTGTTCTTTCAATTCTTTCAACTCAATCGGTGCCATCCTGTATGGAGCTCTCGAAATCGGAACTGTTCCTGACATTAATTCAATGCTGAAGTCTATCTCTCGAATCGGAGGCAATCCAGGAATCTCATCTGGAAAGACATCAGCAAACTCACACACCACTGGCAAGTCCGCCAATGATGGGCTCGTTTTCAGTAAGTCAACTGAATATACCAGGAATCCCTCCGCTCCCTTCTGTAATAATCGAGTCATATTCATTGCAGATATCAAAGGAATTCTGGCACGAGAACCCTTACCATAAAATTTCCACTCCTCAGCCATTTCAGGTCTGAATCGAACAATCTTGTGGAAACAATCGACTGTAGCCCTGTACTTGGTTAACATATCGATACCGATAATGCAATCAAAATCAGATAAACCAAGCACAATACAGTCTAGCTCAATCGTATGTCCATCGTACTGCAGTATACAAGGTTTCACAGATTTCACTGATATCAAACCTGTTCCTAACGGGGAAGAAACAGACACTACTGCAGACAATGACTCAATAGGTAACGCATAACTCAATGCAAACCTCTCAGAAATAAAAGTATGCGATGCACCAGTATCAATCAATACATATGCAGGATAACCAGAAATAAAGCAGTTACCTGCCACAACATCATCAGGTGCATCCTGTGCCTGCTCCTCGGTCAAAGCAAACAATCGGGCCTGCTGTCTAGGAGGCTGGCTCGCGGCCTGGCCCCCTCCTGGCCTCTGCTGTGACAGAGTAGACGGTACTGGCTGAAAAGTATGAACAGCAGATGGTCGTCTACCTGCCTGAGCCACGGATCCCGATGACTCAGCTGCCTGCGATCCCTGGGCACTCCTCTGGGGACA
The DNA here is from genome assembly GCF_022965805.1 of Primulina eburnea. Lineage (NCBI taxonomy): Eukaryota > Viridiplantae > Streptophyta > Magnoliopsida > Lamiales > Gesneriaceae > Primulina > Primulina eburnea. Next base: position 7,642,552 of record NC_133117.1, read on the forward strand.
CACTCGAGCAAAGTGTCCTTGCTGTCCACAAACACGACAGCTGCCAACCACTCCTCGGCACTGATCTGTGGAATGCCTCCCTCCACAAGTACCACAGTACGGTCCTGTATAACTCTGGCCCTGACTAATCTGTCTAGAGCCACTCGAACTGGACGAACTAGTACCAGATTTCTTGAATTGCTTCCCTCTAGCCTTCAAGAAATCCTTCTTCCCGGTGCTGCTGCTGCCACCTTCAAATCTAGGAGGTGGTTGTTGTCCCGGTTCTAGAAGCACGAACGAAGCCTCTCTCGGCCTCATCAGGCCTGCCTCGGCTCTCTTTGCTCTGTTCAGGGCATCGGTGAAATTACTGGGCCTCCCGGTGTTCACCAAAGTAAAAATTTCAGGATTTAGGCCATTTATAAACTGATCAGCAACGGCCTCATCATGTTCAGCTACGTGGGGAGCAAACCGGAGCAATGTAGAAAACTTAGCCACATAGTCCTCAATGTTTAACTGGCCTTGTTTCAAGTTTGCAAATTCGGCTCCCTTGTCCTTCCTATAAGATACTGGAAAGAACCGTAGATAAAATTCAGATTTGAACACATTCCAGGTAATGGCCGTACCTCGCTGTTCCAATGCCCTTCTAGTCGTGATCCACCAGTGTTTAGCAACGTCATGCAACTGGTGTATTATCAGTTTCACCCTCTTTTCCTCAGTGTACTCCAAAGATTCAAACAGTGATTCAATGTCGTCCAACCAACTTTCACATTCCACGGAGTTCTCCGTTCCTTTCAAAGTCGGTGGATGAAATGACTGAAACCTTTTCAGCAATTTCTCCATTGCTGTAGGTGTCACATCCATGGGAGGATTCGAGGTACTCCCTTGTTCTGGCATTCTTCTCGGAGGCATATCTGAAATCAAAAGGATTAGCAATCCCAACCCAAAGTTCCATTTCAGTCCTCCTCCGATCATCTTACTGCTGATCCAGAATCGGCTCTGATTCGTTCTCAATAATACATGTTTTCAAATCAAATCAGATAAACAGATAAACATGCATTATAAAGCAGTAAATCATGCTAGCAATCAAAAGCAAGGAAAGAAAATCTCATTCTACCCCGCTCACTAGCTCCTATCTCAATCTCAAGGATCTATCGCTCTGATACCACCTGTTGTGGGGACCCGGACGCTAATCAAGTTCTTAATCATAATTGGGACTAATTAATCAATTAAAAACAGGGTCTAATTTTTTTTTTTTTTTAAATGCGGAACGTAGTGAAATCAAACTCATATACATATCCGTATAAAATACAATACGAGTCCTGTACTGCATGCATTCAAAATAAACTAGGTTTAACAACTACTGTCAAGTGTTCAACCCTATCTCTAATCCAAGTCCGGAGCCTCCACTCTAATCACGATCTCTCCTCATCTCCTGGACCCTGATCCTGTCCCACCTGTTGTCAAGTACACATACAGACAAGACAACAGCCGGATATACCGGTGAGAATATAATCCCAGTATAAATCAATGAAACATGCAATCATATAAAACAATATAAAGCATGTAATCAGGTAACAGATATATATATCAAAATCTGAAACATAATCAATATCAATCTGTCGACATAACTCATAATTCAGACTAGACTCAATCCTAGTCTAGGGATCCCGGTTGCCAGATGTGGTATTCCTATATCGAATTCCGTAATAGAAGGAACCGTATTCCTATTACTCGATATAACCAATATCCTGGTATTCCTATATCGAATTCCGTAATAGACGAATTCCCATTTCTTTTACTCGATATAACCAAACATCCGGTCTCCTGACCTATCCGTCATGGACTGCAGTTCTATCTTTAATAACCTATCTTGAGACATCGTGCAATGTGTCGTGGCGATACCACCACTATCCGGCACTTCTGTCACAAGATAAATCGTCTACTACCTGTCATCTAAAATCAAGAGAACAAGTATATCATCAATTCAATGCAAATATCAATGCAATAAAGTAAAGTATGTGATTTAGGGAAACTCAAGTCTAATCCGACTCAAGTCGATCTCCCAATACCACATTGACTTATACCTTTCTTTCGTCGGTTTCTGGCTCAGTCGAAGTCCTGAACTCACAGTCTATCTGGCAATGACAATATCAATAATCTCATGTCAATATACCTTTCAAATCAATAACAATATGATCAATCTTGATTTAATTCAAAATCAACGGCATAACGGTACAATTTCAATATCCCCGTCAATACCAATTCAACAGATAATAGTTACAATCCATAACTCATATCTGATACCATCTGTAATCCAATCACAATTCAGATCTGGCTGGTATAAATTAATATACCCTAAACATTCATAACAATTCCATAATCAGTCCGTTTCTTAGTCTGACTTCGATTCTATAATGTCTCATATGTCAAGAACAACATATATGAGTTCCATTCAGTTTTGACAATATCATAATTCTAAAACATGTCAAAACGTAGTAAAACTTACGTCCAGTTGTAGCCTACGTCGCTAGGAACTCGATACCGAAGTCGGATTCAAAATCAGACGGACGGATTTCTCAGAAAAGGCGTAAGGATTTTCTCCTATCTTCTTCAAACCCTTTTTCAGATTTCTAATGATAAACTCTGAAGGAACGAATGGCTATCATACATATATATACTATGGATGAATTCAACGAGGTGGCACCATTTCCGCACAACACGCAGCACTGCGGGTGCGGTCGCTGCTGCACCGCGGGTGCGGTCCTGCACCGCGGGTGCGGTGCTGTTACTTAACGCAGGTGCGGTATTGCTTCGGCAGTCTTCTCCATTTTCCAGTAGCACCACCGCGGGTGCGGTGCTTCCTAGGCCGCGGGTGCGGTGTTCCCTCGGCCTCACCTTCACCATTCCATTTCTAATTCTTTTCTCAATGTCCCGATTAATCCTTTTATAATCCTATCAATTATAAATCAATAATTACAGATTACTGGGATTAAATTTTCGGGCATTACAACTTAGGCGATTATACCACATTCGACCGGATTTCTTAAAACCATATAATGATCTTTGAAATTTCACAGAATAACATTATTTGGGTTTTGAACTTTGTGCTTGATCAGGCATCTTAAATCCTTTAGGATTTTTATATATATATTACTATCGAGTGATCCGTATAAGTAAGCTGTGATAACATTTATAAGACGCATTTTTAAATTTTCAGATACCGCTAAACTAATCAAAACCGAAACGTAATTGCAACCATAACAGAAGAATACGTTTCTTCATAATCAATTTCAGGCCTTTGAAAAAAACATTGTGCAACAAGTCGAGATTTATATCTTACTATTTCATTTTTCTCATTTCACTTTCCAATAAAACTCATTTGTACCCAACAGATTTTACACCTTCAGGTGTAAGGACTATAGGCCTAAAAACTTTACGTTTATTTAACGAATCCAATTCAACCTGGATAACATCTTTCCATTTTTTTCCAGTCCTGTCGATTTTTACATTCACCAAAAGATTTTGATTCATGATCTTCATTGTCATTTATGATGTCAAATTCCACATTGTAAGAAAATATCTTATCAATTTCTTTTATATATTTTCGGTTCCATATTTTTCCAGTATTAATATAATTGACAGAGATTTCACGATTCTCATCAGTTTGTGGTTCTAACAGAACATTTTTATCATCATGTATTTCTGTCGGAATATCATTCTCTATTTTGTGATAATCCCTTTTCTCTATGCTTTTTCTTTTTCGAGGATTTTTATACTTGAAACCAATTGGCCTTCTAAGCTTCAGCGTTTAATGATATCATGAGTATCTTCAATTTATTTTTTTGAAATTTCAATTCGAGCATGGGCATTTACATCATGTATATATGATTTGGTTACCTCTTTTGTGTCTGCAAATGGATCTGGTATTTGATTTGTTATTCTTTGCAAGTGTACAATTTGTTGTACATCATTTTCACATTGTTTAGTTCATGGATCAAAATGTAACAATGATGATGTATACCATGTAATTTCTTTTTCGATATGTTACTTTTCTATCCCTAACATTGGTAAGATTTTTTCATTAAAATGACAATCAGCAAAAAATATTGTAAACACATCGCCTGTCTGAGGTTCAAGATATCAAATTGTTGATGGGCTATCATAACCAACATAAATTCCGATCTTTCTTTGAGGTCCCATTTTTTTCGTTGAGGCGGTGCAATAGGCCCATATACCATACATCCAAAAATTCTCAGATGAGAAATTTCTGGTTCTTTACAAAAGGCAAGCTGCAATGGGGAGTATTTATGATATGCACTTGGTCTGATGCGAATTAATGCAGTAGCATGTAAAATTGCATGTCCCCATATAGAAACATGGAGTTTTGTTTTCATAATCATTGGTCTAGCAATCAGTTGTAGACGTTTAATCAATGATTTAGCTAATCCATTTGTGTATGTACATGAGCAACATGATGCTCAACACTGATTCCCATTGATATACAATAATCATTGAAAGTCTGGGAAGTAAATTCACCAGCATTATCAAGTCTAATTTTCTTGATTGTATGATCGAGAAGTTGATTCCGCAATTTTGTTATTTGAGCAAGTAATCTTGCAAATGCGACATTTGGAGTTGATAATAAACATATTTGTGACCATCTGCTGGATGCATCGATCAATACCATAAAATATCTAAGTAATCCACATGGTGGATGAATTGGACCACAAATATCACCCTGAATACGTTCAAGAAACATGTGTGATTCAGTTTACATTTTAGCTGGTAATGGTCTTATAATAAGTTTTCCAAGAGAACATGCTTTGTATTGAAACTTATTATTTTGAAAGATTTTCAGGTCTTTCAGCGGATGACCATATGTATTTTCTATAATTTTTCGCATCATTGTTGAACCAAGATGTCCTAATCGATCATGCCAATTAATTAGTATTGAAAAATTAATCAACTACCATGTTTGATTCAATTGGATTTATATATGTATAATGCAATTGATAAGTGCAAGATTTGCACTTAATTTAAACTAGAATCCATTTTGAATTACGCTTGTTTCGGACAAAATTATGCGTTTTTTGGTTTGTTCTGTTGTCATTTCAGGAATGGAGAAACTAGCGGACACGAAGCCAAGTCGAGCATCCATCGGACAGAAGTGCGCGCGCGGCCGCGCCACTTCACGTGCAGCCGCGCGCACATGTAAATAAGGGCATGACCAGAAACATGCGCGCCAGTTCTCGCGCTACCCGCGTGCACAGAAGCAGCAGAAACCGAGAGGTGCGCGCGGCCGCGCCACATCACGCGCAGGCACGACCTCATGCACACATGCACGGGCAGATGAGTAGCAGCGCACACGCCCCATCGCCAGTTCTCGCGCTACCACGCGCACGGCGTCTAGAAAAGCTATAAAATGCGCGCCGCTAGGTTAGAAAAGGAGTTAGCCGCCGTGGAGAGAAATCATACGAAAATACAGGGAAAAGACTCGGAGCGAAGGCGAGACGAAGGCAAGACACGCGAAGATCGATTACAAAGACGAAGAGCGACGAATCTGGGGACAGAGACGACACTTCGGATTTGTTATCTGTCTTTTGCGTTTCTATTTTCTCATATGTCAATGTCTAAAACTTTGAACATGCGTCGTTTTTATTTCGATTTCGTGATGAACTAATTTCCCATTCTAGAGAATGATGTAGCTTTGTGGACACGATGATTTGACGTGGTTATTTTATAAGATTGAATTTCATTTCATGTTTACTTGTGTTTATTGCACTGCAATTTACTGGCCATAAATTGTTTGTTGTTTGATTAAATTCTACAACTCGGGAGAGGGACTAGGATTATAGATCATTAGAACACATCGTTAAATGTTTATAGCGTTCGGAAGGCGTATAACTTTAGCGAGGCTTAGTAAGAACATTGCTTGCATTTATCTATGAAACTTAGATTCTAATTAGGAATAATTGAATCGAATTTGATAGATACAGTTATTCGTCACTTGGGAAAGGGTGAATAAAATAATCTAAGTGTTCTTGGCCATTAAATAATTGGAATTCATGAATATAAATTCAACTTGAATAATTATCGTGGAAACTTTGTGAAATCATTTCTCTAGATATTTTCTCTCATTATTATTTCTCAATTCGGTGATTTAATTAAGTCATTGTTTTCCATTAATTCGTTCATACAAACCAATAGCAATCCAATAGGGAGCATTGGTAGTTTTTCAAATACATATTTTTTCCTGATTTATATGTGGTAAGACACATATATTTCTCATTTCCTTCATTTATTGTTTGAGTATCATACCTATGAGAATATATTTCATTAAAATTCAACAATTTTTTTTTCAATTGTGGTGAATACAAAGCATCATTTATCTGAAATTTTGTACCATTAGGTAACAAAAAATGTGCTTTACCACCACATTTAATCAAGTATATAGGACATGATATTGTATTCACCATTATTTTTGTTGATTTTAGTTCCAAGAAATATATTTTATCTCGGAGAATAGTGTACGTTGTACCACTATAGGGTATGAAAACTTCCATTGGATTAGTTCCTTATTTAGCTTTGTTCATAGCATTTTCCATATTTGCACTTAAAAAAATATGCAATGAAAAAAATTACTGAAAATATATATGTAATAAAAAACATTTCATAATTATACAATAAAATATTAGCATACGAGCACATGAAAAATAAAATATTTTACATTTTATTCCACCAATATATTGATCATTTTCAGATAAATCATTCATAAAATATGTCGCATCAAAATGAGTTGAATAACTCAAACTGCCACCGTGTTCAGTGAAGTTGCTCTCTTTTTCTTTTCCCTTTATTGATTCTTTATAGAGCTTACCAAGGTCATCGAGGGACTCGACTAATACGAGAAACATGTCCTGAATTGCCGCATCTAAAACAAGAACTTTCAAATCGTTTTGAGTGATTTTTATTAACACTTATGTTCTCATGATGCCATTTCAGTGGGTGGTTCGTGATGCCCTTTTGATATGAGTTATAGAAGTAACTATCTCGATTTTTTCAAAACCACGGCCGCGACCATGACACCGACCACTTCCACATCCACGACCACGACCACGACCTCGACCTCGACCTCGACCTTGTTTCTGAATTTTATTTTGGTTTTCAGGTTTAAATTCATTTTTACTTACAGCATTTACTTCTGGAAATGATGTTGATCCAGTGGGTCGGGACTGATGATTTCTTATTAGCAGCTCGTTGTTATTTTTCGCCACAAGAAGACATACGATAAGTTCAGAATATCTCGCAAATCCACGCAGTCTATATTGTTGTTGTAGAGTTATATTTGATGCGTGAAAGTGGAAAATGTTTTTCAAACAATTTCGATTCCGTAACCTCATTTCCACAAAATTTTAATTGCGAGATTATTCGATACATCGCCGAATTGTAATTACCGGCTTTCTTAAAATCTTGGGATCTTAACGTATTTCATTCATCACGGGCTATCGGAAGTATAACTTTCCTTATATGTTCAAACCTTTCTTTTAATCCTTTTCATAAAGTCATGTGATCTTTTCCAATGAGATATTCACATTTTAATCATTCGTCAAGATGTTGACGCAAAAATATTATAGCTTTTGTTTTTCTTGTGATGATGAGATACCATTTTCTTTGATGATCTTATTAAGACCCATTCGTCAAGATGTTGACGCAAAAATATTATAGCTTTTGTTTTTTCTTGTGATGATGAGATACCATTTTCTTTGATGATCTTATTAAGACCCAATGACTCAAGATGCATTTCTACATCTAGAGTCCATGACATATAATTTTTTTTCCTGCAATGTCGAGCGTAACAAACTTGAGCTTTGCCAAATTTGACATGGTGGTACTAGAAAAATAACAATGCATTTTATTAGTTAAGTTTTAAATTTATTAAAATGTCAATACAAATTAACAGATAAATTTTAAGTACAAACATTCTAAAAAATAAAGAAAAAATGCGGGCGAATATTATCCGATAAATAAAAGACTAGTAAGTATAATAACCAAAATAAATAAAAAATAATATTGAAAGCATCATCATCATCTTCTTCGAACATTTGGATGAAGAAAATTTTTAGGGAGGAAGAGTAAGTTTAGAGTGATTGAATGTGTTTGTAAAATCATATTTATAGAGTAAAAACCAGCCGTTTATGATCGTTACAAAATCTTAAAAAAAATAAATGTATGTATATGTAAATTTTATGATAATAATATGATATATATAATGTTAATCACGTTTAAATAGTTATGTATATCTCATCAAAATATTATAATGAGGCGTCAGAGACTCCTTTTTGTATAACACTGTGATATTGTACAAATATATTGTTGGGGCAATAATAGTTCTGCTTGGTAGAACGATCGAACCGTGGTGCTTGAGCTGCTGTGCGGTTTAAGAGATTTGAGTTGCACCATTACTACTAGCTATAGTTTTTGGGAAAGCAGCAAGCGCTCGGTCCTACAATTGGTATCAGAGCCAAGGTCACGGGTTCGATTCTCATTGATTGCAATAAGTTCAATTATTGGGAGGGAGATTGTTGGGTGCAATAATTGTCCCTGATTTGTAGAGTGATCGAACCGTGGTGCTTGAGCTGTTGTGCGGCTTAAAATATTTGAGTTGGACCATTACTACTAGCTATAGCTTTCGGTAAAGCGGCAAGCGCTCGGTCCTATATATATATATATATATAAATATATATATATATATATATATAATTATTATATAACACAATAAAAATATATAAACATTGAAATAATCACATCACGTTATTATAATGAGGTGTCATAGACTCTTTTTATATAATAACATGATATTATTCAAATATATATACAATAAATAAACAGTAACACAATAAAATTATATAAGTAGTGTAATAATATAATTGCATCACGTTATTATAATGAGGTATCATAAATTTCTTTTATAGAATATATGATATTATATATTAAATATATACACAAAAAAATAAATAAACAGTAAAATAAATTTTCTTACTTTTGAATATTGTTAATTTTTTCTTTTGTTATGGAGCTTGGAAAAATATGGAGAACCGAACCTTCGAGTACCATGTTGATAACGTGTTAAAAATAAAAATTTACGGTAAAAAGTAAAAATCTCAAACTCACAAAATATATTAAACTACACCTTTTATAAAATTTTGTCTACTCCATTATGTTCTTCTTCAAAATTGAGAGACATATTTATAGAATTTCTTTGGAAATAATCCAAAAATAAATATATCGTTACATAAATCATCACACACTAATTTTCAATATTTACAATTCTTATTTTCAACATTCAATAATTTCAATCATTATTTTCAACTTGGACTAATTTATTGAATAATAGAATAAATTTCTTATATTAAACTAGACATTGTTAGAATTATTTTGTTGGTTCACATAATTTAATTAATTATATATAGACAAGCTATCTAATAAAAGCATGAACAAGATTATCTAATTAATAACGAGTTTCCAAAGTATTAAATAAATTAGTATGATATGTCTTATGTGTAGAAATACAACCCAATTAAGTCTTATATAATGGGTCAAAAATTGTTAAGGTTATATAAGGTTATGGTCCCCGAGACACAGAGAATAACACAGAATATATACGGTACACATATTTTAGATCTCTTTCATTCTCCAATCTAAGACAAGAATAAGGTGGTCGATTCTCTATTATCTTGGAAATTCCATAGTTCCAACGCTAGATCAATAAATGGATTATGGTACGTGTTTACTGTCATTTATATTTTCTGATAATTCAACGTGAATTCCCGGCATGTTGCGATATATGAATTTAATCACATGATTTATATATTTATTTTATTAAATCTCCAATAAGTGATATCAGAACCACTTTCGTGTTGAATTTTGAGAATTTTGTTTATTGATTGATCGTGAAAATTTGAATTATTCCATATCTGAAAAATTATTTTATAATTTTTTTATGAGTAATTCAAATCAATCTTTTGGGGCAATAAAAATCAGTAAAAAAATGGCCAAAATAAAGTTCCCAAAATTGAATTGTTCAAACCCTTTCTTTAAAATCGATCACAATAAAGAATCAAAATCCGGAAATTTAAGGTGCATGCTGATCCATCACGTCGGGACGACCATCGTTAGACCACCATCGGGTGGAACCAACCACAATGGGTCATAAAATCGCGATATAGACTTGTGATGTTCATAAGTTTTTGGTAGATTTCGATCGAATTCATGACATTTTGATGGCGCCTATTGACTTTAAAAGCCAATTATGGTGGAGCCATAACATGGGAGGCGGCAATCAATGGTGGTGACGACCAGATTTTGGCTGAAATCACGTAAGATTCACACTTGTTTTTTGAACAAAAACATAAAACGTGACTGGTGATCGATTGATGGTCGGAGCTGGTAGGGTTTGGATTTGATTTTTTTTTTTTGAATTTAAGACCTTGGTCGGTTGTCTAATTTTAAACCAGATTTTAAAATCCAGAATTTTGAAATTTTATTAAATTTTGACTTCCACAGTTTTGATTTGTTAAATTAAATTCGACAATTTTAAAATTTAATTTCATTAAATAAAATTACTATAGAATTATTAATTATTTTATCTCCTTCGTTTATTTTGATAAAATATTTGTGGATGAATAATTATGATGTGCTAATATTTTATTTCTTGCATATTCGGTCTCTATATTTTTTATTCGGCTCAATTAAAGTAAATTAAATTTTCTTTTGAAAATTTTGAGTTAAATTAATGTCTTATGTCTCAAATTTGGTTAAATTTAATGTACATGTTAATAAAGTGATTTTTATCTATGTAGATATTGTTAAAGTTCAAAATAAATTATGTTTCAATTTATGCGAAAAATAGTTGGCCCAAAGGAATATTATTTTTTGATCAATTGCAAACACAATATATGATTTTAAAGTACATATATGCAGAAAATAATCGACTCAAAGGGAGATTTTTTTTCTAACCAGATTTTAGGCAATCAATATTTAATAATCATGATATTTAAGTGTACCACTTAAAAATTCTTATTTTTATTCAAAGTTTAAATATCAATATTGTGCTACGTACTTTTATATGGGCATACCGCTTGCATGCATATATATAGGTGATTTATTTAATTTAAATATATAATTATAATTTATTGTGAGTCTTGTTCTATTTTGTTATAACATCTTCTATATCTGTCAATCTAAACAGCATTCCAGTACGTTATGGTTCAAACTTTAAGAAATGAAAAAACGTGTTATGATAGTGCTCGACTGTATGGATTTGGACTATGCGCTAAGGGAAGAATGCCACACACCTTTGAGCAGTTCAAGAACTGCTGAACAAAAGGGTTTTATAAAAAAGTGGAAGCGATCAAATCGCATGAGTCTGATGATTATAACACATATCATTCAACATACTATAAGGAGTGTAATTTCTAAAGAAAAAGATGCCAAAAAGTTCCTTGCTCATATAGCAGTCTGTTTCGCGGCAAACGAAAAGGTCGAGACAAATACTATCCTGACTAAAGTTGTCTCAATGCGGCAGAAATAGAAATATAACATAAGGGATTACATAATGAAAACGATAGTAAGACTGTTGGAGTTTTAAAAACTTTATTTAATAACTGTTATTTTTATTTACCAGTATTTGAATTTTGAAAATACTTTTGTTACACCGTATTTTAGACAAAATTTGAATTTAGTTTCATTTTTAGACAAATCAAGCTTTTCCTTTATCCATGTGGTAATGAAACTTTTCAATTTTTTGAAATTCAATTATGATTTGTATGGTTCCTTGACTGATAAGCTTGATAAATGGAACATCAATATTTTAAATGACATCGATAGTATGCATGTATGCAATTATTAAATTAAATGCAAATTATTTTAGTGTGTTGACTTTAGTGGAAGTGAGTAAAATGGAAAGTAAACATTGAGAAGCTTAACTTGATGTTTATGTCCACCAATGTGCTAATATAAATTTTGATCAGGCGATTATCACATTCTGATTATAGAGAACACCGTTTGGATATTGTGTACATCACTGGAATGTTGGGCAGATTTTTAAGAAACTCGATATTGGATCATTAATCGGGTTATACGCTATATAAAGTGAACTACTAATTTTATGATCATACAACAGAGATCTGACATTTGAAAATAGTTGGATATTTGGACTCCGAATAAAGTTGCGAAGTTTTATCACCGACAATGATCATTTGTCTAAAAAACCATTGATGATCAATTGTGATAATAAAGACGCTATATTATATTTAAAGAACAACTGAAACTTGTCAAAGTCAAAATATATTGACATGAAATTTCTAATTGGAAGGAAATAATTCAGAGTGTTTGTGTGTCAATTGAACATATTATTGCAAATTCTATAATTGTGGATGTGTTTGTCATGAGTTGGCTATCCAAGATGTTTATGGGCATGTGGCACACATTGGTGTTGTCCATATAGTATATATGTTGTACAATGGGAGTTTATATTTGGCTTGAGCATTTATTCATTTGAAATTATTTAAGTTTCTGTACAAATTAAGGTTTATTTAAATTACTCTGAAATAAAGTGACGACTTTTATTGAAATTTATTATTTGGTTGAAATTTTGTTATTGGACTCTTTGAGTCAGTAAGAGGAGTACTAGTTGGAAATGCAGGTTTTATTTTTGGATCACATTTATGTATTTCTATGTTACACAGCCATACTTGATCTATGTCATTGATTATACTGATATTGTAATCATTGATGAGTCTAGTGATTTTAAATATAGAGATGACCGATTTGATTAAATATTGGTATAATTGATAGCCCAGATTGTTAAGGAATATTTTGGTTTAGATATCAAGAGCTCATTCCATTTTTTCATGTATAATATCTGGATAACTTATGTGACCCAAGTATGAGATTGTTGAAACTATTTTGTGGGCTTACACAATTTATTTAATTGTACATATACAATCTATCTAATAAAGGACCTAATAAGGCGACTATTTAAAAATGAATTTCCAAAGTATTAAATAAATTTATATGGTCCATCTTATGTGTAGAAACTCAAACCAAGTCTCCAATGATGTGTCGAAGACTGCTAAAGTTATATAAGATTATGATCCGCGATACACATAGAATAACATAGAATATATACAATACACATATTGTCGATCTCTCTCCTTCTCCCTTCTAATACAAGAATAAGGTTGTCGATTCTCTGTTACCTTGGAAGATTCATGACTCCAACGCTAGATCTATCAATAGTTTCTGATAAGTGTTTAGTGTCATTTATATTTTCTGATAATTCAACATGAATTCCTGACGTGTTGTGATATATGGATTTAATCATATGATTTATAAATTTTTTATATTAAATCTCCAAACGACATTATATTAAAAAAATCAATTTATTTCTTAATTTATTTTTCTTTCTTTTGTTTAATTTATTAGTTTTTAATTTAATTTTTTCATTGAAATAAGTTATTTAAAGATAAATAATCGAAAGGTACTAATAAATTTAGCTCGACAATATTCGGAACCATTTGATGTTGGTGGAGAGAGCTTCAATTATTTGTCTAAATTTCAAATTGATCACTGCTTGGATTTTTGTCAATGGCGTCTTAAAAAGTGTGCTAACATATGAAGTTTAGGCTTAGTTTGAAAGTGAAGAGAAAATTTGGGAAGATAAAAGAAAAGAAAAGGAAAAAAAAAAAAGATACCTCGACAATGTGTCAATCGGGAAACGCTGCTGAGACAACATAAGTAAATGTTGTCGTGTGAAACTTTACAACAAAACACATCCCCAAACATATGTTACCTATTGGAATAAAATAGTTAAAAATTAAAAGTAAGTGGATTAAAACCAACACATTAGCTATTAGAACAAAATAATTTAAAATTAAAAATTTGTGTAACAAAATCTAACTTTTAAAATATAATAGATCAAAACAAAAAATTGAACAAATTAACGAAAAAATAATATTTCTTCCCATTTGTGGAGTGACACAATTATACAACACTCCATTTAACAAGCCAAAATACGTCACGCGAAATGATCTCTTAGGGATCCTGAAAGTCATTCGCTCTCACTAATTCCAGTATATCATGTCATATTTGACGTGTGGAATATCAAGATTCAAGCAAAAAATTATTTTCTCAGAACAAATCATTATGTGAAACAAATACAAATACATTTTATGTGAAACAAATACAAATACATCAGAACAAATCATTATTAGGGATCATGGAATTTATTCACTCTTACTAATTTCAGTTCATAATATCAAGTTTCGAGCACAAATATATTTTCCAGGTGCTAGGCAAAGTTGTCGGCAAAATGAGGCCAAGAATATTAAAAGTTAGTTGAATTTTAAACGTGGTGGTTGACTAATATTTCAGAAAACGGAAGACGCGTTTTGTGCCACTTCTTCACATGGACAAGGGGCTCTATAAATAGAGCTCCCTTCTTCATTCTGAAATTATCTTTTTTCGAGTTTTTATCATCTTATAAGCATTTGAGAGCTTAGTTCTGTAATATTTGTGAGGTGCTTGTTCTCCGGTATTAAGAGAGAGTGTGTTCTCTTTGAAAACACAGTGAGTGAGTTGTACACCATAAAATATTATAGTGGAATTCTTTTCATCTTGTCCGTGGTTTTTACCCTAATAATTTTGAGGGGTTTTCCACGTAAATATCGATGTTCAGTTTATTCTTTATTTTCGAGTTTTATTATCTCAAATTCCGCACGTGGGACAAACAAGTGGTATAAGAGCTTTGGTTTAAAATTTCTTAAAATTCTGAGTATGCTCTGTGGTTGCAGCCTAGACTGATCTTCCACATAAGAAAAGATTTTTTGAGATTTTATTTATTAAGGCGTGATTATTTTGTTCAGTTTATTAAATTGTTGTAGACATAATGACTGGCAGGTACGAGATAACAAAGTTTAACGGAAGCAATTTTATGATATGTAACATAAAGATACAAGCAGTTTTAAGAAAAGAGAATTGCTTGAAAACTATTGGAGATAGATCCGTGAAAATTATGTATGATGGAAAGTGGAATGAGATGAATTATAATATTGTTACTTGTGGGGCCCCGGGTCAGACATCTAATATTAAGAACTATAAATGTAACAAACCAAAAGATTGAGTAAAATACATAATCTTAGGTTCACAAATCCACATAAAAATCGTCAAAATAATTAAAAAATATCAAATGTTTGGAATATAAGTTAATATGCCAAAATAAACTAGTGAACCAAAGTAATCCAAACTTCATCAAATAACTCCTAAGACCCGAGAATCCCACTCTAACTCATATCTCCTCGCCTGGAAGTGGACTCTGGCATCTCAAGTCTCGCCTCACCTACCGTCAAGCACATGAAAACAAGAGGCAGCCGACGTGCCGATAAGTATAAATCCAGTATGATACAATCAATAACATATGATTTAAAATGACAAATAGTCCATTTAAAGTCATAAAGATGCAATATCATGCAACGCATGATCAGAAGTTGTGGGCTATCAATAAATCACAAGATCAAGTGATTCATCTGGTCATAGGGTACCCAAGGAAAGAGAATCCCCCAGCAATATCCACCGACTCATCCGCTCAAGGTGGGGTGCTGTGTTCTACAATCCCAGGACTATGGTGCGCCTATAGAGAGTGTTCAGGCCATAGCAGCGACCTCCGCATACATTATGCCAACTAAACTATAACCTCATATGTCCAGAAAATCAATAAATCAAGGCGACCTCCGCCATATAAAATTTGAATCGAAAAGTCGCTCAATATGCAATGTAATGATGCAAATCAATATCATCATCTCAAGACAACAATCATCATCAAATCACAAGTTATTCATAGAGCTATAGAATTTTCAATTTAAAATAAAAATGATACTTTTACATCGTATGTCACCGATCCTAACATACCTTTCAAATATTATTAATCAAGAGATCAAAATGTGTAGTTGAGAAGCCTTGAACCTCCGAAGTATATTATCTCAAGAACTCGAATTATTTATCAAAACAAAGCAGTTTCTGTACAAAATTCATAATTAATTCAATATTGCTTTGCATAAAGATCTGCAAATTGGATATGCAAGAAACTCAAAGCCCAACAATTGTTCTTCACAAAGTTTTGTCAAACAATGTCGTTTACTCAGTCGTTCATAATCTGTAACTTAAAACATAATTTTCGAAATTCTGCATCAGTACATTTCTGGCACACTTTAGTATTTTGAGCATAACTTCCTCAATATCCAATGTAATCGAGCCAATTTGGTATCTTTTCGAAGACAAGAAAATGTTATATAACTTTAATTTGAACACTAAATTCAGAATCCCAACTGATTAATCCCATAATTTGGATAAACAGAAGGCATGTACACAAATCTGCACTAACTCGTATTTCCAGATCAGTTTTAGTAAAAATCACATATCTCTCTCATTTCTTCATGGAATTGAGTGATTCAAGAACCAAATCAAAGCTAACTCGATTATCTACAAGTTTTATGATGACCATAACATAAAAATCCAAATAGAACCATCTCATATACCCGAAATACAGTAGGCATAAAAACTGATCTTAAAAAAAACAAGAAACCGTGCTCATATCCATTTTAATTTCAAACCAAATCAAATACAACATCTTCAACATCTTAATATCCCAAATATCAACTCAAATATCAATTCTAACTTCAACTCATTTCCAAGCTTGAATAAAAATGGGAAATACTTACATCCTCGTGAAGCCCGTGATGAGAAGATCGCAAATCTAACTTCATTTCATAATTTCTTGAACAAATCTCCTATAGATTGAAGAAAGAAATGTAGAAAATGGAAGGAAAGAGGGTTTCGGTGCAGAAGAAGGAGGATAAATGATTGGAGGACGTGAATGTGAGCTTATATAGTCAATTTCCGCGTCTGTAGCGCCGCATCGCTACTTTTTAGCGCCTCAGCGCCAAATTTGCGCAACTCTAGCGCCTAGGCGCTACTATTCTAACGCCACAGCGCTTGAATAGTAACATGATGAACAATAGTTTTTTATTTTTTTTTCAAATTTTTATTTTTTAAAAAAAATTCGGGCATTAAATTCCTCCCCTCTAAAAATAGATTTTGTCCTCGAAATCAAATCATCAATTTCAAGTCTAACATGTAATGATCAATACTGAAAATAAAACCAGGAATAGAAGCGTACTTCATTTGAATAACTCTGGATATTTATGTCTTATATTATCTTCTAATTCCCAAGTTGCCTCCTCGACACCATGTCTGTTCCACTGTACTTTAATCAATGGTATCATTTTATTTCTGAGTTGTTTATCTTTTCTGCCTAGAATCTGAATCGGTCTCTCAATGTAGCTCAAAGTTTGATCTAACTCAACCTCATCGAGTGGAAGTACATGAGAAGGATCTTGATGATATTTCCTCAACATAGACACATGAAAAAAATCATGAACACCTGATAATGCAGGAGGAAGAGCTAATCTATAAGCCAAATCACCAACACGTTCCAAAATCTCATACGGACCTATGAATCTCGGTGATAATTTACCCTTCTTTCCGAATCTAACTGTACCACGGAAAGGAGATATTTTCAGAAAAACTCTGTCACCTTTATCAAAAATCAATGGTCGTCTCTTGATGTTCGTATACTTAGCATGTCTATCCTGAGCAGCTCGCATAAGACTCTGAATCAATTTTACCTTCTCTGTCATATCGCTTATCATATCAGGTCCAACAATTGGTGCTTCAGATAAATCGTCCCAATACAGAGGATATCGACACTTCCTGCCATATAGTGCTTCAAATAGTGACATTCCAATGCTCACTTGATAAATGTTGTTATAAGAAAACTCGACGTACAAGTGGTAACGAATCTTGCCAACCAATATCAAAATCCATCACTACAACTCTCAACATATCCTCTAATGTCTGAATAGTACGTTCTGACTGTTCGTCTATCTGAGGATGATATGATGTACTCAAATGCAAACGAGTACCAAGTGCCTCTTGTAAATTCTGCCAAAAATGAGAATAAAATCTGGGATCACGATCTGATACAATGGACTTAGGCACACGATACAATCTCAAAACTTGTCTAATGTACAATTTGGCCATCTGATCATGCCTATATGTCATCTGATAAGGAATGAAACATGAAGACTTGGTTAATTTGTCAACTATAACCCAAATTTCATCGCAACCCCACGATGACCTCGACAATTTCATGACAAAGTCCATGGTGATATGGTCCCACTTCCATTCTGGAACCTTAAGGCTATGCAAAATACCTCCTGGTCGCTTCCTTTTTGCTTTCACTTGTTGACAATTCAAACAACGATATACAAATTCTGCTATGTCAGATTTCATTCTTTTCCACCAAAATTGTTTCTTCAAATCATTGTACATCTTTTTACTTCCAGGGTGTAGACTCAACTTACTGCAATGAGCTTCACGTAAAATATGTATCCTCAATTCTGAAATATTGGGAACTACAATATGATCATTCACAAAAAAATGCCCTCATTATTGACCTGAAATTCTGATCGATGTCTTGATTTTATGAGTTCAACTGATTTATGAATGCTTTGATCTAACCTTTGGGCCTCTTTAATTTTTACAAACAACTCGAGCTCTGCCTGAATCATAAATACTCTTACAGTGAGTATCTACCACAAAATCCAAACCAAAAAGACAACATTCTTCTACTAGATCAGATACACTGCTAGTTATCAAAGACATATTACATACTTCTCTGCTCAAAGTATCTGCTGCTGCATTAGACTTGCCTGGATAATATTTTATTTCGCAATCATAGTCTTTCAACAAGTCTAACCAACGCCTTTGTCTCATGTTCATCTCTGCTTTTGACAAGATGTATTTCAAACTCTTATGATCAGTGAATATCTCAAATGTCTCTCCATACAAGTAGTGACGCCAAATATTAAGGGAAAAAACCACTGCTTCTAGTTCCAAGTCATGCACTGGGTATCTAGACTCATGTGGTTTCAACTGTCTTGAAGCATAGGCAACCACACGGACATGCTGCATTAATACACAACCCAGTCCTTGATGTGAAGCATCAATGCGCACTGTAAATCCTCCTACACCTGATGGAATAGTCAGAACTGGATCACTAGTCAATCTCTGCTTAAGTTCAACAAAACTAGCCTCATATGAATGTGACCAAATAAATGGTGCATTCTTTTTTGTCAATTGGGTAATTGGCCTCGCAATCTGAGAGAAACCTTCAATAAATCTGCGATAATATCCTGCCAAACCCATAAAACTACACACCTCAGGAACTGATGTTGGTCTAGACCAATTGATGATTGCCTCAACTTTACTCGGATCAACTGATATACCATCACTTGAAATCACATGTCCAAGGAAAACCACTCGATCCAACCAAAACTCGTACTTGGATAATTTAGCATACAACTTTTCAGTTCTCAAAATCTGCAAAACAGCTCTCAACTGCTCGGCATGCTCAAATTCAGATTTTGAATAAAATAAGAATATCATCAATGAAGATCACAACAAATTGATCTATATACCTTCGAAACACACGGTTCATCAAATCCATAAATACCGCAGGTGCATTGTTCAACCCAAAAGGAATAACCAAAAATTCAAAATGTCCATACCTGGTACGAAAAGCAGTCTTAGGCACATCTGCCTCTATAACTCTTAACTGATGTTATCCGGATCTTAAATCAATCTTAGAATATACTGAAGAACCATGCAACTGGTCAAAGAGATCATCAATCCTTGGCAAAGGATACTTATTCTTTACTGTGGCTTTATTCAACTGTCTATAATCGACACAAAGCCTTATAGACCCATCTTTCTTCTTCACGAATAAAACCGGAGCACCCCAAGGTGAAACACTTGGTCTTATATATCCTTTAGCCAATAGATCCTCAAGTTATTCCTTTAGTTCCTTCAGTTCAATTGGCGCCATCCTATAAGGAGATCTAGAAATAGGCTGTGTACCTGGTATCAACTCAATGTTGAACTCAATCTCTCGGACTGGAGAAAATCATGGAATCTCATCTGGAAATAAATCTGAAAATTCATTAACAATTGGAATATCTGCCAATTTAGGTACTGACCTTAAAATACAATTGCGTAAACCAAGAAACATTCTGCTTCTTTCTGCAACAAACGAGTCATGGACAAAACAGATATCAAAGGAATCTTAGCTCGAGAACCCTTACCATAGAATGTCCAGTGATCTTTCATATCAGACCTAAAATTAACAATCTTCTGAAAACAATCTACAGTAGCCTTATATCTTGTCAACATATCAATACCAACTATGCAGTCAAAATCAGACATATCCAACACAATGCAATCAAACTCAATGACATTATCTTCATAAAAAATTCACAACCACTTATCATTTCAGCTGACCTCATCACTTTGCCCAGTGGAGTAGAAATAGATAATGTAGATGATAATGGTATAGAATGCAACGAATGACAAAGTGCTCAGCTATGAAAGTATGTGATGCACCAGTATCCATCAAAACATAAGCAGGATAACCTGAGAGAAAACAATTACCTGCAATGACATTATCTGGAGCATTATGTGCTTCATCCCCAGTGAGTGTAAAAAACTCGGGCCTGCTGTCTAGGTGGCTGTCCTCCCCTATGGCTACCACTCTGTTTGTTCTGATCTGACCGGTTTGACTGCTGATAGGAATGAACTGTAGGGGTCTGGCGGTTCTGGTGAGGTTTCTGTTTCGTTGATCCCCCACTCTGAGATATATCACTGCCATGGTTAGGACACACTCGAGCATAGTGTCCCACCTGGTTACACAAGTGGCAAGCTCCCAAGACTCCTCTACAATGATCTGTATAATGTTTACCACAACACTGACCACAAGTCGAGCCTGAATAACCAGTGCTCTGAACTAAACCAGACTGTCTCGATCCACTAGGACTCAAAAAATTACTGCCATGTCTCTTGAATTTCTTGCTTCTAGTCCTAAATTGTTCTCTTGTGTTGCCACTGTTTCCGCCACTATTACCCTGTCTGAACTGTTGTCGGAACTGTGGCTGTTGGGCTCGTTGCATATACTGAGAACCTCTCTGTCTAATGATTTCGGTTTCAGCTCCCTTGGCTCGATCAAGAGCCTCAGCTAAATTGTTAGGCCTTCCGGTATTAACCAAGATAAATATATCAGGGTTAGACCATTTATGAAGTGATCGGCCTTAGCTTCTTCATCAGATGCTACATGAGGAGAAAATTTCAGTAAATTTGAGAACTTAGCAACATAGTCCTCAACATTCAGATTTCTCTGCTTTAAATTTGCAAACTCGGCTCCCCTATCTTTCCTGTAAGAGGTAGGAAAGAAACGCTGATAAAATTCATATTTAAAAATATCCCAGGTAACAATCATACCTCGACCCTCTAAAGCTTTCTTTGTTATGATCCAGCAACTCTTAGAAACATCTAATAACTGATGAACAATTAATTTGATTCTACGATCATCTAGATACTCAAGAGATTCAAATAATTGGTCCATATTCTCCAACCAGTTCTCACACTCTAATGCATTCTCTGTACCCTTCAATATCGGTGGGTGCAAAGACTGAAATCTGGCTAATAGTATCTCCATCGGAGTCGGAGTTATATCCATCTGAGTATGAGTAGGACTGCCCTGATCTTGTGCCACTGGTATGTTCTGTCTATGTCTACCAGGACCTCTACCTCGAGTAGCCATGTCTGATATACAATAGATCAAACACATATAAAATAACAATATCATGATCATCTCAATCTTGTATCGATCATCTCTGGCTTTCGTGACTCAATAATCTCAAAAACCTCGAATAAAGCTCAACAATATAATATCTCAATTATAATAATGTATTTCACGTTATGTTATAGTGAAAATGCAAGTAAATATATCACATGATCAAGCAATTCGAACTGACTCGATCTACCCTGTTCTCAAATATCTTACGCTAACATACGAGGTAAAAGTATCATTTTTATTTTAAATTGAAAATTCTATGGCTCTATGAATAACTTGTGATTTGATAATGATTGTTGTCTTGAGATGATGATATTGATTTGCATAATTACATTGCATATTTAGCCACTTGTCGATTCATATTTGATATGGCGGAGGTCGCCTTGATTTATTGATTTGTTGTACGTATGGGGCTATAGTTGAGTTGGAATAGTGTATGCGGAGGTCGCTGATATGGCCTGAACACTCTCTATAGGCGCACCATAGTCCTGAGATTGTAGAACAAAGCACCACACCTCGAGCGGATGAGTCGGTGGATATTGCTGGGGGATTCTCTTTCCTTGGGTACCCTATCACCAGATGGATCACTTGATCTTGAGATTTATTGATAGTCCACAGCTTCTGATCATGCATAGCATTATATTGCATCTTTATGAATTTAAATGAACTATTTGTCATTTTAAATCATATGTTATTGATTGTATCATACTGGGTTTATATTCACCGACACTTCGGCTACCACTTGTTTTCATGTGCTTGACGGTAGGTGAGGCGAGACTAGAGATGCCAGAGTCCAGCTCTAGGCGAGGAGATATGAGTTAAAGTGGGATTCTCGGGTTTTAGGAGCTATTTGATGAAGTTCGGATTACTTTGATTCACTAGTTTATTTTGACATGTTAAAACTTATATTCCAAACATTTGATACTTTTAAATTATTTTGACGATGTTTATATGGATTTATGATACCACCTAATGTGGGGCCCCGGGTCCGACATCTAATATTAAGAATTATAAATGTAACAAACCAAATTATTGAGTAAAATACATAATCTGTGATTCACAAATCCACACAAATATCGTCAAAATAATTTAAAAGTATCAAATGTTTGGAATATAAGTTTTAATATGCCAAAATAAACTAGTGAACCAAAGTAATCCAAACTTCATCAAATAACTCCTAAGACCCGAAAATACCACTCTAACTCATTTCTCCTCGCCTGGAGCTGGACTCTGGCATCCCAAGTCTCGCCTCACCTACCGTAAAGCACATGAAAACAAGAGGTAGCTGACGTGCCGATGAGTATAAACCCAATATGATACAATCAATAACATATGATTTAAAATGACAAATAGTTCATTTAAATTTATAAAGATGCAATATCATGCAATGCATGATCAGAAGCTGTGGGCTATCAATAAATCACAAGATCAAGTGATTCATCTGGTCATAGGATACCCAAGGAAAGAAACTCCCCCAGCAATATCCATCGACTCATCCGCTCGAGGTGGGGTGCTGTGTTCTACAATCCTAGGACTATGGTGCACCTATAAAGAGTGTTCAGGCCATAGCAGCGACCTCCGCATACATTATGGCAACTAAACTATAGCCTCATACGTCCAACAAATCAATAAATCAAGGACGACCTCCGCCATATCAAATCTAAATCGAAAAGTGGCTCAATATGAAATGTAATGATGCAAATCAATATTATCATCTCAAGACAACAATCATCATCAAATCACAAGTTATTCATAGAGCCATAGAATTTTCAATCTAAAATAAAAATGATACTTTTACATCGTATGTTACCTAACCGTAACATACCTTTCGAATATTATTAATCATGAGATCAAATTGTGTAGTTGAGAAGCCTTGAACCTCTGAAGTATATTATCTCAAGAACTTGGATTATTTATCAAAACAGAGCAGTTTATGTACAAAATTCATAATTAATTCAATATTGCTTCGCATCAAGATCCGCAAATTGGATATGCAAGAAACTCAAAGCCCAACAATTGTTCTTCACAAACTTTTGTCAAACAAAGTCGTTTACTCAGTCGTTCATAATCTGTAACTTAAAACATAATTTTCGAAATTCTGCATAAGTACATTTCTGGCACACTTTAGTATTTTGAGCATACCTTCCTCAATATCCAATGTAATTGAGCCAATTTGGTATAATTTCGAAGACAAGACAATGTTATATAACTTTCATTTGAACACTAAATTCAGAATCCCAACTGATTAATCCAAGAATTCGGATAAACAGAAGGCATGTACACAAATCTGTTCTAACTCGGATTTCCAGGCCAGTTTTCGTAAAAATCACATATCTCTCTCATTTCTTCATGGAATTGAGTGATTCAAGAACCAAATCAAAGCTAACTCGATTATCTACAAGTTTTATGAAGACCATAACATAAAAATCCAAATAGAACCATCCCATATACCCGAAATACAGTAGGCATAAAAACTGATCTTGAACAAAAACAAAAAATCATGCTCATATCCATTTTAATTTCAAACCAACTCAATACAACATCTTCAACATCTTAATATCCCAAATATCAACTCAAATATCAATTCTAACTTCAACCCATTTCCAAGCTTAAATAAAAATGGGAAATACTTACATCCTCGTGAAGGCCCGTGATGAGAAGATCACAAATCTAACTCCATTTCATAATTTTCTTGAACAAATCTCCTATAGATTGAAGAAAGAAATGCAGAAAATGGAAGGAAAGATGGTTTCGGTGGAGAAGAAGGAGGTAAAATGATTGGAGGAGGTGAATGTGAGCTTATATAGTCAATTTCTGCGTCTGTAGCGCCGCAGTGCTAATTTTCAGCGCCTCAGCGCCAAATTTGCGCAACTCTAGCGCTTAGGCGCTACTTTTCTAACGCCACAGCGCTTGAATAGTAACCCGATGAACAATAATTTTTTTTTTCAAATTTTTATTTTTTAAAAATTTTGGGCATTACATTGCCAATTTACACTTGGATATAGTAGACAAAATATTATCAAGTATCTCTGAGATAAAAACAGCAAAATTTATTTGGGATACTCTGACAAAGATGTACGAGGTCAAGTTGTTACACAACATGATTTTCCTAAAAAAAAGGCTTTATACTCTTCTGATGACGGAATCCTCATCGATGACCGACCATATCAATACACTAAATACTCTATTTGCCTAACTCACTTCCATAGGGCATAAAATAGGGGAAAATGAACGTGCGGAGCTTCTACTTTAAAGTATACCAGATTCATGATCAACTTATCATCAAAATTACCAACAATATTCTTATGGGCTTTGTAAGATTCGACGATGTCTTAACTGCGGTTCTCGAAGAAGAAATCCGGCACAAGAATAAAGAAGATATGTTGGTAACATCGAATCAGGCAGAGGTTTTGCCGATGATAAGAGGAAGATTTATGGACCGTGTCTCCAGTGGGAGCCAAAGGTGAGGTAGATCAAAGTCAAGAAGTAAGAAGAAAAATATTTACTACTTTAAATGTGGTGGTAAAGGGCAGTTCAAGAAAGAGTGTACGAGTATCGATAAAAGTTCTCAAGAAAATGTGGCCATTACTTCAGGCAGTGGTGAAATATTATTCAGAGAAGCGGCAACAGTTGCAAAAGGTAGACACAAATTTGTGACACTTGGATTATGGATTCAGGAGCGACGTGGCACATGACGTCTCGGAGAGAATGGTTTGATCATTATGAACCAATACATGAGGATCTGTATTCATGGGAAATGATCATGCTTTGGAAATCGCTGGGGTCGGTACTATCAAAATTAAAATGTTTGATGGCACCTTTCGCATCATACAGGAGGTACGACATGTGAAGGGACTGACGAAAAATATTTTGTCCTTGGGGCAATTAGATGGCATCGGGTGCAAAACTCGTATCGAAAACGGGATCATAAAAATTATGAAGGGCACGCTTGTGGTTATGAAGGCGGAAAAATTTGCTGCAAATTTGTATGTATTTTTGGAGGAAACACACAAAGATGCAAAACTAGCTGTTGCATAAAGTTGGTTCAGGAGAAGAATTAACAGTATTATGGCATAAAAAGCTCGGGCATATGTCAGAACGAGGGTTGAAAATTCTCCTAGAACGGAAGCTGTTGTTGGGACTGACAAAAGTGTCAATACCCTTTTGTGAGCACTGTGTTACCAGTAAACAACACAGATTAAAGTTTGGCACTTCTACTGCCAGGAGCAAAAGTATATTGGAACTGATTCATTCGGAAGTTTGGCAAGCACTGGTTGTATCCTAGGAGGAGCGAGATACTTTGTCTCGTTTATTGATGATTTCTCTAAAAGATGTTGGGTGTATCCAATCAAGAAGAAATCAGATGTTTTCCTAGTCTTCAAAGATTTTAAAGCGCTGGTTGAACTTGATTCTGAAAAGAAAATCAAGTGTCTGAGGACTGACAATGGTGAAGAATATACTAGTGACGAATTTGATGCATATTGTCAACATGAAGGCATCAAAATAAAATTCACGACGGCTTACACACCTTAACAGAATGGAGTGGCAGAGCGGATGAACAGAAATTTGTTGGACAGAACAAGAACTATGTTGAGGACTGCAGGTCTAGAAAAGTCATTTTGGGCGGAAGCAGTCAAAACCGCTTGTTATATTATCAGTCGTTATCCTTCAGTGGCGATTGATCTGAAGACTCCGATGGAGATGTGGACTAGGAAGTCGACAAATTATTCTCATTTGCATACATTTGGAAGTCCGGTGTACGTTCTGTACAGTGAGCAAGAAAGATCGAAGTTGGATTCGAAATCCAGAAAATGTATCTTCTTGGATTATGCTGATGGAGTAAAGGGGTTTCGCTTGTAGGATCCTACTGTTCACAAGCTTTTCATTAGCAGGGATGTTACCTTCGAGAAAGATAAAATAAAAGGAGACAAAGGCACGTTGAATACAGAAATTACTATATTTCAGGTGGAAAATAAAGCGGACGAAGGTCAAGTTTCTTGTAAAGCAGTACCAGAGCACGAAGAACAAGAACATGTTGAGTCTTCGGTTTCCAATGTGAGGCAATCAACTCGAGCAGTATACCACCAGGTTGGCTTTCAGATTATGTCACTGAAAGCAACATTGCATATTGTCTATTATCAGAGGATGGTGAGCCATCGAGTTTCTATGAGGCTACTCAAAGCTCGGATGTATTGTTGTGGATGATAGCAATTCAAGAAGAATTGGAGGCATTAGACACGAATAAAACTTGGGATCTTGTTACATTACCACGAGGAAGGAAAGCCATTGGTAACAGATGGGTCTATAAGATCAAGCGTGATGACAATAACCAAGCTGTGAGAACCCGAAAATTTCGACCGAAGTAAATCAAGTAAGTGATATAAAAATGATTCAATAATTTTTGATTCAATTAAACTACTTGAATAATAATTTAAATCTCATCAAACTTAGCTTGAGAAAGTAGATTCTAAGCTTGGGGATTAGCTCAACAAGAGGCCAATCTACAAGTAACCGTATCCATTGAAGAGTTTTCGCGGGAGGAGTAAAACCCCAGCTCAAGGACGCAAACTTCCAGCTCGAGGAAGCTCAACCAAGCTTGTCCTAACAAGACTATAAAGGGAGCTAAAATGAGAGCTAAAAGCTTTGGACAAATTAAAGATGCAAGAGATGGCTTTTGAGTAAACCAAAAAGGGAGCTAAGGGCTTGAGCTAAGGGAAGGACAAATTCATGGTGTAAGAAATAACCATTGAGATTATCAAGGTGACTCATGGGGATTATCAAAGCAATTAGTGCCTTTCTTGATCTCCAAGGGATCGGCCACTATGCTAGATGAAGGGTCATTCTTTGGCCTATAAATAGAAGACACCATGCCATGCAAAACCTTGCAATCACCAAGCCAAAAATATTCGGCCACTTCCCCATCCACTCTTCAAAAATTTTCGGTCCTCCCCCATCCCACATAAGTCACGGCCGAAATAAAGAGAAGCGAAGGAAATCCTGTTCGTGCAATCAGAAGTTGCAATTCTGCGTCAAAGTGCTGCCCGATCGAAGACTACATTCGCCAAAGACACGCCGAAGTGCTGCCGAAATTTTGAGAAGGAAGCTTCACTCAAAAATCTACAAGTAAGTGGGCTTTTGACTAAGTATTTTGTTGTATTTTTAAATCTTGCATATGAATGACACGACTTATTATTATGTGTGTCCAAATTTTCGAAAAACCTTATGTGTTATTTTTGAATATTCGATCGATTATGTGTTTCCTTTTAATCGAATTCTTTGATTCCGCTGTGTCTATCTGCAATTCTGTTAAGTTCTGTTCAACTTTGAAAATCTGAAACTCCGATAAATTCCGTCTGGAAAAGTCTGAATTCTGTTTGCACTGTTACGAGTCAATTTGAAATGGAACGAGAATTGTAGTTCTGTTCGGCCCCCATTGGTGGGTATAAAACCATGTTCTGTTCGGCCCCCATTGGTGGGTATAAAACCATGTTCTGGCCTCACCCCTTAGAGGACTAACATATTGGGGACAATTTGACCATGGAAATGAGATGAGTAACAGTGTTCTGTTTGTTCTGATTTGTTCTGTTCCGAATTGAAAGGATATGTATTGCTTCTGTTTTGCTCTTAATCATTTGATAAGTTCTGTCTCTTATTCGATTCGTTTCCGTTTTGCCAAGTTAAGGACATTAGTTTTGAAAGTATGTTAAAGAAATGTTTTAAATAATTAAGTTCTATATGTATCTTTGGAATCGATCGACCCCCACTTGCTGAGTGTTTTCCCAAAACACTCACCCCTTACAAATTTCAGATAAGAATGAGGAGCAACTGAATGAGGAAGAGCAAGATGCTTTCTGGGGTTGGTGAATCAGAGATCAAGATCAGAATTCAACATTTTACTTTTCTTTCGTTTCCGCTATTAGAAACTCTGATGTATTTTATTCCTTTGTCATTGTAAGACAATATTTCATTTATGAAAAAGACTGGTTTGATTCGATACGAGGCTTTATTGTTTTCAATTTAATTGTTAAACAATGCCGGATGTCACCGATGCTTCGGACTCGGGGCGTGACATTTAAGTGGTATCAGAGCTACCAGGTTCATAATCCCGCTGGGATTTTGACAGACAAAATTTGACAAAGTCAAATTTTGGCAAAAGCCTAGTGCATCCCAATCCCTTCATCTGTTCCCTAAAATTTTCGAACAATTTCCAAAAATCTATCCCTTCAATTGTTCCGAAAATATTCAGCGTCCAAATTTCCACGAAAACTTTAGTATTTGTGCCTTTCTATCTTTGATAAGAATCTGATATTTTACCTCCATTTATTCTAGGAAATGGATGCTCCCCGTACTCGTGCCCAGGCTGCCCTACGCTTGCGTAAGCTCACCATAGACAATCAAAAAAGGGAAATTGCAACGTTGAAGGTGCAACTCGCCAAGGAGAAATTGGAAAAGCAAGAGCTTACTGAGAACAGGATTATGCTGGAGTCGGACGTGCAGCGACTCACACATCACTTGGACGTGGCGGAGAGCCAAATGATGCAGACACCGACTAATGCAACTCGTTTTGCGCGCTTGGTGGCACTCAACATGGATCTACTCGAGAGGATAGAGATAGAGAAGGATCACGCTGCTCAGGCTCGTCAGCGTCAGGACCAGTTTATTGCAAAGCAAGAGCGCTACATCTCAAGGATCCACGCCACTATGGACGGACTGCAGGATCAGAACAACTATTTACATCTTGTGATAGAAAACATGGCAGAGGAGGAAGTGGCACCTATGGAAGTAATTGTGGACGACAGCGACAGCGACAGCGGAGAGTTATTCGACTAGATTAGCATTATATTAAAGTATCTGAATAAATTGTAACCGAGAAAAATATTATGTGTACCAACTTATTTTGAAACTTGCTATCAACTTATATTATTGCATGATTAAGAAAATTTGATAAGTATCTTATCTATAAAATGTTTTTTTATCTTTATAGGAACAACATGGACCTCCAAAACGTTATAAATGAACTTCAGAGTCAACTTCGAGAAAAGGAGTCAGAAATTAAGTCACTAAAAGAAAAAAATGATAAGCTCGAGAAAGATAACTACCAATTGGATGGAAATAATATATGTATAGGGGAAGACCTTCGGGAAGCCAGAGTTGAGGAAAAGAAATTACGCGATGATGTCAGACGATACGCTGCTTATCATCTAGAGTCGGAACGACAGCATGAGATCACCAAACAAGAACTGAAGAAGGCGCAAGATAGGATTCTTACGCTCCAAATCCGAAGTGATGGCCTTCTCAGTATTCAACATCGTCTTGAGGAAAAGATTGGAGAACAAGAAATCGATGAGAAAGTAAGCCAATCAACAATCCAAGAACTGCAAGACCAAGTGAACAACCTTGATCACCACAACACGCAACTGCAGAATTACATCGAGCATCTACAAAATGAGATGGTCAACATGGAAGAACTTATGGAGCAAATGGAAGAAAACCCAATGGAAGAAGAAGAAATTAACGAGGCAGTAGGAGACGGCGAAGTAGTAGATGAATAGGGAGAAAAGAACTTTAGAATAAATTTTGATTGTATCGAGGAATATTTGATTTAGTTGATTGTATGCAAATCCTTTTCAATATTAATGAAATTATTTCTTTGATTAAATTGTGTGGCAAACAAATTAATAAAGAAAATACGTGTTTATAGGAGATGGCAGGCAGACCACCCCGAAACAACCGTAACGCTCGGGACGCCAACCAAAACGATAATCCACCACCACCGCCACCACCCGGTGTAAACCTCAGTCAAGAGGATATGATGGCAATAGCCACTATCGTCGCTGCCACATTACAAGGATTTGTGAATCCACTGGCCAACGCCATCCAACAACCCCAAGAACCTCAGCCACGTGGGATTAAGTATCACTACGAATCACTCAGAAGGAATCGAGTTCCAACTTTTGATGGGAACCCAGATCCGGAAGTCAGTCACAACTGGCTCAAGAACGTTGAAACACAACTACATTTGCTAGAAATACCGGAAGAGTTAAAAGTAGAAGTTGTAACCCCATTTTTGGAGGAACGAGCTAGGAAATGGTGGGAAACTGTGTCGCTACCTTTAGCAGAAATAGAAGATATCACGTGGCCAATTTTCAAGAGGGAATTCTTAAAACAATACTACCCGGCCGAGTTTCGTCTACAAAAGCTGAATGAGTTTGAAAATTTCAGACAGTCACCAGATATGACGGTAATGGAGTACACGTCAAAATTCAACGATTTGGGAACTTACGTTCCGACAATCATGTCAGATGAGACGTTAAAAATGCACCGCTTCAAGAAGGGGCTCAACAGTCGAATTCAGTCGGCACTGGCAGTGTACAAACCAAGCAGCTTTGCAGACTTGATGGGCGCAGCAATGAGTGCAGAAACCGATATCAAGCGACGTGAAGAAGAGAACAAGAACAAGAGACCGATGAACAATCAACCCACACAGAATAATCTCAAGTTCAAGAAACCAAATTATTCAGAAGGATCATTCAAGGGAAATTCTGCCAGTACTGGTAGCACCGAGGGAAAATGGTGTGATACATGTCGACAAAAGCATACTGGGGAATGTTATCGGAAGACAGGCGCTTGTTTCAAGTGCGGGAAGGTGGGCCATAGAATTAAAGACTGTCCGGACAACAAGGACAAAGGGTCGGGGCCCCACAAACAACAGGAAAACAAGACAAATGCACGGGTTTATGCCATAACCCAAGAGGAAGCCGATAATAGCAACGAAGTTGTGGCAGGTACCATCTTACTCAATAAAATGCCTGCATATGCTTTGTTTGATTGTGGTGCCACCCATTCGTTTGTGTCTAGAAGATATGCTAAGAAGCTTAAACTTGAGCATGATATTCTTAGTGAACCGTTAAGAGTAGCAACACCGGCTAGTAAAATAATCGAAACTCACAAAGTACATCGAAACTGTAAAATTTGTATCGGCAAACAAATTTTTGAAGTAGAATTGATTCAACTCAATATGGTGGAGTTTGACATCATTCTTGGAATGGACTGGTTAGCTAAAAACCATGCCATAGTAGACTGTCAGAAGAAAGAAATTAGACTTCAAACTCCAGCAAAGAGGGAGGTCGTATATCAAGGGAAATCCAAAGAAAGAAAATCTCTGTTATCTGCCTCGCAAGCCTGGAAGGCCATGAAGGGAGGAGAAGAAATTTATCTGGCAGTAATTACTGAAGCCAAAGAGGAAGAAGTTCCAAAGTTGGAAGATATTCCAATTGTTCAAGAATTTCCAGACGTTTTTCCCGAAGACTTACCAGGAGAGATACCCGATAGAGAAGTAGAATTTGAAATCAACTTGGTCCCTGGTGCTGCACCAATCTCTAAGGCACCATACCGCATGGCTCCAGCTGAATTGAAGGAATTAAAGGAGCAACTCCAAGAATTGCTGGACAAGAAGCAGATTCGTCCTAGTGCATCTCCTTGGGGAGCCCCAGTGCTTTTTGTAAAGAAAAAGGACGGAAGCATGAGACTATGTATCGACTACCGGGAGCTAAACAAGATCACCGTAAAGAATAAGTACCCACTCCCGAGAATAGATGATCTTTTCGATCAGCTAAAAGGAGCTAAAGTTTTCTCAAAACTTGATCTCAGATCAGGTTACCATCAGTTAAAAGTCAAAGCAGAAGATATCCCTAAGACTGCTTTTAGGACAAGGTATGGGCACTACGAATTCACGGTAATGCCGTTTGGTCTAACCAATGCTCCTGCAGCATTCATGGATCTTATGAACCGAGTATTCAAACCGTATCTCGATAAGTTCGTGGTAGTGTTCATAGATGACATCTTGGTGTACTCACCAAGTGAGGAGGAACATAGTGAGCATCTGCGTCTTACTTTGCAAACATTACGAGAGAAAGAACTCTATGCCAAATTCAAGAAGTGTGAATTCTGGCTGAAAAGTGTGGCGTTCCTAGGTCATATAATCTCAGAACAAGGGGTGTCAGTAGACCCTAAGAAAGTAGAGGCAATTAAAGATTGGCCTCAACCTAAAACAGTGACAGAGATAAGGAGTTTTCTGGGATTAGCAGGCTATTATAGAAAATTTGTAGAAGGATTTTCGTCAATAGCTATTTCACTCACCAAACTTACTCAGAAGAATTCGAAATTCATTTGGACTGAAGATTGTGAAAAGAGTTTTGAAATTCTGAAGTCAAAACTCGCATCCACACCGGTACTAGTTCTCCCCGAGGATGGTAAGAATTTTACCATATACAGTGATGCTTCAAAGGGAGGGTTAGGGTGTGTGCTTATGCAAGAGGGTCAGGTAATTGCGTATGCCTCACGACAATTGAAACCCTACGAACAGAATTACCCCACTCATGATTTGGAACTAGCCGCAGTCGTATTCGCGCTTAAAATCTGGAGGCACTATCTCTATGGAGTAAAATGCGAAGTTTTTACTGATCACCAGAGCCTTAAGTACATTTTCACTCAGAAGGAACTAAACATGAGGCAAAGAAGGTGGATGGAGCTTCTCAAAGATTACGATTTGGTAATCAGCTATCATCCGGGAAAAGCAAATAAAGTGGCAGATGCATTGAGTCGGAGGAACCCTGGAAAAGTGTGCTTATCGTCATTATCAGTGCAACCAAGTCTCCAAGAGACTGTCAAACTAAAACAAAGTCAAGATACCAACATCTTCAAAATAAAGGAACAAATTCAGGAAGGAAAGATTCCAGAATTTCAAATTGATAAAGATGGTATCCTTTGGATGAAAGGGCGATTATATGTGCCAAACATCGATGGAATTCGAGAAGAGGTGATGGCCGAAGCACATAAATCAAGATTTTCAGTGCACCCGGGAAGCACCAAAATGTACAGGGATTTGAAAAACAACTACTGGTGGAACGGGATGAAGAAAGACGTAGCGGTTTTTGTTGCAAAGTGTTTAGTCTGTCAACAAGTCAAGGCAGAACATCAGCGACCTGGAGGGCTTCTGCAGCCATTAGAAATACCCGAGTGGAAGTGGGATAATATATCCATGGACTTTGTAGTCGGGTTACCAAAATCAAGGCAGGGTCATGACGGAATCTGGGTAATCATTGACAGATTAACCAAGTCTGCCCATTTCTTGCCAGTACGGATGAATTATAACTTGGATAAGTTAGCTACTCTGTATATGGATAATATAGTAAGACTGCATGGGGTACCGGCAAGTATATTGTCCGATAGAGATCCAAGATTCGTGTCAAGATTTTGGAAAAGTTTTCAAAAGGCCATGGGAACCAAAGTTACACTCAGCACAGCCTATCATCCTCAGACTGATGGCCAAACTGAGAGGACAATCCAGACCCTTGAAGACATGTTGAGAGCATGTGCATTGGATTTTCAAGGAAATTGGAGTGAGCAGTTACCGTTAATAGAATTTGCCTACAACAATAGCTACCACAGTAGCATCGAAATGGCTCCGTACGAGGCACTGTATGGTCGAAAATGTAGATCGCCCTTATACTGGGATGAAGTCGGAGAAAAAGCTATCACCGGGCCAGAGCTCATTCAAATAACTGTCGATAAAGTAGCCATAATCAAAGAGAGACTCAAGGCAGCTCAGGATAGACAAAAGAGTTGGGCTGATTTGAAAAGAAGGCCTTTGGAACTAGAAATCGGAGGAAAAGCGTACGTCAAAGTTTCTCCCATGAAAGGAGTGGTTCGGTTCAGCAAATCCGGCAAGTTGAACCCAAGATATGTGGGACCGTTCGAAATACTGGATAAAGTGGGAACATTGGCTTATCGATTGGCGTTACCGCCTGAGATGTCCAGAATACATAATGTTTTCCACATCTCACAACTACGAAAATATGTCCCAGACCCGAACCACGTACTTAAAGTTGCGCCACTGATGATTGAAGGTAATCTGAATGAGGAACTCAAATATGAAGAAGTCCCTATCCGAATAGTGGACACTAGAGACCAAGTATTGCGACACCGGACCATTCCCTATGTCAAGGTACAATGGTCAAATCATACCGAAAGAGAGGCAACGTGGGAACTTGAAGAGAAGATGCGGTCACAATACCCTCAACTATTTGAATGAACAAGTTAATGCAAGTTTCGAGGACGAAACTTTCAATAAGACGGGAGGGATGTGAGAACCCGAAAATTTCGACCGAAGTAAATCAAGTAAGTGATATAAAAATGATTCAGTAATTTTTGATTCAATTAAACTACTTGAATAATAATTTAAATCTCATCAAACTTAGCTTGAGAAAGTAGATTCTAAGCTTGGGGATTAGCTCAACAAGAGGCCAATCTACAAGTAACCGTATCCATTGAAGAGTTTTCGCGGGAGGAGTAAAACCCCAGCTCAAGGACGCAAACTTCCAGCTCGAGGAAGCTCAACCAAGCTTGTCCTAACAAGACTATAAAGGGAGCTAAAATGAGAGCTAAAAGCTTTGGACAAATTAAAGATGCAAGAGATGGCTTTTGAGTAAACCAAAAAGGGAGCTAAGGGCTTGAGCTAAGGGAAGGACAAATTCATGGTGTAAGAAATAACCATTGAGATTATCAAGGTGACTCATGGGGATTATCAAAGCAATTAGTGCCTTTCTTGATCTCCAAGGGATCGGCCACTATGCTAGATGAAGGGTCATTCTTTGGCCTATAAATAGAAGACACCATGCCATGCAAAACCTTGCAATCACCAAGCCAAAAATATTCGGCCACTTCCCCATCCACTCTTCAAAAATTTTCGGTCCTCCCCCATCCCACATAAGTCACGGCCGAAATAAAGAGAAGCGAAGGAAATCCTGTTCGTGCAATCAGAAGTTGCAATTCTGCGTCAAAGTGCTGCCCGATCGAAGACTACATTCGCCAAAGACACGCCGAAGTGCTGCCGAAATTTTGAGAAGGAAGCTTCACTCAAAAATCTACAAGTAAGTGGGCTTTTGACTAAGTATTTTGTTGTATTTTTAAATCTTGCATATGAATGACACGACTTATTATTATGTGTGTCCAAATTTTCGAAAAACCTTATGTGTTATTTTTGAATATTCGATCGATTATGTGTTTCCTTTTAATCGAATTCTTTGATTCCGCTGTGTCTATCTGCAATTCTGTTAAGTTCTGTTCAACTTTGAAAATCTGAAACTCCGATAAATTCCGTCTGGAAAAGTCTGAATTCTGTTTGCACTGTTACGAGTCAATTTGAAATGGAACGAGAATTGTAGTTCTGTTCGGCCCCCATTGGTGGGTATAAAACCATGTTCTGTTCGGCCCCCATTGGTGGGTATAAAACCATGTTCTGGCCTCACCCCTTAGAGGACTAACATATTGGGGACAATTTGACCATGGAAATGAGATGAGTAACAGTGTTCTGTTTGTTCTGATTTGTTCTGTTCCGAATTGAAAGGATATGTATTGCTTCTGTTTTGCTCTTAATCATTTGATAAGTTCTGTCTCTTATTCGATTCGTTTCCGTTTTGCCAAGTTAAGGACATTAGTTTTGAAAGTATGTTAAAGAAATGTTTTAAATAATTAAGTTCTATATGTATCTTTGGAATCGATCGACCCCCACTTGCTGAGTGTTTTCCCAAAACACTCACCCCTTACAAATTTCAGATAAGAATGAGGAGCAACTGAATGAGGAAGAGCAAGATGCTTTCTGGGGTTGGTGAATCAGAGATCAAGATCAGAATTCAACATTTTACTTTTCTTTCGTTTCCGCTATTAGAAACTCTGATGTATTTTATTCCTTTGTCATTGTAAGACAATATTTCATTTATGAAAAAGACTGGTTTGATTCGATACGAGGCTTTATTGTTTTCAATTTAATTGTTAAACAATGCCGGATGTCACCGATGCTTCGGACTCGGGGCGTGACACAAGCGGAGCGGTATCGTTCTAGATTAGTGATAAAAGGGTATGCTCAGAAAGAAGGCATTGATTTCAATGAGATATTTTCTCCTGTGGTTCGTTTACAATAGTAAGAATAGTGTTGGCATTGTGTGCGGTGTTTGACCTACATCTAGAACAGCTAGATATAAAAATGGCATTTCTTCATGGAGATCTTGAAGAAAAAATCTATATGCTCCAGCCATAAAGTTTTGCGGAAAAATGCAAAGAAAACTTGGTTTGCAGGTTGAACAAATCTCTGTACAGTCTCAAACAGGCGCCGAGGTGTTGGTACAAGAGATTTGATTCTTATATCATGAGCCTTGGATACAACAAACTAAGTGCAGACCCTTGTACATATTTCAAGAGGTCTGGTGATGATTATATCATTTTGCTGTTATATGTGGACGACATATTGGTAGCAGGCCCCAACAAATATCAGGTCCAAGGACTGAAGGCACAGTTGGCTAGGAAATTTGATATGAAGGACTTGTGACCAACAAACAAGATTCTAGGGATGCAAGTTCACCGAGATTGAAATAATAGAAAGATTTGGCTTTCCCAGAAAAACTATTTGAAGAAAGTCTTGCAACGCTTCAACATGCAAGATAGCAAGCCAATATTGACCCATCTTCATGTTAACTTCAAGTTATCCTCCGAGATATGTCCTAGCAGTGAAGCAGAGAATACGGAGTTGTCTCGAGTACCATATGCATCAGCAGTTGGAAGTTTGCTGTTCGCCATGATCTGTACAAGACCGGACATTTCTCAAGCAGTGGGAGCAGTTAGTTGGTATATTTCGAATCTGGACAAGAGCATTGGAGCACTGTTGAGAGGATCCTTAGATACATTAAGGGTACCTCAAATGCCGCATTATGTTATGGAGGATCAGATTTTACACTCAGGGGCTATGTCGATTCAGATTATGCAGGTGATCATGATAAGAGGGAATCTACTATTGATTATGTTTTTACAGTTGCAGGGTGAGCAGTAAGCTGGGTTTCAAAACTGCAAACAATTGTGGCGTTATCTACAATAGAGGAAGAATATATGGCAGCTACTCAATAATGTAAGGAGGAAATATGGATTAAAAGGTTATTGTAGGAGATCAGACGCAAAAAAGATAATGTTCTTTTGTTTTGTGACAGTCAAAGTGCCTTTCACATCGCAAGGAATCCAGTCTTTCATTCCAGGACTAAACACATTAGAGTCCAATTTCACTTTGTACGGGAAGTAGTAGAAGAAGGAAGCGTGGACATGCAAAAAATCCATAAAAAAAGATAACATAGCTGATTTTGTGACCAAGCTAGTGAACACAGATAAGTTTTAGTGGTGTAGATCCTCAAGTGGGCTAGCGGAAACGTAAGCAGCAGGGAATGACAAGATTGAAAAGATGTGTGGAAATATGTTTTATTCTCAATCAAATCTCCATGTAGAAGAATTGTCGGCAAAATGGGGCCAAGAATATTAAAAGTTGGCTTAATTTTAAATGTGGTGGTTGACTAACATTTCATAAGATGGAAGACGCGTTTTACTTCTCGTCTTCACATGGACAAGGGGATCTATAAAAAGATCTCCCCTCTTCATTCTGAAATCATCTCTTTTTCGAGTTTTCTCTCATCTTATAAGCATTTGAGTGCTTAGTTCTGTAATATTTGTGAGGTATTTTGTTCTCCTGTATTAAGAGAATGTGTGTTCTCTTTGAAAACACAGTGAATGAGTTGTACACCATAAAATATTAGAGTAGAATTCTTTTCATCTTGCCCGTGGTTTTTACCCTAATAATTTTTAGGGGTTTTCCACGTAAATCTCGGTATCTATTTTATTCTTTATTTTCGGATTTTATTATCTCAAATTTCGCAAGTGGGACCAACAAAAGTGGGATTTTCTTGTGCAGTCATTCCTGGTAAGGCTTTAGTATATATGTCATTTTTTTAATCCTTCAGGTAACTTCCAGTCGAAAGAGTAAACCAAGCGCAAGTTCTATAGTTGCAGGACCTATTGATATTCCGGGAGATCCCCTTCTTCCTACACAGAAAGGAATGACCTCAAAATATTTCCTGATTACATCGATAGAACAACTTTTCAAGAATCGCTCTGGCGAAATTCGTTTGGGGTTTCCCAGTATTTTGGATCTCTTGTTATAGCCCATGAATTGACGTGGACAAAACTTTTGGGTGGGATTGTGTATGTTCCTAGTTCTATGTTCATCTCAAAAGTACGAAAAGAGCTGACCAAGTCTTCCACAGAGAGTTGAAATGTGTCTCTGTGCTTCATCAATTGCACAAATTTTGATATTGAAGCGCTCATGAAGTGATCGTAGGTTTTGAAAACCCATCATTCATTTGCAATTGGATCAAAAGCTGGATGCTTCATTGGTTATCTCTCTCAAATGACAATCATATTCTGTGATTGTTTCAGTCTCTTCCATCCTCAAAATTTCTAATTTTGATGCAAGAATTGTCAACTTTGTCCTTCGCACACTTTCATATCCTTTACAATGCTTTTGGCGGATTTTCCATGCATCCTTAGCAAAGACACGGTTGGTAATCAAACGGAAAATGTTTAGATCGACTGAAGTGAAGATGGCATTCAAAGCCTTTAAATTGTGATTCAAAACTTGTACTTCATCAGCGGTCCATTAATTTCTGGCTTTAGCAAACAATCATCATTTTTATCTACTCATTTCGATGAAGTCCAACCGCTGACAACTCGTTGTCATTCTCTTTCGTCTATGAACTTAATATATATTCTGATCTTGACCTTCCATAGATTGTAGTTGAATCCATTCAAGACATGTGGTCATAGAGCAGGTGAAGCGTATATTAATTTGTACCTCTTAAACAAAAGTAACCAAAATCACACTTAGTATAGTGACCGCTCTGATACCACTTGTAAGAAATTTTGTTTAACATGAACGGAAAAAATGTTGTGTGTGATATCAATGATGTCCTAGATGCCGTAACACATAGTGACAGCACACAACGGAATAATAAAATACACAAATAAATAAGTTAAATAAAAATAACTTAAAGATAATTATTCATAAATATGAATACATTCGGTATGCCTCAGGGCAAAATAATCATTAGAAATATAAATTGAGTTTACAAAACCAATACTAGTGATTCTATGAAAAAATATTTTTGCTAACAAGTTAAGAAATCAAATTGCATTATAAAACAACAATAGAATAACTAAAGAATGCAAGAACTATGTGCTAAAAACTGAAGCAACAAAATAAAATCATCAATCAAGACTTTCAAAAATTTTGTCTTCAGATGTCTGCAACAACCATGACAACACAATTGTAAATAACTATATAGTTGGCTGCAATAATTGTCCTTTCTTGGTAGAGAGATCGAACCATGGTGCTTGAGCTGTTGTGCAGTTTAAAAAATTTGAGTTGCACCATTACCACTAGCTATAGCTTTTGGTAAAGCGGTAATTAAGCACTCGGTCCTACAATTGGTATCAGAGCCATGGTCATGAGTTCAATTCACATTGATTGCAAGGAGTGTAATTATTGGAAGGGTGATTGTTGGGTGCAATAATTGTACTTGCTTGGTAGAGTGATCGAACCATGGTGCTTGAGCTGCTGTGCGGTTTAAAAGATTTTAGTTGCACCATTACCACTAGCTATAGCTTTTGTTAAAGCGGTAAGCACTCGGTCTTACACATATTATTCAAAAGACAACGCTCTACGACTTAATTTTCTCTCTGTGAGTATTTCTCTATATTTCTCTGCACTGGTGCACAACATATGATCTTTATATTTATAGACTTGCTTTTTCCTAGAATTGTTTCATTGATTAGATACCTACAAATCATGGTAAGATAAAGTTTATAAGATATGAATATTTTTAAACATATCAAGTTAAATCCATTGTCAATATATATAAAAGTCTAGAAAGGCAAAATTTCTAATCAAATATTTAACAAAATATTATCAATAATGAAAAGATAATTTAAAAAATAAATTATATCTTGGAACTAAGAAATATTTTTCTTTTTAATAAGAAGTACAAATTAGTCGATGCTTTCTATTTTCAGAGAATCTGAAATGAATAAATATATTTTCATTTTTGGAGATAAAATATTTGTAAACAGAAATAAATCCCAAGAATATATCAATTTTCTCTTATTATTATTATTATTATTATTATTATTATTATTATTAGAAAAAAATTAGAAATGAATAAATATGATTGAATTGTTTCTCTTAATTTGATTTGTTTTCCTTGTTCGTGTTTTTTGGGTCCAAGGTTGTTGTTGCATTTTTCTACTTGTTTGTTTGCACCATATTTGATATTTATGGGGTGTGAAATTTCATGTTTATTATTGAATGTGTTCATATTCATTGAATTAAATTATTATTATTAATCGCATGAATATTATTAATTATTTTCGTCCAAACGTTTACCAGCTTATCCCTCCCCTTTGGCCATTCTTCTTACTCGTTTTTGGTTGGGCTTTATTTTCTGGTTTAATTCTATAGTAACGTCTTATTGGTCAATCTTTTTATTATATCAATTATTTTGGAGACTTGAAAGTTTTCTTACTTCGATTATATATGTATTGTTTCATTTTCAATCAATATCTTATTTAATAGTTATTATAACTCAGTATCTGGACCTATTACGGCTCAAAATAATGTATTAATTTTTCAATTTAGTTTGAATGTATTCTTTTTATATATATTTTTTGATTTTTAGGTGGTAAAATTTATTAAAACTATTTGTATGTATTGAATTTTTTTCCAATTTAGTTTGAAAATATTTGTTTATATATACTTTGGTTTTTAGGTGGTAAAATGCATTAAAACTATTTGAAAGTGTTATTTTTTTTTCAATTTAGTTTGAATGTATTTGTTTATATATATTTTGTTGTTTAGGTGATAAAATTTATTAAAGCTATTTGTACTACTTTTCGAGTTATTTTTTCAGTTGTTTTTTTCCCTCATTGATACCCCATGGATGGGCCCATTACCCTTGGCCCATCCCTAGCCCAAACGGAAGACAAGCACATCAAGGGCCCATGTATTCTCCTATAAATACCAGGTTTGAGTGTCCCCGTTACAGATTTCACTATATTGTTTTCAGCAGCACCCTTATCTGCTCCCCCCATTTATCCTCAGTCAATGACTTGGGCGTCGGAGGGGCTACGCCAGGACACCCTCCTACCCCCCTCTTAACGATCTTATTTGTGATTTCAGGCACAGGGTAATTTCAAAACCTGCGTCTGGACTAGTGATACTTGCTGGAATCGGACCCTAAATTTCCCGTGAGTATCACCTGACGCCGTCTGTGGGAACACTTGAGTTGAGACATGAGATAATAGGCAAGAAAGGAAGTAGAAGAGCTACCTCAGCATCATCGCGTCCTCAGAGGGGACCCGAACAATCTCATGTTGAGATAAGACAAGAACAACCGCGTCTTGAGACGAGACAGGAACAACCTCATCAAGAGACAATAGTCGAGCAGCCCCTTCACGAGACAAGGGTCGAGCAACCCCGTCCCAATGAGAATGTGGGGAACTTGACCCTGGAGCATTTGGGCCACTTTATCAATCGGACAACGGATGAGGCTATGAAGAGGAACCAAGAACCTATGTTTGCCGAAGAGCAGGCTACTCGCCAAGAACAAGAGGAAAATGCTGAGGGCCACCAGACCAGGGTTGAAGAGACACAGTCCCATCAAAGTGGGGAGATTGGTGAGATGAGAGAAATGTGGAAGGAAATACAGATGTTGAGGCAGCAGTTGGGAAGCAGAGCGTCGGAACCCAAGAGAGGAAGTCCCTTTTCACTAGCCATTTTAGAAGAAGGACTTCCTCCAAATTTTTGACAGTCGAATGTGGGAGAGTGCGATGGACATACTGACCCCGAGGAACACTTGGGGAGATTTGAGAATGCGGCCATATTACATCAATATTCAGATGGGGTCAGGTGCAGGGTGTTTCTGGGCACGTTAGTGAGGTCAGCCCAGCAATGGTTTAACACCTTGCAGCCCAACTCTATACGATCTTTCGAGGATTTTTCAGCTGCTTTCTGGCACATATTCGATAGCAGCAAAAAACAACAAAAAAACTATTTGAGCCTGTTCGTGATGAAACAACAAAAAGCTGAAACTTTGCGAGAGTTTGTTCAGCGTTTCAACAACGCAGCGTTAGAGATACCTGCGGCCAATCCTGACATCATGATAAGTGCCTTTACCCAGGGACTTCGAGGAGGAGAGTTCTTTAAATCGTTAGTGAAGAAACCTCCATCAAATTATGATGATCTGTTATCTCGGGAGGAAAAATATGTAAATCTCGAAGATGCCGAGCGGCATAAGAGGATGGAGCAGCGACTTATGGGAAGTAGAGTTGAGGGAGCGGAAAGAGGAAGTAGGAAGAGAGGCGCGGGCGAGAGGGAGGATGATAAGGCTAGGGGCAGAGGACAATTCTCATCCCATGTTCCTCTGGATGGGAGTCGGGACAAGGTGATGGAAGTGAATGAGTCCGAGGGGAGGTGGGAGAAGTCGCAAAGGGTTGAGTGCAGTGCTAGATTGCCTTCGCGGGATACACGAGAAGGATCTTCATCCAGGAGCCGACAGAGGTCTCGCTCGTCCCATAGGCGTGGTCAAGGCCTTCCATGGACAAATCAGAGGATCGGGGAGCAGAGAGGGGAAGGTCGATGTCAAGATGTCCCTCAGGAGCCCGTCGAACCGAGAAGGGGAATGAATGAGGATAACCACCCTACGAGAGGAATGATTCATATGATCTCGGGGGGTGCTACTGATGGAGACTCGGGGCGAGCTCGGAAGGCACATGGGAGAAGGTTGGAGAACTTTGAGATATATAGGGGTGCAGACTTACCACAAGACCCCGTCATTAGCTTTGGGCCGGAAGACCTTCGAGGCGTTGTGACTCCACATAACGATGCCTTGGTGGTAACGGCCACCATGGCCAATTATGATGTGGAGAGAATATTTATTGATAATGGAAGCTCCGTGAACGTCTTGTTCAAGAGCACGTTGGATCAAATGAAGATGGGAGTATTTGAGTTTGAGCCGGTATCCACCCCGCTGTATGGGTTTGCAGGACACGCCATCCCGCCTTTGGGTCAGATTGTTCTTCCCCTATCCTTGGGGACTGATCCTCGGTGGGTAACAAAGATGATAGCCTTCAATGTGGTAGATACCCTGTCAGCATATAATGGAATCCTGGGACGGCCATCCCTGAAGGATTTCAGAGCCGTAGCTTCCACTTATCATCAGAAGCTTAAGTTTCCTGTGGGAAAAGGAGTTGGAGTCTTGTGCGGAGACCAAAAATCCGCGCGACGATGTTATGAGGGGGTAGTGAGCGAGGAGGGGAAAAGAGCGCGTGTAGAGGTTCACGTGATTAAGAGAGGAAGAAGTGAGTGACTTTGTCCTAGAGAGGTATAAGAAGAGCATAAAAGTTGGAGAAAGCGAAGGGCAAGGCTTCAAAGAGACCCTGAAATGCTTACCACCTC
The DNA here is from genome assembly GCF_022965805.1 of Primulina eburnea. NCBI lineage: Eukaryota > Viridiplantae > Streptophyta > Magnoliopsida > Lamiales > Gesneriaceae > Primulina > Primulina eburnea. The sequence continues at coordinate 7,686,714 of NC_133117.1, forward strand.
AGAAAATATTACTCTTGAATTTATTGTTGATGTATTTCATCTTTGCATTTTCCCATGTAATCAGTTGGAATTCAATAAAATCAAGTTCTTCTTTTCAGTTCATGAATGGTGGTGTATTATGAAAGTGAGAAAAATTAAATTTTCCTACTAAGTCATCGCCTAGTAAAGGAGCAGAGCGCGGGAGAAAAATTAAATTTGCCTACTATGGCATCGCCTAGTAGAGGAGCAGAGTGCAGGGGAGAAATTAAATTTTCCTGCTAAGGTATCACCTAGCAGAGGAGTTAGAGGGTGGGGGCGATGCATTTTTATTTTCCTGCTAATGCATCGCCTAGTAGAGGAGTTAGAGGGCGGGGGTGGTGAATTTTTATTTTCCTGCTAAGGCCCGGCTTAACAGAGGAGTTAGAGGATGAAGGTGGTAAATTTTTATTTTCCTACTAAGGCATCGCCTAGTAGAGGAGTTAGAAGGCGGGGGTGGTGAATTTTATTTTCCTGCTAAGGCCCGACCTAGCAGAGGAGTTTGAGTGTAGAGGTGTTGAATTTTTATTTTCCTGCTAAGGCTCGGCTTAGCAGAGGAGTTAGAGGATTAAGGTGTTAAATTTTTATTTTCCTGCTAAGGCCCGGTTTAGCAGAGGAGTTAGAGGATGAAAGTGGTGCATTTTTATTTTCTTTCTAAAGCATCACTTAGGAGAGGAGTTAGAGAGCGGGGGTGGTGAATTTTATTTTCCTGCTAAGGCCCGACCTAGCAGAGGAGTTAGAGTGTGGAGGTGTTGAATTTTTATTTTCCTGCTGAGGCCCGGCTTAGCAAAGGAGTTAGAGGGTGGGGGTGGTGAATTTTTATTTTCCTGCTAAGGCCCGACCTAGCAAAGGAGTTAGACTGTGGAGGTGTTAAATTTTTATTTTCCTGCTAAGGCCCGGCTTAGCAGAGGAGTTAGAGGGTGGGGGTGGTGAATTTTTATTTTCCTGCTAAGGCTCGTCTTAGCAAAGGAGTTAGAGGGTGGGAGTGGTGAATTTTTATTTTCCTGCTAAGGCTCGGCTTAGTAGAGGAGTTAGAGGGTGGGGGTGGTAAATTTTTATTTTCCTGCTAAGGCCCGACCTAGCAGAAGAGTTAGAGTGTAGAGATGTTGAATTTTTATTTTCCTGATGAGGCCCGGCTTAGCAGAGGAGTTAGAGGGTGGGGGTGGTGAATTAATATTTTCCTGCTAAGGCCCGACCTAGCAGAGGAGTTAGAGGGTCTGGGTGGTGAATTTTATTTTCCTGCTAAGGCCCGACCTAGCAAAGGAGTTAAATGATGGAGGTGTTGAGTTTTTATTTTCCAGCTAAGGCCCGACCTAGCAAAGGGGTTAGAGGGTGGAGGTGTTGAGTTTTTATTTTCCTGCTAAGGCCCGGCTTAGCAGAGGAGTTAGAGGGTGGAGGTGGTGAATTTTTATTTTCCTGCTAAGGCACCGCCTAGCTGATGAGCAGAGTTGTGAAAAAAAAAAGAAAAAAAAAATTATTTTCCTGCTAAGGCATCGCCTAGCAGAGGAGCAGAGTTTGGGAGGAGAAAAATGTTACTTTCCTGCTATGGCGTCGCCTACCAGAGGAGCAGTGTGGAGGAAGATAATTAAATTTTCCTGCTAAGGAATCGCCTAGCAGAGGAGCAGAGTTTGGGAGAAATTAAATTATATTTTTCCTACTAAGGTATCGCCTAGTAGAGGAGCAGAGTTTGGGAGGAGAAAAATTTATTTGGTTTGTCGATAACGAAAGATGTTTGCCGCTGCAAAAATTACGGGGATCAACCTGACCATTCAGGTCGCGGGGATCGACCTACTCGGTCACGTCGTGGGGGTGTGGGGGCAACGCCCCCATAATTTTTTCAGAAACCAAGGGATGCGGACAAAGGGAGATCGCGATGCGCTGTGCTAGGCAAGAGTGTGGGCTGGGTGTGCGAGATGCGAGCTTGGAGTGGCGAGGGACGAGCTTGGGCTGTCGGGGCGCTCGGGCGAACTTGGGGCAGGGGTTCGGCAGGGGCGAGCGTCAAGCGAGATCTCGCGATGAGGCGAGGCGCGCTGGGGCGGGCGTCGCGCATGGGGCGAGCGGGCTGCGAGGTTTGGGCAAGCGTGCTGAGGGGCTGGGATAGCGGGCTGTCGGTGCGTTCTGCGGAGCTCGGGCAAGCGTGTCGAGGGTCCGAGCGAGCGGGCTGCGGGGCTTGGGCGAGCGTGCTGAGGGGCTGGGCGAGCGTGCGGTCGGAGCGTTCCGCAGAGCTCGGGCGAGCGTGCTGCGGGGCTCGGGCAAGAGTGGCACGAGGCGATGGGCGAGCGTGGCACCAGGCAAGCTCGGAGCTCCGGGCGACCGTGTGGCAGGCGGCACGGCTGGCAGTTGGCGAGCGCGCGCGAGGGCAAGGCGCGCTGGAGAGGAGCAGGTGGGCGCTCTGGGCGAGCGTACAGGGGACGTTGGGGCTGGCGCGCAGGCGGCACGACGCTGGATGCCTGGAGGCGATTGAATATGTGTGGGCAAGGTGCGCTGCAATGGTGGAGCGTGTGTGAATTGAAGAAAAAATTCTGTATGGCTGAAGTGAGAATGAAAGCAGGATTACGATTTGATTTGTTTCCAAATTTTTGGAGACTGACAAACGGCTGGAAGAAATTACATAACTCGTAACCGGTGACCCGAGGACAACACAACTAATCAAACTTTGAACCTACGATTCAGTTCGACTCGGGAGGGGGAGACTGGTGATACCTCATGGATGGGCCCACTACCCTTGGCCCATCCCTAGCCCAAACGGAAGATAAGCCCATCAAGGGCCCAGGTATTCTTCTATAAATACCAGGTTTGAGTGTCCCCGTTACAGATTTCACTATATTGTTTTCAGCAGCACCCTTAGCTGCTCCCCCCATATATCCTTAGTCACTGACTTGAGCATCGGAGGGGCTACGCCAGGACCCCTCCTGGCCCCCTCTTAACGATCTTATTTGTGATTTCAGGCACATGGTAATTTCAAAATTTGCGTCTGTACTAGTGACACTTGCTAGAATCGGACCTTAAATTTCCCGTGAATATCACTCATATAAATATTCATTCTCCTATTTTTTATAATCTGGATAAACCCTGCTTGATGGGGAATGAAACAAAACTTGGTAGAAAATTTACTTCATTGATGATGCATGGCAATTTTTCTCAAAATATGGATTCAAACATATATTTGAGATTTATCTTTTAAGGTTTTATTTCAATAATTTGGATATAAAACAAAATGACCTAACGAATGTTAGATACCAGAAGAAACTAGGAATGATTTACATTATTAAGGTAAAATTATGATTCAAAGTAATATATTTCTAGAAATAGTCTCAAATTCCTCCAAACTCTTGGAAAATCTTAGAAAAATCGAAAAAACGACAAAAAAATTATGGAAATCATATATACTATGTATCATGAAAAATTGGAGAAATCCTTGAAAACAAAAAGAAATTATTTGAACTTTATAAGATATTCAAACAATTATTCAAATCCTAGAACAATAACACAATTAGTTCTAGTAATATAGAATTTTGGGAAGAAGATTACCACTATCTTTTGGAAGAGTACCTTTTAACTGATGACGAAAAAATGATCAATCTCATCAAAACTGTCTCAGGAAAAAAAATGATAACAATAGAAATGATCGATCTCGATAATCTCCAAGACCTTTTAGAGTCTTTTGCAAATATCAAATTCATAGATCTGAAAATGAACACAATAGAGAGTGAACAACTCCTATTTAACAGAATAATTTCTTAAAAACCATTGCAACTCATTTTGATTATGAGGTGTGGCAAATGGACGTCAATACAACTTTTCTTAATGAAAATCTTGACGAAACCATTTACATGGTGCAACCAAATGATTTTATCAAAACGATCAAGAGCATAAAGTAGGAAAACAAAAAAACATGTTCATAGACTTAAGCATACGTCTAGGTCTTTGAACATCATATTTGATCAAACTGTGAAATATTATGATTTCGATCAAAATCATGATGAGCCTTGGGTCTATAAGAAAATTTTAGATGGCAATGTGATTTTTATCGTGTTATATGTGGATGATATCCTAAGAGTTGAGAATAATGTAGGGGTGATGACATCTGCTAAGAAATGGTTGGCTCAACGGTTTGACATGAAGGACTTGGGGGAAGAAAATTATGTTCTTGGTATCCAAATCATTCGGGATAACAAGAACAAACAAATTACTTTATCTCAATCTTTATATATTGATAAAATATTGAAGTATGCAATGCGGAATTCCACGAGCTGTCATACACCTTTCAGACATGGAATTCACTAGTCATAGGAGCACAATCCCAAGACTCCAAGTGAAGTAGAATACATGAAACATGTTCTTTATGCTTCGGCTGTTGGAGTCTCATGTATGTTAATAATATGCATTCGACCAGATAATTGTTAGGCTATTGGAATTTTTAGTAGATCGCAGTCAAACCATAACTAGAGCATTGGATTGCTGTAAAGCATATTCTCAAGTATCCTTGTAGAACTAGAGGATATATGATAGTTTATTCAGCTTCTGAGTTGGAACATTTGGGGTATACTAATTATGACTTTCAAGATGATAGTGTTGGATCTCGGTTTTCTCGTGCCCAAAAGCAGCGGAAGTTTAAATTTTTTCTTTTATTTTGACAATCAAAATATATTTGTTTGAGCACTCGTATGGTTTTATGATTAAACATTCATAGGGCGTTAGAATTTTATACCTTTGGTGAAAAATTCACACGGCTCCAACAATTCCAGGGTTAGCAGATATAACTATTGATAAATTCCCTACGAACTTTCTTCAAGAACTCTTTATTTCAATCCTTTTAATCAGGCCAATGACTAGAAGATTTGTTCCTCTAATAATTTGCACTAGAAGAATTAGAAGAGATTTTTACGTTAGAGAGCAAAATCCTAAATCTAATCAAGGTGGTTGAAATATTGAGGGAGATAGGAGAGTGATTTTTTCGAAAATCACAATGGAGAGGGAGGCTAAGGTTATGGCTTCATTACTACCTTTTATAATTAAGTCATGACCTAATACATATAAATAACTTTAATGGACTTGATTAATTAATTGTGCTAGTCCAACTAGTTTAATTAATTAATCAAAGTCCATTAAGAACTTTAATTATTTAGTATCTTTGACTTGTACTCCTACAAGCCCATTAAACACACTTCTCACTATATTTAATTTAATATAAACTCGACTTTTGAGTTTAATAAATTATAAATTAAATATTTGAATTTAATATTTAAATTATAAATTCAACTCCTTGAATTTATCACCTTCAAAAACTTTAATATTTAATAAACTCAACTTTTGAGTTTAATAAATTAAATTATCAAATTTTATAAATTCAACTCCTTGAATTTATTATATCCAAATTTCATAAATTCGACTTGTTGAATTTACTATCTCATAAATTCAACTCCTTGAATTTACTATATCATAATATAAATTCAACTCCTTGAATTTATTATCTCCTCGGGAACAAATGATCCAGTGCTTGTGTGACCTTTCAATTGTTCAGGGATACAGCTAGCCGTGAGTTTAAAAATCCTTGTGATTCAGGACATAATTCTTTATTCGGGCTTACCCTAATTTGCCCCATTCTATGAATCAACAATTGATCATGAGAATGTCAGAAATCATCTTTCTGATTAAACCCATCGAACGATGGTAAGAGCGTCTAGTAGCATCGCCCCATAATTCCCTAGGTATGACTGATAGTGCCTGGAAGAACCAGTCGATTATGATTAACGTACAGTACGGTCGCTTCGTCTCATGTATCACGATCGAATCTGCAACTATTGGTTCACTCGATAACTATGTGATACATATAAATAGTGGCATCGCATGTACCATTGGAGAACCCCTTCTCCAATGTACATCCCATACTCTGGTCAGATATTCTACGCACTATTATTTAATCATATCACATAGGATATCCACACCCGTAGGTGAGCGGTGAATCTCCGACTACAATGCACTGGCTCGTTTATGTGTCGCAACTATACCAAATCTCTCCACCTGATGATTCTCTTGGAGCCGATAACGAGTCAAAGCACAGCCCTAGCATATAGAGCCTCAGTGTTATCCCGGGTCGTCGGGACTAATGGTGTTCAATCACAACTACGGACTTATCCTCTTGATGAATGACAACCACTTGGAAAGTCCGAGGGAGGGTTGTTCGGTATGATCATCATGTGACTACCCATCTGCATGTTTAGACATCTCTATATCCTTACCAAGAAACACAGTACACAATATCACAGATGCTAGTCTCGAGCTCAAGCGACCTTTATCCATGTTTTAGGAGGCTGTATCGACTAGGAACGAATTTAGATCATACAGTGTTTACAAATGAGTTTCAACATCGAATTATGATTCATTTGTATTAAAGTATACTCAAGGACTTTATCTAGGCTGATTGCATGGGTATACAGATAAAGTAAAACAAGACCATAAAAAGTTAAATTATATTAAAATAAAGATTGTTTATTTCACTTGAGTCGATAAATTCCCTAGCCAACCATTGACTTGCAGGGCATCTACTCTAACAATCTCCCACTTGCCCTAGAGCCAACTACCCATAAACTTTAATTACATTTCTTCGCGATGCTTTTCAAACAATGGTCCTGGCAAGGGCTTTGTAAGTGAATCAGCAACATTATCTGCAGAGGGGACTCTTTCGACTGATATGTCTCCTCTTCCCACAATCTCCCGTTTGATGTGGAACTTCCCTAGTACATGTTTGGATTGCTGATGGGACCTTGGTTCCTTTGCTTGCGCAATGGCACCAGTGTTTTCGCAGTACACCGGGACAGAATCAACTCCATTAGGAATAACGCCCAACTCTTGGACAAAATTCCTCATCCAAACTGCCTCTTTGGCTGCAGCAGATGCAACAATGTATTTAGCTTCAGTGAAGGAATCCGCAACAGTGTCTTGCTTGAAACTTTTCCAAGAGACAGCCGCACCATTAAGCATGAATACAAAACCAGATGTCGATTTTGAATCATCTACGTCACATTAGAAGCTCCAATTTTAATTATCCACCCCCATAGACCATGAACAAGTTCTTAGTCCTTCTCAAGTGCTTAAGAATATCTTTCACGGCCTTCTAATGCATTGGACCAGGGTTCGCCTGATATATGCTTGTAACACTCAGAGCGTAAGCAACATCGGGACGTGTCGATATCATACCAGACATGATACTACCAATGGATGACGCATATGGAATACGCGTCATCATCTCTATATCTTTATCAGTTTTGGGACACATAGCTTTAGATAGAGTAACACCATGACACATTAGTAAGTATCATCTCTTGGACTCTTCCATAGAGAATCGCCTAGAATCTTTTTGATCTATCTCTATAGATTTTTATTCCCAATACATAGGATGTTTCACACATGTCTTTCAAGGAGAATTTACTTTCTAACCGTACTTTAGTTGATTGCAGTCAACAACATAAAGTACTAGGAATGTCACTGTACTCCCACTAACTTTCTTGTACATGCATGGTTCATCAGGATTCTAGCAAAACTAAACTCTTTGATAGTGCTATCAAATATGAGGTTTCAACTCCTTGACGTCTGCTTGAGACCACATATTGATCTCTGAAATTTTCAGATCTTATGCTTACTTCCTACTGATGTGTATCCCTCAGGTTGAGACATATAAATTTCTCCTTTGATGTCTCCATTCAGGAATACAATCTTTACATCCATTTGTCATATCTCATATTCATACCATGCTGCTATGACTTATAGTTTTCTGATGGATTTAAACATAGCAACTGGTGAAAAAGTTTCCTCATAGTCAATTCCTTGCCTTCTAGTATAACCTTTTGCAACCAGTCTTGTTTTGAAGGTCACTACCTTCCCATCCGCCCCAAGCTTTCTTTTGTAGATCCATTTGCATTCTATGGGAACGATTCCTCATGTGGATTCACCAATTTCCAGACTTGGTTTGAATACATAGATTCCATTTCAGACTGCATGGCTTCAAGCCATTTAGTTGAATCAGTATTAGATATTGCTTCTTTGAAATTCATTGGATCACATCCAACACAATGCTCATCACAGCTTTGTTCATGAAAAAGCGCATATCTTGCAGGTGGTGTATAATAACCCTATCAGACCTTCTAGGAGCTTGTACTTCAATTACTGGTTGTTGGAAAATGGGTTCAACTTCTATAGTTGAGGGAATATCTTGAATTTCATCAAGTTCTATCATCTTTCATTTTCTATCTAATATAAATTTATTTTCCAAAAAGGTGGCATTTCTTTAAACAAACAGTTTTGCTTCAATTGGATGATAGAAATAATATCCAACAGAATTCTTTGGATATCCTACACTATCCAATTTGTCTCCCACTGTCTGCTTCACGTAAGCAGGACATCCCCATATTCTCATGTAAGAATACTTGGTAGTTTTTCTCATCCATATCTTATATGGTGTTTTATCCACTGCTTTAGTATGGACATTATTCAACAACATTGCCATAGTATCAAGCGTAAAGCCCCAAAACGACGTAGGTAATTCAGTGAATCCCATCATGGATCGAACCGTGTCCATCAAGGTTCGATTTCGACGTTCAGAAACACCATTCAATTGTGATGTTGCTGGTAGAATCCACTGTGAAAGAATTTCATTCTCTTTTAGATAACCCAAAAATTCAGCACTCAAGTATTCTCCACCTCGATCAGATCGAAGTGCCTTAATACTTATTTCTAGCTGGTTTTTGACTTCAGATCTGAATTCTTTGAATATTTAAAATACTTCAGATTTGTGTTTCATCAAATAAACATACACATACCTTGAATGGTCATCAGTAAGGATAATGAAGTAGGATTGCCCATATTTTGTGCTAACACTTAGCGGGCCACAAACGTCTGTGTGGATCAAATCCAGTAAACCATGCACACGTTCGATGTTTCCATTGAATGGAGTCTTTGTCATTTTTCCTTTTAAACAGGATTTACAAGTAGGTAGAGAATTTATGTTTGACAAGTCAAACATGCCTTCGCCCACTAGTTTGTGCATCCTTTCTTTGGGAAATGTGACATAGTCTAGCGTGTCATATTTGTGTGGGATTTGGATCATCTAACTTTCTTTTGTTTGTTGTTGAAATCCTGTTTACTTGGACATTCACTTATCATTTCCAGAACAATTCTGGCGCATATAATTTCTTATGCCCAGACTTCTTGCAGTGAAATAAATATGTTCTGACTTATCTAGCTATGTAGGTCTTTTAAATATCCTTCAGAGTTTGCATCTTATTGGGTTTGTTTTTCTTGTGAGGGGCAAAACATTTATTTCCCTTACTTTGGGGGCCATTTTTCGTCTGACGAGAGGCCCATTAGAAAAACAACATTTTCCTCTTTTATGGTGATCTCATAAGCCATAAGCATATTGACCAGTTCTTCAAGGCTATCATCTATCTTATTCAAATTGAAGTTCACCAAAACCCCGTCAAATGAGGAAGAGAAAAAGACAACAAATTGATGTTATCTAGTAACTCGTTAAGAATCACATATTCCATGCCCACCACATTCTCAATAAGCCCAGTCATACGTACACCACGCTCATAGGCCAAAGCCCCATCTTGCATACTTGTAGTCATGAGCTCCTTAAAAGTGGTGTGCATCATCGTATGAGTTTCATGATCCATGCAACTCTTGCACGTGTATTCGAATGTCAGCAGCATTCAACATTTCCTCAAACTGTCCTTATAGTTCATTTGACATAAAACAGAGCATGTTACACTTTAGCTTGCATATTATGGTCCTACCATCTTGCATGCTTTGTCAGTTCAACATGACTGACATTAGTGTGTATGTCATTTTCTACGAATTCAGAACAATTTCCAAATCAGTCTTGAAAATTAGATTTGGTTAGCTTGTTAATACCAGAAATTTATTACCCGACGAAATCAACAATATACTGATATGGAAACAGAATAAGGGTTGCTGATTATTTAAAATAATTCTATGATATAAAATATGGATTTCATTTTATAAATCTCCATCACACTATTTTGAAATTTCCACCACCCTCTGATGAAAAAGAGAAATCGTATTTCCTTAGTGGATACGTAGAGTCCAATTAGCCAATTATAATCTCGAATAATATCATTCAATTATAATTTCTAAAAGGTAGAATCAAATTGCATCCTTATGCAACCTCCGCTTGTTTTGCCTCGCGTTTGAGGACCCAATAATATGACGCCGGTTATTTTCACGTGTCAAACTAACTCATCAATATTGAATTGTAGTGGACGGTCGCCATGAGTTTCCCCAATAATATGAACCAAAGTCATGGGAGTTCCACTCAATTCACATCATATGTCCGGTGGAAGTCACAGCTTTCCGGCGTCCAGCCTCTCCAATAATATGAGCCAGACACTGTCCGCGGGTAGCGATCAACATGTAACCGCAGTTGATGGAAGGCAAGAAAAAATTAAACTCTCTTAATTTTTACTTTTTCGGTTTGATATAAATTTTGAACCATATTCAAAATGAGGGATTTTAATTTTAAAATTGTCTCATCATTTTAATTTAAAATTACGTGCCATGTTTGTATTTTTGCCGGATTCATGCAACTATATATTTAATAATATACATACATGCATACTACTATATATCGTATATATCATAATATGACATTCAACAATAAATAAGGATGATCGGTCGCCAACACTATTAGATCCATGTGGGCCAAACATGGATGCAGGTCCAAAACATAGGTGAATGCAGGGATGCAAATGCAACTTATTACAAAAGCTTCCAATATTTTACATGTCTTCATCTTGTGCATCGGGCCCACCATCTTCCAGTCTTGATCTCCCACTATTTTTAATAATTATATTTAAATAGCCATGGCACATAACGAATACATCTCATAGGGTGAGAACGGGCCATAAACCAGGCACACTTTAATAAAATCAAATATTAACAAAATGAATAAAACAGTAAATATACTAACATACACCTAACACATTGGTCAAGGCTCTCAATCATCTTTCATATATTTAATATCAAATATTAACATCAATTAATTAAACAAATTTAATTAACTGATAAATCATACATCTAATAATTTTATTACTAACCACCACAATTATTAAAGAATTTAATAAATTAAATAAACACCTTTATTTAATTTTTAATTAAATTAATAATAATTGATTTCTTGTAAAACTCATTTTTACCATAAATAATTAAAATCATATTCTAATTATTTATTTTACAAGAAAATAATTAATTTTACAAAAACAAATTTTTCAAAAGGAAAATTAAACCAATTTTCAAAAATATCAATTTTGTCCAAAAATTTGAAAAATCAAAAAATTGCACCTTAGGCCCAAACAATTTAAGTCCATCATCCAGCACGTTTTCCGAGACACTCCAGAGCAGCCGCCGCGCTGCCCGCGCACTGCCTGAAATTGCGCGCACAGTAGTGCGCCCGCAGAGCACCGGCCGCGCGCCCACTGCGCAAACGCTCCGCGCAGCTCCTGCGCGTGCACCTCGCGCGGACGCTAAGCGCAGCTCCTGTGCGCGTGCTGCCTGGAACAGTTCCGAAATAAATTTTTTTAAAAAAATTATTTCTGGAAAAATAAGTTTTTATGTTGCATCAATTTTCTGAAAACTTTTCTCGTGTGGTTAAAAATACATTATTCAATATGATTTAAAACCATACGATTTAGAGAACTTGGCTCTGATACCATTTTTGGATCTCGGTTTTCTCGTGCCCAAAAGCAGCGGAAGTATAAATTTTTTTCTTTTATTTTGACAATCATAATATATTTGTTTGAGCACTCGTATGGTTTTATGATTAAACATTCATAGGGCGTTAGAATTTTATACCTTTGGTAAAAAAATTCACACGGCTCCAAATATTCCGGGGTTAGCGTATATAGCTCTTGATGAATTCCCTACGAACTTTCTTCAAGAACTCTTTTTTTTCAATCCTTCTAATCAGGTCCATGACTAGAAGATTTGTTCTTCTAATAATTTGCACTATAAAAATTAGAAAATATTTTTACGTTGGAGAGAAAAATATCGAATGGCGGCTCAACCCTAAATCTAATCCAGGTGACTGAAATATTGAGGGAGAGAGGAGAGTGATTTTTCAAAAATCACAATGGAGAGGGAGGCTAGGGTTATGGCTTGATTACAACCTTTTATAATTAAGCCATGACCTAATACACATAATTAACTTTATTGTGCTTGATTAATTAATTGGGCTAGTCCAACTAGTTTAATTAATTAATAAAAATCCATTAAGAACTTTAATTATTTAGTATGTTGGATTTGTACTCCTACAAGCCCATTAAACACACTTCCCACTATATTTAATTTAATTAAATTAATATAAACTCAACTTTTGAGTTTAATAAATCAAATCCATTATAAATTAAATATTTGAATTTAATATTTAAATTATAAATTCAACTCCTTGAATTTATCACCTCCAAAAATTTAATATTTAATAAACTCAACTTTTGAGTTTGATAAATTAAATTATCAAATTTTATAAATTCAACTCCTTGAATTTATTCTCTTCAAATTTAATAAATTCAACTTCTTGAATTTACTATCTCATAAATTCAAATCATTGAATTTATTTTCTCAAAATTTAATCATCATAAATTCAACTCTTTGAATTTACTATATCATAATATAAATTCAACTCCTGGAAATTTATTTTCTCCTCGGGAACAAATGATCCAGTGCTTGTGTGACCTTTCAATGTTTCAGGGACACAGCTAGTCGCTAGTCGTGGGTTCACAACTCCTTGTGATTCAAGGCATAATCCTTTATTCGGACTTACCCTAATTTGTCACATTCTATGCATCGACAATTGATCATGAGAATGTCATAAATCATATTTCTGACTAAATCCATCGAACCATGGTAAGAGCGTCTAGTAGCATCGTCCCATGATTCCCTAGGTATCACTGATATTGCCTGCAAGAACCTGTCGATTATGATTAACTTACAGTACGGTCCCTTCATCTCACATATCACGATCGAATCTGCAACCATTGGTTCATCGAGGGTTGCATAATAATTCGATAACTATGTGATACATATAAATAGTGGCATCGCATGTAACATTGGAGAACTCGTTCTCCAATGTACATCTCATACTCTGGCCAGAAATTCCACGCGCTATTATTTCATCAGATCACATAGGATATCTACACCCGTAGGTGAGCGGTGAATCCACGACTACAACGCACTGGCTCGTTTATGTGTCACAAATTGTACCCAAACTTGCCACCTGATGACTCTCCTGGAGCCAGTAAATGAGTCAAAGCACAGCCCTAGCATATAGAGCCTCAGTTGTGTCCCGGATGGTAAGGACTAATGGTATACAATCACAACAACTGACTTATCCTCTCGATGAATGATAACAACTTGAAAAGTCCAAGAGAGTGTTGTTCGGTATGATCATCATATAACTACCCATCTGCATGTTTGGACATCTCTATGTCCTTACCAAGAAACGCAGTACACAACATCACAGATGCTAGTCTCGAGCTCAAGCGACCTTTATCCATGTTTTAGGCGGCTGAATTGACTAGGAACGAATTTAGATCATACATTTTTTACAAATGAGTTTCAACATCGAATTACGATTTATTTGTATTAAAGTATAATCAAAGACTTTATCTATGCTGATTGCATGGGTGTACAGATAAAGTAAAACAAGACCATAGAAAGTTAAATTATATTAAAATAAAGATTGTTTATTTCACTTGAGTCAATAAATTCTCTAGTCAACCGTTGACATGCAAGGTATCTACTCTAACAGATAGAGACTCTCGTAATTTTATATCAGGATATGTGTTCATATTGGGTGGTAGCTACCTTGTTGGAAGAGTAAAGCAATTTGTATTCTTGATCAGTGAAGCAACAAAAAAAAAAAAAACCTTTTTGGCTGAAAAGTTTTTGTTGAGCCTTGATGTTGTTCCTTGTGCCTCAAAGCCATTGTAATAATATTGGTGCATGGCAAATAAGAGCCCCGAAACAATCAACGCAAAAAGCACAATGAACAAAAGTATCTCCTAGTGAGGGATTTCGTTCAAGAGTAGGTCTCATGTGAGACCGCCTCACGGATCTTAATCTGTGAGACGGGTCAACCTTATCGATATTCACAATAAAAAGTAATACTCTTAGTATAAAAAGTAATAGTTTTTCATGGATGACTCAAATAAGATATCCGTCTCACAAATACGACCCGTGAGACCGTCTCACACAAGTTTTTGTCTTCGTTCAAAGAGGAGACGTGACACTATACAAGATAGCATCTGTTGAAAATCTTGTTGATCATTTCACTAAAAGCTTGCTGCTAAAACTTTTGAAAAGCAGATTCAAAATATGGGTGTATTAGACATTTCTCATTTACTCTAGGGCAAGTGGAAAAAAAATGTTCATTAGCAAAGTGTCCATCGATTAGTACTTTTGTTATGTATAATGAAATTTTGAAAAATTAGAATAATGTTATATTCATTTGTTTAAATAAATTTGATTTTGATCATTGCACATGTCAATTGGAATGTTGTATCATTATAAATTGAGTGTTTAAGTCACTAAACACTGAAAGATTCAATTTGTAATTAAATCCAAAATTTTATTGCTCACGATCGGTAAATAAATAAGAACAATTTATTTTGAAAAGATCGTATCAATTTTATTGAAGCCTATCTTTGGCTTGGTAATAAAATCGGGGATACATTTTGTTGGATTGAACATGGCTACGTGATATTTGAATTTGATATGACGATACTAATTAAAATTCACTAGATTAACGTACGTAGAATCTTAATTATGAGTGGGTACTGAATTTTGATAGTGCAATCTTGTTATTTTAGTGGAGTAGAATAAGATTAATAAATTATTTTGATTAATCACGATTTGATTATATCAAATTAGTTTATTGAAGGTTAATTTACTTGAGTCCGATCATGTCTCTTTGGTGACTCTAATATAAAATCTGATAAATTATAGGCAAAAACTTGTGTGAGACGATCTCACGGATCGTATTTTGTTATATAGATATCTTATTTGTGTCATCCATGAATAATATTATTTTTTATGCTAAGAGTATTAGTTTTTATTATGTATATCAGTAAAGTTGACTCGTCTCACAATTAAAGATTCGTGAAACCGTCTCACAAGAGATTTACTCATAAATTAAAAGAGTTATAATTCAATTTAAGATTTTTCTGATATGATATGATATGATAATCCTTTAATTTATGAGTAATAGAAAATATCATATATTTGGTTTGAAATGAGTTTGACAGAAAGTTGTGAACAAACACAAAAAATCTATTGTCTTGAGTTTGAGAGAACACCAGAAAAGGCTTGAGGCTTTGAGATGCAGATCCGTCCTAGACAGAGATTGTTAAAGTAAGATTCAAGGGTAGTCCCTAATCTTTTTTGTGTTGTAATTAAATAATTTGTATTAAATACGTAAAATGATCATGATCCAGTAACTTGAGATTATTGGAATCACATGAAACTAATATTTGTGATTCTATTTTCTAGATCTTGGCCATCAATTTTTTATGAGCACATTTTATTCACGTAAAATTATAGTACCCCCCTTAACGGAAAATTCTAAGTCTAGCCTCGCTCTCTCTCCTAAGCTCTTCTCTCTCTAAGCCTCTCTGCCACTCAAGCTTCTTCTCTCTCTACAATCCCACTTGTCTCTCAAAAGCTTTTATTTCTTTTTTCTCTCTCAAAAAAAACCTTGTACGGCGGTAAGGCTATACATCTTTTTATTATGGCTTTGACCTAAAAGTTATTCAATAAAAGAGTCCTAAGAAATATGGAAACAAGATTTTTATTAGATATAAAACTCTTTTAAACATGGATAAAATATCTTGGAGATAAAAATAATAATAAAAATAAATCCTATAATATCTAGATATAAATCAACCAAGATCTTATCATCTAGAAAATAAATCAAGCAAAATATTATAATAAATCAACCAAGATATTATAATATAGAAAGGCAAAATCTTAAATTGATATTATCAATTTTAACAAAAATAAATAAGGAATAAAATATTCCTTTCAATTTTAAATACGTAAAATGATCATGATCCTGTAACTTGATATTATTGGAATCACATGAAACTAATATTTGGGATTCTATTTTCTAGATCTTGGCTACTAACATCTTGACCCATCAATTTTTTATCAGTACATTTTATTCACGTAAAATTTAGTCCCTCTTAACGTAGAATTCTGATTCCACTCCTGCATTAACATGTACGAGAGTACCTCTTAGAAATGTAAGAGTGACTCAATACCAGTTGATCAATTGGGTAAACGGCGATAAATATGTGGCTTCAAGAAGGAGGAGCTATGTTGATGCTCTCGTCTTAGATCGGGTTGTGAGGGAAAAAAATTAGTCGGATGAGGGATTTTTTGTTGCAAATTGATTCTCGAACTCACGATCACTTCATCTCAAATTGAGAACCATGGTGTCAGATGAATTATAAGTCATCGGTGGTTATGAGAAGTTTTTTATCGGCTTAAAAGATAGCATAATATTTTCTTATAATAATTTGAATACACTATTTTCGAATGGATACAAAGCAATAATTAGTTGCGGGAACCATGAAAAGTTCTACATTACTTTGACTTTGACCAATAATCTGAACATGAAGCTTCAAAGTCTAATTTATTTAGAAATCCAAATGTGGCCATGACTAAGACGATGGAAAAAATAGAAGAAAATCTATTTTAATCAATATATATTAGGGGTTTTGTGGTTTAATAACTATTGTTTCTGAGTTCTGACGTACTAATTAGTCCCTAAACTTATGGAATTTAACCCGAAAAAGTCCTCGTTTTACTAAAACGTTTAAAAACTAAGGGATTTCATGAGAACGCCTAAAGAATCGAAGGTGTAATTTGATGCTCAAGCTGGGGGTTGGTAAAATTGAACTAGACTTCCATAAGTGGAATAGTTCTTATATCAATTAGAATTTTAAAAATGTGTTAAATCAGTTTGACCCGTTCCAATTGAATACTAATGGATATTTAATTTTGTTTGAACAGTTCAAACAATGCACGTATGGAAAATACACACTTTAATAATAGAGTAGGTATCTTGTTAGAGGGTTTCACGAATCTTTATATGTGAGACGGGTCAATCCTACCGATATTCACAATAAAAGGTAATATTTTTAGCTTAAAAAATAATAGTTTTTCATGGATAACCCAAATAAGATACTCGTCTCACAAAATACGAACTGTGAGACCGTCTAGCACAAAAAACTATTCATTGAACTTAAATAAAAATAAAAATATTAGAAAATATATATATTTACATAAATCTGAAACGAATCCGAGACGTGTTACAATGTTGTTTTCTTTAGGAGACTATTTGCTCCCACCACATATCAGCTTGGAATGTATCTTATTCCACCTACTCCAAAATTGGTTATTGTCATCATACGTATTTTTTGAACAAACAACAACGATTTTCTTAAACCGTCGCTATATTTAGCGAGGATTTTGCTTAAATCATCGCTATTTTAAAAATTGCGACGGTTTCGCTATTTTAAAAATTGCGACGGTTTTTGCTTAACCGTCACAAATTGTCTATAAATATCCGCGTTTTCGGTCCATTTTCCTACACACAATAAATTTCTCTCTAAGACGATTTTAGTTTCGATTTAGGGTAAGTTTTTTCGTTTCAATTTTTAGTAAATTTCTAAATGTTAGTTAAGATCATGAATATTATTAGCTTAGCCAAATTGTAAGTTTCTTTTGTAGATTTTTTAAATTATAAAAGTAAATTTTTTTATTTTACTTATAAAATTAGCGACGGTTTTTTACTAAACCGTCGCTAATTTTAGCGACGATATATCTTAAACCGTCGCTAACTAACGACGATTTTTCAAAAATCGTCGCTATATGATAGCTACGACAACGGTTTAAAATCGTTTTCGTTGAACGCACTTTCAACAACACTGTCAGTTACAACAGTTTTAAATGACCTAGTACAGTGGATAAAATTCGTTTGTCTTTTAGCGTTTTTGTTGCAGTGATGGTAGTCCAGACAGATGAATCTCGGGAAGAAAATTTTGCGCACTTTAAAAGCAAAGAATGTTAGCGGGATGAGCCAGAAGCTTTTTCGTTGTGGTCACTTTGACGCTCAAGTCAGTCAAGTGGACGGGCGACCCCTATCATCATGGGCCCTGTTAGATGGGGAAGGCTCGTAATGACTCCTTGGCATAGGTCTGAAACTTGGAAGATGTGCGTAGGGGATGGGTCTCGAGGTCCTAGGTTCCAACATGAGTCCCATAGCTTTCTTTATTGATGGACCAGTCTCGACATGATCTAGCTGGAGATGACTCTTCTTCAATTGCTTACACTCACAGGTATCGTGACAACATTCCTGATGATTGGTACAAAATTTCATGGTTGACCTCGAGTCCTGAGAGGACTATGTGTAGTGTCCAAAAATTAGTACACGTAAATCTCATGCGTGATTGAAATAATTTATTTATTTAAGTAATATTTTATGTGAAGCATATCATGTGTTAAATTATTTTAAATAAATATATACATATTACTATAATCATACAATTTAAAAAAAAATTATCGATTTTTAGTTTTCAGACGAATATTCGATGCCGAACTGAGGAGAGCACATCAGAGACGATTAAGATGTTAAAAATTTAAGTTATATTTTATTTCAAGTCAAAGAAATAGTATTTAAAGGATTTATAAATTTTAACATCTTTAGCACTAAATTTAAATTATCGAGTGAGATAAAAGTATGTTAAGAATTTTAATTAGAAAAAATTCGAAAATAAGATATTTAAATACGTCCACTAAAAATAAAATGTTTAATAATTATTTTTATGGCTTAATTAATTAAAATAGATAGTATTTAATTATGGGTGGAAATTTAAATTGTAGGACTCTTAATTTAAAAATTTGAAAGTTTAAATTAGTAATTTAAATTGTAAGGGATTAATTAATAAATTTAATTAGTGTTTTAATTAAATTAAAACGCCTGATAAACATCCTAAGCAATATATAAAAGAGTCCTAAAAATATAACATAAAATCATACACATTCACACACACACACACGTACACCCCAAAAGCGCTAAGTTGGCTGAGAGTTTGTGAGGCTAGGGAAGGAGGATTTATTTTTCTTTCTTCCAAAATCAACTTAGGGGGATCATCAAATTTTGTTTTCCCACGCATTCGTTTGTCGACTATTCGGTGTTTTAATGCAAAAGCATGTCTAAACACTTCTTTAACGTATCGATTTTGTTATATTATGTAATTTGATGTAAATTATGCATGAAAGTCGTTTGTTATATGTTAGACTTTATGAAATCCGATTTGAAACCTGTTTTTGAAAATTCTAGTGCAGACTCACGTTTTCTTGAGAATTCTCGATCGGAGGCTTCAGTTGGATCCCCACGGCTGCACGATTTATTGCGTGCGAGAGCTGTTCTTGAGTTGGGTTGCATGGTTCAGTGCAGGGCCTGGACCTGGGCTCGTGGCTATGGGTGGGGATGTGGATTAGGGTTCTAGGGTGAGCCTAGTTAGGGTGGTTCACGGTGTGGATGTCCAGGAAGAGCATAGGGACAGGAAAAAGCGGCTGGCATGTTGAGTCACGCGAGGGGGCTGGTCACGACTTTTGGGTTTGTGAGGCTTGGGCGTGGGACTGGGCTGGAAAGGGCTGGACCACAGGCTTAAGTTGGGGCTAAGGTTCGAGTCTAGGGCTTGATTTGGGTCCGGTTCATGTTGGTTTAGGCGTGGAGCCGAGAGAAGAGTATATGTGTCATATTGCGCCTACATGGACTGTGTTCATGCGTGGGTGTTGTTCACGGTTTAAGAGGTTTGACCATGGTTCAGGGCTGATATAGGGGCTTGGACAGTATTTTAGGATGTTGGTTCTAGTCCCGAGTCGTTCGATAAGTCGTAAGTTATTTTATTTAACCCTAGAATAGTACGTGTCCTAGTTCATGTTCGGGGCTATGGTTGACTGGTTAAATTATAAGGTTGTGGCAGCATGTCTAGGGCGATCATAATTAATTTTTATATATGCGATTTTTCTTGTGGCCAAATTATGTTATGGACTTATATGTCAAAGAATGTGTCCGAGACCTCTCCAACCTCTTCGGAGGAATTATGTATGTTAGTGAGTGGACATTCAGTCCAAGGGTTGTGGTGATTTCTGACAGCCTAGTACTGTGGTTTAATTAATCAAACGATTTATATGTATGAGCCACTTGCATTGAACAGCAGAACTCTACCCAAAATAGTTTACGATTATTCTAACGACTATGAAAATATGATTTTATGAAAATGTTTATGGAGGAAAGTCACGATATACGTATTTATGGTTATATTATGCTATGTACGAACTATATTAAAATTGCATGAATTTTTATTACGCATTATTTATTATTCATGGTTTATGCATGCTGAGTCATTAGATTCACTAGAATTGATCGATGTAGATGATGTTGTTGAGGAGATGGGAGGTCATGACCAGTGAGCAGGCTCAAACCAATGATAGTGCCAACACTGAGACTTGATCTTATCCGATCATAATAGTGCAACACAACCTTCTTCTCGAACCGAGCCAAATGCTCTTCAGGATAGGTATTCTTGTCACATTCCCTGTCCTTTGCCGACTTATAATGGGCAGGTAATGACTCATTTAATATCTAGGTGGAAAAAAGACACCCTATTTTTTGGACTGGGGAGGGGGGCCCTCAGGAGGACCCGTTTTGTCCTTCCAACTTCTTTACCTTCTACCTCAAGTCTTCTAGTTCCTCAACCATAGTAAGGGTCTTAGAACATTCATGTGAGCTTTCCTCCTGTTTTTCTTTGTCCCAAGAAGGGACTCATCCTCCGACCCCTCTCCCCGATTCATATGTTTTCAGGAGGTTTCTTCTCCCCCATGGCTTTTTTATGTATAGTCACTGCTATCAACTAGGTTAGCTGTACTGCATTGATTGTAAAATTTTGTTGAGAGGGGAGATTCCCTTGGGGAAACTCTGAGTATGAGGACTCTTTTCTGGAATCCTCCACCCAAACTGATTTTCGGGTTAAAATCAGTTCTATGTCTTATATCTGACTTCCCATAGACGGTGTCGATGATGGTGATTGGATAAATCAGGTGAGCTGGGTCGGAGATTGATCGGGCCGAGTAGTTATTTGCGGGTGCACACCAGTCCGGACAGATGATTCCCAGGAATAAAGATCTGCACAATTTAAAAGCAAAGAATGTTAACGCGCCAGAAGGTTTTCCAATATAGCCATTCTGACGCTCAAATCAGTCAAGTGTCTTTTGCAAAGGGAAATGTAATATAGAGAATGTATATTGAGTACTTGTGTAAAAAATGTTTTAGTGGAATATAATGTTTCATGATTGAGTGAACTTGAGTATTTATTGCGGAGAAGTCAACGATTGAGTAAATCTGGCTTTTTATAAAAGAACACTTCTTTTCCTGGGGTTGGTTCTTACCCAGTCCCTTTCCCAAGCTGTCTTTTGCCCTGGCTAACTTTCACTCTTGGATCTGTCCGAGTTTTAAGATGACTCGGGTTCTTCCATCTTTCCGGGTATCAGAGTAGTATCAGAAAGTTCTAATCAAGTGGTTTAAAATGATGAAGGCGGAAGTTTAAGACCTTTTTAAGAATTTGCTTAAAAATGGAATCCCAGGGCGGATGATTGGTAGAAGGCGAATGGACATCTACAAGCCACGATTCCTGAGAAATCAACAATAATATTTGATGTCATGTTGATAATATCGGATTGTTACGTCAACATTACTCTAACAGAAAAAAGAGTAAAATCAATCTTGATAAAAAAAAAATACGTCAAATTATAGGACTATTTTTTTCAATTTTCTATGTATATACGTGTATCTATCAACATATGTATGCATTTGTTTTTAATTTTACGTGTGCATGGTAATGGTCAATATTTTACTCCAAACTACGGTCCACCGCCAGGCCGACATGATAAATATATGCAGGGGGGTCAAATAATCTACAAGAAGCAGTCAAAATAGCTTAGTTTTTTTTTTTTTTATAAAACTAGTGATTAAATTATTACAATCCAAATATTTGAAATTGGATCTGATAACTTATTTTTAATTTTTAAACTTAAGCTTTTTATAAAAGAATACCGATATACCTTGTGTATAATATATTATTATAAATAAAAGTGCAAAAAATATACAGAAACACTAACAAGATGGCAATGAAGGAAAATTTTTTAGACGTGATAAAAAGTCAAAGTGCTACGCTAGATCGGGCAATTGACTAATGTGGTAGCTTCACGAATGTCAATCTATCCAAACGATGAATATCAATCAATCATTTTTTTATATTATCTTTTCAAGAAATATTTTAATATAATAGGCCAAAACATCCACATATACGATCTAAGTGAAAAATACTCGAGCAATAAAATTTTATTAGTTAATGAAAATTATTTTGACCACGCAAAACTTGACTTATGTTAAAATAAAGTCATGAAAAAAATTAATTTCCCAGTGTGTTTGGTTCTCTAAACTATCCGATTTTCTCAGGAGTTGTAGACATGGTGGGTCTCGAGGCGAGGTTCTCTTAAGTAGTGATCTCTAGAGCACAGTGACAATGAATTGGCCGCTATCCAGACCAGAGATCATAGACCTAGTCAAAGAACAAATGGAAATAGCTAATGCCCTATCTTTATTTATCTCGGTTGATTCGATGTGCCGTAGAGAATGTGATATGCTGCTACTGCTCCTATTACTAAGAAAGAAAATCTCATTATTCTTCGGTAAGGCCTTTAAAAATCCCGGATTATTGTATTTTTATGTTGAATTTCAAGGAAAAAAGAAATCGACTTCTAACTCAAAACTTGATTAGATAAAGGCCGCTGTTGATACCAGCTAAAAAAAAAAAAAAAGAAGAAACTTATCAACATTTCAAACATGTTTGTGCAATCGAGCTGGATGGCTCGGATTGATCGAGCTTAGTGAAGAAGAAGAATATATCGATGGACTTGTGTACAAGTCACGTGGTATTCTCCCCGTTCGTTTTTACCACTAATCCGATGGAATGACTAAACAGAGAAAATTAAAAATGTTTGGGACTATTGGCCGATCGACTTCATTTGAAACTGAACCGAAAAATACGGTAACAAATGTAACCATACCGAGAACATTATTATATCGGGGTATTTTTTTTAACATTGATCAACAATTTATTTTAAAATATGAACTACTCAAGTATATTTAAATAAATAATTAACCAAAGTTATTTTACAAATTTCTCCTATTATATCTTCTCTATCTTGCCACAAGTACTGTTTATATTTGACCTGAACATGGCTGGTTCGCCTATAAATACCATCTATGCTTCACTCCATTTTCAACACGCAAAAGAATATAACACTAGCACAAATCACCGTAGAAAAGATGGCCAAATACGGATTTGGCTTCACCGCTTTCTTTGCTCTCTTGTTTTGCTTTCTCCTCGTAGCTTCAAACGGTATGTACTCGTTACTCGTATATGTTCTCTATCTTCTCCTCTGCGTTACGGGGACAAAACTATTCCATACATAATAATTCTACAAAAATTGAGTTAGAAAATTTTCCTACTCATTTGGTACATAGAATTCATATTCTTGTAGCGATATACGGCATGCATGTTAGAAATATAGTTCGAATATATATATATATATATATATATATATATATATATATATATATATATATATATATATATATATATATACATATATATGTGTGTGTGTGTGTGTGTTCTTGTTAAACGCAATATATTAGGTCTGTCTCATCTTGGGTCACGCATTACGTGATATTTTTCTGGTGGTCTTAGCCAAATTCCTCTATGTGTGTATATATTCTTGAAACAGAGATGCAAAGGGCGGAGGCGGTCAGACTGTGCGCGAGGTTGAGCCAAACATGGACTGGAATTTGTATCCGAACTGAGAATTGCAACAGGCAATGCAGGGTCTGGGAAAGGGCTCGGAATGGAGCTTGCCACAGAAGGGGCATTGGCTTCGCTTGCTTTTGCTACTTTAATTGCTGATGAATTGAACCAGAATCAAGTGATGCTTTCTTATATAAGATGATGTTTCATAAGTAATAAAGTCTGGCTAGCTTGTGTTTGCTAGCAAGACATGGTTCATTTGCCACCTTGAACCATGCTACGTACGTTGTGTGCACATGGTCGACTTATTGTTGTCTTGTTAATGTTATTGTTGTTGTTGTCGGTTTGGACGATCTTGTATGCTTCAAATATTTGAAAAACTATCCTTCCTAAGTGAACGTTATATCTAGAAATATATATATATATATATATATATATATATATATACACATATATATGTGTGTGTGTGGGTGTGTGTGAGAGTGACACTTCTTATTATTAATTGTAACAACTTGTTAAGGTCAACCATGACGGGGGATGTTTGGAGAAATCTCCTTGGGAGACCAACGACGCTGCATGCCAGTTTTTTCATTTTCCCAAATATTTTTTTAAATTTAAATATAAATATAAATAAATAGATCGTGAAACCCAAATATATTTGGTTGGTTGAATATATGATTATGAGACGTGAAATATTTGAGAAGATGAATATTTGATTTATGATACATATCAATGAGCCCACCAATATTTTGTGATAGCACAGAATAATTTTCCAAAAGCAGTGTACCAAACATTTTTAATTGTTATGATAATGTATAATTAAATAAAAAAAATTATTATGAAGGCAAATTAGTAGGTCGATTTTATATTCATAGTGCGGGCATAACATCAAATCAAAGTAGCCTAACAAATATTGATGGAACGTGATATGATAGGCTAGTCGACTTAATAAATTGTGTTTACAGAACTTTTTTAAGAAGGAAAAATGACACAACATGTATTTATATACAGCAAAAATAAAATGAAGAACGAGACTTAATAAATTGTGTTCCACGATGGAGAATGTAAATTTCGGATTGCCATCTTGGCCAATAATCGAAACCTTCCTGGAAGAAGAGATTTTGTGAAAATGTCGGCAAGTTGCAAATTGAGGGGTAACATAGAAGATTCTGATGATTTCAGCTTGTATCCTTTCACGTGTGTTAAAGAAAATATTATTCTTCATAATTTTGGTGTATGACAGAAACAAGTTTTCAGTTGCGGTTCGTATATCAGATATGCAACAGTTCAACCGCTCAGCTAACTGATCAAAACTCAAAGCAGTTCAACCGCTCACTTCAGATTGTTATCAGAACCGGTCATTAAAGAGAACTAGTTATTACTCAAAGACATTATCTGACCGGCTTAAATACATTCAAGTATTTACACCGCTTTAAAGACAACTAATTCTTAAGTTCCAAGATTGATCTACATTTGATTATATTTACCAGGAAAAGAAAGACCAAGTATATACCTAAAGTTCTGTTCAAAACCGTCGCTAAGTTTTTCAGTAAAATAAAAAAAATTACTTTTAATAACTTAATAAATCTAAAAAAAACTTACAATCTAACTGTGCTAACAATATTCATAATATCTAACACTTAAAAATTTACCAAAAAATGAAACGAAAAAATTTGACCTAAATCGAAACTAAAATTGTTTAAGAGAGACAAAGTTTAAGTGTTATGAAGTGGTGTGGAAGAAAATGGACCGGAAACGCGATATTTATAGACAAGTTACGACGGTTAAGCATAAACTGTCTCTATAAGCGACGTTCATTTATTAAAATCGTCGCAAATTTAAAAATTGCGGCAGTTTTGCTTACAACCGTCGCTAAATATAGCGACGGTTGTTCAAAACTGTCGCTAAAGTTTTAGCGACGATTTCAGTAAAACAATTGCTAATTTAAAAATTTCGGCGATTTTAAGAAAAAACTGCGACGGTTTTGCTTAAAACCGCGGCTATATTCAGCAACGGATTTAGAACCGTCGCTCAATTTAGCGACTTTTTAAAGCAAAACCATCGCTATTTTTAAATTTTAAAACCGCCGCTACATTTAGCGACGGTTTGATAAAAACAGTTGCTAAATATAGCGACAGTTTAAAAGAACCCTTGTTGTCCAAAAAACACGCTAATCGAGTCCAAAAAAAACATGCTCAAAGACAATGGTTGAGTTTTGACCCTAAAAAAAAGCTCAAGGACAACGGTTTTTAGAAAACCGTTATCGTTGACCCCCAAAAAGACAACGATTTTTTAAAAACAATTGTCTTTTGCTTTAAAAACGCACATACGACAATGGTTTTCCCTAAAACCGTTGTTAAAGGCATACGACAACGGTTTTTGTCGTATGTGTGTTGTTGAAAGCCGATTTTCTTGTAGTGAGCTTCCAATATTTTTCATATCTTCATCTTGTGCATCGGGTTCGCTATCTTCCAGTCTTGATGTAACGTCTCGCTCATTTTTAAAAAAATGCAGAAATAATTTTTTTTTTATAAAGCTCACATTTTCGAAATAACATTTAAAATAATCGTACTTATTGACCAATAAAAATAGCGCGGTTTAAAGTAACCAAACTCGTCCAAAATCAAACGTAAACGTAAACGTGTAAAAATCATAAAATCATCAACTTATGAAAATATTCATCTCATCTCAAATCTCAAAAATCAAAATGCGGAAAACATGTGGGCCTCGGGTCATGTCACCGCACCAGGTCTGCCTACTCAGAGTTCGGCACCTCCAGTCTCCTCATCATGAAGCTCACCTGCATCACACACGTCTAGTGAGTCTAAAGACTCAACACACCTGTACCAGTAATAACAAGTACATATACGTAGCACACAACAGTGAAAAATATCATACTCAACATATCTTTCATGAACTTAAAAGCATTCGTGAACGTGTTGTGTAGAATCATATCGTTTTTCATGAACTTTAAAAGCTTAATGCCAACATACCTTTCATGAACTTTAAAACATAAACGTGTCGTGTAAAATCATGACGTGTCAAAACAGCTCCTCGTTAATCATCATTCATCATTCATCATTTATCATTCATCATTTATCATTCATCATTCATCATTGGTGAATTCAGTTCATTAGAGGTGACTATCGTACATCATCATTTACGATGGATTGATCCATACATAGAACCGCGGTACCGGGGCTGTCGGACATCAGTGACAGGATTACCTATCCACTATGCCTAGGCCTCATCATCATCATCATCATCATCATTTACATATACATCTTAAACATTTACATATACTTCGATAGCCACAACTAATTCCCATCATTCAAAACATTATCATTTTCATCACTTATAAAATCATACTCCAATACAATTTTCTTTAAATTCAAGCATGCAACGTATATTCTCATAAAATCTCAAAATCATGAATCATGATGCATGAATATTTAAAATATCATAATTTTGTGCTCAGGGCACTGCCAAGACAAAAATCTCACCCCGGGTGCAAAATGACCATTTTGCCCCTGGAACCCAAAAATTATCGTTTCAAGCCTGGACCTCTAAAAATTGACCCGAAGCTTACCAAAATTCTTAAAATATCCCAAAACATAATTAAAAGCATTCCTAGACGTAAACCCGAGCCAAAATCGCAGCTTTTCTAATTCGTTTTAAAACTTAGACCGGAGTCCCGGTTTTTATCCCGAATCGACTCGAAACTTAACCCAAAATTTCTCAAACTTTTACCATAATTACTATACCCTCTAACAACCCCTAAAATCTTCAGAATTAGCTCTCTAACCTACGGCTAACCCACTTCAGTCAATAATTCTCGGCCACCCCCACAAGCAACATCCTAAACCCAACACATGGCTCCATTTCTTAATTTCCTTCGGTCCACCCAACTACCACCACATGTCCAGCCTTTATGACTCACCATTTAGTCCATAATGAACTCCTAAACCAAGCCTAAACGAAGCATCTGCTGTGCAACTAAAAACGGTAACGGTCAAGCCTCTCCAAGAACAACTACCCGAGCTCTCTTCAACTAAACTCCCTTCGATCTGCTCCTGGACCGAGACCAGCTGTTCCAGCCCTTAACCCACCTCTCCTAGACCTCGACTGGACCCTCATGAACCAGCCTAACCCACGGCTGCTCCACCATGCAAACCGCAGCTCCCCCACGATCGCGGTTCTCACAAAAACGCCAACCCGAAGCCAACACCTACATCTCTTGATCGATCTCCAACCAAACTAGATCACACCTCAACTTCAGCCCTTAGACTTCATAACCTCGATCTTAACAAAACTCAGCAACCCTTTGCACGCGAAACACCATAAACGTGAGTAACGAAACACATGATGCAAGTTTCATGTCAAAAACATCACAAAAACGCAGCCACATACGAGATCGATGAACAACCATACATATACATATATTACAGCATACTTAGGGCGTAAGTGATGAGAAAACGAAAGTAAAAGCGTGCCTTTGATGTTTGAAGAGTAAGAATGAAGCGATGGAGACCCGGATGATTTTTCTTTGCAAGCATAATTGACCACCGAAGGCTTCCTCGATGAAATGCTCTAAAAACCGTGTGGAAAAGCTGAGGGAGAGGGGAGGTGTCGGCTAGATGCTTTAGGTTTAGGTTTAAAATGATTTAGGTGCTTAATTATATAATAAACAAGTAGTTAATGGGCCCTAATTTGATTAATCAAATGCTTAAAAGAGTTTTAGTCCAACGAGCTTAAAAATAGGCCCATTAAATTCAAACACACTCCCGAAAAATATTTCGTGTTGGAAAGCTTTTGAAGATATTAGCCGAATCTTCAAAAAGTCCACCGATTCGATAAAATTTGTATACCGTTACAAATAAAAATCCTGCGAGTAAAACTACCCAAAAATTCTCATTTTTGAAAAAAATACACATAAAAACGCTTTAACTTAATTTATAAAAATAAATCGTGTAATAAAAATTTTTTTTTTGAAAATTCTCCGGTCTCCGATCTTCGATCGAACGTGAAATGCACCTAGAAACCCTAATGCGTGAACTTTTAAAATTTCGTGAATTAAATCCTATCATACATGAATTATGTACAAAATAATTTAAATTCATAATTTAAATAAAAATCCTAGATTGCATTAACTTTAATTAAGCAATGAATTAAAACAGAATTAATGAAATAAACATGCATTTAAAGCTTTAAAACAATTTAATAAAATACCAAAGAAATTTAATAACTTGCATGCAGGTGGTTCACGTGGAAGTTCAAATTTTCGGGACGTTACACTTGATCTCCCATTATTTCTAATAATTACATTTAAATAGTCCTGGCACATAAGTGATACATCTCATCGGGTGCGAACGGACATAAATCAAACCAACTTTAATAATATAAAATATTAACAAAAAAATTAAACAGTAAAATATCCTAACATACACTTATCACATTGGTCAAAACTTTCGATCATCCCTCATGCATTTAATATCAAATATTAGCATCAGATAATTTAAAAAATTAATTAACTGATTAAATCATGCATATAGTAATTTTCACTAGAAAATATAGAAGAGATTTAAAGTTGAGATCAAAATAGGTTGACGACTCAAACCCTAAAATTATTTTGAAGTGGCCGAAAATTTGGAGCGGCTATAAAGGAGAGTTTTCAAAAATTTCGTGCAATGGAAGCTTTGGTTTTTGTCTCCTTTTTAAATCATGATCCTTAACCTAGTTTCCTTAATTATAGGTTTAGGGTTCCTTATTTAAACATTAATGGGCTTATTTAATAAATTTGACTAGTCCAACCAGTTTAATTAATTAATATATCAAAATCCATTAAGGATTTTAATTATTAGTATGTTATACTTGTATTCCTACAAGTACATTATACATACTTATCATTACATTTAATTTAATCATTAAGGATTTTTATAAATTCGTGAACAAAATATCCAGTACTTGTGTGACCCTAAATGATCAAGGGATACAGATAGCCGTAGGTTCACAACTCTTTGTAATTCTGGACATTATCCTTTATTCGGGCTTTCCCTTATTTGTTTCATTCTATGTACCAATATTTGATCATGAGAATATTAAAAATCATTTCCTGATTAAATTCATCAAATCATGGTAAGAGCGTCTAGTAGCATCCCCCCATGATCCCCTAGGTATCATTGATACTGCATGCAAGAACCAATCGGTTGTGATTAAGGTATAGTATGGTCTCTTCTTCTCATATATCCTGATAGAATTTGTAATCATTGCTTCATCGAGGGTTGCATATTGGATTTGTTATCTTGTGATACATTCATTATATATTCATAGTGTCATTGCATCCACAACTAGAGAACCCTTGTCCCTAAAGTACATCTTACACTCTAGCTAGAGATTTCATGTGCTACTATTTCGTTAGATCATATAGGATATCTACAGCCATAGGTGAGCGATGAAATCCAGACTATAACTCATTGGCTCCTATACATGTCGCAATTGTATCCAACCTTGCCACCTTGTGACTCTCGCGGAGTCAGTAAACGAGTCAAAGCACAATCTAATAAGTAAAGCTTCAATGTTGTTCCGGGTCATAAGGGCTAATGATGTACAATCATAACAACAGAATTTTTATCTCGATGAATGATAACCACTTGGAAAGTCCGAGAGAAGGTTGTTCGTTACAATCATCATATGATTACCCATCTGCATGATTGGACATCTCTATGACCTTACCATGAAACACGATAAACAACATCACAGATGCTAGTCTCAAGTTCAAGAACCTTTATCATTATTTTTAGGTGGCTGAATCGACTAAGAAAAAATTTAGAATATAAAGTACTTAGAAATGAGTTTCAAGATCGAATTACAATTCTTTTGTGTTAAAGTATAATCAATGTATTTATATATGTCGATTTCATTTGTATACAGATAAAGTAAAAAGAAAACATGAAATGTAAATTATATTAAAATAAAGACTGTTAATTACAACTTAGTCAATAAATTTCTTAGCCAACAACTGACTTATATGACATCTACTTTAACAATATCCTCATCAAATATTCATACGTAAATTCACGACATAACGAATATTACATGGTGATTCGTGAAATGTAAATATACTTACTAAACAGTGGAAGAAAAACAAAAAATTTGTATTTTTAAAAAGTCGAAACAACAAAAATTATATGCATAAAATTTTAAATACTAATAATAATGAGTCAAATAATTTCCATACATCAAGCAATCTTTTTCAAAATCATATATATAGTGCAAATCTTTGCATTCTAGCAAGTAGATCGTGTATATAAAATCTTTCTAGAAAGAAGTAAGTTTTGTTTTCCAATAAAACTTACCATAGTTTATCAAAATTTTGTTTATTTAAGTTGGGAAAGATTACTTAGGACTTAGCACTGTTTTACCTAAAGATATAGTTAGTTTCAGTCGGGTAATTCCAATATTTTAAACCGTGCAGAGTTCATGCACCACAGCAAATTAGTTTGAAAGGTTGTTGTTCTTGCTCGCTCGCAAGTTGATTATATATCATAAATGATTTTATCAATTCATTCGACCATGTCATGTGAGATCAAGTTCATTCATGTTGTTCACATTAACTAAGTCGAGTTGTTCATATGAACTCTTGCAATTATTTAGATTATCCGGCACCAAATCACCCTCCAAGATTTCATTTGTCACCTATGATTTGAAGAGAATCCTTGATTCATCGACTACTATTTGATTCATTGAAAAGGGTGATACATGAGTACATGACAAATCGTTGGATCAGATAAGAGTCTATGAATCACAGAATCTCTTCAAATCACGAAAGACAAGTGAGATCTTGGGGGGAGAATTGGTAAAAGATGATATAAATTATGGTAAGAGCTCATACGAACTACTCGACTTAGTTCATGTGAACAACATGCATGAAATTTCTCGCGAATGGCAAGGTTTATAGAATTGATAAAATCATTTATGGTAATCAGCTTGCAAGCGAGCAAGAACAACAATTTTTCTCCACTCGAAGATCTACTAAGCTGGAGCGGGACATGGTTCTCCGATCAGCCGATGACGTCTTGACAAGAAGATGATGGAGGTTTCATGTGATTCAAGACGACGATTGGTGATGAGACGAGTCGCTTTTCAAATGTCATTAACGCAAATCAATCTCTTGGGAAAGAATAAATTAATTAATTCATTTTGAGCTGTAATTAATCTTAATTAATTGAATTTATTATTCACCACATGATTTATGTTTAGGTGTTTTTTGAAAGATCTTTATTGCAATTCAAAATGTGTTTTTGTTAATTGATTAGCTACAACAACTTATCCGATTGTTTCCAAATATTTCATAGAGGAAATTATTTTTCAGAGTCCGCCATAAGTGAGGAAATTTTGCTGTATTTATGCAGACCTCCCCAAACCAATTTAATTTAGATTTTTTTAAAAAAATTACAAAAAAAACCATTTTTGAAAAGATGGATAAATAAATTAAAAATTGATTCTTCTAATGAGTTGTTGGTAGGGATGTCAATGGGTCCGGATTTTACCCAAATCCACAATGGACCCGCGTACATGGGGTGGGTTTGGGCATACTAAATGGGTCATGGGGTGGGTCTCGAGTCCAATTTTTCAGACTCGTCCGGATATGGGACTGGTCATGGGTCCTATAATACCCGCCCCATATATATGTGCATATAAATAATCTAGGGTTTTAATTTTATTAATTTTCATTTTTTTAGTAACTCACCTCAACTATAACGATCTTAGCTATTCTTATGTCATCTGTTGCATTTGAATCTACTTTTAGCAATAGTGGAAGAATAGTTGGTCCTCATCTTAGTAGACTTAAATATTGTCTACTCAGTGATTTTATATTGATCTGTTTAAATAATTTTACGACTTTTTTGGGGATGTCAAGATTTTTTTGGAGAGCTAGTAACTCTTTTTTGTTATGTAATTCTTTATGTCGTGAAAATACTTTGTTTGTTATTATTATTAAGTGTGGTTGAAGACATGAATTAATTTTCCACAATGTTGTATTTAGAGACTTGTCTGTTTCATAATTCAGTCATTTGAGAAGAAAGATTACTTTTTTATTTTAAAAAAAATCGGGTCTCACGGGTCTACCCGGCCTTATTTCGTATTCGAGGTGGGGTGGGTCCAAAGATATTTAATCAGGTGGGACGGGTAATGGGTCAAAGTTTTTTTCATGGGGAGGGTCGTGGGTTTAGCCAAACCCGCCCCATATCCGCTCCATTGACATCTATAGTTGTTGGTTGGGAAAAAAAGGATCAAACAAATTATTGAAAAATATTGAAATTATTAATAAATCCACGGAATAAAATATATTTATATGTCAAATATGATATTTTGAAATATCTAATAAAGAAATTCTAATCCATCAATCCAACTCAAATTTAAAAGAGCTCATGGCACGAAACCTAATTAGCCCAAGATATGTTGAATTTTTTTAAAAAAAATCATTAATAGTAACTATTAAGGTTAAATTATTTCTCCTACAGCAAGAGGGATTCACACCAAACACAATTTTAAACGATTTTCTTGCAAAAAAGTTTGAGTTAAATTGTTTACCATCAACAATAAGTTTTGGTGAATCGACGTACGCTCATCCTTAAATTGAGATTAGAATTGTTAGACATGAATTTTATTGTGGCGATGATAACTAAGACCAGTAGACCAGCAGACCAGAACAATAGAATAACTTATCAGTAGCTGCTGATCTACTATAACTAAACTAGTAGAAAGAGGATAACAATACAAAACCAGTAGAGAACGTTTTCTAACGTTGCTATCTTAATTGTTATCGTTAAAGAGTTCCTAGTACTAGTATTAATTGCAGCATTAAATACTATACAGAGTCATTTAATGCACTTTACCCAATTAAGTATAAAACAAGACTGATTGTTTTATAGCTTTTCTGCAGGAACTTCTTTCGGTAATAAAGCTGATTGTATCAGTTATCTGAAGACATACTCTGATTGTGAACGTTGAACTCAGTCGATTATATATACTTGGATCAATCCTTGTTCGACACGACACTTCGTTTATTATCATTCTTCAAGGAACAAAGCTTTTCTCTTATCAGACGAATATCAAAATTCCTTGAGCATTTAAAGTTCAACACAAAGAAAAGTAGCACACGCTTCATAGCTTATATCTGATCTTTTGAAGATCATCTTGTGCTACTGATTCTTACACTCTTCACGATCTTTACATCATTTATACTTTGTCAGAAGAGTCTGTAATCTGAAAAGCGTCTTTTCAGAACTTTGTGTTTCGCATTTTTGTGAGTTGAGAAACTAAGAGTTTCAGTAGGCTGAGGTGTAAGTCTTTCTGAAGTGGGTGTGTACAAGAGTTGTACTGTAATATCCAAAGTCTTTTAGTTATACCTTCTGGAAACAGAAGAAGGGGAGACGTAGAAGAGTTTATCTTCGAACTTCCATAAACAAGTGCTGCCTACTGTTTTATTGTTTTTCAACTACTTCATCAGATTGTTTCCGCACGTTTTATTGTAATCAGGTGAAAGTATTCGCACAAGATCAACTACTATCCTTAACAGGATTTTAGTATCTCATCAGAACGAAAAACGAGTAGAGTTTATTCACCCCCCCTCTAAACTCAACTTCGATTCTCAACAATTGGTATCAGAGCGGGTTATTCTTGTTTGTGAAAAACTACAACAAATGGCACACTTCAGCAAGATCCCTATGTTCTCTAAAGAAGATTTTGACGACTGGAAGATAAGGATGCAAGCTCATCTTGCAGCACAAGATGATGACATGTGGTATGTCATCACAGATGGTCCACTGAAAATCTTAAAGCCTAACACAGCTGTTGCTGTTACTGACGGTGCACCACAGATGGTCGAAAAATCAAGAAGTGAATGGACCAGTGAAGATAAGAAAAAGGCCAATCTTGATAATGTGGCGAAGGATATATTGTATAAAACTCTCGACAAGAACACTTTCAGCAAGATTAAAATGTGTTCTAATGCAAAAGATATTTGGGAAAAGCTCATCTAGATATGTGAAGGAAATGAGCAAACGAAAGAAAACAAACTGTCTGTAGCAATGCAGAAGTTTGAAAATCTGAAAATGAGAGCTGGTGAAACTCTAAATGAGTTTGATGAAAGATTCAGCAGCCTGGTAAATGAGCTAACAGCTCTGGGTAAAGAGTATAAGAATAGAGAAATAGCCCTCAAGGTGATGAGAGCTTTACCCAGAGAATGGGATGTTAAAACAATGGCTATGAGAGTATCCAAAGACTTGAACAAATTGGAACTGCACGACTTATTTGCAGATCTGAAAGCCTACGAGTTCGAATTGGAAGTGAGAAGTGGAGAAGAGCCTTCAAGCCTACCCACCAAGGCTCTTGCTGCTACTGCCTCTACCTCTTCTACTGCTGTTGCAGTTGTACCTCAGGCATTACCGACCGTAATCATTGACAATACATTGGAGAAGACTGCTGAACAAATCAGTAGTGACGCTATGTCCTTATTTGTAAAGAAATTCTCCAGGTTCATGAAGAAGAACCATCGAACCTATCGGGGTCCCAATCGCAACTTCAAGAAAGATTCACCATCTCGTGATATGGGATGCTTTAACTGTGGAAAGATAGGTCACTTCATTGCAGATTGTCCTAAACCAAAGAAGGATGACCAAAAGAGAAAGGATCACAAGAGGAATGACAAAAAGTCCAGAAGAGATCGAAAAGCGATGATTGCCGAAGAAAGCAAATATAAGTGGGCGGACTCTAGTTCTGAGTCATCTGACTCAGAAAGCCATTCCAGTGATAGTGATGCAGAAGAAGTCAAATGTCTAATGGTGGACAATGACTCAACCTCGACATCTGGAGAGGTATTTGATTTTGACTCTAATAAATTTACACGAACTGATTTGATTGATGCACTACATGAAATGGTAAAAGAGTATTCCAGACTTTCTCAATCATTTGAAGAAGTTAAGATTGAAAATCGGAACTTAAAGAATCAGAACAGTAAGTTAACTTGCTTGCAAGTAGACAGCTGCAATGATTTACAAGTGAAGATGAGTAAATTAATAACTGAGAATGAAAGAGCCAATGCAGATTACCAGAAGATGCTTTCTGAAAACCAGAAGTTGTCGCTACTGGTGAATGCTTGGAACAAGTCTTCTGTTTCATTGGAAAAGATTCAAGAATTACAAAAACAGTCAGGAGATAGGAGTGGTCTCGGTTTTTGTAATAATGAAGGCACTTCTGAAACGAATATTAAGCCAACACTGGAAACATGCAAAGGGAACTACATTCACTTTGTGAAATCCAGCGTGGTACAGGAACCAGAAGTACCTACTGCTTCAGTTGAAAGGAATGTAAATCTGACGAACAGAAGAATGCACTATGGTCTGGGTTACGTTAAACCTAAGGAAAAAGTTGACCAGAGTTCTAGATTCAGAAAAGAATTCAACTCTGGAAGACAATATCCTATGAAGGTTAAAAACTACCAGTACTACAACTCTAAACCTGTTCAGAAGAGATACAGACTGGAAAACAGAAACAGAAGGGAAGAACAACATTTTGGTATGCATACTGTTAGAAATAACAGACCTTCTGTTGCACACACATCTTTGGATACCCGAAGTACAAAGTCACCAAGAATTGTACAAATGTGGGTTCTCAAAGGACTGATAAGGCTTGGACCCAAATAGATTTGGGTACCAGATACTAAAATTTGTGTTTGCAGGAACAGCAGAAGGAATAAGAAATCAGTAACTCTACATGGTATTTGGACAGTGGATGTTCCAGACACATGACTGGACAGAAAAACCTACTTTCTGAGATAGTGAGTTGTACTGGACCAAAGATAACTTTTGGAGACAACTCAAAAGGTAGAACCATGGGTAAGGGTAAGATTATCCATGGTAACATCACTATTAATGACGTGTTACTAGTTGACAATCTTTGTTACAATTTAATCAGCATTAGTCAACTATGTGATAATGGTTATTCTGTAGCTTTTCAGAAGCATTCTTGTATAGTTAGAGATTCTGCTGAAACTACTGTGTTAACCGGAAAGAGAGAAGGCAACACTTACAGAGTCTCCTGGAACTCAAATCTTCTCAATACTCCTACATGCTTAGTTGCTTCTCTTAGCAATAAACACTGGCTATGGCACAAGAAATTGAATCATATGAATTTCAAGTCAATCAATTATCTCAAGAAGCAGAATATAGTTGATGGATTACCAGATATTAATTTTGTTAAAAATCATGTTTGTTCTGCTTGTCAGCTTGGGAAACAGATAAGATCCAGTTTCAAGACCAAAGATAGCAAATCAACTTCAAGATGTCTGGAACTACTGCATATGGATCTATTTGGTCCTATCCCCATCATGAGCTTAGGGGGAATGAAATATACTCTTGTTGTTATTGATGATTTCTCTAGATTCACTTGGGTAATATTTCTCGCAGGAAAAGATCAAACCAGTAGCCTTTTGATCAAGCTTCTGAAAAGGATTCAAAATGAAAAATCTACTACCATCATCAAAATCAGAAGTGATCGGGGTACTGAGTTCACTAACAAGTATCTTGAGTTATATTTGAATGAGCAGGGGATTCATCATGAATATTCAGCTGCCAGAACATCTCAACAAAACGGAGTAGCTAAGAGGAGAGATAGAACTCTAAAAGAAGCAGCTAGAATAATGCTAGCAGATGCAGACATTTCTCAGCGCTTCTGGGCTGAAGCAATCAATACTGCTTGTTACACGCAAAACAGATCTATAGTCAACAAAAGACACAACCAGACTCCTTATGAATTATGGAAAGGGAAGAAACCTAACGTATCTTATTTTCATGTGTTTGGTTGCAAATGTTTTGTACTAAATAATGACAAAAATCATTTGACTGCATTTGACTCAAAATCAGATGCTGGAATATTTCTTGGTTACTCTGCTGTAAGCAGAGCTTTTAGAATCTTCAACAATAGAACTCTTAATGTTGAAGAATCGATTCATGTTGTCTTCGATGAAGACAGCAGTGCTGAAATTTCTAACATATCTGATTTAAGTAACAGGTTAGATAAGATTCACTTGGAAATTGACAGTGAAGATGATGTAGAAGCAAATACCAAGGATCTTCAAAATCCAGAACCAGACACACCAATAGTGCAACCAGAAGTACATAACCTAGATCTACCAATACCAGCAGAAGATGTTCAAGAACCTACTACTGGTTCTGTAGAAGACAATCTTAACATATCAAATCAGGAAGATGTCCATTTAAATCCGTTTATCTGGAGAAAATCTCATCCTCCATCATTGGTTATTGGTAATCCAGCAGCGCCTTTGAGAACCAGAAGGCAAATGCTTAATGAATACATGCATGCTGCTTTTATATCTCAGGATGAACCAAAGAAAATTGAAGAAGCTCTTCTGGATCCTAGTTGGATTGAAGCCATGCAAGAAGAGCTGAATCAATTCAAACGTAATGAAGTTTGGTTTCTAGTACCTAGACCATCTCACCAAGTTGTCATTGGAACTAGGTGGGTATTCAGAAACAAACTCAATGAAGAAGGCACAGTGGTGAGAAATAAAGCTAGATTGGTAGCTCAAGGCTTCAGACAAGAAGAAGGCATAGACTTTGATGAGACTTATGCACCAGTAGCAAGGCTCGAAGCAATCAGAATATTCTTAGCCTTTGCTGCTTTCAAGAATTTCAAAGTATATCAAATGGATGTGAAAAGTGCTTTTCTAAATGGTCTTTTACAAGAAGAAGTATACGTCGAACAACCTCTAGGTTTTATCGATAATTTCTCTCCGCATCATGTATTTAAATTACACAAATCATTATATGGTCTAAAACAGGCACCTAGAGCTTGGTATGACACTCTATCACAATTTCTTATTGATCATGATTTTACCATTGGAGCAGTAGATAAAACTTTATTTACTTTAGTCAAGAATAAGCACATTCTTTTAGTACAGATCTATGTTGATGATATTATTTTTAGGTCAACTAACCCCAAATTATGTGCAAAGTTTGGAAAATTGATTCAGGATAAATTTGAAATGAGTATGATGGGAGAATTAACATTCTTCCTAGGATTACAGATTAAGAAATCAGAGACTGGAATCTTTATAAATAAAGCTAAGTACACCAAGGAGCTTCTGAAAAAGTTTGGAATGGAAGCATGCTCTGCTGCTTCTACTCCAATGAGCTCATCTATTAAGCTTGATAAAGATGAAAGTAGTATTCCAGTAGAGGTAACTCAGTATCGAGGTCTTATTGGTTCATTATTATATTTAACTGCCAGTAGACCAGATATCATGTTTGCTGTTTGCATTTGTGCTAGATTTCAATCTAACCCCAAACAATCTCATTATATTGCCTGCTAAACATATTTGAAGTACTTGAAAGGAACTCAAAATGTCGGCTTATGGTATCCCAATGATTCATCGTTAAATCTTATTGGATATTCAGATGCTGATTATGCAGGTTTCAAACTAGACCGAAAAAGCACAAGTGGGTTTTGTCAATTTCTTGGTGATAGGCTGATATCCTGGTTTAGCAAGAAACCGACTTCCATAGCCACATCTACTGCAGAAGCAGAATATCTGGCTGCTGGAAGCTGCTGCTCTCAGATACTGTGGATTCAACAACAGTTAAGAGACTATGGGATTCAAGCCTCCGAATCACCTATATTCTGTGACAATACCAGTGCAATTGCAATAACACAAAATCCAGTACTTCATTCCAGAACGAAGCACATAGACATCAGACATCACTTTATTAGAGATCATGTGCAGAAGAAGAACATTCGTCTGGAATATGTTTCTACTGATCAACAAACAGCAGATATCTTCACGAAACCCTTACCAGAGAATAAGTTTTCTTACTTTCGTAATTCTCTTGGTTTGATAGATTTAACTTGATTATTTTCTGTTAATTTAGTTAACTTTTATTCTTACTCGCTTATTTATCGTATTGAACTAACAGTAAGATATTTGCAGAAAAGCAGAAGGAAAGTCAGATACGTAAACTGGAACTTTATTAGAAACCATTTCAGTACATTACACGATGCAAAAGTAAAAACAGTAGATCTTCAATGCTATTTAACCAGTAGCGTTACATTTAGCTTATGTCTTCAGTAATAGAAGTTCTCTATTATTTGCTTGCAAAGTACTTCAACAGGAACAAGAGAATCCAGCAAGCTCAAGGCCTAGAAAGAATCTAGCAAGCTTGGGTCTTGTCAGCACTAATGTATTTTTTTTAGATGCCTTACAGGGCATCATAGAGGATTTCAGCATCATCAATCCACCAGCACTCTCTTATTGCATTAGCATGCTTCTGGAAGAAATCGATGCTACATTTCAAACTCAATCGAAGCAACAGATCTGCTTGACTGTGGAAACTACAACTCCAGGAGTGTATTTCAAGGATCATTACGAAAATAATGATATCCTCAAACTTCTCTCTGAACAGTTTTGCTTCGACTCCTAAATCAAACTCTAACTCTCTTTTTACTGGAGTTTTCATTTTTTGAAGTTCATCTGTTTAACTTCGTTCAAGATATGCAGGTATTTATAGAGGGAACAAAGACTCTTGTGAATCGCAAGATTGCGACTGTTCATTTTCAACGGCTCAGATTGAGAGATGGCCAAGAGTCACTTGTCGCAATTATGACCACTTATTAATTGCATTTACCGAGGGAGAACAGTATTTTAGTCAGACTAAGAGTTTGACACCTTTTCAGAAAACAGAGAGAATGTTTGTCGTTTCGATAAAACTTCAAGTCTGCTGGTTTTTGTCAAAGTACTTAAATATTTCAGCACCCTGAAACTTCCAGCAGACGTTATCATAAAATGACAAATCCTCTTCTGATTTTTTTTAGTAACCGTCTGGACAGCACGCCCTTTTTCAAAATTTTCAAATCATTCGTATTTCTGACAGTTTCTGCAAAACTTTTCAAACACTCAACCAAGAACATACTGACACGTGTCTTTATGTTTATTTGACGGCTGTATATCTATTTCAAAATTCACCTTTTCACCTTTACTGTTTCATATCTATCGCTATTCAGCTACTGCTTTTCTCATATCATCTCTAGCTACTGCAAAGTTTATCCAATTTTATCTACATACAGAAATGGATGTAGCATACACTCTTAATGCTTATCAAGTTAACTTTGCTTCGGTTCTCAACATCAAGGATGAGAATCTCATGAAAATGTTTCAAGATATTGAAAAATCGGGACTCAGGAAATTCCTGGAAGCACCAGCAGTTATTTACAAAAATGCTCTTCTGGAATTTTACGCTAAAGCAACATTGCTTGAAGGAAGGATTGTTCATACTCAAGGAGATGCATATATCTCTATTGATGCCACACACGTAGGAGCAACCTTCCTCCTTCCACTTTCTGGTACGTCTGAACTCTCTGATATTTCCAAGACAGATATGTCTGTTGCACTCAGCTCTTTCTCAGCATCTGGAGAAGAAGTGTCTCCTTCTTGTCACAAGAAATTGCTAAAAATAGAATATCAGATTCTGGCCGATATTGTGGCTAAAGCTATTTTGATCAAAGCTGGCACCTTCGACAAGTTGACGAAGAAGAAGGTTCAAGTAATGACTGCCATCACTAAGGGGATTAAGGTGGATTGGAGTCATTTTATTTTCAGAATATGAAGGATATGGTTGTCAGGAGGAGTTCTGGTTTTGCTGTTCAGATCAGCGCTATGCTCAAGGATGCTGGTTTTGCCTCTACCAGTGATCTAGATGCTACTTCAGTCACCATGATTGATGCTGCAAATGTACTGGCTTTAAGGCCTAAGCCAGCCGTGGCGGAGTTTGTTGCGTTGAAGAAGGAAATTGGGGAAACTGCTTTTGAGGCTTCAAAACCTCAAAAGAAAATTTCAAAGAAACGAGTGGTTATTTCGACGGATTCAGACAAAACAGCATCATAAGAGTCTGCTGATGCTGTTCAACCAGCAGTGCCAACCCCAGCCAAGAAGAAACCGCGCACAATTCTTAAGATTAAGAAGACATCAGCACTGTCTGAAATTGAGAAAGTACCTATTCGACAGGTCTTTCCAGAAGTGGTTCCTTCTGCTCGATCAACTGCTTCTTCGACTGCACACGCTACTGCATCTATTTCAGCACCTTCTACTGCTACTGTTTTTAAGCCAACATCTGGAATAGTTATTCGAGAACCAGCAAGCGGGTCTTCTGCTTTTCGACCCATCGTTCCTACTTCATCTTCTGTCAAAGGCAAAGGAAAAATGGTCGAAGAACCACCTATTTTTGGTCACAAGACCACTGTCACCACCGGCGTTGATCTTCATCTAGCCGAGATTGAGACCTCTGCAAACGATGACATGCGTTTCTTTGATGAATGGAATACTGTCCGACTATTTCACTCTTTTGCTTACTTCAAAACAAAAGGAAATTATGGCAAGATAATGAATGCAGAAAAGAAGATTTTTCAGCTGGCAAAAACAGAAAATGTCATCGAGGCCTTGCGAAGAAGGAATTTTATCCTCGATCAGCTGAAATGTCAGAAATTAGAATCGGTTTTGATCCTGCTGTTCCTACTGCTGTTCAGGATCAAAATGTTATTATGATTCTTTCTGACAGATTAAAGAAGATGAGTGAGCAACTTCTTGCTCAAGAACAAGGCTTTGGAGAGACTATTGTCTATCATGTTGGCCTTGTCCCAATCTTTCAACAGAATCAGACAGTTGAGGAAAGGACTACAGCCTCCCCAAAGGCTTCTGCTCTTAGTACTCCTGCATCTCCGACTAGGCCCATTCCGTCATCATAACTATTGTCCGTGCATGAACTGGCTTCGGTTGAGGAAGTCATTGAATCGATTATCCCTTCAGTCTCCACTACTCTAGAAGCAGCACCGGCTATTTCATTGCCCCCTTCTGTTTTTCCTAACCCAGGGCAACAAATAGCAGAACCAGATGCTACTTCTTTACTGCCGAATTTAGAGATGTTTTCTGCTGCTCATCAAGCAGAAATGAAC
This sequence comes from Primulina eburnea, assembly GCF_022965805.1. Classification (NCBI taxonomy): domain Eukaryota; kingdom Viridiplantae; phylum Streptophyta; class Magnoliopsida; order Lamiales; family Gesneriaceae; genus Primulina; species Primulina eburnea. Next base: position 7,729,700 of record NC_133117.1, read on the forward strand.
ATTCTTCTGGAATAGCCTTCTGCACCTTCTACTGAAGCACCATCAGATTCACAGGCTGTTATTGCACTAACGGAAGAAGCTTTGGCCTCTGACTTGGCCGTTCCTACTGAAGAAATCGCTCTTCCCCTGGTTGCTGATGAACCTACTGTTTCTGCAATTCCAGCAGAAAGCACAGCAGACCCTGCTCCTTCTACTGCCTTGATGAATGCTAATCTTGTTTCTACTGCGTTGACTGTCTCTCATCCTGTTTTGACTGAGACGAACTCTCGTCTTTCTGAGATTAAACAACGCATTCTTGCGCGAACTCCCTCCCCGGAATCAGATGCATTTAACCTGGAACATCAGATTGAGTCTCTACAAAGCGAACTCAACAACATCTCTGCTTTAGTGAAACGTATATCTTGTGAAAACATTTCGGAATTCAGTGGTGCTCAATCTTTCAGAGAACGAATAGGCAAACACATCTATAACACGACGGAGACCATGGACAAGATGTATGCTGAAACCGTCGTTTTCAGACAAGCTATATCGAGAACTCACGGTACCATCATGCTTGTTCAAAATGATATACTCACTCGAATCACTGAGCATGATGATCTCTTTCGATCACTGTCTACTTCTGTGGAACTTTTGGATGCCAAGATTGACTCTCAAAATCAATCTATCACTGCATTGGATAATCGCATCTCTTCTCAGACCCCGTATCTGGAGATGCTAACCGATGGCATTCAAAATATTTCCGGCAGACTGAATGACCTCTTTGCCCATGTGGTTGCCGCTGATGCCAAAAAGGGGGAAGATAGAGGAGATAGAGGAGATCAAGCAGGAGCTAGGCAACAAGAAGATGAGGCTGAACCTTCTAACAGAAGAGATCAAGAACCTCAGAATGAAGAAATCATTTACAGGGATATTGGAACCCATTGATTTTTTATCTTATTACTTTATTGACATTATCCGTTTGTTTAAATGATTATCTGTTTTATTTAACAACTTTCTACTGTTTAGGTTTTGGCATCACCACAAAAGGGGAAATTATTAGACATGAATTTTATTGTGGCGATGATAACTAAGACCAGTAGACTAGCAGACCAGAACAATAGAATAACTTATCAGTAGCTGCTGGTCTACTATAACTAAACTAGTAGAAAGGGATAACAATACAAAACCAGTAGAGAACGTTTTCTAACGTTGCTATCTTAATTGTTACCGTTAAAGAGTTCCTAGTACTAGTATTAATTACAACATTAAATACTATACGGAGTCATTTAATGCACTTTACCCAATTAAGTATAAAACAAGACTGATTGTTTTATAGCTTTTCTGCAGGAACTTCTTTCGGTAATAAAGCTGATTGTATCAGTTATTTGAAGACATACTCTGATTGTGAACGTTGAACTCAGTCGATTATATATACTTGGATCAAATCCTTGTTCGACACGACACTTCGTTTATTATCATTCTTCAAGGAACAAAGCTTTTCTCTTATCAGACGAATATCAAAATTCCTTGAGCATTTAAAGTTCAACACAAATAAAAGTAGCACACGCTTCATAGCTTATATCTGATCTTTTGAAGATCATCTTGTGCTACTGATTCTTACACTCTTCACGATCTTTACATCATTTATACTTTGTCAGAAGAGTCTGTAATCTGAAAAGAGTCTTTTCAGAACTTTGTGTTTCGCATTTTTGTGAGTTGAGAAACTAAGAGTTTCAGTAGGCTGAGGTGTGAGTCCTTCTGAAGTGGGTGTGTACAAGAGTTGTACTGTAATATCCAAAGTCTTTTAGTTATACCTTCTGGAAACAGAAGAAGGGGAGACGTAGAAGAGTTTATCTTCGAACTTCCATAAACAAGTGCTGCCTACTGTTTTATTGTTTTTCAACTACTTCATCAGATTGTTTCCGCACGTTTTATTGTAATCAGGTGAAAGTATTCGCACAAGATCAACTACTATCCTTAACAGGATTTTAGTACCTCATCAGAACGAAAAACGAGTAGAGTTTATTCACCCCCCTCTAAACTCAACTTCGATCCTCAACAAGAATTGAGTCCATATGTTTTATTGTGAATCCCGGAGCCTAAATTCCAATGGTGGTACATGGTCTACAACATGAGTGATTAATACTTGAAAGATGGAAATCCATCAATGAATGAGAAATGGGAAGTTTGAATGAACTGATCTAATACTCGAATAAGATAAATAAAAGATTTGAGAAATACAATTCATATCAACAAGGTGAATTTTTTTTCGTGAGTTCATCTCTTAAAATCTTCAAAATTAACGTGCTTAACTTAGGGCAATAAGGGGTGTAACTAGGATATATGTTCTATATAGACAACAATACACTATAATTAATAAATCAAAAAATAAATTTTCTAACTAAGTAATCATTGAGCAAAAAAAATAATTATCTTACAATTGATCTTTTCAAGTCTTAATATTTTGAAAACTTTGTACCTACCGTCGTAATCGCAACGGGTAGAACTAATATAATATATATTATTATTAGCAATTTGATTATTATTTAATTAAAAATAATTTCTTGTCCTTTTATAATTACTAAAGATAATGAGCAATTTGATTTTTTAAAAATATAATTATATAATAATATATGTTATTTGAATTTATAATTTTAAGAAGTCCATAATAACATAACAATTACTAAGATAATTTACTATTTTTATAAATATTATTAAATTTAATAAATATAATATTAAATTTAATAAAGATAATAAAAGCATATGCAATTTCATTTTAAAAAATTCGACAATTTTTTTTATCCCAGTGCAAGGCGGGAGCCACATGTATCCCAACTTTAGATGTAGCCCAGGTGAGCTCTTATATTTTGAATTTTTTTACATCGATATTTTAGCTCAAATTATATTTAGCTCAGGTAGCTCAAGAAGAAAAGGAAATATAGAGCACAAAAAAATAAAAAAAAATTTAAATTTCAAGTAGAAAATGAAAGATAAAATCTAGATAAATTAAGATTTTTGCCTAGAAAATCTAATTGCTATTAAGTTAATTAACACATATAATTTTGTATTTTACTAAAAATAGTTAAGCAGTATAAATTTCTGGCTCCGCCACTACCAGTGTGGGCTGCCCACCTAAGCCAAGAGTAACTCTCCATGGGGGCAATTATGGGATGTGTGACTCATGGGTAGTTTATCAGCGAACGTTTGATTAAGAAAATAAACACACTATAAGCACTACAGTTGATATAGTGGAGAACGGTAGTCAAATCTGAGCATTACATTTATTATCATGGATTGGAGGACGTGTAATTATTAGTAGAAGGGTTATTAAGAAATAATAATTTTTCGAGCTAAGAAACTGATCAAAAAACATCCCATCGACTGCTGCACGGTTTCAAAGATTGAAACACACCATTGGAACAAACATCTTTGGGAAAGGGTGCTTTGTCCTACAGTAACAATTTAGATAATTAAGAACTTTTCCAACCTAAATAAACAAAATATGGGATCTAACACTTCTTACAAGTTGTTTGATGAACTACATCATTTGGTTCCAAATATCTATTTCCTATAAATCAATTATGCGAATAGTATAAATATATTAAATTTTATTTTTAATAATAAAATTTTTATTTCTTCTTTGGCCAAAACTACTTAGCATGTACATTCTTGCTCGAATGTTCAGTGGATATATAATTACGTAATTTTTGTTTAAATGTAGTAAAGAATGGGACTTTGAGAAATTTAAACGCATCACAAACGGACAACTTAATAACACTAAAGCATAAATTATGTGGTGAATCATAAATTAAAATATTTGTGATTAATTACAACTCCAAGTTACTTAATTTTTTCTCTCCCAGGAGGTGGAGTTGTATTCATCAATCATTGTCTTAAATTCCAAAATATGTTGAGATATCAGGGAAATAAAAAAAATAACGTCGCAGCGGAACATATAAGATGTACACTAGTACTAGTATTTATAATATTTCAGCCCAAGATTGGGCTACGTCCACTCTAAAACTCTAAAAGACATCACTTCTTTATTAATAAAAAGAAGACAAGAGAATTGAGAATACAAAGTTTTTCACTTAGAAACACTCACTTTCTCTCAATTATCATATTCCTTCAAATGATAAATACTCCTTAAGAAATCTCACACTAAATATTTTGTCTCACTTCTAAATTTATTATCTTAGATTAGGAAATTTTGTGTTTTCGTGTGATTTTAGAATGAAGAATGAATGAGTATTTATAGGTGAAGTTTAGGGAAGAAAACAAAATATTATACATCATTGCATACATAATCAAACCTAACATTTTTCTACTAACTCAACACAAGTGTTTATAGTTAAAAAAATGGCGTGTATTGAATTCAAATTTGGCTTGCTTTGAATTCAAACTTGGCTTGATACTTAACAATTCTCCACCTCAAGCTCATTTTGTCAATTCGATCAAACTTGAACATCTATACAGTATTCCAACTTCATTTCGACAATGTCTTTGTCATCATATCAGATCCATTTTCATATATGTTAATCTTTTCAAGGTTTGACAATTTCTTCTCCAATACATCTAATATCCAACGATAGCGTACATCGATATGCTTTGATATTGAATGCATTGAATGATTCTTTCTGTGGGACCCGGACGCTAATTCGATTCTTAATCATCTTTGGGACTAATTAATCAATTATAATAAACAGGGTCTTATTTTTTTTAATACAATATTACATACGGAACGTAATGACATTCATTTATTATACATATCGGTATAAATTAAGGTACGAGTCCTGTAAAACATACATTTATTCAAACTAAGGTTTAACAACTAAACATCAAGTGTCCAAACCCTAATTCTAATTAAAGTCCGTAGTCTCCACTCTAGTCACGATCTCTCTTCATCTCCTTGACCCTGAACCTGTCCCACCTGTTGTCATGCACACATACAAACAAGACAACAGCCGGATAACTCCGGTGAGAATTATATTCCCAATATAAATAAACAAAACATGCATTTCATATAATAGAAATAAAAGCATGAAGCAAATATTCATAACAGGTATCGCAATCAGAAACATGAATCAATATCAAACTATAAATAATACTCGTAACTCCACATCTAAGACTAGACTCATTCCTAGACTAGGGATCCCGGTTTCCAGACGTTGGCATTCCATATCGATCACCAGTAATAGAAGAAACTCCAATTCTATCCACATGGATAGCCAATCATCCGGTGACATACTTTGGCACTATCGCCAATACACTATCTTGTGACATCGTGCAATGTGCCCATGGCGATCCCACCACTATCATGCACTTCTGTCACAAGATTACTCATCTAATACATGCTTCCTACAAATCAATAGAACAACATATAATAATCAAATCAATGCATACAATAACAATAAGTATGTGATTTAGGGAAACTCAAGTATATCCTACTTGAGTCGATCTCCCAATACCACATTGACTTATACCTTTGTCTTCTCGATCTGACGAAGTCGAAGTCTCGATGTCAAATCTGTCCATATCAAATCTGGAATGACAATATCGAATAGACTTGTGTCAAAGTACAACTCAATTCAATACTCTCTATGATCAATACTCAAATCAAAATATAATCTGATCAATGTCACAATACAACGATACAATCTCAATCAGTACTGAATCTGATCAATCTCAATCCACTGATGTTTCGACGGCATAACAATACAATCTCGCTAATCCCGTCAGTCTCAACCTCAAAGATATAATAGCAGAACTCATAATCAATATCGGTACAACTCATAATAAATAAAAATACAGTTCTGATATCGAATCTCAATCAAATCAACTCCGAAAATCATAACAATTATATAATCAGTCCGTTCTTCGATCTGATTTCAAATATACGATGTCTACTATATCAGAAACACCATATATGATTCGTATCAATTCTGACAATCACTTTGGTTACTGAACAATCACTTGGTTACTGACACCTCGCGCATATGCGCGCCCTCACGACGCGCATATGCGCGGGGTCTTCTGCCAAACCTGCGCATGTGCGCGCACCAGATCGCGCATGTGCGCGGATGGCGTCTCCCTCGCACATATTTCGCGTCTTTTCTCGTCTTTCCCGGTCTGGTTCATTTCGTCTATAATCACATCAATTAGTCACTAAATCATTTCAGATTAACAGGATAAATTTCTCGGGCCTTACACTTTCTAAGATGAGTTTCACTCTGACTGTCAAAGAACAACTTGTATTGATCTTGCACAAAACTTAATTCACCCAAAAACACTTTCATCCATAATAGTTCCTTGCATGCCTCAGTTGCTACAATGAACTCCGCTTCAGTGGTGGACAATGTTACACACTTTTGCAACTTTGACTGCCATGACACAGCTCTACCTGCAAATGTAATCAAGTATCTTGATGTCGATTTTTCGAGTCTTGTCATATATGTATCTGTGTAGACAACAAGCTCCAAAAAGTTTATAAGTTGATTTCATAAGATGTAAGGAATTGAAGTTAGCTTAATTGCTAATTAAGAAAGGAGAGTGTGTTGGAAACTGAATTTCGGTGATTTGACAAACTAAATGTTTAATTTATTGGACTAACTGATCAAGTAACTGAACTACTTAAATCAACTGACAATTGCCTAACTTAAGATTAATGCGAAGTTTAGAGAAGGAAACTAAAACCAACTAAACTGAACTTACAACTGACTGATCAGTTGGAAACTGATCAGTTGAAGCTGAACTGGACTTACGAAGACAACTGAATGATCATTTGGAAACTGATCAGTTGACATATTCAGTTGTGAGCTTACCAGAGAGTGCTTATCAGCTGATCTTTCAGCTGTACACGTCATCAGTTATTGAAAAAGACATTCAACCGAAAACAGTACAAAGTAGACTGCAACTCATAGTGGAACGTCTCAATTCAGAGCTTAAAATGTATGAATGTCAGAGGAATATTGACGTGGAAATCAACGATTATAAATATTCAAATTATTTAATGTTACCGTTGGAAGATAAACCTATAAATAGGTGAGAAGAGAAGTTGAGAAAACAGAAGAGATAACAAAAGTATAATCGATCAGTCGTGCTATTCATCTTGTTGTTACTCTGCTCTTATACAAAAGTAACTCACACTTATCAGATATATCAGTAGCATTCAAGGCTACATTTCGAGTTCATTAGCACAAAGTTATCTTGTAGTAAATTCATTCAGTTGTGCGAAGATCAGTCGAAGGACTATGAGATATTTTGTAAACTAAGAGTTTCAGTCTTGGCATTGTTAAGTCCAAACTGAAGTGGGTCTGTACAAACGTTTGTATTGATCAAAGTCTTTTAGTGTATATCATATCCTTGTGATAGAAGGGGTGACATAGGAGTAATTAAATCTCCGAACATCCATAAATAAATCTCGTGTCTACTTATTTCATTTTATATTATATCTATCAGTTAGTTTCCTTCCGCACAAATAGTTGTTAACTGATTGATATCGACTGACAAGATTCCTAGTTTTAGTTTGTCACAAAACTGACACTTCATTTGAAAAGATTACGAAAATCGTGAGTGTTTATTCAACCCCCCTTCTAAACACTATTTAATTAGTCAACCGATCATATCAAGTGGTATCAGAGCAGTTGAATCTTGTCTTAGAATACTCCCATTCAAAAAACTAATCAACATGTCTTCATTCAATAAAATACTGATGTTTTCCAAAGAATATTTTGATGACTGGAAAATCAGAATGCAGACTCATTTAGCTGCACATGACGATGACATGTGGTATGTCATTACTGACGGTCCCGTGAAGATCCTAAAAGCAAATACAGTTGTTGCCATTACTGATGGGGCACCTCATTGCATAGAAAAGCCTAGAGAGGAATGGGCAGCTGAAGACAAGAGAAAAACAAATCTGGATAATGTAGCCAAGGATATCTTATACAAAACTCTGGATAAAGTCACGTTAAGCAAAATCAAAATGTGCAAAACGGCTAAATAGATATGGGAGAAACTGATTTAGCTTTGTGAAGGAAACGAACAAACCAAGGAGAACAAGCTATCAGTTTCTGTTTAGAAATTTGATAATATCAAGATGAAAGTTGGAGAATCCATGAACGAAAATGATGAAAGAGTCATTTGCATTATCAATGAGCTGAATGCACTTGAAAAAGTGTATTCGATCAAAGAAGTGGCACTAAAGCTGATAAGAGGTCTTCCCAAAGAATGAGATGTCAAGACCATGGAAATGAGAGAGTCAAAGGACCTTAACAAGGTCGAACTTCGTCACTTGTTTGCTGATCTAAAGGCTTACGAGTTTGAGCTACAAACCAGAGAATGAGAACCTTGTACACCAGCTGCCACAAGTGCTTTAACTGCTGTCAGAATGGAACCAACTGGTTCAGCTGACAAATATTCTGATCAACTGATGAATGATGCTATGTCATTGTTTATCAAGAAATTGGAAGGTTTATGAGGAAGAATCAAGGAAACTCCAGAAGCAATATCAGAAGAATCACTCCAAAGAAGAATCCTATGCATGCTACAACTGTGGCAAATCTGGTAATTTCATAGCATACTGACCTAAGCTAAGAAGGACAGTCGATGATCCACTGAATAGAGAAAGAAGCCCTATGAGCACAGAAGAATGACAAAGGATGACAAGAAATCATCCCAAAAGAAACATGAAGTGCTTTTGGCTGAAGAGAGCAAATATAAGTGGGCAGAAACTGACAGTGACATGTCAGAACCAGAAAGCCAAATCAGTTCTAGTGAAGATGAAGAGAGGAAGTCAAGTGCTTAATGGCTGATGATGCTGAACTGGAGTCAGCAAGTGAACAGATATTTGACTTCAGCTTTACTGATTTAACTCGTGAGGAACTCATTACCACATTGCATGACATGATAAATGAGTATCACATACTTGCTCGATCATTTGAGAAGGTCAGAGCTTAGCAAAATGATCCCAATTATAAGAAAACTGAAACTGATGAGTCAGTTGAAGTGTTGAATCTAAAAGGGGAGTTGAATCTAAAAGAGGAGATTGCAAAGCAAAAAACCGAACTGATTGAGAACCAAGCTTTGATATGTTAGTTAAAAACTGAAATTTCAAAAAATACCGAACTCATTCAAGCTTGGAACAAGTCTTCAGTTACAATAACTGAAATTCATAATGCACAAAAATCAGTTGCTGATAAAACTGGATTAGGTTTTAACTGTCATGTTGAAAACTCTGCAAGTAATACTCAGCCAAAGAAGAATAACAAAGGAAAGTACATTACCTTTGTAAAATCAACTATGGTAAATGAACATTCAGAACCAAGTAAACCAACTATTCAATCGACTGAAAGTAAGAACAAAGGTGAACAATGGAATTGGATATAGCTCTGAGAGTTCTTCTGATTCAAGAAACTGGTCACCTAAACGATTCAGTTACAAAAATCAGTACTCAAGGAATGACTATTACAATTACTACAACTGTAAGCAAGGTCAGAAACGGTATCAAAAGAACAGTCAGCTGAAAAAGGATATAGTTCATACTGTTTCATCCTCACATCACACACTTATGGCCAAGAATTCGAGAAAAACCATTTGGAACACAGCAACTGGGAAGTCAGTTAGACTGGTACAAGTCTGGGTTCATAAAGGACTAATCAGTTTAGGACCCAAATGAATATGGGTAGAAAAATTATATAATGTGTGTGATTACAGGTGACAGGTACAACCAAAGAATCAACTTGGTATCTAGACAGTGATTGTTCGCGGCATATGACAGGAGATGCAAATTTGCTATCTCAACTGAGCAAATATACTGGACCAAACATCAGTTTTGGAGACAACTCCAAAGGTAAAATTGTGGGTAAGGGTAAGCTTATCCATAGTAACTTTACAATTAAAGATGTTTTACTAGTTGAGAATTTGAAGTATAACTTGATTAGCATCGTCAGCTATGCGACAATAATTTCTCAGTTCAGTTTGACAGACACACCTGTTCAGTTAGAGACTAAACTGATGAGGTCATCCTAACTGGCAATCGTTGTGGAAATACGTACAAAGTCAGTTGGACTGAACAACTTTATGCACCAGTTTGTCTGAAAGCTTCCAAATCTTCTAAAAACTGGTTGTGGCATAAGAGGTTGAACCACTTAAAATTTAAATCTATTGCCTATCTATGTAACCCTGATCTTATAACTGGTTTGCCTAAAATAAATTTTTCAAAAGATAAAGTTTGTTCAGCATGTCAGTTTGGAAAATAAGTAAGATCTTCTTTTAAAAACAAGGGTTGCAAATCATCTTCCCGATGCTTAGAACTGTTACATATGGATCTTTTTGGTCCAATACCAGTCACGAGTTTAAGGGGAATGAAATTCACCTTGGTAGTTGTGGATGATTTTTCAAGATTTACTTGGGTTATTTTTCTCTAATCTAAAGACCAAACTGCTGCACAACTGATTAAGCTTTCAAAAGATTATTAAATAAAAAATCAGTTGAGATTGATCGAATAAGGTCTGATTGAGGGACTGAATTCATCAATCAAAATCTTTCAAATTTTTTAGAAAATACTGGAATCAAGCATGAGCTCTGAGCAGCAAGAACTCCTCAGCAAAATGGTACAGCTGAGACAAGAAATCAGATCCTTAAAGAAGATGCTAGTACAATGCTTGCTGATTCTGGTATCTCTCAAAGGTTTTGAGCAGAAGCAGTAAACACTGCATGTTACACTCAGAACAAATCAATGATTAATAAAAATCATTTGACAACACCATATGAGATCTGGCATGGAAGAAAAAGTGTGGTTTCTTATTTCAAGATATTCGGCTGCAGATGCTTTATTCTTGACAATGGCAAAAATTATTTAAAAGCTTTTGATGCAAAATCTGCAGAGGGAATATTTCTTGGATATTTATCAGTCAGTAAAGCGCATCGAGTCTTTAATAAAAGCTCTTTAAATGTTGAAGAATCAATTCATGTTGTTTTTTTATGAAACTATGCTAAATGATAAGCCAACTGATCCAGTTGAGCTAGTTGAACGATTTACAGATATCAGTTTGGAGGATGATAATGAAGAGGAAAATCATATCAATCGAAACATCTTTCAAACACATGAATCAGAAGTTTTGGATCAATCAGTTGAACAAGAAGATGTTCCTAATAATCAGTTGGTAGAGCAAACATATGATATTCAGTTACCAACTGATACAGGTCCAACTGAAATTGAAAACATTTAGTTGCCAACAGAAGTAGTTGCTGATATGGAAGCAACAAATGCTAAACTCAGATAGAAGAAATAACATCCACCAGAATTGGTGATAGGTAACCCATCTGATCCGGTAAGAACTAGAAATCAAATGCTTAATTTTTTCATTCATTCTGCTTTTGTTTCACAATTGGAACCAAAGAAAACTGATGAAGCTCTTGCTGATCCTAACTGGATAAATGCATAGCAAGAAGAGCTTAATCAGTTTACCCATAATAATGTCTGGAACTTAGTTCCAAGACCAGTTTGCAAAACTATTATATGTACAAAATGGGTATTCAGAAATAAACTGAACGAAGATGGTTCAGTTGCTCGCAACAAAGCAAGACTTGTAACACAAGGATATAGGCAAGAAGAAGGAATTGACTACGATGAAACGTATGCACCAGTTGCAAGACTGGAAGCAATCAGAATGTTCCTTAATTATGCATCATTCAAGAATTTCAAAGTCTATCTAATGGATATGAAAACTGTCTTTCTGAATGGTCAGTTGCAGGAAAAAGTTTATGTTGAACAACCACTAGGTTTTTTCAATCACTCTTTTCCTGATCATGTCTATCATTTGAACAAAGCTTTATATGGTCTCAAACAAGCTCCAAGAGCTTGGTATGAGAAACTTTCAAGATTTTTAACTGATCATGATTTTACTGTTGGATCAATTGATAAGACCTTGTTCAAATTTTCTAAGAATGATCAAATTTTACTTGTGCAAATTTATGTTGATGATATTATTTTTGGGTCAATTAACCCCAAATTATGTGAGAAATTTACCAAGCTAATTCAGGACAAATTTGAGATGAGCATGATGCGTGAACTGACATTCTTTCTCAGTTTGCAAGTAAAGCAACTGAAAACTGGTATTTTTATCAGCTTAAGTCAAATACACGAAGGAATTGCTCAAGAAATTTGGCATGGAAACATATTCAGATGCAAGCACTCCCATGAGTTCATCAGTTAAACTCGACAATGATCAAGGGGAAATATCAGTTGAGACGACACTCTACAGAGCTTTAATAGGTTCAGTATTGTACCTAACTGCTAGTCGTCCTAATATTGTATTTGCGGTTGGTTCGTGTGCTAGATTCATGACAAATCATAAACAATTGCATTTTTCAGCTGCCAAAAGAAATTTAAAATATCTTAAGGGCACGCAAAATGAGGGATTATGGTATGCTAAAGAATCTTCTTTAAATTTAGTTGGATATTCATATTCAGATTATGCAGGATGTAAGCTAGATCGTAAAAGCACCAGTGGATCTTGTCAGTTTCTTGGATACAGACTGATCTCATGATTCAGCAAGAAGCAAACATCCATAGCTACTTCCACAACTGAAGCATAATACCTTGCTGCTGGAAGCTGCTGTGCCCAACTGCTTTGGATTCAGCAACAACTGAAGGAATATGGAGTTGATGCTAAAGAATCTCCTATATTTTGTGACAACACAAGTACAAATGCGATTACATACAATCCAGTTCTTCACTCAAGGACAAAGCATATTGATGTCAGACATCACTTCATCAGAGATCATGCTCTGAAGAAAGCTATCAGACTGGAGTATGTTCCAACTGAACAACAAGCTGCTGACATCTTCACCAAACCATTGCCAGAGACTAAGTTTTCTCATTTTCTCAATATACTTGGTTTAATTTATTTATCTTAATTACTGCTTTGTCAATTGTTGTTCATTCAGCTTGTCATTTATTAGTTCACTGCTTTTCAACTTATGTCAGTTAGTTATTTATCAGTTATTATATTCAGTTCGTTAACTATTTACTGATGTTAGTTAGTCATTTATCAGTTATGCAGTTCATTAACTTTTTATCAACTGATGAAGGTTAAGTTTTGCATAATGATAAAAAGAGAACAACAGTGATACAAATCAAGATTTTATTAAGAATGGAATCGATACCATACAACACCATTTAGTCATCTTTCAACGGCATCTATAACATCAACCAATTATTCAAGTCATGACTTATAATATTCCGAAAAGTTTCGGAATTAGATACTTTCTCAAGCAACTCCCACTCCCTCGACACCATCATGTGGAACAACACATCATCCTCGACTAGCTTGGATATTTGATCAACTCGAGCAAGCCTCTTGAACCACCTTGCAAGTGATATCTTCTTAGAAAAAGCAGGAAATTCTCCAGTGTTGATTAATTGGAGGTCATGAGTAGTATTCCAAATGGACATAACCTCCAAAAAGACGTATTCTTCAGCATCTCGTTTAAATCTCTGAATACTTTGAGGCGTCCATGAAAGATGAGGGACGTGTGTGCTGCTCTCACAATCCGTGCCATCGGAGTTCAGTTGTCATAACCAAATGACAATGGTCTTTATTTATAGTCAAATCTTAAAGAGACAGGAGGAAGACAAAGAGTCATCGGGCCATAACTGATTCAGACTAAGTTTTTCTTACCCTTATTTATTTGCATTTATTAAGGGGGAATATCGAAAATATGGTTAAATGAGAAGAATATAAGTCAGTTGGTTTTAAACTGAACTGACTAAGTTTTCAACATGTCATTCAGGTGCTGATCTAACTGATCTTCTCAGATACGTTAACTGATAAATCGATAAATATTCCATAATAAATGATGTGACTGGTTAATTACGCATATTTCAAAGTACAGTATTTTGAACGTGGACCCTTGTAATCCATTCATATTCTATACACGTTTTTATCACACGTACACACATTTTTAATTCAAATTTTCCTGGACTGACACGTGTCCAATAATTTGAACAGTCACATACATATACACTATACCCCGCCTCATTTCAGTTTTCTTTCTTACGTGCACATTCAGTACTCAGAGCAAATTTATACTCAAGCATACTCTCTTTCACAGATTTCAAGCTACTCAAATGGCCAACCAGATCCTAGCTCATGTTATGAATGCTATGACTATGGACTTCAATTCAGTTATGACTGTCTCAGATGAAGCTATGAAGAAAATCTTCATTAAACTAGAAGCAGCTGGACTAAAACAATTTTTGGGATTATCTTCCCAAGAAATCTATACCAAAGAGATTCAGGATCTCTACACCAACGGCTATGTCAATAAAGACGGAAGCATCGCAACTAATGTAAATGGTCAACTGCTGATCATCGATGAGGACTTCTTCTGCAATCTATTTCAACTGCCTACTGATGGGCTAGTTAATCTTTCTGAAGTCAAGGCATCTGATGTGGAGGATATGCAAACCATTTTGTCTGCTGATGGTCGGAAAATCAAATTTTCCGATGCCAAAAAGGAACTGAAAACGGAGGTGCAACTATTGGCAGATATTGTATCTAAAGGTCTTTTGGCAAAGGCTGGATCCTTTGCTGCACTTACTTTTGAGAAATTTCAAGCCATGACTGCTATCATGGCTGGTCGGAATATGAAATGGAAGTATATAATCTTCAACATCCTGAGGAATATGTTTCAATCGTCGAAACAATCAAAAGGCTATGCGGTGCAGCTCAACTATTTGCTGAAAATCAAGGGGCTGGTGACTGATGATTATGAAAGATCATCAAAACTGAAGGTCTTCAATTCCAAGAACGTCCAGCCACCTAAGAAAAAAATGGACATGTATCCTGAGCAGTTCTTGAAGATAATGAAGGAGACTGGGACACAAGAGGCTCCCAAGTCAGCTCAGAAAAAGAAGACTCTTCTGAAGAAGAAAATCAAGCACAAGTTGATTGTCAGTGAAACTGATTCTGAGAAGAGTCAATCTCCTAAGGTTATCAAGAAATCACGAACCTTGAAGACAAAGCCTGTTACTGTAGTTTGGACCATCCCAACTGAAAGACTGATCAGTCAGAGGCTCAATAGCCTATTAGGGCTATCCCTCTGAAAGCTGTTCCAACTGAAACCTCAAATGCAGATCAATTACCTCTATCTACCGTCATCCCCAAGAAAAAGATCACCGAATCTGGTGAAGAGAAGAAACTGGATGGAGTCAAGGCTCCATTGATCACTATCTCTGGCTACACCTCTCTACCTCCTGCCAGACCAAAATGGATAGTAATCAGAGAACAAGTTGATGCGACTACCTCAGTGTTGAGCATTCATCATGCCCTGACTGACTCAAAGGGCAAGGGCAAAATGCAAGAAGAGCCCAGGTCAACCATTGCAATCCAGACGCACATTGATCTCATCTGGCAAGAGGTCACTGAATTTTCAGAAAACAAACTCAAGGCTTATACTGAATGGGTCAAATTCAGGACAGAAGTCTTTGCCAAGGAGCTTCAGAAAAAGTCAAAACTGAAGAAATTTATTGAGTTGGAAAATGTTGTTTTGAAGGTAGTCAAGGCATCTACCATTGTTCAAGCTCTGGAGCGTAAAAATTATTTCTTCAATCAACTGAGAGCAAAGAAGCTTCAGCAGATCGTTGAGCAACTGCAACTGAACTATGATCCGACCAGTCCAACTGCATACAATGACAAAGTCGTGCATGACCAACTGGACTCAGATCTTCTCTCGTTGCAGATGCAGATCAAAAATTGAGAAATGGATCAAGAACTGATCATTCCAGCAGTCTCCCAAGATTTTTCATCAGAAGAGCTAACTGAACAATCAGTTCAAGAGCCTTCCAAGGAATCAGTTGTCAAATCCTCTCAGCAAGCAACTGCCCCTTCCTCAACAGCTGCTCAATCATCTTCAGTACCTACATCTTCAACTGATGACCCGAAGCTTTATTCTGAAGGTGAATTATCACTGGCCCATCTTGATGAGGTCATCAAATCACTCACTTCTGATCTTCAGCTGGAATCATCCAAATCAATGGAAGATGTTATCTTGACTGAGAAACCAGCTGATCAAGTTGTGATTTCTGAAGAACCAGCTGTGAAGGTTATTTTTGGCGAAAGTGAAGAGCCAGTTCAGTCAGTTTTTATGACTGAACAGTCAATTTTCAAACAAACAGGAGAGGCTCAACTGAACACAGTTACAACTGAAGAAGTGTCAGCTGAAGAGCCAGTTAATAAACCAACTGAAGATCCAGTTTTGGAATCAGTTGTGCATGAAACTGAACAATTTTTGGTCTCAGATGAACAAACAGAAAAGCCTTCTACTTCCTTTGTTCTCCCACTTATCTCCTCTCCTCCCCAGCCTCAACAAGAACATAAAATTGAAAATATTTCAAAAATAGTGGCGCATGGAGCCGAAGCAACTGACAGCACTATGGTTGTGTTTACTCAACAAGAATAGGAGCAGATTCCAGAAACTTCCGTAGCCATGTCAATTGGTATTTCAGATACTAAAGCCCTGTTTGAAGAAATCTAGACTGTTCAGACCAACCTCGTCAGTATGATGAACACTATTTCTGAAATATAGTCAACTCAGCTTGCGCATTAAGCCTAACTCTAACAGTGAGTTTACCTCGAGCAAACTACAACAAATCTGTGACACCTTGACCCGTTACAATTAAAATACAGATGAATTTAAAATTTTCAATTGAAGGATGGAAGGATTACAATTTCATAACATAAAATCATTTACAAAATATTTGCAACCAAAATAAATACATGATCATTCAAATGACATAACAAAAATAAAAAATATCATTCCTATGATCATGTCCAAAATGCCATCCTTCCAACTATGTATGCATATGACTTCGGGCCACTGTCACTGTCCTGGTCCGTCGCTCATAGCTGCATCACATGAAAATAACTGAAATGAGTATAAAACTCAGCAAGTGGAACTCTTACATAACAATGATCATATCATACTCTGTAAAACATAACTTTGAAATCATTAATACCATCAACTCTGAAACATGAATATCATAGCAATAGCATAACAATGAGATGGATATTTCTCTTTACTCTGGTTGGATTGATATCAATAGTAACTCTGTCTGTGGTGCTCGTATCCCAATCGATATAAACCGATAACTCTGAGGGATATAAGCCTATGGTCGTTGATCAACTAATTGCATGCAATCTCTGACTATGTATCTATCAATCCAATAAAACATTTGAAACTCTCTCTTGGCATTCAATTAATCACTTTGAAGTCTATACTCTTTGTATTCCCTTTGAACAATTGAGACATCAAATGCCTCCAATATAAATAACAATTGAATCAATACATACTATGGATCAAATGAAGGGAATATCACAATAAAACCTTTGAAACACAATACATATATATACATGTGAGCACAAGGGATGAAATTCCACTTACAAACCACAAGAACACCTCCACTAATCACTTGGTTGAAATCCTACAATAATAGTCCATAAATAATACCATCAACAACTCAATATCCAAGAACCCAAGTCAAATAATCCATTAAACCAACAAATACAACAAACCCATATCATCTCTTTTCCAAAACCAAGAAATAATCACACCAAAAGCTTACCTTAGCTTCCTAGCACCAAGGAGAACCTCGATCTCAAGTCGAATCGCCAACTAGAAGCTTGGATTGAAGATAGGAAGCAAAAGAAATGGAAGAAAACCCTATTTGGTAGAGAGAAAATCGAAATGAAGAAGAAGGAAAAAGGTAAAGTATGGCCAACCACTCCAAAAAGGCACTAAATATCTCGGCCATACCTCAATAAAGCATGACCGCGGGTGCGCTCATACAAGCACCGCGGGTGCGCTAAGCTCTCGGCAATCCAAATAGTACCCTGAAAAATACGACCGCGGGTGCGGTCCTGCAAATACCGCGGGGGTGCTCACCGAGTGCGGTACAAACATCACTGCGGGTGCGGTGTACTCACGGCCAAACCACCAAAATCCAACAATTAAGACCGCGGGTGCGGTCTTCTCCAAGAGCGCGGGTGCACACTGGTCACGGCCAAGAAACAAAACAATGCAACCAAAATCGATCCGAAACGCTGAAACGAACAACCAACAACAACTACACCTCAAGACAATAATAACCAACAATACTATGGCCCATAATCACAACTCTAATCATCACAACTAAACTTAACTTAATCAATAAATCTATAACATACGAAAACTTAAACCGTACCGTACACCGGGCCTCGGCTATTACAATCTCCCCTCTTAGAGGAATTTCGTCCTCGAAATTGACGTCACTGCCACGAACAACTCAGGATACTTCTCTCTCATCTCATCCTCTGGTTCCCACGTAGCCTCTTCGATCAAATGATTCCTCGAAAGAACTTTAACGATGCCGATCTCTTTGTTCCTCAAAACTTTAACTTTGCGGTCCAGAATCTGAACCGGAATCTTTTGGTACGTCAAATTCGGCGTCAAGTCCAATGGCTCGTGGCGAAGAACATGGGAAGGATTCACAATATAGTTCCTGAGCATCGATACGTGAAAAACATTATGGACTCTGTCAAGATCTGGTGGTAGGGCTA
Source organism: Primulina eburnea (assembly GCF_022965805.1). Lineage (NCBI taxonomy): Eukaryota > Viridiplantae > Streptophyta > Magnoliopsida > Lamiales > Gesneriaceae > Primulina > Primulina eburnea. Next base: position 7,748,281 of record NC_133117.1, read on the forward strand.
ACCTGTAGGCTCGATCACCAACTCTGTCCAATATCTCGAATGGACTAATAAACCTCGGACTCAACTTACCCTTCTTGCCAAATCGCATCACACCCTTGAGAGGTGCTATCTTTAGAAACACGTGATCGCCAACCTGAAACTGCAAAGGTCTACGACGAACATCTGCATAGCTCTTCTGTCTCGACTGAGCAGTCTTCATCCTCTCACGGATAACAGCAACAACATCGTCTATCTTCTGGACCAACTCTGGTCCCAACATCTTCCTCTCACCAACCTCATCCCAATACAAGGGAGATCTACACTTCCTGCCATAAAGTGCCTCATACGGTGCCATCCCAATCGTCGCCTGGTAACTGTTATTGTACGTATATTCCACAAGAGGCAATTTAGAATCCCAGCTACCAGAATAATCAATAGTGCAAGCTCTGAGCATATCCTCTAGAATCTGAATAACTCTCTCTGACTGACCGTCGCTCTGAGGGTGATAAGCTGTACTGAACACTAACCGTGAACCCATAGCTCTGTGCAAACTCTTCCAAAACTCTGAGGTAAATCTAGGGTCACGATCAGACACAATAGACACAGGGACACCGTGAAGTCTAACAATCTCTGCTATGTAATCCTCGGCATACTGGTTCATAGAGTACGTCGTCTTGACTGGGAGAAAATGCGCTGACTTGGTCAATCGATCAACGATAACCCAAATGGAGTTAAAACCTTACTGTGTTCTGGGAAGACCAGTCACGAAATCCATCGTAATATGCTCCCACTTCCACTGAGGAATCGGCAAAGATAGCAATGTCCCAGCAGGTCTCTGGTGCTCAATCTTCACCTGCTGACAAGTTAGGCACTGAGAAATGAACATAGCAATATCTTTCTTCATACCTGGCCACCAGTAGAGTCGACGAAGATCCTGATACATCTTGGTGCTGCCTGGATGTATCGAATATGGCGCGGTATGAGCCTCTGTCAAGATGTCTCGCCGAATATCATCGCCAGCGGGAACACAAATACGACCTCTGAAAGTCACCAAACCATCACCATTCAACGCAAACTCTGAGTTACCCCTCTCCTCTGCTCTAGCCCTCAACTCTGTCAACTGAACATCATCAGTCTGCTCTCTACGGATCCTGTCCGTCAATGTAGCCCGAATGACCAACGCTGAAAAGCGAGCAATGGTTCCCGGAACTACCAAAGAAATCTCCTCTCTCTGCAAATCCATCAACAACGGCTTCTGAATCATCGAACTCAAGGAAGAACTCGACTTACGGCTCAAAGCATCTGCTACAACATTCGCCTTCCCTGGGTGGTAACTGATAGTCACATCATAGTCCTTGACAAGCTCTAACCACCTCCTCTGTCGCATATTGAGCTCTTTCTGAGAAAACAGATACTTCAAACTCTTGTGGTCTGTGAAAATCTCACACTTGTCGCCATACAAATAGTGTCTCCAAATCTTCAAGGCGAAAACCATAGCTGCCAGCTCCAAATCGTGCGTCAGATAATTCTTCTCATAATCCTTCAATTGGCGAGAAGCATAGGCTATAACCTTACCTCGCTGCATCAGCACTGCACCAAGGCCTTTCTTCGACTCATCGGTATACACAACAAAATCCTCTGAACCACATGGCAATGAAAGAACAGGAGCTGTCGTCAACTTATCCTTCAACTCTTGAAATGCACTCTGGCAATCAATGGACCACTCGAACTTCACAGTCTTCCTCGTCAGATTGGTCAATGGCAAGGCAATCTTGGAGAAATCTGAAATAAAACGATGATAGTAACCCGCCAAACCAAGGAAACTGCGTATCTCTGATACAATAGTAGGAATAGGCCACTTCTGAACTGCCTCTATCTTCACTGGATCAACAGCTATGCCATCTTTCGAAACAACATGGCCTAGAAAAGAAATCCGATCCAACCAAAATTCACACTTCTTCAACTTGGCAAACAACCTCTTCTCCCTCAACAAACGGAGAACAACTCTGAGATGCTCTGCATTGAAGCTCTCTGGTCTTGGAGTAAATCAAGATGTCGTCGATGAAGACAATGACGAAGCTATCCAAATAAGGCTTGAACACACGGTTCATCAGGTCCATGAAAACTGAAGGAGCATTGGTCAGACCAAAAGACATCACAAGAAACTCATAATGACCGTACCTGGTCCGGAACGCTGTCTTAGGGATATCAGACTCCCTAACCTTCAACTGATAGTAGCCAGACCTGAAGATCAATCTTCGAAAATACAGTGTCAACCTGAAGTTGGTCAAATAGATCGTCTATCCGTGGCAACGGATACTTGTTCTTGATAGTCACTTTGTTGAGCTCCCTATAGTCGATACACATCCGCAAAGACCCATCCTTCTTCTTGACAAAAAGAACCGGAGCTCCCCAAGGCGAAGAACTCGGACGAATAAAACCCTTGTCCAAAAGATCCTGCAACTGCGTCTTCAACTCCTTCATCTCGGTAGGGGCCATTCGGTACGGAGCCCTAGAAATAGGAACCGTACCTGGAGCTAAATCAATCATAAACTCAACATCTCTGTCCGGCGGCAAACCCGGCACATCATCCTCAAACACATCATCAAACTCCCTCACCACATCGATATCATCAATATTCAACTTAATCATTCTATCCACATCCACAATAGAAGCCAGAAATACATCACAACCTCTACACATCAACTTCTCAGCCTCAAGACAAGAAATAAAAGGAAGGACCAGCGAAGTACCTGCACTGGCAAGAACTCCTCCCTTAATGCTATCATCTGCAAAGGTCACCGTCTTAGCAACACAATCAATAATAGCACGATAGGTCGACAGCCAATCCATGCCAAGAATAACATCAAATGCAACTATCGGGATAACAATCAAATCAGCAAAAACAACTCGCTCCTCAATACGAACAGGGCATGCATAAACAATAGAAGTCGGGCACAACACGTCCCCTGAAGGCAAAACAACATTGAACTGGAGGGGAAGAACAGAAGGAACTATACCCAACGATCTCAAAAACAATTCAGACATAAAAGAATGAGTAGCACCAGTATCAATCAAAGTCGTAGCTACCCTGCCTGAAATCAAAATAGTGCTAGAGATCACAGAAGAATCATGGTTTATACATTCCTTGGTCATCGTAAAGATGCGACCCTGCACCTTATCCTTGCTCGCTCCCCTTGGACAATCTTTAGCAATGTGGTCCTGCCGTGCCACAACGATATCAAGAATGAGTGCCAAATCTGCACTCTCCTCTATGATGTCTGCTCCACTTAGGACACAGTGGCTTCTCGGGGTCAACTGGAACTGACGGTGGTCTAGGACTCGATTCCACCTTGCCCTTCCCATTGAAACGATCCTTGCCTCTCTGATTCGAGCCCTAGCCTCTCTGAGCAATAGCTTGATGCCTCTCTTGCCTCTCCCTGGCGATGTCCTTCTCATCTTGTTCGGCCAACAATGCCTTCGACACGATCTCTTTGAAAGTCACGGCCTTGGACATGTTGATATCCCTCCAAATCTCTGCTCTAAGGCCTCGAATGAAGTGAGCACCTTTGTCTTTGTCGTTTGAAGCAATATACGGAGCAAATAGACAACCCTCCTCGAACTTGAGAATGTACCCATCGACGTTCATGCCTCCCTGACGAAGCTCCAGAAACTCTGTCACCTTCCTAGCTCGGAGTGCGTCGGGAAAGTACTTGTCGTAGAACAAATCAATGAACTCTGACCACTTCAGTGTCGAAACATTCACGCCAACCTTGGTCGCATTCCACCAGATACGTGCAGCCTTTACCAACATGAATACTGCACAGCTGATCCTGTCTTTGTCTTCGTACTGAAGATGGTCGAAGATTGCTTCAAGCGCTTTGACCCACTCGACAGCCACTAACGGATCAGTGCTACCTGCGAACTCCGGTGGATCCATTCTCTTGAAAGCAGAAAAGACGGCATCAGTGCCAACTGCCTGAGCTACTTGGCCTCTCACTTGGCCTCTACCCTGTCCTGTTCCTTGCAATCGAAGCAGCTGCTGAATCTGCTCGCTATGGACTTTGGCCTGCTCCTTAAGCAACTTGCCCGAACTCGTCGACAACTCTCGAGGAAGAACTATCCTCACCCTCTACAGCTTTCCTCTTAGGAGGCATACTCTACAATGTGCTCACAAAAGACATATCAATAAATAACAATGGATAGATGCAAAGAAAACATACCCGGACAGTTGAAAGTAGACGAAGTCATATGCATTGGTCCGAAGAACGGTGCTTTGATACCACTAAATGTGACACCTTGACCCGTTACAATTAAAATACAGCGGAATTTAAAATTTTCAATTGAAGGATTACAATTTCATAACATAAAATCATTTACAAATATTTGCAAGCCAAAATAAATACATGATCATTCAAATGACATAAGAAAAAATACAAAATATCATTCCTATGATCATGTCCAAAATGCCATCCTTCCAACTATGTATGCATATGACTTCGGGCCACTGTCACTGTCCTGGTCCGTCGCTCTTAGCTGTATCACATGAAAATAACTGAAATGAGTATAAAACTCAGCAAGTGGAACTCTTACATAACAATGATCATATCATACTCTGTAAAACATAACTTTGAAATCATTAATACCATCAACTCTGAAACATGAATATCATAGCAATAGCATAACAATGAGATGGTATTTCTCTTTACTCTGGTTGGATTGATATCAATAGTAACTCTGTCTGTGGTGCTCGTATCCCAATCGATATAAACCGATAACTCTGAGGGATATAAGCCTATGGTCGTTGATCAACTAATTGCATGCAATCTCTGACTATGTATCTATCAATCCAATAAAACATTTGAAACTCTCTCTTGGCATTCAATTAATCACTTTGAAGTCTATACTCTTTGTATTCCCTTTGAACAATTGAGACATCAAATGCCTCCAATATAAATAACAATTGAATCAATACATACTATAGATCAAATGGAAGGGAATATCACAATAAAACATTTGAAACACAATACATATATATACATGTGAGCACAAGGGATGAAATTCCACTTACAAACCACAAGAACACCTCCACTAATCACTTGGTTGAAATCCTACAACAATAGTCCATAAATAACACCATCAACAACTCAATATCCAAGAACCCAAGTCAAATAATCCATTAAACCAACAAATACAACAAACCCATATCATCTCTTCTCCAAAACCAAGAAATAATCACACCAAAAGCTTACCTTAGCTTCCTAGCACCAAGGAGAACCTCGATCTCAAGTCGAATCGCCAACTAGAAGCTTGGATTGAAGATAGGAAGCAAAAGAAATGGAAGAAAACCCTATTTGGTAGAGAGAAAATCGAAATGAAGAAGAAGGAAAAAGGTAAAGTATGGCCAACCACTCCAAAAAGGCACTAAATATCTCGGCCATACCTCAATAAAGCATGACCGCGGGTGCGCTCATACAAGCACCGCGGGTGCGCTAAGCTCTCGGCAATCCAAACAGTACCCTGAAAAATACGACCAGCGGGTGCGGTCCTGCAAATACCGCGGGTGCGGTGCTCACCGTGGGTGCGGTACAAACATCCACGCGGGTGCGGTGTACTCACGGCCAAACAACCAAAATCCAACAATTAAGACCGCGGGTGCGGTCTTCTCCAAGAGCGCGGGTGCACACTGGTCACGGCCAAGAAACAAAACAATGCAACCAAAATCGATCCGAAACGCTGAAACGAACAACCAACAACAACTACACCTCAAGACAATAATAACCAACAATACTATGGCCCATAATCACAACTCTAATCATCACAACTAAACTTAACTTAATCAATAAATCTATAACATACGAAAACTTAAACCGTACCGTACACCGGGCTCGGCTATTACAAAATCAATCAAAGTGTGACTTCTCTCTTTCTCCAGATGGAAGAAATCAAGAAAGACAGATTGTCGACTGAATCTCATTTTAAAATACAAGCATTACTTGGCAAACGATGGAAGAAATCAAGAAAGACAGACTGTCGACTGTATCTCATTTTCAAACACAAGCATTACTTGGCAGACGCTTTGATTATCTGGAGAGTACAGTCACCAAAAGGATTGATATGTTGCAAAAGATTGTGTTGAATGATATAAAAGATATTGCAACTGATTTTCGAATTTTATCCAACAAAGTTGATGTGCTTGAAAAAAGGGGGAAATAGGAGAGATTGAAGAATTAAAAGATCAGAAAAGAGAAGACAAAGGAAACAAGAAGAAATAAAGATCAAGATCAACATATCTGAGTTATTTGTTGAAGAATTTGACAGGAATTATTTATTCTTTTATTCTTTGTACTAATCTGTACATAGATTAGTTCCTGATTTTCTTTGTTTGTATGAATATGTACATTAGAAGAATTATTTTATCTACAAAGAGTTCGAAGAAATTTTTTTTTTTTGGGTTCAGTTGGTCAGCCATACTTGCATGTTTTTTCAATCACCAAAAGGGGGAAATTGTTGGAAAATGAATTTCGGTGATTTGACAAACTAAGTGTTTCATTTATTGGAATAACTGATCAAGTAACTGAACTACTCAAATCAACTGACAGTTTCCTAACTGAAGATTAATGCGCAGTTTAGAGAAGGCAACTGAAACTAGCAGAACTGAACTTACAACTGATCCGTTGACATATTCAATTGTGAGCTTACCAGCGAGTGCTTATCAGCTGATCTTTCAGCTGTACACGTCATCAGTTATCGAAAAGGACAATTCACCGAAAACAGTACAATGCAGACTGCAACTCATAATGGAACGCCGCATTTCAGAGCTTACAGTATACGAATGTCAGAGGAATATTGACGTGGCAATCAACGAATATAAAAATTAAAATTATTTAATGTTACCGTTGGAAGAGAAGCCTATAAACAGGTGAGAAGAGCAGTTCAGAAAACAAAAGAGATAACAACGATATGATCGATCAGTTGTGCTATTCATCTTGTTGTTACTCTGCTCATATTCAAAAGTAACTCACACTTATCAGATATATCACATTTCGAGTTCATTAACACAAAGTTATCTTGTAGTAAATTCATTCAGTTGTGCTAAGATCAGTCGAAGAACTGTGAGATATTTTGTAAACTAAGAGTTTCAGTCTTGGCATTGTTAAGTCGAAACTGAATTGAGTCTATACAAGAATTTGTATTGATCAAAGTCTTTTAGTGCATATCATATTCTTGTGATAGAAGGGGTGACGTAGGTGTAATTAAATCTCCGAACATCCGTAAAATCTCGTGTCTACTTATTTCAGTTTATATTCTATCTATCAGTTAGTTTTTTTCCGCACAAATATTTTTTAATTGATTGATATCGACTAACAAGATTCCTAGTTTCAGATTGTCACAAAACTGACACTTCATTCGAAAAGATTACGAAAATCGTGAGTGTTTATTCAACCCCCCCTTCTAAACACTCTTTCATTAGTCAACCGATCCTATCAGACTGGAACTGTATGTTTTGGTTAATAAGTTAACTAAGGGTTTTTTTTATAAATAATTTAAAAATAAAAATTTATTTCAAAATTAATTTTAAATTTTTTTGCAGAAATACTGTAATATGTGCTTACGAAGCACGGGTACTCGGTCCACATGAGCATTATATGTGCTTCGTAAGCACGAATAATCCACGTGGTGGAGCATTCATGCTTCGTAAGCACGGATGCTCCGCCACAGGTGGAGCATACGTGTTTTTTGAAAAAGTTTTCCTGTATCTCAAAACTTTCACGTGATTTCTGATATCTAATTTTTACAAAACATTCACGTGACTTATGATTTCTGAAATATGTCGGTTAAATTATTGATAAGATTACATATTTTTATACTCTTTTTGTAATCTATATAATGCTTTGAAGTTCGAAATATGTTGTATAAATTCTCTCGTCGTTTTAAAAATATTTTCAATATCCTGCTATATGTTATTCGAGCATTCATATTAAATTGTTCTCTCAAATTTTCTCGTTAAAATGTCAAATATCGATGTACTCGTATATTTTGGTGGTCATGTAGATAAAGGATCGGTTGAATATAGTATTTTATTTGTTAAACGATACGAGTATCATGATCTATTAATTTGTTGGAGTTGATTGAAGTTGTGCATAAAATGTTAGGAATCGATCCAAGGAAGTTTTCTCTGAGGTTTTCAACAAAATATTCATTCATGGAGAGAGCATCTTGGCATGAAATTCAAGTCAATATCATTGATGACGATGCTTTACAGTTTATAATGCAATGTGACAATATGCATATGTTGCATTTATACGTGGAATCAAATTCAATTGAGCATCATGTTGGATTTGATGATCCTGAATCTTACGTTCTACATGCATCCGATTCAGGGTTCAATAACCAACTCGATACTTCTATATATGGTGGTTTCCAGGATCTAGAATCTTATGTTCCAAAGGTTACTGAAGGACTCGGTAATATAAATTTCGATTATGTAAGTGGGTCTCGGGATCAATATATCAATGTCTCGTCGGAAAAAATCCTGCTCCATATTGGCCGAATCCAACATTAGATATGCGTGCTCGTCGTCCAGATCTGGCCACTAAACACTTCTGAAATGCCATCATTTTTCAATAAATTGTTTGGGAAGAGCCTCCTGATTCTGCCGATGTACCTTCTGGAATGCAAACAAGCTATTACAATCTGGAGAGAGTTGAATTACACGTTAATATGTTATTTAAAGATAAGAATGATCTTATTGCATTTGTGAAGGATTATTTAGTTAGAGTTTTCAGGCGTGAGTACCGTGTCGTGGATAGCACACGAAGTTTGTGGAAATTACGTTGCAGAAATATTCTACGGTCATTTGTCGATGGCGACTTCGCGCTTCTTTGAAGGCCAAACTAGTTATTGGAAAATAAAAAAATATGACAGGCCTCACACATGTATATCTACCTCTGTTGGTATAGACCATAAGAATTTGAACTGTGATATGTTGGCACATACGCTATTGGGAGTTGTTCATTGTGATCCTTCATACGAGATTAAGTATATCATCAAAAATGTGAAAGATAAATATAGATATCAAATCTCGTATAAAAAGACATGGCGAAGTTTGAAACGTGCTACGGAAATTGTTTATGGTACATGGGTGAGCTCCGTTCAATCACGTCCAAAATATATGTGTACTCTGTCCAAATATAATCCGGGAACAGCTGTGGAGTGGTAAGCATCTCAGAGCCAACACTGAAAATGAGTAAGACACTAAACTATGTTTTATGGGCATTCATGCCATGTGTTGATGGGTTTCGGCATTGTCGAAAAATAATTAGTGTCGATGGTACACACATGTATACCAAATACAAGCACAAAATGTTGATCGTTGTCACTCTGGATGTGAACAATCAGGTTCTACTGTTAGCATTTGCTATTGTGGATGAAGAAACATCAGATTCTTGGAAATGGTTCTTGGAGAACCAAGGAAGACATGTTGTTCGTGGTGAAAATTGTGTGTCTCTTATGTAGAACCCGTAAATCAGACTACGTATAAGCCATGCATAATTTCTAGTATATAAATTAAAATGATTTTATTTCACGAGGATTTAAATTCTTTCCTTTAAATTTAGTTAGTTTATGTAGTAGTGTAGTTATTATCTTTTCAGTTAATTAAGTGAGGCCGGACTGGAGTTGGAATTTTGAGATAAAATTTAATATTAAGAAAACATTCCCAGAATTAATTTATTTTAGAGAAATAATAAGTTAATTTAATGTAAAAGAATGTTTAAGGAATTATTTAAAAAATTTAAATATTTAGCCATGCATGCAAGATAATTACTATCCTAAACTAATTAATTATTTAATTCACTAAAATACTTAATGAGTAGATAAAACTTTAAAGATTTAAAATACAATATTTAAGCAATATTTTCTCCATTTTTACTTCTAAATTGCGGCCACCCATTGATAAGATTTGTTATAGATTGACAACTCACCATTTTGATTCATTTCCTTATTCTTTTCTTGGTAGATAATTCCCTTCAATTTTTATCCTCACTAATTAATAATTTAAACAATATTCCTACCCATGTTTTTATAGCAAAAATCGGCCCCCTCCTTTTCTAGATTAAAAATATTTGGAAACCCTTCACTTGATCTTTCCTTATCCATTTTTTGGGAGATAAATCCCTCACCTTTTAATTCCCCAATAATTATTAATTAAGCAATTCCCTACCCTCATTTTTTTGATAAGAAATCGGCCACCACACTTGGAAGATTTGAGTAATTTTAGTAACTCTATATTGATATCTTTCCATAATCTTTTCTTGGCATAGTTAATTCCCTTATTTTAAATCCTCAATAATTAAACAATTAAGCAATTTTTCCCCTTGTATTTGATAGGAGAATTCGGTCACCTCATCCCCATATCCCCCTGAAATCAAATCATTCCTTATCTCACAAACTCAAAGAAAGCAAGATTCATTTTGCCATTTAATTATCCCTTTCATCTTGCAACTTCCCATTCATTTCTCCTAGCCATTCTCCTCTCCTCAATCTCGAAATTCTGAAGAAAACTCAGCCAAAATAATCGTGAGTCTCCTAGAAAAAAATTAGAAAGAAAACAAGAGAGTAAAAAAAGAAGTGAAGCACTCAGTCTCCTCCGCGCCGCGTCGTTGTTTTTTTTTTTTTTCGTTCAAAACAAATCCAGGCATGCTTATATTTCCTTTCACTCTTCAATCAAGTCATAATATGATTTTAAACATTACATGATCATGGTTTGATAGCCAAAAACGAAATTTCATGACAGCTTTTTCGAAAATGAAGTGCAGATTTTCGGCCTCTTCTTTCATGCTTCACGGTCTTGTTGTTTTTGGTGTGTACAGGTGGTTGGGTCGATCCTAGTCTCCCAAGGCTGCACCTAGGAAAGTACTAGGGTGTGTCGAGATCACGTTGGTCCATTAGCTTAAGCCTCATGCCCTCTGGAATTGAGAAAATACAGCAACTCTTCCATAAAGTCTTTTTGAGTTTGAATGCTCGGTTTTGCTAGTCAAGGGGAATGATTCTGATCTTGGCTGCCCTAAGGGCTATAGCCATGGTTAAAAAATCTCCTTTTTATGTCTAATACAAGACCAAGTTTGGCCTTTCAAGGCTTGGTCCATGGTTGCATCGGTTTTCAAACAAAACAAGACAAACCCCCTTCGATCCCTTCATTTGCTGCATGTGTATGTTTCGAATCTTGGGGTGGTATGGATCTTGGTTGGCTTTTTAGCCCTTAGCCACGATTCATACCATAGCTCTTGATGTCTAGATCATGCCATGGTCAATCAAATGGCCACTGGAATGGTCCGTGACAGCAAGAACAAGCGAGACACCCCATGCGTGCATATGCGTTCTCGGGAGGGAGCTTCGAGTTGTTGCTGGTGTTGTTTGAGTTGTGGCTGGCCTAGGGCCCTTAGCCATGGTTCAAACCACACCTTAGGATGTTGTTAAGAGGCTCTAGTTGGTGGTGCAAGCCCTAATTGCCATTAGCCTTGAAAACGACGCAAGGAAATGCACCAACAGCTGCTGTATTTTTTACAGAAACTGCACCCACGGTTCAGAGGTGTGTTTCGAGTTCCTGGTTGGATTTTAGCCTATGGCCTTGGACTGGACAGTACTTCGTTGAGTTAGGAAGGTCATGGTTTTTGCCGTTTGTGATTCGGTTAAGTTTAGAGGTCGTATGAGAATTTACGGTGCAATGTGACAAAGTGACTCTCGAAAGAGCGTTTAATGATTTCGGCTTCCATTGCGCAATTTCGTATATTACAGCCCTCTGGTTATTTTTTCCAGTATTTTAACCATGGCTAAATGATGGTTCGAGGTTGGTTCGGGTTGGTACGAAGCTATGGTTGAATACTAAGTTAGTTGGGCATAATTGTCTAGTTTTTGGGTCGATTTTGAAGTGTTAGTCAAGATAAGTTTAGTTGCATATTTTTCATGTTAGAATTAGGTCGCAGCGAGCCTGGGAACGATCCAACTCATTCGGTAAAATAATACAGGGCATTTAATTATATTACGTGCATCAAAATATAAAATGTTAATTTTTGATATATATGCGATATTGCTTGTGGTCACTTCACGTTCATGGGATTGCAGCTTATCATGGGATTATTACTTCATCCGGTGGTCACTGACCGGTTCAGTTCATCTTCATGTATTGGTAGATCTCTATCGCCCAGTATACTGTGGTTTAGTCTGATCAGACGATTCATTTCACGTTATTGGCCACTTGCGTAGAACATAATCTCAAAAGAAAATTTTTTATATGTTATCTCATGACAAGGCTCTATCGAGCAACAATTCACTTATGATTTTCAGTTCAGTTATGCACGTATTATAATTACTCATGAAATGATATTTTACGTTACGCCATACTCATGATATTTTTATCTTGCATGCAATTTTATTATTATTACTTGTTACTTATGATATATGCATTCTGAGTCTTTAGACTCACTGACTTGATTGTTGTAGGTACTGATGTGGGCGGGGACCAGTGAGCCATCTTGGGTCGGCAGTAGTAGGAACCCGAGGACCTCATTTATCAGTTTACTTATTATTTCTTCTTATGCAAACTCAATTTATTACAATGAATTATTTTAAGTTGTCGTTTTGAAAAATTATTTACTTCCGCTGCTATTTGAATGATTAAACTTTTCATCAGTTATTTTATGAATATGAATGAGGCATTTTAATTACTTAAAGAGAAAATTTAAAATTTTCCGCAAATTTTCAAGTACGAATTACGGGCCTCTACAGTTGGTATCAGAGTCGATCTCTCCGAGTACTGTGTGGTTCGGGGACGAACCAAGCGGAAGCTGGTGGGCATGTGAGGCCCGGGGCCGAAAAAGGCAGGTGGTGATCGCCGGTGCCATAAGGTGGCACGGACAATGAGCGGCTCCTGACAGGCTTCAAGGTGGAGGGAACATGAATGGACCGTTCTTACACCGGAAGGAGAGGGATTCCGAGACATGTTCAATGTAATGGACTGTAGAGTTGAAGAGAGCTTAAAAGATTTGATTGGTAATACTCATATCACGAAGGTGCATCTTCTTTTCGGTAGCTCATCACATAAGAACTCTAAAGTTAAGCGTGGTTGACTTGGGGCAATTTTGGGATTGGTGACCTTCTGGGAATTTTCCCAGGGTGCATGTGAGTGAGGACATAAGTACGCTGGAAAGACCCGTATTGATACAGTGAGGACAGTCATCGAATCTGGTGCGTTAGAGTTGTAGAACCCGTAAATCAAACTACGTATAAGCCATGCATAATTTCTAGTATATAAATTAAAATGATTTTATTTCAAGAGGATTTAAATTCTTTCCTTTAAATTTAATTAGTTTATGTAGTAGTGTAATTATTATCTTTTCAGTTAATTAAGTGAGGCCGGACTGGAGTTGGAGTTTTGAGATACAATTTAATATTAAGAAAACATTCCCAGAATTAATTTATTTTAGAGAAATAATAAGTTAATTTAATGTAAAAGAATTTTTAAGGAATTATTTAAAAAATTTAAATATTTAGCCATGCATGCAAGATAATTACTATCCTAAACTAATTAATTATTTAATTCACTAAAATACTTAATGAGTAGATAAACTTTAAAGATTTAAAATACAATATTTAAGCAATATTTTCTCCATTTTTACTTCTAAATTTCGGCCATCCATTGATAAGATTTGTTATAGATTGACAACTCACCATTTTGATTCATTTCCTTATTCTTTTCTTGGTAGATAATTCCCTTCAATTTTTATCCTCACTAATTAATAATTTAAACAATATTCCTACCCATGTTTTTATAGCAAAAATCGGCCCCCTTCTTTTCTAGATTAAAAATATTTGGAAACCCTTCACTTGATCTTTCTTATCCATTTTTTGGGAGATAAATCCCTCATCTTTTATTCCCCAATAATTATTAATTAAGCAATTCCCTACCCTCATTTTTTTGATAAGAAATCGGCCACCACACTTGGAAGATTTGAGTAATTTTAGTAACTCTATATTGATATCTTTCCATAATCTTTTCTTGGCATAGTTAATTCCCTTATTTTAAATCCTCAATAATTAAAAAATTAAGCAATTTTTCCCCTTGTATTTGATAGGAGAATTCGGTCACCTCATCCCCATATCCCCCTGAAATCAAATCATTCCTTATCTCACAAACCCAAAGAAAGCAAAATTCATTTTGCCATTTAATTATCCTTTCATCTTGCAACTTCCCATTCATTTCTCCTAGCCATTCTCCTCTCCTCAATCTCGAAATTCTGAAGAAAACTCAGCCAAAATAATCGTGAGTCTCCTAGAAAAAAATTAGAAAGAAAACAAGAGAGTAAAACAAGAAGTGAAGCACTCTGTCTCCTCCGCGCCGCGTCGCTGTTTTCATTTGTTTTTCGTTCAAAACAAATCCAGGCATGCTTATATTTCCTTTCACTCTTCAATCAAGTCATAATATGATTTTTAAACATTACATGATCATGGTTTGATAGCCAAAAACCGAAATTTCATGACAGCTTTTTCGAAAATGAAGTGCAGATTTTCGGCCTCTTCTTTCATGCTTCAATGGTCTTGTTGTTTTTGGTGTGTACATGTGGTTGGCTCGACCCAGGCTCCCAAGGCTGCACCTAGGCACGTACTAGGGTGTGTCGGGATCACGTTGGTCCATTAGGTTAAGCCCCTTGCCCCCTGGAATTGAGAAAATACAGCAACTCTTCCATAAAGTCTTTTTGAGTTCGAATGCTCGGTTTTGCTGTCAAGGGGAATGATTCTGATCTTGGCTTCCCTAAGGGCTATAGCCATGGTTAGAACATCTCCTTGTTATGTCTAAGACAAGGACCCAGACGGCCTTTCAAGGCTTGGTCCATGGTTGCATCGGTTTTCAAACAAAACAAGACAAACCCCCTTCGATCCCTTAATTTGCTGCATGTGTATGTTTCAAATTCTAGGGGTGGTATGGATCTTGGTTGGCTTTTTAGCCCTTATCCACGGTTCATACCATAGCTCTTGATGTCTAGATCATTCCATGGTCAATCAAATGGCCACTGGAATGGTCCGTGACAGCAAGAACAAGCGAGACACCCCACGCGTGCATATGCGTTCTCGGGAGGGAGCTTCGAGTTGTTGCTGGTGTTGTTTGAGTTGTAGGCTGGCCTAGGGCCCTTAGCCATGGTTTAAACCACACCTTAGGATGTTGTTAAGAGGCTCTAGTTGGTGGTGCAAGCCCCAATTGCCATTAGCCTTGAAAACGGCGCAAGGAAACGCACCAACAGCTGCTGTATTTTTTACAGCAACTGCACCCACGGTTCAGAAGTGTGGTTCGAGTTCCTGGTTGGCTTTTAGCCTATGGCCTTGGACTGGACAGTACCTCATTGAGTTAGGAAGGTCATGATTTTGGCCGTTTGTGATTCGGTTAAGTTTAGAGGTCGTACGAGAATTTACGGTGCAATGTGCCAAAGTGACTCTCGAAAGAGCGTTTCATGACTTCGGCTTCCATTGTGCAATTTTCGTATATTACAGCCCTATGGTTATTTTTTCCAGTATTTTAACCATGGCTAAACGATGGTTCGAGGTTGGTTCGGGTTGGTACGAAGCTATGGTTGAATACTAAGTTAGTTAGGCGTAATTGTCTAGTTTTTGGGTCAATTTTGAAGTGTTAGTCAAGATAAGTTTAGTTGCATATTTTTCATGTTAGAATTAGGTCGCAGCAAGCCTGGAATGATCCAACGCATTTGGTAAAATAATACAGGGCATTTAATTATATTACATGCATAAAAATATAAAATGTTCATTTTTGAGATATATGCGATATTGCTTGTGGCCACTTCACGTTCATGGGATTGCAGCTTATCATGGGATTATTACTTCATCCGATCGGTCACTGATCGGTTCAGTTCATGTTCATGTATTGGTAGATCTCTACCGCCCAGTATACTGTGGTTTAGTCTGATCAGACGATTCATTTCACGTTATTGGCCACTTGCGTAGAACATAATCTCAACAGAAAATTATTATATGGTATTTCATGACAGGGCTCTATCGAGCAACAATTCACTTATGATTTTCAGTTCAGTTATGCATGTATTATAATTACTGATGACATGATATTTTTACGTTACGCCAGACTCATGATATTTTTACCTTGCATGCAATTTTATTATTATTACTTGTTACTTATGATATATGCATGCTGAGTCTTTAGACTTACTAGACTTGATTGTTGTAGGTACTGATGAGGTCGGGACTGAGGGCGGGGATCAGTGAGCCATCTTAGGTCGGCAGTAGTAGAAACCCGATGACCTCATTTATCAGTTTACTTATTATTTCTTCTTATGCAAACTCAGTTTATTACGATGAATTATTATAAGTTTTCGTTTTGAAACATTATTTACTTCCGCTGCTATGTTGAATGATTAGACTTTTCATCAGTTATTTTTATGAATATGAATGAGGCATTTTAATTACTTAAAGAGAAAATTTAAAATTTTTCCGCAAATTTTCAAGTACAAATTACAGGCCTCTACATCTTATTTCTGATAGGCATAAGAGAATCGTGCGAGAAACTAAAGATCTATCATATTTTCAACCTCTTTATGTTGTGCATCGGTTTTGTTTGAGACATGTGTGTTCAAACTTTAACGTTAAATTCAAACACGTGCATTTGAAAAATTTATGATGGGCGGTAGCACACAAAATCAAATTTGTAAGTTTGAATCAATAATGGAGGCAATAAAGCAAAAAAAACATTTTGTCGCACCGATATTTGGCTGGAATTGCAAAAGGAAAATGGAGTTTGGCTCATGAAGGTGGTTTGCATCGTGGGGTGATGACAACCAATATGTAGGAGTGTTTAAGTAGTGTGTCGAAGGGTGCTCGTTCAGCTGTGGTCAGATTTTGCATGTCAGAAGTATGAGAAATAAGCAAGAAAATCTAGTGAACATCGTGTTGCCAAATATGATGTACGTGAGCAAACTGCTTCGGTTGCAACTGTAGGAAGACCAACTCGTGGACAACATATGCAGGTGGTCAAGTTATCAACGAGTGATTGTTCATGTGGTAAATGTCGGTTTTGGCATCCCATGCTCCCATGCTATTTGCACCGCTAAGTGGCACTCATTAGATCCCAAGATAATTGTGCAGCTATGGTATAACATATATGAGTACTTAGCAACGTACGAGGGCAGATTTAGACCTATTGCAGATGAGTGATACTAGGATCCTCCAACTTTCGAGTTGCACCACAACTCGGTTAGACGTGAAAGAAGAAGAGTTGATAGAGAAAGAACAACTCATTTGAGAAATGAGATGGACCAACCGGTTTTTAGAGAAAGACGACAACGATGAAGTTTTAGGTAAATCACCACGAGCAATAAGAAAGATTGAATGTCGACCGTAAAGATGTAAAAGAAAATCATTTTTCGGAGGCACCAAAATTTTTTTTGGTCACATTTACAAGTTTTTGCATATGAATTCTTTTGTTAAACTGTGATCACTGCGTTTTAAGTAAAATAGTAATAGTTAAAAAAATACAGTTGGAAACCATGTCGGCTGAAGTCAGAGCCTAGGCGCAATGCAGTGGGCGCCGTGGAGCCAAAATTGCGATGATTTGGCGCCGCGACGCTAAATATGTAGCGCCAAGGTGCCAGATTTGCGTGAATCTGGCGCCTCGGCGGTACATATGTTGCGCCGCTGCGCTTTCCAGCCGAGAAAGTAGCGCCTCGGCGCTAATTAAGTAGCGCCGCGGCGCTATTTCTCTTACATTAAATTTTTTTTCTACATCACAATTTCATTTCAACCCAAGCAGCGGCTCCCTCCCACGAAAATCATCCCACTCCCTCCACAAGTCGACTAAGTGAAAAGTTCAATAAAATTTAGTTTCTATCAAAAGGTAATCGTACATGGTGTTATGAATCTTGAATTCCATGTTCATATTTGATTGAATAAAGTTAATGAATTCGTGCATACAACGTGTTTGATAGATTGCATGAGTGAGTTTGTTGTTGAAAATTGTTATATTTGAGCATTTTATGTTACATGGGAACAACTTTTTGAATGATTGTGTTGTTCTTGGTGTTATGAGTCATGAATTCCATGTGTAAAATTGAATGAATAAAGTTAATGAGTTTGTGTATACAACGTGTTCGATATATTGCTTCAGTTCGTTTGTTGTTGATAATTATTGTATTTGAGCATTGACTGTTATAGGGGAACTAATGTATGATTGATTGTGTTGTTTTTGTGAAGCATGCCTCCGAGGAAGAAAATTAAGCAAGTTCAGTCTGGGCATGATGAGTTGTTTCATTCTGGTTTTGATAGACGACGTTTTTGGGATGCAGTTGCAGGAGAAAATTATACAAAATTACAAGGGAGAAACATGCAGCGGGAAAGAGGGATGGATCAGAGCGTCCTAATTTGCAATACGTTAGAACTGCCTCAGGGTTTGCATTGGATTGAGTTTGTGAAGCCACCACCAGATGTTGTGATGTCACTTGTGCGGGAACTCTACGCTAACTTGAAGGTTAGGCATGAGGACTATCACCTGAGAATAAGGGGGCAGATTGTTCTTTCCGATAGCAGGACTATTAAGTCGTTGTACTCGATGCCTAACTATGACAACGACGAGTACACGAGATTTATGAGACAACCCTATCCCTATGAGACTTTAATCAACACACTTTGTGAACCGGGACGGTCTAGAAGCTCAATAATCAGCGAGCTTCGGTCACATTTCCTGCAGCATCCATGATTAGGGAGGCATATAACTGGTACCATTTTGTCGCCTCGCGGTTGATGCCATTCAGGCATGTTTCTGATGTCACAAAAACGAAAGCAGCATTGGTCTATTGCATCATCAACGGCAAGAAAGTGGATGCAGGTCGGGTGATTTTGAATTCGATTTTGCAGGCTGCACAGGGCACATCCACAGTTAGCATGCCCCATTCTTCGACCATCACGGAGCTCTGCCGCCTAGCAGGGTTATATGGTATGATAGTGAGCCAGTCTTGCACAAGAAAGGCGATATCGTACTTGTTGGCAAGCTTCCGAGGGATAAAAGATGGAGGCAGATTGAGAATGGTCCAGGCGATGCTTCAGGGAGTGGATCACAGCCACAGTCCGCTCCACAAGCACCATACACACGTACAGGGAGTGGACAGAGCGCACACCAGCGTCTCGATGACCTAGAGCGCATGATGAGGAGACAGTGGCGGATCACACGCGAGCACATGGATTACATGCATGATTTTACTCGTGTGCTTGCGCAGCGCTTCCCTGCGAGTAGCACATCCAACGAAGCATTTCCACCACCCCCAGCATTTTCACACCGACCCATTGAGGATGATGTTGAGTATGATGACGATGAGGAGGTTAAGCTGTTAGGCGAGGACAATGAGTCCTGATGCCGCTTCTGATTTGGCATCTTACCTTTCGCTTCTGTAATTTATTGTGTTGCAATGTCAAAATCTTCAAACATTTTTTGTCTTCGTTTAAATTTCGATATGAAATAATATTCAGGATCACATATTTTTTAAGACACGATGATTTGAGGAGTATTTTTATATTATTGAATTTCTCTATGGTTTAACTGTGTTTCTTTGTCTTTTATCGAATATATTTTCACTAGAGTGCAAATTCGAATACCTCTAATGATGTCAAACAAAACATATTGTACTGTATCTCAATCAAATTAAACAACTTGCAGAGATAATACAATTTAGATGATACAACAATGCAAACGGTAAAACAATACAAATGATATAGTTATAATCAAATAGAATAATTATCGTCAAAATAACAATGATACAAATGACTCCCTGTTCCACAATCAGGTGGATTGCATCTTCTTGTCCCTCTACGCAATCCAACATCTTCAGGATTTTCTTCATTCTAGTAACCTGGAAAAGTGATAGGTGAAATAACATACCTCTGTAGTCGAATGTCATGCACAAGATGCTGATGACCAACATTAAGAAAATTTGTAAAACTATGTATGTTCGACCAAGATGGAGTCTGAAAATCATGTTGACCAAACGAACAAAAATCAGCAATCCTTGAATCACTTAAAAAACCAGGTTGAGTAGCAGAGGTTCCTGCAATATTCAACTCATTTGACAGAATAATAGTAGAGGTTCCTGAAAACCCACTTGGTTGCCTAACCATGTCACTTCCCCACCCGAATGATGACTGATGCGAAAAAGGAGAAGGCGTACTGAAATTTTTTTGAACATTAAATTGTCCAGCAAAAGTATTGTACGGATATGTTCGAAAACCAACGACAGTAACTGTAGGTGATATGGTACGTACAGTTATTCGATTATATCATTGGAATTAGTCTTCGTCAGTTTGCATCGATAGTCCGTGTCGTACCCCTTTAGCAACATATCTCAACCAACTATTCCATAACTCAATTTAATTTCTATGATAATCTCCCCAATCGGTGTTTCGATGCCCTGTTCTCGTGATGTTGTGCAGATCATCGTTGTCGACAGCAGACCCTGGAATTGATTGTCGTCTTTTAAATTGTCGCATCACCCAATTAGGACGATGCATCTCCACGATGTCAAAGCAAATAAGGGGACAAACACTTTGGCAATTTTTTTTGTCCTATGAATCAATGATCGTCTTCACATCTATGTCATTCTTCCGATAAACGATCTAATTAAACTGTGAAAAATATATATGTTAAAAATTAAAATACATTTAATCATAAAAAACTTTAATATTCATTAAATCAGAATAAATATTAAACATTCAGTAATACCTCATTATTATTCATACGATCTAGAGAATCCCTTATAATTCTTACAGAATATGTGGGCGAATGTGTGTAACTAAATCCGATTTTCCACCTACTATTTAACAATTACAATTACATATAAAAACATTAAAATAGATATACATGATATTGCCACAATAATTTTTAAATATTACCGTGCACCATATGGAGAAACCAGAATAATAGCATCTGGATCAATGGGAGGTACAACTAATGTTAACCCATCTCGGTCGGGGTTAACACATTTAATCCTGCTCCATGCCCATATCTGCTTAAAATAATAAAAATAGTTCAACAAAATTAACAAAAAAAATTATGTTAAATAATCACATTACATTAATTATACATGCAGGATATATAAAGGTCCAGCCGTTGTAGTCTTCTCTATAAGTGACATGTTACACAACTCACGGTATAGAAATGCTAAAAATACACTACCCCAACTATAAGACTTAAAGTTATCAATATCCCATAGCAGTTGCAAAAATATTAGTCTCGCAGACCCTCTTTGATAGTCAGAGAACATTATTCCTCCAATAATCATTAACACTATACAACGGGTATATTTCACAACATGTACTTTTGAAGTATCATCATTAACAAGGTTAGACATGCAATGATCGTGTAGTGCATTCATAGACAAATGACCACCTTTCAAATGTTTTGATGATGTCAAAAATCCCAACAAATCCAAACAGATGTGTTGTTATTCCTCAACTTTATGTGACACATCTATTCCAGTGACTGCTACACCATAAATTGTTAGACCCAAAATGATTGAAACATCTTGTAACGTGACAGTTTCTTCACCACATGTAAAATGAAATGTGTGTGTCCCGGGTCGCCAACATTCAACAAGAGCAGCAATCAAATGATTATCAAAAACTTGTGAGCCACATTCTAAAACTCCATAGAAACCCATATTATTTAAATACGCAAGTATACAATTGTGTATGTAATTATCAATGTATAACATCCAAATCAAATTGTCTGAGCTCTTCACTTTGACAATATCAATGGTTAAGGAAGAAACCGCCGATGACATATGTGTCGCTTGTAAATAGAGGACATTGGGATATTCTGGACCTCGATTATCTGTTATTTTGAAATAAGTTGTAGATCTTCTAAACTTCATTCTACGGTAAGTAACAATCTCAAAATTTGTTCAGTGAGGAAAAAAGAATTTGCGATATAGAGAGATGCAGAAATGAAAATGAAAGGGTAAAGGAAGGAAGAACGGGAGGAGAATGAAAAGAGAAGAGAAGAGATAGGGATGGGCGGAGGATAAGGGTGGGAGGAATGATGATGCGACATGTGGAGCGCCCGTGCTTCATAAGCACGGATGCTCCACGTTTGCACCGTCTGTGCTTACGAAGCACGAATTACAGTATTTGTGTAAAAAAAATTTAAAATTAATTTTGAAATAATTTATTATTTTTAAATTAATTATAAAAACCCGTTAACTAAACTTGTAGCTACCAATATGGTAGGTAAAAATTTTGATTTTCTAAATTTCTAATTTTCATTATATAAACAAGACTTGTATCTTTGACACATCCGTACTGTCGGATCGTCGATCAAAATTATAATGAGTTCAGAATCATTTATTTAGTGAATTAAGAATTTACTGATTAAATGATGGTACTAGTAGTGGTGACTACTAATATGTACAAATTCTCATAAAATGTTCTAGAGGGGTCTAGAATTAATTAACTAATTAGTTAATTATATAAATTAAATAATGGTAATTTGATTTAATTAATATTCTATGCATGCGTTAATTTTGCATATATAGATGTATTAGTATTTATATATATAAATTTTATACAGAGAAATAAAGATGTGTATATATATTATTAATATATCATGTATTATCAAAAGTTGATAAATACACGATATATTAATAATGATAATATGATAATTTTATTATAATGAAATAATAGAATCCTAGTGAGACAAGGATTAGGAATTCTTGTGAGAGATAGACTCCTGATAAGAGCAAGAATCACACTCTATAAATACACCATAAGGGGTCATAATAAACAAGAGAATTTTTGCACACAAAAACCTCGTTCCTTCTTTCCAACTCTCACTCACTTGATCAATTTTGGTGAAAATTTCAACCTTTTGTTTTCTTCCATTGTCGCGCCTCTGCCGCTACACTGACTTCCTATTTTTGAAATTCGGACGTATCTCGACGCACAAATCGTTTGCGATTTATAGTACAATCTAAACGAGGAACCCAGTCTCCGATCATGGACCACATTTGATGATCAACCAAAGGGAAATCCGTACGTAGTGATTTATAAGAAGGACTATCTCCACTTTAAACCTAGAATAGTTTGGAGCCAGTGTGGTAAATGCATAGGTATAACAATAGGGGTGTCAAAAAAATGAACCCAACATGCTAACCTGACACAGGACAACACGAAAAATATCGGGTTTGGGTCGAAACGGGTAAGACCCGGATGCAAACCCGTAAAAAAATTTCCAAGTGGGTTCATGTTGACCCGGGATGATCAGAAAAAATATCAAGTCACCTAGTTACCCGAACTCACCCGACCCATCATGTTTTTTTTTTAAAAAAAAGTTTTACAATTTACAAAACTATTGTCTAGGCTTTCTCACCTTGTAAACGAAAATAAATCCCAACACAGTAATTCTCTAATGCATCTAAGTATTAATCCTCGTTGTTGGCTTCTCAATTCTCAATTCTCAGTCCAGGCGTATGCGTATTCTTTTCCGCTTCTCACTCAAGCGTCCAAGTGAAACCCTTCGGACTTCTCCGCTAATCCACTTCTCGTCTAGTAGGTGAACAAATTGAGTTTTATTAAAGTAATCTTTGTTTGGGTTCGCTCTGAAAGAATTTTATTGAACACATAATTTGATATTTGAATATTATTCAATATATTTGTTATGTTTCCCCATATTTCTGTAATGCTTTGTATCATGAGTTAAATATATATTGAGCCTAAAGTGTAAAATTTCTGTATATTGGAAATGGATCTTTATCGGGAAAGATAGGGTATGCATAATTACATTTGCGGGAGAAGGGAGTGACATGAGGGAAGAAGAAAACTTTGTTTACAACTTCTTTTGTTAAATAAAGTCAGTGACAATTGAGTATCACTATATAACATTAATGATTGAAAGCTCGGGACATAATTGCCCTCATTTGACCATATGAAGAATGCATGTGACCAGATTATATTGAATTCAATTTGTTTTAGTGTTGTACTTTAATAGTTGGTCACCTTCAGAATCTTCTAATATGAAATAAACTAATTCTCCTTATGTGCATGCTAGGAACTTCCGCTTCCAATGTGATCTTGTTTTGTCGCTGAGCAGGGGTATGCACACATTTTCTTTGGTACAATTCTTGGAGTATACGATAATGTTAAAATTGACATCCATTTATTTCTGTTTCTTTTAATGCCTATACCAAATGAATTCTTCCAATTGATTTACCGTCTACCTACCTACCTACACCAAGTAAGTCGAGGACACGCATTATGTATAGTTGATGCCACTGATTTGAATTGTAAAAACTTGTGTTCTTCAGTTTTGCTCTTAGTTTTCAAGGAATTGTTTATTTTTTGCTTGTAGCTAATCCTATTATTATTTCTTTTAATTGATATAATGAGTTCAGAACCTATTGATCCTGTTCATGAGGAGGATAGTGTGTAGGGTGTACATGTGTTGGATTTAGATGTTGATGAAGAAACATGTACTAACTTGCAAGGTCGGGCCTCCGGAAGTGTTAAACGAAAGAGACCCTTAAATTCACAAAGGTGGCAATATTTTGAGATGCTTCCAGAAGTAGAAGGAAAAGAAAAGCGTTGCAAATGTAAAGCATGTGGGACTACGTACAAAGCAGACAGTAGCATGGGGACAGGTAATCTCCAACGCCGTAAACTCAAACAGTGTCCTCGACAGAGAACTCGTGATATTGCTCAGGCTTTGTTATAACAAGGCGATAGAAGTCTTGTCATAAGGTCACAAAAATTCAGCCAAGAAAGATTTAGAGAGTTGCTAATATTAGCAATTGTGATACATGATTTACCGTTTCAGTTTGTGGAATATGATGCAATTAGATCAATTTTTACATATTTGGAACCTCTAGTCAATCATTTCACTATAAACACCGCAAGGACAGATATTCTCAAGATGCATAAAGATGAATACAATAAACTAGCTCAAGAAATGCATTCATGCCCTGGATAAATTTGTTTCACTTCCGATTTGTGGACTTATATTGCCACCGATAGCCATGTATGTTTGACAGCGCATTTCATTTAATCTAATTGGGTATTGCAAAAAGGATTATCAACTTCTCCTACATGTCCTCTATCTCACTCTATATTGCATTGTGTGATAAAATCAATAGCTTATTCAATGCTTGGGGAATTCAAAGAAAGTTTTCGCAATTACGTTGGACAATTCCGCTGCAAATGATGTGTTTGTTTTCCTTTTAAGGGATCATCTTAGTTTAAATTGTTCATTAGTGAATGATGGCGCGTTTTTGAATGTTCCACACATTCTCAATTTAATTGTCTAAAAGGTTTGAAAATAATTGATCATTCCATTGATAAGATTCGTGAATGTGTAAAGTATGTAAAAGGAAGTCAAGTGAAAAAGAAATTTTTGTAGAATTCACTACAAAAAAAGGCATATGACAACGGTGAAAAACCGTTGTCGTATGTCCTGAAAAACCTGTTGTTAAAGCCCTTGTGGTTAAACAGTTCGCTCAAAGACAACGGTTTTTAATCGATGTTGTAGCTACAATTTGCGACGGTTTATTAAAAACTATCGCAAATAAAATTAGCGACGGATTTATGCAAAACTGTCAATAAAATTAGCGACGGTGCCATAAAGTCGTTTTTTTCATTATCTCCATCGCTAATATTTTCAGTAAAATAAAAAAAATTAATTTTAGTAATTTAATAAATCTAAAAAAACTTACAATTTGATAATGCTAACAATATTCATGAACTTAACTAACACTAAAAAAATTATCAAAAATTAAAACGAAAAAATTACCCTAAATCGAAACCATAAAGAGAGAAAAATTTTAAGTGTTGTGAATTGATGAAATTGTGTAAGAGAGAAAAATTTAAGTGTTGTGAGGTGGTGTGGAGGAAAATAGACCGAAAGTGTGGATATTTATAGCCAATTTGCGACGTTTTTTGCTTAAATAGCGACTGTAATTGAAAAACCGTCGCATTTATAAATTAGCGATGGTTTTGATTACAACCGTCGCTAAAATTAGCGATGGTTTTTGAAACCGTCGCTAATTTATAAAATGCGACGGATTACACACCGTCGCTAAATTTAGCGATGGCTTTAAGAAAAACCGTCGCTATTTTTAAATTAGCGACGGTTTTTTTGAAACCTTCGCTAAGCAAAACCATCCCTCAAAAACACTAATCGACAACGGTTTTCTTGTCGATTGTCCAAAAAAAGACGCTCAAAGACAACAGTTCAACGGTTTTCACTAAAACCGTTTTTAAAAAGGATACGAAAATGGTTTTAGTAAAAACCGTTGTCGTATGTGCGTTGTTGATTTGGTTTTTTCTTGTAGTGATTTGTTGCCCAAACTTCAGGATCCTAAGAAATCACTTCGGCAAGATGTTCCTACTAGATGGAATTCTACGTATTTGATGCTTTGTAGTGCCATATATTTTCGACGTGCTTTTAATCATTTGAAATTGACTGATACTAATTTCGCACACTGTCCATTGGTTGACGAGTGGGGTCAAGCAGAAAAAATATGTAAATTTCTTGAGATTTTCTATGAGACAACAACATTGTTTTCTGGGGTGAAATATCCTCACTACAAAAAAAACGGCATACGACAATGGATTTTATCCGTTGTCGTAGCCTTTTTAAATCTGTTGTAACTGAGGGTGTTGTTGAAAGTCCGTTCAACGACAACGGTTTTTATCCGTTGTGGTAGGTAGAATTTGCGACTAAAATTAACGACGATAAATGGACCGTCACTAAAATTAGCGGCGGTTAGCATACATAGACCGTCGTTAATTTTAGCAACTGTCTTTAATCATGATTTTCGTCGCTAATTTGTTTCGAAAAATAAAAAAATTATTTTAATAATTTAATAAATCTAAAAAAACTAACAATCGAAACTAAAATCGTGTAAAAGAGAAAAATTTTAAGTGTTGTGAAGTAGTAAAATCGTGTAAGAGAGATAAGTTTTAAGTGTTATGAAGTAGTGAGAAAAATTTTATGAAGTAATGAGATAATTTTTAAGTGTTATGAAGTAGTGAGAAAAATTTCAAGTGTACAAGTGAAGTGATAAAATTGTGTGAGAGAGAAAAATTTATGTGTTATGAAGTAGTGAGAAAAATTTTAAGTGTTGTGTGAAGTGATAAAATTATGTAAGAGAGAAAAATTTTACGTGTTATGGAGGAAAATGGACTGGAATGGAGTTATTTATAGAGCGTTTGCGACATTTTTTTGGTAAAACCGTCGCTCATTTTAAATCAGCGACGGTTTTATGTGGCCACGGTTTTAGAAAAACCGTCGCTATAAGTAACGACGGTTTTAAAAAACCGTCGCATGTTTAGCGACGGATATTTTAAAACAGTCGCTAATTTTAATCATGCAATGAATTTACATAAAACCGTCGCTATCAATAGCCACGGTTTGTCTAAAACTGTCGCAATATTTAGCGACGATTTATCTTAAACTGTCGCTAAAGTTAGCGGCGGTTTTAGGAAATCCGTTGCTAAATATTGGAAATTTTATGTTGTGTTCGATATCCCCCACCTGCTGAGTATCCCCAAAATACTCACCCCCTTACACCCTTCCCCAGATAAGTCCGAAGAACAGGTTGAAGAGGAAGAATCTGAACAGTTTTGGGGATGGTGAAGTGATGATTTAGTTTAGTTATGTTATCTTTTGAATTTTAGTACTTTCAGTTTTATGTTAGACGTTTCCGCAAATTTATTTCATTCAGTTGTAAAGACAGTTGTTTATTTGAAAAATTATGAATAATAAACTGGTTTTCGGTTTATACTATGCTACGAGGCTGGTCGTTTCAATTGTGTGATTGTTAAACGACGCCGGTGTCAAATCCCGAGTTTCGAGGCGTTGCATTTAAGTGGTATCAGAGCCGCCAGGTTCAAAATCCGAGTGGAAGAATCGAGTTTCAAAAAAAAAAATTCGGATTTCGGCCAAACAGCACCTTACGTGCGCCGCCGAGCTTTTCCGCCGATTCCGGCCGCTTCCGGTAATGTGCGTTCGATCAGAGACCAGTTCCGAAATCGTCTCGACGAAACGAACAAAAGCCCCCAACCAATTTCAGATTTAGTGTTCGGTTGAAGCCGTAATTTCAGATCTAAGAACTAGGGCGTATAAACCCTAAACGCCGAATTTTGTTTTGTCCAATTACCCTACCAATCCTACTCCGATTTTAAATTCATTTTACCCAAACGATACACAATCCGTGGGTAACGTTTCTCAACAATCAATTTTGGGATCAGATCACCCAATCGAAAACGCCCAATTTCATTGAGTTAACCGAGTTGCGCGAGTTTCCGGCCAAATTAGGTAGTTTCCCGACCGATTCCTTCTGTGCCGTCACCTGTTCCGTGACCCTTACGCCGTCGCCGTCTCACGCCTTTGCTCCGACTATATTCCGAACCGAGTCAACTCGGCCGATTCAACGAGCCAACCCGCCAGCGTGCACCTCTCGACACGTGTCCTTCTTCAAACTTGCCATTTTTGGGAACTTTCAAAAAAAAAAAAATTTTTTTTTACTCTTTTTACTTGACTCCATATGACCTTGATATTTTTATTCTATCCTATATATGATATTCTGAGCATTTTCCTTTTTATTTATTTTAGGAAATGTCTCCCCGATTCCGCACTCGTGCCCAAGCTGCCATCCACATGAAGCAGCTTGCCGTTGATAATCAGTCGCGCCTGATAAAGCGCCTTAGAGCCAGACTAGGTGAGAGAAGACGGGAGAATGCGACCTTAGCCACCGAGAAAGAGAAAATACGGACCCAACTTAACAATGCAATCTATCAGGGAGAGTTGGTAAGAGGTGATAACATGGACTTGAGGGATGGCATAGAGCACGGCTTGTATCGAGAGAAAAAGCTGCAAGAAGATATCGACCGATACCGTAAGGAATTGGAGGAAGAAAAACAGCAAATGCCAGGAGCAAGAAGCGACTAGAGAATTTGAGTGAGGCTATAAGCAGCATTGCAAGGGTGAACCAACATCTGACTCACCAGGGTGAGGTATTGAAGAACAAGATCAAGCAGAATAAGAAGGATTAC
This sequence comes from Primulina eburnea, assembly GCF_022965805.1. NCBI lineage: Eukaryota > Viridiplantae > Streptophyta > Magnoliopsida > Lamiales > Gesneriaceae > Primulina > Primulina eburnea. The sequence goes on from NC_133117.1 coordinate 7,777,366, forward strand.
GAACTGCGCCACCAGCTTACCATTGATATGTTGGACGAGGCAGAGGCAGACGTTCAAGGGTGGAAGACACAAGTGGCTCAGCTTAATACAGAGAATGCCCAACTCACTCATATGGTAGAACTACTTCAGGAAGGAGAGCCAGAGGAGGAGCCGGAAGAGGAAGAGCCTATAGAGATTGAGGAGCCGATAGCAGCCATTTGAGATGGAGAGATAGAGGATTAGACTAGGATGTCTTAGTGATTTTGTTCTAGGAGTTTTATTTTACTTTTCTTTTTCCGTTGTTGCTATTATATTCAGTACGATTTTTATTTCCTTTAGATTGGTCATGTTCCTTCTTTTAGAAATCAATAAAATTTGTTCTATTTGATTCATTGATTTCCATTTTATTTCAGCACAATCTATTGTATGAACTTTACTCGTGCAATAAATTCCTAAAACTTGCAATCTGTAGGAAATGGCCGGCAGACCCCCTAGACAGAACCGCAACCCGCGTTATGCTAATACCAACCGTGTAGGCGGACAAGAGAACGAGCAAGGGAATGGACCCCCGCCGGCAGTCAACTTAAGCCAAGCTGATCTTATGGCCATAGCCACTATTGTGGCGACAACACTGCAAGGATTGGGAAATCAGAACGCCAATCAGCCACACCACCTCCGCCACCAAATGGAATCAAGTTCCACTATGAATCACTCCGCAAGAATAGGTGTCCAACCTTCAGTGGAGCCGCTGACCCTGAAGTTAGCCAGAGTTGGCTGAAAAGTGTAGAGACTCAACATCGCCTATTGGAAGTTCCTGAGGCACTGAAAGTGGACGTGATTGTGCCGTTCTGGAAGATAAAGTAAGAAAATGGTGAGAAGCAGTCTCGCCAGCCATGACAGCTACAGGACCAATGACTTGGCAGCGATTTCGAGAAGCCTTTCTGAAACAGTATTATCCAGCCGAGGTCAGACTGCAGAAACTGAGTGAGTTTGAAAATTTCACCCAAACTCCGGATATGTCAGTTGTGGAATACACCTCCCAGTTTAATGCCCTCGGATCTTATGCTCCGGCAATCATGGCGGACGAAGTTTTGAAATTGCACCGCTTCAAGAAGGGATTGAACAGCAGGATCCAATCAGCACTAGCAGTCTACCAACCCGCGAATTTTTCAGATCTTATGGGTGCAGCTATCCGAGCTGAAACTGACATCCAGCGCAGGGAGAAGGAATTTAAGAACAAGAGGCCCGTGAATAATCAGACCTCACGTAGCAATCGGACTTTCAAGAAGCCTAACCAGTCTGGTGGACCGTCTAAAGGGCCTTCGCCTATCTCAAGTTACCAGGATATTAAGCCTTGCCCAACTTGTCACTTACGACACCAGGGAGAATGCCTGAAGAAACAGTGGGGTGTGCTTCGGATGTGGGAAAGCGGGACACCGAATTGCCGAATGTCCTACTGCAGCCAACCAATCAGCCGGGCCAAACAAGGGAACTGGGCCAAATACAGGAACTAACCCCAACAAACCAAAGGAAGGCAATCATAACGCCAGAGTCTTTGCTATGACTCAAGAAGAGGCCGACGACGCCAATTAAGTCGTTTCAGGTACCATCCTAATTCGAAAATTTCTGCTTATGCGTTATTTGACTGTGGTGCTACGCATTCTTTTGTATCTAAGAGATTTGCTAAGAAATTAGGACTTAAGCCCGAACTATTAGCTGAACCTTTTCGAATAGCCACACCGACAAGTAAGGCCATCGAAACTCACGAGATTCACAAGGATTGTATAATCAGTATCAGTAATCAAACTTTCAGGGCAGACTTGATACAATTAGTTATGGCCGACTTCGACATCATTCTAGGAATGGATTGGTTAGCCAGAAATAATGCAACGGTGGATTGTAAAGGGAAAAGAGTTAAGCTCCGAACCCCAAATCAGGAAGAGATCGTGTATCAGGGTAAATCCAAGGGACGGAAATCACTTCTTTCCGCTTCCCAAGCATGGAAGGCCATGAAATCCGGAGAAGATATCTACCTAGCAATGATCAGCGAAGTGCAAAAAGAAGTCGAACTAAAGATAGAAAACATCCCAATAGTATGCGAGTTACCAGATGTTTTTCCAGAAGAACTTCCAGGGATAGTCCCGGACCGCGAAGTTGAGTTCGAAATTAATCTAGTTCCTGGTGCCGCCCCAATTTCTAAAGCACCTTACAGGATGGCACCCGCTGAACTCAAGGAGCTAAGGAACAACTCCAAGAATTGTTAGACAAAAAGCAAGTCCGACCCAGTGTGTCCCCATGGGGAGCTCCAGTACTCTTTGTAAAGAAGAAAGATGAGAGTATGAGATTGTGCATCGACTATAGAGAACTGAACAAGATTACCATCAAGAACAAGTACCCCCTCCCAGGATTGACGACCTATTTGATCAGCTTAAGGGAGCCGCAGTATTTTCTAAACTGGATATCAGGACGGGATACCACCAACTGAAGGTCAGGGCGGAAGATATCCCCAAAACAGCTTTTCGGACAAGATATGGGCATTATGAGTTCACAGTGATGCCTTTTGGGTTGACCAACGCACCTGCAGCCTTCATGGACCTAATGAACAGAGTTTTCAAACCATTCCTGGATCAGTTTATAGTGGTATTTATTGACGACATTCTCGTCTATTCTTCCAACGAGAGAGATCACGAAGAGCATCTGCGCATTGCACTTCAGACATTGAGAGAAAAGGAGCTCTATGCTAAGTTTAAGAAATGTGAGTTCTGGTTAAAGAGTGTATCCTTTTTAGGACACGTCATCTCTGAAGCAGGAGTATCAGTGGATCCCAAGAAAGTCGAGGCGATTACAGAATGGCCAAAACCTAAGAGCGCCACAGACATCAGGAGCTTTCTTGGACTGGCAGGGTATTACAGAAAGTTTGTCGAAGGTTTTTCTTCAATCGCCATACCACTGACTAGACTCACTCAGAAGAATTCCAAGTTCATCTGGGACGAAGGCTGCGAGAAAAGTTTTCAGACATTAAAAGAAAAGCTCGCATCCACGCCAGTACTAATCTTACCCACTGAAGATAAGGAATTCACTATCTACAGCGACGCATCTAAGGAAGGTTTGGGATGCGTACTCATGCAAGAGGGAAGAGTAATAGCCTACGCATCAAGGCAGTTGAAACCGCACGAGCAGAACTACCCTACGCATGATCTGGAGCTAGCAGCAGTAGTCTTTGCCTTAAAAATTTGGAGGCACTATCTCTATGGTGCCAAGTGTGAAATTTTCACAGATCACCAGAGCCTCAAATACCTGTTCACCCAAAAGGAACTTAACATGAGGCAAAGGCGATGGATCGAACTGCTAAAGGATTACGACATGACTATCAGTTACCATCCGGGTAAAGCAAACAGGGTGGCCGATGACTTGAGTCGGAAAAGTGGAAACAAGATCAACCTAGCTTCACTCTCGCTCAGCCATGCCTGCAAGAGACCGTCAAGTTAAACCAGGATCGAGACTCTGAACTAAAGAAACTTAAAGGACAAGTCGAAAGTGGGAAGTCTCAAGATCTACAAATTGATGACAGAAGGAGTCCTGTGGATGAAAGGGCGGCTGTGTGTACCAGACAGCGATGACCTTCGCCAAGAAATACTGTCAGAAGCACACAAGTCCAAATTTTCAGTCCATCCGGGGAGTACAAAAATGTACAGGGACCTTAAGATGAATTTTTGGTGGAATGGAATGAAAAGAGACGTGGCAGAATTTGTCTCTAAATGCCAAGTATGTCAACAGGTCAAAGCAGAGTACCAGCGACCTGGAGGATTATTGCAACCTTTGGAGATACCTGAGTGGAAATGGGAGCATATCTCCATGGATTTTGTGGTAGGGTTACCAAAATCAAGACAAGGTCAAGACGGAATATGGGTAATTGTAGATAGACTTATAAAATCTGCACACTTCCTACCAGTCCGTATGAACTATAATCTGGACAAGTTGGCTACACTGTACATGGACAATATCATACGACTTCATGGAGTACCAGTGAGCATCCTGTCTGACAGAGACCCAAGGTTCGTCTCACGTTTTTGGAAGAGCTTTCAGGGGGCCATGGGAACTAAGTGACACTTAGTACGGACTATCATCCTCAAACCGATGGCCAAACCGAGAGAACAATTCAAACCCTGGAAGATATGCTGCGAGCCTGCGCTCTAGAATTCAGTAGCAATTGGAGCAGTCACCTACCATTGATCGAGTTTGCTTACAATAACAGCTATCACAGCAGTATCGGGATGGCTCCATACGAAGCTCAGTATGGGAGAAAATGCCGATCACCCATGTATTGGGATGAAGTGAGAGAAAAAGCAATAGTAGGACCCGAACTCGTACAGATAACAATAGACAAGGTTATAGTAGTCCGAGAGAAGCTCAAGGCAGCTCAATATCGACAGAAGAGTTGGGCAGATCTGAAAAGAAGGCCAGTGGAATTCAACGTTGGCGAAAAGGCCTACGTAAAAGTATCACCTATGAAAGGAGTTGTCCGATTCAGTAAAGCCAGGAAGCTAAACCCTCGTTATGTGGGACCCTTTAAGATTTTGGAAAAGGTGGGCACACTAGCTTACAGATTAGCACTGCCACCAAACATGTCTAGAATTCACAACGTTTTCCACGTGTCCCAACTACGGAAATACATCTCGGACCCAAGCCACGTGTTGGAAGCAGAACCGCTCATGATCGAAAGTAACTTGGGAGGAAATCTGAAATACGAAGAAGTTCCCATTAGAATTGTGGACACCAAGGACCAATTACTAAGGCGACGTATCATTCCCTACGTCAAGGTACAATGGTCTAACCACACGGAAAGAGAAGCCACGTGGGAGCTAGAAGAAAGGATGAGGGACCAGTACCCGTACCTCTTCATAGACCAAGCCAACCCAAGTTTCGAGGACGAAACTTCTCATAAGGAGGGAGGGATGTAAAACCCGAGATTCGATACATCGGGATCATATCTTTTCAATAATTTAATTGTACTAGGATTTAGTAATCTTGGATTTTCAATTATTATTTAGAATATAAGATTTTTATTTTTGAGTTATCTAAGCCGTGTAGATAATTTTATCGGGTGCGCAACTTGAAAGTTTGGTAGGAATATATTTATCTCAATCCAAGGAAGTTATTAAGGAGTTTTGAATATAAACAGATAAAGATCTAAGATTTGAGTGCGATTGAGATACCGGGATAAAAGATCAAGCAGGAGACAATCAAATCTCTAGAATTCGAATTAAACAGTGTACATATTATACAAATTTCGAAATTTGTATGGGATGGAAGACCTAGATTTCGAAATCACCCAATATCACGGATAAATCATGATTTTAGATGAAGATTTGATTCAGAGTTCAAATGCAACTATAACTCTTGATCACGATAGCAGCCAACCCCTATAAATAGGAGGGCCACATGACTCGAAAATTACACTTCAATTCTCACTAAATTTTCGAGAATCTCCCCCTAGTCCCCTTAGGAGTTTTCGAGCACAGCGAAGCGCTGCCGCCGTCCAACCAGTGAAGTAGGAATTTCGAAGAACCGTAGCCTTTTTCACGTTTTTCTCAAGAATTTAAGGTAAGTGGGCAAAATTTAAAATTCTTAAATTTTGGGTTATGTGTTTTCTTTTTTTAAAATTCGGTCGAACACCGTTTACGTTTTTTTTTAAAAAAAGTTGGTACGTTTTTAATTGGCACTGTGAGGATTCCCTGAAAATGGGTGGAATTCCAATATATGGCCCTTAACAGTGGGATAGAACTGTTTTATGGCCTCGCCCCCTTAGAGGATTAAAACTTAGGGACTGATATCAGTAAACCATGAAAGATGAAAAATTGCAGTGTTACAATGATATGAATACGAAGTTACGATTATGAAAAGCATGCTGTAAATATGTGTTATTTTCGAAAATATTGGAAATTTTATGTTGTGTTCGATATCCCCCACCTGCTGAGTATCCCCAAAATACTCACCCCCTTACACCCTTCCCCAGATAAGTCCGAAGAACATGTTGAAGAGGAAGAATCTGAACATTTTTGGGGATGGTGAAGTGATGATTTAGTTTAGTTATGTTATCTTTTGAATTTTAGTACTTTCAGTTTTATGTTAGATGTTTCCGCAAATTTATTTCATGCAGTTGTAAAGACAGTTGTTTTTTTGAAAAATTATGAATAATAAACTGGTTTTCGGTTTATACTATGCTACGAGGCTAGTCGTTTCAATTGTGTGATTGTTAAACGACGCCGGTGTCAAATCCCGAGTTTCGGGGCGTTATATTACCAATTTTGTGTATCCTGAACTTGCACAAATGGCCATAGATATTTTGAGTATTCCAATTTCTACAGTTGCTTATGAATCAGCTTTTAGCACCGGTGGTAGGATACTTGACCAATATCGTAGTGCAATGAAGCCTGATGTTGTTGAGGTGTTGGTTTGTTGTAGAGAGGTTAGTTGGACAGAAAGGTAAGTGATTCTTCTTTTTATTTTCATTTTAAAGTTATATGTTTTACTACTATTTTATTTTTGTAGAAACTACTGAGGTGGGGTTGGATGATTTGACTGAAAATATTATGAATTTATTCATAAATGAGGATGCTGGATCAAATAATGATGCAACAGATGATTGATGATTCTAACAATGCTCTGATACCTAGTATTGAAAAGTAAGTTAAATTTTATAAATTCATAATTTTTGAAAACTTTCACACATTCCTATTTTAATTTTTGAAATGTTGTTTAAAGGTTTGACTTCTACAAACAAATATAGAACAATGAAGAAGTTAGAAGACATAAGTGAAGCTTGATTTTGTCACTTGAAAGTTGAAAATTATTTTGTGATTGAAGACTTTTTGAATAGCTTTTGTTATTATGTGTTTGAATTAAATGTTATTATTATTATTATGTGTTTTGAATATTTATCTAATTATTGTATTGAAAAATTAATATTACACATAGATAACTAAAATTATATTACACACAATCACAGCATTACACATTCTTAATGAGAAACTTGTGAGGATATTATTAGAAATGTTAGTTATATGACAATAAAGTTGTATAATAAGTTATAATATAATTTTTATAAATAAAAAAAATTGAATTTTATTCACTAAAAATGACAAAAAAAATAAGTAGTTTTTGAGGATTTGTAGAGTGTTAAAATATATGGATATTGTTGAAATTTAATGAATTATAATATAAATAAATATAATATCAAACTCTCTCAAGTTTCATCTTAGTTTTAGGTTTTTCCCTAAACGTTCATATCTCTTTTTGCATTCTTCATACAAAATTATCCTTAATTTTATTCGTAAAAGTTAATTAAAAACTTATACTGTTTTAATTAAAAAAAGCCATTTTAAATTTTCCTTCCCATCCAATGATATTGTATCTGGTCGGGTTACACTGGTTATTTAGGTCAACCGGGTTATTTCGGGTGGTTCGCTATTTTCGGGTTGGTTGGGTTCGGGTTAAAGTTTTTTTAGGTACTAATGCTTCAACCCGACCCGACCCACCCGAATTGACACCCCTATATAACAATCTAAACACTATAAATAGTTTGAAACATACTACGTCCAAAGAAATGTTTCAAACATCGAAACAAAATTTTAAAATTTTCGTTATTCCTTAGATGCGAGAAAACGGTGCCTCAAGAGACCTTTATGAGAAAGTCTATATGTCCTTACCTCCTGGATATAAGGTCAAAAAGGAGTCCGTACCAAACACTGTTTTCATGTTACTTAAGTCGTTATATGGTCTCAGCCTAAGCATCACGACAATGGTATACAAAATTTTCTTCAACTTTGCTTCGCATTGGATTTGTCCAATCACATGCAGCCAACTATTTGTTAACACAAATTCGTAATGGTGTGTTTATAGCAATATTAGACTATGTAGATGATGTGGTTATAGCCATAAATGATGAGGCAAAAGCTAATTAGGCTTGAAGAATTTTCTTAATTATCAATTCAAGTTGAAGGAGTTGAGTGATTTAATATATTTCCTTGATATTGAGGTTGTGAGATCAAATCGTGGAATTTATATTTACCAATGCCATTATGCTTTGCAATTACTCACTAAAACTGGTCTTATTATATTAGTTGTAAGCCACGAACAACATCTATGATGGAGAGTTGCATCCTCATTCATTTTTGTATCGCAAGTTAGTGCATGGCAGCATGGTAATCTTCTTTATTTCATTGTCACTCGTCCTGAGTTAGCTTATTCAGTTAACAAACTCAGTCAATTTGTGTATGCCTCATGAGATAAATACTTGGAAGCTGTGTATTGGTGCTTAAATATGTTAAAGATTCAGAGGGTTTGGGCTTATTGTATGAGTCCACCTCTGATCTTATATCTTTTTCAAGGGTTCAGATTGGGCAGCTTGTCCAGACACTCATCGATCAGTTTCTGGTTGACCTTAACAAGTTGTTACAAATAATAAGAAGTGTCACTCACACATATATACATATTTCTTATTGTAATTTTCAAAATATATATATATATTTTTCTAGATATAGCGTTTCATGCATACAAGATCGTCCAAACCGACAACAACAATAACAATAACAATAACAACAAGACAACAATAAGTCGACCATGTGCACACAACGTAGCATGGTTCAAGGTGGCAAATGAACCATGTCTTGCTAGCAAACACAAGCTAGCCAGACTTTATTACTTATGAAACATCATCATCTTATATAAGAAAGCATCACTTGATTCTGGTTCAATTCATCAGCAATTAAAGTAGCAAAAGCAAGCGAAGCGAAAGCCCCATCTGTGGCAAGCTCCATTCTGAGCCCCTTCCCAGATCCTGCATCGCCTGTTGCAATTCTCCGGTCGGAGACAAATTCCAAGCCATGTTTGGCTCAACCTCGAGCACACTCTGACCGCCTCCGCCCTTTGCATCTCTGTTTCAAGAATATATACACACATAGAGGAATTTGGCTAAGACCACCAGAAAAATATCACGTAATGCGTGACCCAAGATGAGACAGACCTAATATATTGCGTTTAACAAGAACACACACACACACACATATATATGTGTATATATATATATATATATATATATATATATATATATATATATATATTCGGACTATATTTGTAACATGCATGCCGTGTATCGCTACAAGAATACGAATTCTATGTACCAAATGAGTAGGAAAATTTTCTAACTCAATTTTTGCAGAATTATTATGCATGAAATAGTTTTGTACGTCCCCGTAACGCAGAGGAGTAGATAGAGAACATATATGAGTATTGAGTACACACCGTTTGAAGCTACGAGGAGAAAGCAAAACAAGAGAGCAAAGAAAGCGGTGAAGCCAAATCCGTATTTGGCCATCTTTTCTACGGTGATTTGTGATAGTGTTATAATATTTTGCGTGTTGAAAATGGAGTGAAGCATAGATGGTATTTATAGGCGAACCCTCCATGTTCAGGTCAAATATAAACAGTACTTGTGGCAAGGTAGAGAGATGTAGCAGGGTAAAAATGTAAAATAATCTTGATCAACTATTTATTTAAAAACACTCGAGGAGATCATTTTTTAAAATAAATATTTGATCAAGGTTAAAAAAAAAAATACCCCGATAAAATAAGGTTCTTGGTTCGATCACATTTGTTATGGGTCTTTTTCGGTTAAGTTTCAAATGAAATCTACTGGCCAATAATCCCAAACATTTTTACTTTTTTCTCGGTTTAATCATTCCATCGGATTCGGGGTTAAAACGAACGGGGAGAATACCACGTGACTTGTACACAAGTCCATCGTTATATTCTTCTTCTTCACTAAGCTCGATCAATCTGAGCCATCCAGATCGATTCCACAAACAGGTTTGAAATGTTGAGAAGTTTCTTCTTTTTTTTGTTCTTTTAGATGGTATCACGAGAGGCCTTTATCTAATCAAGTTTTGAGTTAGAAGTCGATTTCTTTTACCTTGAGACCCAACATAAAAACACAATAATCCGGGATTTTTAATAATTAGATTTTCTTTCTTAGTAATAGGAGCAGTAGTAGTTGATCACATTTTCGACGACACATCGAATCAACCAAGATAAATAAAGATAGGGCATTAGCTATTTCCACTTGTTCTTTGACTAGGTCTATGATCTCTGGTCTGGATAACGGCCAATTCATTGTCATTGTGCTCTAGAGACTACTTAAGAGAACCTCGCCTCGAGACCCACCATGTCTACAACTCCTGAGAAAATCGGATAGTTTAGAGAACCAAACACACTGGGAAATTAATTTTTTTCATGACTTTATTTTTACATATATAATTCAAGTCTTGCGTGGTCAAAATAATTTTCATTAACTAATAAAATTTTATTGCTCGAGTATTTTTCACTTAGATTGTATCTGTGGATGTTTTGGCCTATTTTATTAAAATATTTCTTGAAAAGATAATATAAAAAATGATTGATTGATACACATAATTTGGATATAATATTGATTCGTGAAGCTACCACATTAGTCGATTGCCCGATCTAGCGTAGCATTTTGAATTTTTATCACGTCTAAAAATTTTCCTTCATTACCATATGTTAGTGTTCCGGTATATTTTTTGCACTTTTATGTATATAGTATAATATATACAACGTTATACCAGTAGAGTTTCTGTATATTTTTTGCACTTTATTTATAATAATATAACATATACAACGTATATCGGTATTCTTTTATAAAAAACTTAAATTTAAAAACTAAAATTAAGTTATCTGATCCAATTTCAAATATTTGGATTCTAATAAGTTAATCGAACTCTGAACATCTATGTTTTTTTTTAAAAATAACTAAAGTGTTTTACTTCTTGTAGATTATTTGACCCCACTGCATATATATATCATGCCGGCCTTGGAGGTGGACCAGAGTTTGTAGTAAAATATTGAACAATACCATGCACACGTAAAATTATAAAAACAAATGCATACATATATTGATAGATACACGTATATTGTGAGAACCCAAATTTTTGGACATGTCATTATTAATTAAGTATAGACATGTTTAATAATTTATTTTCGAGTTATAATAAATTCGAAAATATTAAATAATACATGGTATTGGAAATTCCAAGCCAATAAATACATGAAGTTCAAAATTCAGCACACATAATGTATTAATTTCGAAATAAGGCTTCATATCAATCAAATTTGGAAAGAAATATTACATACAAGGTAGTTTTTCTCAACAAAGAAGCATCTCAATATTTAAGGAAGAATATCTCGAAATTTATGGAAGGGGCATCTCCAAATTTTGAAAAGAATATCCATCGAATTATGGTAGGATATTCGCCTCATCCCTATAAATAAGAGGAACCTCTTATTCAAAATTTACGTCGAAATTTTCGAGTTCCTTACCCATTTTCGAAATTTCCTCCCAAAAATTATGCACGAGTCATCAAAATTCTGTCCAAGTTCAGAAATACGTTTCTCTCGCTTGATTAGTCGGAATCCGATCTTCACCGTTCAGATTATGCTTCGTATGTTTCGCGTAACATATCCAAATTTCAGCAAAATCCAACGGTTAGTATTTCGTTTATAGCCCTTGCAAGAAAACTGCTCATATTTTAGGCGGGAATAGCATACCTACAATTTTTCGTCCATAACCAGGTCAAAAAGACCTCCAAAGCCGATCTCCACCGTTCATAATTTATTTTACGTACTTATGAACGTATTGTAAAAGTTTTAGCCTGATCCAACGGTGCAATAATGCGCAAGAATTTTACAAGGAGGATGAATTTTTGGTTAGATGTTATGTTTCGTTTTCGAAGTGTCAGTCGCAATGTTCTTCTATGATTTTCGAATTCTTCACATTTTATTTCAGTCTAAGGTAAGTGTGTTTTTGCTACTTATCCTTCGTAAGTGTGTTTTTGTTATATTATAATTTGCACACTTGTCTTTTGTAAGTGCGCTTTTGTTATGTATATATTATTTAGTAAGTGAGTTTTTGTTGCCACACTATTTCTTTGAAGTGTGTTTGCGTTTAAAGAAATTATAATTTGCGAACAAATTTCCCTTCAGTTTTTTAAAGTTTTTTCGAGCATAATTCATTGTTCATGATATATTTTCTTCAAGATTTGTCAAATTATATGTTCAAAGCACTGTTAGAATTCGATTTGATATGGGAAAAGATTTTCGAACTATGATTATTATACGATGGGATGGTAACCATTGTACGACCTTACTCCTTAGAGGATTAACATATTGGACATGACCTCACTCCTTAGAGGATTAACATATAGGAGATTGATATCAGGAAACCATGGAAATGAGATGACTTTAAGTGCTATATAAGTATGCTAAACGAGTATGTTATACGAGTAAGATATGTTACAATTATGAAGTATGAATATCCGTTATGATTCAAGTTATGATATGCTATGTAAAATTTGAATTCAAGTATATGTATTTTGCTTCACGTCTCGAACGGCCTCCACTTGCTGAGTATTTCCCAAAATACTCACCCCTTAGTTCCTCCCCACCAAGATAAAAACGAAGAACAAATGAATGAAGAAAGCAAAAGCAATTTTGGGAATGGTAGAATATCTCGAGTTATCTCAGAAGTTTTAAAGCTTAGTTTATGTTTAACGCTTCTGCACTATTAAAACATTTTAATCAGTTTATTTTAGTATTTAAGTTGTAAAGACGATTTTTTTTATTATGAGAAATAAATTGGTTTTGGTATATACTGTACTGCGAGGCTTGTTGTTCAACGATTAAGTTAATGTGGAGCAACGCCAGTGTCGACTAATCTCGGTCTCGGGGCGTGAAATTTAAGTGGTATCAGAACCGCCAGGTTCATAATCCAGTTGGAAAAAAAATCGATCAAATTTTGGCAAAGAGCCGATGTAGACCCTTTCGGAACGGCCCAACAAGTATTATTCACAACTTTGTTGTGAGACGTGGTCCGAAAACGCGAAAACCTTCGTTTAGACCTCTAAAATCGCGTTTTTGCTGTTTTAGAAAAGATTCGTAGAACTCGTAACTTTTCGTATGAAACTCATAATTTAATTTTGTCAACTGTTCTAGAATCCTCTCGACGTATTCTTTCTATCCATGTATCGATATCCAAAATTCTGTAAAAAAACCCGTTCAACGCATTTCATGGACTACTCGTCGAATTTTTATGGAATTATATTATGATGAAAATTAGTATTTGTGTATATTTTTGGGAATATACCTATCATAGATAAGTTGACCTAAGATTCTGATTTAAGAAAAAAAAATTGACTCGATGATGTTAAGTTATTTATGAAAACTAATATGATAAACATTAATATAAGAATTATATCATAAATTTTGGGAATTCCACTATAGAAGTTGATTTTGTGTCAATACTTAACTTTGCGGGCATTAAATTTGGGTTATTAAGAATGCTAATCGCAAACTTTAAATATGTAGGATCTTAAATAAAATAAGTTATGAGATATTGATGGGTATCATGAAGAATATCCTCATGTTAAAGAATTTATATTATTTTGGGATAACAAGTAGGCTACGACTTTACATAAATAAAATAATTTATGAGATATTGATGGGTATCATGAAGAATATAGTACAATTTTTGACTTTTATGGCACTAAGAATGATTCAAAGAGAATGACATTCAATGAACTTTTTTGTGTTAAAGCGTGATAGGCTCATGATCTTGATGAAAGTAAGATTTAGAAAAAAAATTAATTATTTGAGGTAACGAGTAGGTTATAATTTTCTGGATTTAAGTCAATAAGATATAGATCGATAATGAGTTAAGTTTCAATATTCTATATGGATTTTAAGTTTTGAGATAGTAATCGGGCTAATTTCAAGATAAGATAAAAATAGTATAAATTCGCATATGTTTAGTGCCGACTTGAATCAACTCACTCCGCTAGATTTCGACGCCATCCTAAGGATGAACTGATTATCTAAGAGCAATAATAGATGGCCAGAATAAGAATGTCAAACTCTGAACTCCGAACCAAGAGGAAATCAGGTACTATGGCAATGCCAAGGAACATAAATACATTTTTTCTGTTTCCCAGACTTGGAAAGTCATAATATCGGGAGAAAAAGTTTACCTAGCAATGGTGAACAAAGTGAAAGAAGGAGATGAGCTGAGGTTGGAAGATATTCCAGTAATACGAAATTTTCAGACGTTTTTCCAGAAAGGCTTATTGGAATGTTCTCGGACTAAGAAGTAGAGTTTGAGATAAATTTGGTACTGGTGATGCACTAATCTCCAATACACTGTACAGAATGGCTCCAGATGAACACAAGGAGCTAAAAAAACAACTTAAAGAGTTGTTAGACAAAAAGCAGATTAGGCCAAGTGCATTCCCCTGGGGAGCTACAATCCTAATTGTAAGGAAAAAAGATGGAAGTATGAGATTGTGTATAGATTATAGAGAACTCAATCAGATCACAATCAAGAATAGATATTTCTTCCAATATTAGATGGTATTTTTGATAAACCTAAAGGAGCTACAATCTTCTACAAGCTTGACCTGAGGACATGCTATCATTAGCTAAAGGTCAGAGCAGAAGACACCCCGATATCAACATTTAGAATAAGGTCGTGTAAGATCGAAATCGGGAGTATCAGTGGAACCAAAAAAAGTAGAGGCAAATCTAGATTAGCCGAGGCAAAAGAATGCAACCAAAATTAAAAGCTTATTTGGCTATCAGCGGAAATTCGTCGAGGGCTTATCTTCAGTAGTTGTATCACTGACGAGACTCACGCAAAAGAACTAATGAATTCAACTGAAGAGAAAGATGTGAAAGAGATTTCACACATTAAATGAAAAGCTTACATCTACATCAGTATTGGTGTTATCAATTGAATACAAGGATTTTACCATCTACAGTGAAGCATCAAAGAATGTATATGATGCATACTCTAGCAAGACAGGCGAGTCAACTAAAGTTGCATGAGTAAAACTACCATACTCACGAACTCGAATTGGCAACAGTCATCTTTGCTTTGAAAATTTGGAGAAACTATCTCTATGATACCAAGTGTGAAATATTCACTCAATGGCCACCAAGTCTCAAATATTTTTTAATTCAAAAAGAATGGTTGGAAACTATGTTTCGGATGTTTGACAAACTGAAGGGCAATAGTTCGAATAAACTTAACATAATCGGACGCCCCAACTGAATCCAGCAACTGAACTATATAACCAACTTCTCTACGTAACTAGACGCACAGTCAACTGAGTGCAGTTGTGAGTTTTATCTTCTACCTTTCAGCTGGACATGTCATAAGTTGAAAACGGCAAACGAAAAACGACAAACAGTACAACACTCTGCAACTGTTATTGGGAACGCCACATTTCAGAAAAGGCATACTGTACTATTGGCAGAGAAATTTTTACGTGGCATATCAACGGATAGAAAGTTTAAACCACATTCAATATTACCGTTGGATGGAAGCCTATAAATAGAAGTGAGAAGCAGCTAAAGAAGATAATGAATCTTTACAATTAGTTACAAAGAGTGAACTAGCAATCTTCCTTACTGTTACTCTGTTGAAATTCACGCTCACGCTTATCATATACATTCATAGTTATTAGGCTATCTTTCGAGCATTTTAGCACATTGCTATTACTGTGAAACTTGATCCTAGAGATCAATTGTGCTAAGTTTTTAATCGAGAAAATTGAGTTGTAAACTAAAAGTTTCAGTTTTGGCATTGATAAGTCCAAACTGAAGTGGGTCTGTACAAATCTTGTATTGATCAAAGTCTTTTAGTGGAAATCCTATCTTTGTGATAGAAGGGGTGACATAGAAGTAATTGAAATCTTCGAACATTCAGAAACAACTTTGTGCATCTTTTACAAGCCTTTCAGTTACTATATTCTATATTTCAGTCAGTTATATTCCGCACTTAACTGTTAACTGACTGTGATCGACTGCCAAGATTTTGAGGATCAGTTTCTCACCAAACTGATTCAAACTTTCGAGAAAGAGATAAAAACGCGAGTGTTTATTCAACCCTCCTTCTAAACACTCCTTATCCTATAACCGATCATATCAAGTGGTATCAGAGTGGTTGAATCTTGTCTCAGAATATTCATATTTACAAACTGATCAACATGTCTTCATTCAACAAAATACCAATGTTTTACAGAGAAGAGTTTGACGACTGAAAAATTAGAATGCAGGCTCATTTAGCTGCACAAGATGACGACATGTCGTATGTCATCACTGATGGTCCCACGAAGATTCTAAAATCAAACACTGCAGTTGCCATTATAGACGGGGCACCTCATCGAATAGAAAAGCACAGAGATGAATGGACAACTGAGGATAAAAAGAAAGCCAATCTAGATAATTTGGCTAAGGATATCTTATACAAAACACTAGATAAAGTTACTTTCAGCAAAATCAAGATGTGCAAAACTGCCAAAGAAATTTGGGAAAAACTAATCCAGTTGTGTGAAGGAAACGAGCAAACAAAAGAGAACAAGCTATCAGTTGTTGTTCAAAAGTTTGACAACATCAAGATGAAAGCTGGTGAATCCATGCATGATTATGATGAAAGGATCAATGGTATTTTTAATGAACTGAATGCACTTGGAAAGGTGTATTCAAACAAAGAAGTGGCACTGAAAGTGATCAGAGGTCTTCCCAAAGAGTGGGATGTCAAGATCATGGCAATGAGAGAGTTAAAGGATCTTAATAAGATTGAACTTCATGACTTGTTTGCTAATCTATAGGCTTACGAGTTTGAACTACAAACCAGAGAAGGAGAGCCTTCTGTACCAACTGTCACAACTGCTTTAACTGCTGTCAGACTGGAACCAACTGGTTCAGCTGAAAAATCTGCTGATCAACTGAGCAATGATGCTATTTAATTGTTTGTCAAGAAATTTGGGAGGTTCATGAGGAGGAATCAAGGAAATTTCCATAAGCAATATCAGAAGAACCAATCCAAAGAAGAATCCTATGCTTGCTACAAATGTGGAAAATCTGGTCATTTCATATCAGATTGTCCTAAGCCGAAGAAAGACAGTCGAGTATCAACTGATAAGGGAAAGAAGCCCTTTGAGCACAAGAAAATGACCAGGGATGACAAGAAATCATTCAAGAAAAAGCATGAAGTGCTTTTGGCTGAAGAGACAAATCAAAGTGGGCTGAATCTGACAGTGATGAGTCAGAACCAGAAAGCCAAAGCAGTTCAAGTGATGATGAAGAGGTAGTCAAGTGCTTAATGGCAGGTGATGCTGAAATGGAGTCAGCAAGTGAACATGTATTTGATTTCAGCCCTACTGATTTTGTTGGAAACGAAATTCCGGCGTTTGACAAAAGATTTACCAACTGAATCCTGCAACTGAATTTGACTAACTGATCGACGTAATTGAACACGTCATCAGTCATCTGATCGCTACAACTGAAGTCTATTCCATCGTCAACTGATCTTTACCAGCTGATCTCTCAGCTGTACACGTCATCAGTTGAAAGCGACAACCGACAAATAGTACAGCTATCTGCAACTGGTAGTGGCTCGTCGCATTTCAGAATGAACAGTGTACGATTATCAGAATATATCGACGTGGCAATCAACGGTTAGAATATTCAAATATCTTTAATGTTACCGTTGAGAGGGAAGCCTATAAATAGTCGAAGACAGCAGCTGAAGAATATCCGACTCTCAGTTATCTTATCTTACTTGTTGTTACGCTGCAAAAATATCCACTTACATTCAGAAATCAAAGCTCACGCTTATCAGTTATATCACTAGTATTCTAGACTACGCTCTTGAGCTTATATAGCACTTTGTAATCGATTGATAGATTTTCTAAGTTGTGCTAAGATCAGTTACGGTCTGTAAAAGTGTTGTAAACTAAGAGTTTCAGTATTGACAAAGTGATAAGTCCAAACTGAAGTGGGTCAGTACACCTTTTTGTATTTGATCAAAGTCTTTTAGTAAATATCCTATCTTCGTGATAGAAGGGGTTACGTAGGAGTTATTCAAGTCTCCGAACATCCAGAAACAAATTGTGGTGTTATTACTTTCAGTTAGATACTCTATCTTTCAGTCAGTTAGTTTTCCGCAACTGTTTATTCAGTTTAACTGATTGTTATTGACCGACGGGATATTTAGATTCAGTTTGTAACACAACTGAAATCAGTTTGTCGAAGAATAATTTTAATTGAGCAGTGTTTATTCAACCCCCCTTCTAAACACTCTTCACCCGATTCACCGATCCTTTCAAGTGGTATCAGAGCGAGTCATATCCTTTCAAAGATTATCTATACTCAAATCGCTCACTATGTCTTCATTCAACAAGATTCATATGTTCTCCAGAGAAGATTTCGACGATTGGAAGATCAGGATACAGGCTCATCTAGCTGCACAGGATGATGACATGTGGTACGTTATAACTGACGGACCCATGAAGATCTTGAAAGCCAACACAGCAGTTGCAATCACAGATGGGGCACATCACCGTATTGAAAAGCCCAGAGATGAGTGGACTGCTGAAGACAAGAGAAAAGCTAATTTGGATAATGTAGAAAAAGACATATTGTACAAAACACTGGACAAAGTGACGTTCAGTAAAATCAAGATGTGCAAGATAGCCAAAGAGATTTGGGAGAAATTAATCCAGCTTTGCGAAGGCAATGAACAAACCAAAGAAAACAAGCTATCTGTTGCCGTACAAAAGTTCGATAACATCATAATGAAACTTGGATAAACAATGCATGAATATGATTAAAGAACCAGCTGCATCATCAACGAACTGAATGCACTTGGAAAAGTGTATACCAATAAAGAAGTAGCATTGAAGGTTATCAGAGGTCTTCGCAAAGAATAGGATGTGAAAACCATGGCTATGAGGGAGTCTAAAGATCTGAACAAAGTTGAACTCCATGACCTGTTCGCTGACTTAAAAGCATATGAATTTGAACTGCAAACTCGAGAAGGAGAACCATCTACCCCAGCAGCAACTACTGCCTTAGCTGCTGTAAGATCAGAACCAACTGGTTCAGTTGAGAAAGCTGCAGATCCACTAAGCAATGACGCCATGTCATTGTTCATCAGGAAATTCGGAAGATTCATGAGGAAGAATCAAGCGAATTTTCAGAAGCAGTACCAAAGAAACAATTCCAGAGAAGAGTCCAATGCATGCTACAACTGTGGCAAACCTGGTCATTTTATTGCTGACTGTCCCAAGCCTAAAAAGGACAGTCAAGTTTCAACTGAAAGAAATAAGAAAGTGTATGAGCATAAGAGGAGATCTAAGGACGATGTTGGAAACTAAATTCTGGAGTTTGACAAAAACATAAATCATCGATTAAATCAACTAATACGCAAAAGCAAATTCGGCAGCTGGACTGATCAACTGAAATCAGCTGACACAAACTGATCAGTTGAGAACTGATCAGTTTAAACATTCAGCCGAAAATATTAAAGTCTCTCAACTGAAGATACCTCGGGAAAGATCATTCAACAGACAGAAAGACATATCAGACAGCAACTGAATATGGAAAGCCGCACCACATAGAACAACGTATTTCGGTTATTGAAATTAAAACGTCGTTTTACAATCAATAATGAAGTAGCAATCAAGAACATTGTCCAAGAAATGATGAAGTGGCAATCAACGGATACATAAATTCAAAAGTTACCGTTGAAAGATAAGTCTATAAATATGACTAAAGAGCAGTTGAAGAACGACGACGATCTATCAATCTCAAAACTTGCTATTACTCTGTCAAAATCTCAGCTCACTCTTATTAGATCTATTCGTAGCAATCAAGGCTACAAGTTGAGCAAACTAGCAATCTGTAATATTGATAATTCAATAAGTGCTAAGTTCAGTTACTCACAGAGATCATTGTATTATACTAAGAGTTTCAGTTTAGGCAGTAGATAAGTCCTAACTGAAGTGGGTCTGTACAAGTGTTGTACTCGATCAAAGTCTTTTAGTGAATATCCTATCCTTGAGATAGAAGGGGTGACGTAGGAGTTATTCAAATCTCCGAACATCCAGAAACATATTGTGTTGTCTTTACTTCAGTTTTTCATTTTCAGTTAGATACTCTATCTTTCAATCAGTTTACTTTCCGCAACTGATTATTCAGTTTAACTGATTGTTATTGACCGACGGGATACTTAGTTCAGTTTGTAATAAAATTGAACTACCTTTTTCGAAGAATATTTAAATTACTAGAAGTGTTTATTCAACCTCCCCCCCCTTCTAAACACTCCTTAGTCAATAACCGATCCTATCAAGTGGTATCAGAGCAGGGCATATCCTATCAAAGACTATCTATACTCAATCTGATCACTATGTCCTCATTCAACAAGATTCCTATGTTCTCCAGAGAAGATTTCGATGACTGGAAAATCAGAATGCAGGCTCATTTAGCTGCACAAGACGATGACATGTGGTACGTTATAACAGACGGACCCATGAAGATTTTGAAAGCAAACACAGCTGTTGCTATTACTGAAGGGGCACCTCACCGAATTGAAAAGCCCAGAGATGAGTGGACTACTGAGGACAAGAGAAAGGCAAATCTAGACAATGTTGCAAAAGACATATTGTATAAGACACTGTACAAAATAACGTTCAGTAAAATCAAAATGTGTAAAACCGCCAAAGAAATTTGGGAGAAGTTAATTCAACTTTGCGAAGGCAATGAACAAACCAAAGAAAACAAACTTTCAGTTGCTGTGCAGAAGTTCGACAACATCAGAATGAAGATGGGAGAAACAATGCACGAATATGATGAAAGAACCAGCTGTATCATCAACGAACTGAATGCACTTGGAAAAGTGTATACAAATAAAGAAGTAGCGTTGAAAGTAATCAGAGGACTTCCCAAAGAATGGGATGTCAAAACTATGGCAATGAGGGAATCCAAAGACCTAAACAAAGTTGAACTTCATGATTTATTTGCTGACCTGAAAGCATATGAGTTTGAACTTCAAACTCGAGAAGGAGAACCATCTACCCCAGCAGCAACTACTGCCTTGACTGCTGTTAGAAGTGAACCAACTGGTTCAGTTGAGAAAGCTGCTGATCAACTGAGCAATGATGTTATGTCACTATTTATTAAGAAATTTGGAAGATTCATGAGGAAAAATCAAGGAAATTTTCAGAAGAATTATCAAAGAAACAAATCCAGAGAAGAGTCTAATGTATGTTACAACTGTGGCAAATCGGGTCACTTTATTGCTAACTGTCTCAAGCCTAAAAAGGACAACCAAGCCTCAACTGAAAGAAAGAAGAAAGTGTATGAGCATAAGAGGAGATCTAAGGATGACAAGAAGCCTTACAGAAAGAAACATGAAGTACTCCTAGCTGAAGATAGCAAAGCCAAATGGGCAGAAACTGACAGCGAAGAGTCGGAACCAGAAAGTTCTTGCAGTTCTAGTGAGGATGAGGAAGAAGTAAAATGTCTGATGGCTGATAACATAGAAGATCAATCAAGCGATCAGCAGGTATTTGATTTTAGTTCAACTGATTTTACAAGAGAAGAACTCATCTCAACTCTTCATGACATGGTTAGTGAGTATCAAAAGCTTGCTTTATTGTTTGAAAAAACCAGAGCAAAGCAAGATGATCCCAAAGACGATAAAACAAAAACTGATGAATCAGTTGATATGTTGAGTCTGAAAAGGGAGATTGCTGAACTCAGAAATGAAAAAAGCAGGGATCAATTAATGATTCAAAAATTGTTGCTTGAAAATTCAAAGCACAATGAGCTTATTCAGGCTTGGAACAAATCATCTAAAACTTTAACTAATATACAGAATTCTCAGAAATCAGTTGATGATAAAACTAGTTTAGGATTCTGTAGTAAAGATGATTCGTCTTCCCAAGATACTCAACCAAAACTGAATATGAACAAAGGGAAATATATTCACTTTGTAAAATCAGTTATGGTACAAGAACAAGCAGAGCCGAGTAAACTGATTGAACAGCCATCTCAGAATATGAATAAAGGCAAGAGATGTGGCATTGGATATAATCCAAAGGGTGAGACTGACTCATGGAGTCAGCAACTAAAAACTCTCAGCAGAAAATATTCAAATAGCTACTCAAACTACTACAACAGTAAGCCAGTTCAGAGAAGATATCGGTTGAACAATCAGTTGAAAAAGGGAAAAACACATGTTGTATCATCCACACACCATACACCAAGCACACACAGACAAGGAAGGACCATATGGAATACAGCAACAGGACGGTCAGTTAGACTGATTCAAGTCTGGATTCCTAAAGGACTAATCAACTTTGGACCCAAATAGAAAAGGGTACCACAATCTTATCTTGTGTTTGATTGCATATAGCAGGTACAAGCATTGGATCAATATGGTATTTGGACAGTGGATGCTCACGACACATGACAGGAAATTCAAATTTATTATCTCAACTGGTCAAATACACTGGTCCAAACATCAGTTTTGGAGATAACTCCAAAGGTAAAACTGTGGGTAAGAGTAAGCTTATCCATGGTAACTTCACCATTAATGATGTTTTATTAGTCGAGAATCTTAAGTATAATCTGATAAGCATTAGTCAGTTATGCGATAATGGATTCTCAGTTCAGTTTGACAAACACTCTTGTTCAGTCAAAAACTCAACTGAAGAGATTATTCTAACTGGTAAAAGAAGTGGAAACACTTACAAAGTCAGCTGGAATGATCAACCTTATGCACCAGTATGTTTTATTGCCTCTAAATCATCTCAAAACTGGTTGTGGCATAAAAGGTTAAATCATTTAAATTTTAAATCCCTTGCCTATCTGAGTAAGCATGAACTTGTAACTGGTTTGCCCAAAATAAATTTTTCAAAAGAAAAACTTTGTTCAGCATGTCAGTATGGAAAACAAGTACGATCTTCTTTTAAAAACAAAGGCTGTAAATCTTCATCCCGATGCTTAGAACTATTGCACATGGATCTCTTTGGTCCAATACCAGTCATGAGCTTAGGGGGAATGAAATACACCTTGGTGGTCGTAGATGACTTTTCAAGATTTACTTGGGTTATATTTCTCAAATCCAAAGACCATACGGCTGCACAACTGATTAAACTCTTTAAAAGACTTTTAAATGAAAAATCAGTAGGGATTGATCAAATCAGATCTGATCGAGGAACTGAATTCATCAATCAAACACTTTCAAGCTTTTTAGAAAATATTGGAATCAAGCATGAGCTCTCAGCAGCAAGAACACCTCAGCAAAACGGTATAGCTGAGAGAAGGAATCGGACTCTTAAAGAAGCTGCTAGAACAATGCTTACTGATTCTGGTATTTCTCAAAAATTTTGGGCAGAAGCAGTAAACACTGCATGCTACACTCAGAACAGATCAATGATTAATAAAAATCACATGAAAACACCATATGAGATCTGGCATGGAAGAAAAAGCATAATCACTTACTTCAAAATATTTGGCTGTAGATGTTTTATTCATAACAATGGTAAAAATTATCTAAAAGCATTCGATGTCAAATCTGCAGAAGGAATATTCCTTGGATATTCATCAGTTAGCATAGCTTACAGAGTATTTAATAAAAAAACCTTAAATGTTGAAGAATCTGCACATGTTGATTTTGATGAAACGGCACTAATTGATAAGCCAACTGATCAAGTTGAGCTAACTAATAAATTTACAGATATCAGTCTGGAAGATGATGACTCAGACGAAAGTCGTAATAATCAAAATATCTTTCATACACCTGAACCTGAGATATTGGATCAACCAGCAGAACTGGAAGCAAATCTTGACAATCAGTTACTGGAGCAAACTAATGAGAATCAGTTAACAACTGAATCAGCTCCAACTGAAACTGAGAACATTCAGTTACCTAACGAAGAATTTGCTGACGGTGAAGCAACAAATGCTGAACTTAGATAGAAGAAATCACACCCTCCAGAACTGGTAATAGGTAACCCATCTGATCCAGTAAGAACAAGAAATCAGATGCTCAATCTATTTATTCATTCAGATTTTGTATCTCAATTAGAACCAACAAAAACTGACGAAGCTCTTGCTGATCCTAATTGGATTAATGCAATGCAAAAAGAGCTAAATCAGTTTGTTCATAACAATGTGTGGAACTTAGTTCCAAGACCAGTTTCTAAAACTGTTATAGGTACAAAATGGGTGTACAGAAACAAACTGAACGAAGATGGTTCAGTTGTGCGCAACAAAGCAAGGCTAGTGGCACAAGGATATAGACAAGAAGAAGGAATTGATTATGATGAAACATATGCACCAGTTGCAAGACTGGAAGCAATCAGAATATTTCTTGCCTATGCATCATTCAAGAACTTTAAAGTCTATCAAATGGATATGAAAAGTGCATTCCTAAATGGCCAATTACAGGAAGAAGTCTACGTTGAACAACCTCCAGGTTTTGTCAATCATCACTTTCCTGATCATGTCTATCATTTGAACAAAGCTTTATATGGTCTTAAACAAGCTCCAAGAGCTTGGTACGAAACCCTTTCAAAATTTCTAACTGATCATGACTTTTCTGTTGGATCAGTTGATAAGACATTGTTCAAATTCTCCAAGAATGATCATATTCTACTTGTTCAAATTTATGTTGATGATATTATTTTTGGGTCAACTAACCCCAAATTATGCGAGAAATTTTCCAAGTTAATGCAGGAGAAATTCGAGATGAGTATGATGGGTGAACAGACATTCTTCCTTGGTCTACAAGTGAAACAACTGGATTCAGGAACTTTTATCAGTCAAACCAAATACACTAAGGAATTGCTGAAGAAATTTGGCATGGAATCATGTTCAGCTGCAAGCACCCCTATGAGCTCATCAGCTAAATTAGACACTGATCAAGGGGGAATATCAGTTGAGACGACGCTTTACAGAGGTTTAATAGGTTCATTATTGTACTTAACTGCTAGTCGTCCTGATATTATGTTTGCTGTATGTATATGTGCAAGATTTCAAGCTAATCCTAAGCAATCCCATTTTTCTCTGCCAAACGTATCTTGAGATATCTTAAAGGCACGGAAAATGTTGGATTATGGTACTCTAAAGACTCATCTTTCAATTTAGTTGGTTATTCAGATGCAGATTATGCAGGATGCAAGCTTGATCGGAAAAGTACAAGTGGATCATGTCAGTTTCTTGGAGACAGACTGATCTCTTGGTTTAGTAAAAAGCAAACATCCATAGCAACTTCCACAACTGAAGCAGAATATCTTGCTGCTGGAAGCTGCTGTGCACAACTACTCTGGATTCAGCAACAACTGAAAGATTATGGTGTTGATGCAAAGGAATTATTCTGTGACAACACGAGTACAATTGCTATTACATACAATCCAGTTCTTCCCTCCAGAACTAAGCATATAGATGTCAGACATCATTTCATCAGAGATCATGCACTGAAGAAGAACATCAGATTAGAATACGTCTCAACGGAACAACAAGCAGCAGACATCTTCACAAAACCATTACCAGAGGCTAAGTTTTATTATTTCCGAAATATTCTTGGTTTAATTAATTTATCTTAAGATATTATTAGTAATATAACTTCACTAACAGAATTAAGTGCAGAAAATAAGAACACAACAAATTGAGAATAATATTTCACTAAGAATACCAACGTTCCCAATTTACAGAAGAAATCATACATCCAACTGTATCTAGCCATGCCCTAACCCAATCATTTAACTCATAAATCTTTTCCCAGGTTGTCAATACCTTTTGAAAGACATATCTTTCCATTTTTCTTTTAATTTCAGTTAAGCGAGGGGCTGACTGATCAGTCACATGAACGTGAGTGCTACTGCATGCATCAGAATCAGACATGTTGAAATATTTTTGAACTAATGTGGAATCACATTTTTATCACTATCATCTCATTTATAGGAAAAAGTTGTTGAAGAAGTTGAAGAATCACAAGTCAATTAAGGCATTTCTCACATTTACCGAGGACATTTAAGATATCAGTTGATCATTATCAACTGATAACAGTTTGAATTTTATTAGTTGTTTCATTATCAACTTATGAAAATTAGTTTTTCATCAGTTCATTTATTTACTTATCAAAACTGATGACTGTTAGCATTTCATTAGATCATATAACAGATAATTGTGTGCAGAAATAAAACAAAACGATGCACTAAATATTTTATTCATCCATAAATATTTGAAAGGATTACATTATCATAAGTTTCCTTCACACTAGCTATCCACATATTTATCCAAACAGCTAGTGCTGAGGACGAAGTTTTGGAGAAACTGTGTGAAGAAGCGATGCTGTTAAGAATCTCCAACTCTTTGCGCAGCATCAGCTCATAAAAATGGCCTTCCTTGAAGGCATCCACCTCTGCAGAAATCTTTAAGTGCTCTCTCACCTCTCTCAGTTGGGCCATCCGCCTGAACGAAGTAACCTTTCCCGAGTTATACAGGAGCTCGAGCTTCAGTAATTCTTCCCAGTAGGGAAGACTAGCATAGAAAACTTTGTCTTCTATAGCAGCTTTCTGTACTTCCAATGAAAAAGGATCAATGTTTGAACTACTTGCTCCTGCCATTTATCTTTGAGTATTTTCTGCTGATGCTTGTGACTAACTTCTCTATTCTTATTTATAGGCCAGGTCAAAGAAGATGAAAGGACACTCCTTTAAAAGACGATTACACTACCAAACCTTGGGATTTTTTTTTATCAGGATTATTTTATTTAATGCATCTCTTTAGGGGGAATGAAGGTTTAAGAAGTTAACTGAGAAGACAGTTGTTAGTGAATTCTCAACTGAAAGGAATCAGTTTTCCCTAACTGATCGTTCAGTTGATTATTCAACTAATATTCTCATGAAAGTTAAATAATTAAACCTATTATATTCCACATCAAATGACATGACTGTCTGCTAATTCATGATGAATTTCAGTTTATAACGTGTATACATTTTTAACCACTCATTATTTTACACACATGATTACAGTACACGTACACATATTTTTACTCAAAAATTTTACTGGACTGACACGTGTCCGAAAATTCAAACAGTCATAAAATACTATTTCCCACTTCATTTCAGTTTTCCTTTACGAAAATTTTATCTTTCTAAAGAACTCTCATTTCTCTTAATTTTTATTTTGAGAGATATCAGAATTTCTAACACTTTCAAATGGCAAACCAGCTTCCACCACATCTTTTGAACGCCATGGCTATCAACTTCAACTCAATTATGTCCATTACAGAAGCTGATGTAAAGAAAGTATTTCAGCAACTGGAATCAGCAGGCTTAAAACCCTTTTTGGGTCTCTACGCTCAGGAAATTTATCCCAAAGAGCTTCACGACTTCTATTCAACAGGATTCATCAATTCTGATGAAAAATTGCTGCTACCATCAATAACAAACTAATGATCATCTCTGAAGATTCTTTTGGAGATTTATTTTCATTGCCTTCTGATGGGCTAGCACAAATTTCTGAGATCAAAGCATCGGAAATCGAAGAGATGCAAACTTTACTCTCTGCAGATGGACGGAAAATCAAAGTTTCCGATCCCAAAAAGGAGTTAAAGCACGAGGTGCAACTGCTGGCAGACATTGTAGCCAAATGGCTTTTGGCGAAGGCTGGGTCGTTTGCTGCACTGACTCTGGAAAAGTTTCAACTCATCACCGTAATCATGACTGGACGACGAATCAACTGGAAGCATTTTCTATTCACTATTTTGAAGAACATGTTCTCTTCTGCTAAGCAATCCAAAGGTTTTGCTGTCCAGCTCAGTTATCTGCTGAAAAACCAAGGGTTAATTGCTGATGATTCTGACAGATTATCAAGATTCAAGGTGTTCCATGCTAAAAACATTCTACCATCAAAAATCAAATTAGATCTTTCTCCAGAGAAATTCATCAAGATCAAGAAGGAAATTGGGGTGGAGCAGGCTGCTCCCAAATCAGTCAAAGTTGCCAAGAACTTAACAAAGAAGAAAAAGTCAAAACGCAAATTGACTCTCAGTGATCCTGATAGTCAGAAGATTCTACCTCTTCAAATTGTTAAGAAACCAAGGACACTGAAGACCAAATCAGTTGATCATGATAAACCCACATCCACTAATCAGGTAATGGATACAGGAGCTCAACAGCCAATCCAGGATGTTTTCTCAAAGGAAGTTTCAGTTGCATCCTTAACTGAGGATCAGTTACCATTATCCTCATTTCTGCCAAACATCACTGCATCCAGCAAATCATCAAAACTTCCAGGGGTCAATGCTCCACTGATATTTATCTCACCTTACTCTTCTTTGCCATTTGCCAGACCCACCGGAATAATACTCAGAGAAAATATTGACGCAACTACATCAGGATTAACTATCCCACACATTTTGAGTGACTCCAAGGGCAAGAGTAAACTTCAAGAAGAACCCAGACCCTCGAATGCAATTCAAACTCACATTGACCTCATCTGGCAAGAAGTCAATACATTTGCAGCAGAGAAGCACAAAGTTTTTGAGGAATGGGTCAATTTCAGAGTTAATGTTTTTGCTAAGGAACTGCGCAATAAATCCAAGTTGAAAAGATTTATTGATCTAGAACGACTAGTGTTAAAAACAGTTAAGGCTTCCTCTATTCAGCAAGCTTTGCAAAGGAAGAAATATTTCTTTGACTTATCTCGGGAACAAAAGTTGCAGCAAATAGTTGCTGAACTCAGGCAAAACTTTAATCCCCTTAGTCCACCTGCATTCAACGACAAGGCAGTCTATGCTCAATTGGAAACAGATCTGATAACACTGCAAGCAAAAATTAAAGACTGGGAAATGGGTCAAGAGCTGATCATCCCAGAAATATCTCAAAAAATTGCTGAAGAAGCTCCAGCTGACAATTCAACCGCAAACCTAGTCAAGGACCTTGCTGGTTCTTCATCTCAACCAGAAGGTATTTCATCAATTGCTCCATCTTCATCAAAGACAACACCTACAACTAATATTCCTAAGATGTATTCTGAGGCTGAGCTGCAATTGGGCAACATTGATGAAGTCATTCAGTCAGTCGTTCAGGAATTTTCTACAGTTGATCACTCTGCTGATCAAATCAATCCGGAGGTCACTATTGCTTTAAAAGAATCTGTACAACCTGATCTATCTACTGATCCGGTTCACCCCACTAATGAGCCAGACACTTTAATCAATCATCCTTTAGAGGCACCAACTTCAGTTCTTTTATCATCTGCTGAACAGAACCCTCCTTCACCACCTCAGGATCTAGATGAAATCACTGCTGATGATATTCCAGTTCAAGGAGAAATAACTGAAACTGATATTTCAGTTCAAAATGTTATTGAATCAGTCTCAACTGATCAAACTTTGGTCACTTCTGAGCACATCTCTAAAGAACCAGGAACATCTTATCAGTCTCCTCCTTCATCTTCTTCAGAAGTTGAACTTATCTTGGAAGAAGTTCAGCACTTACAGAATAATATGGAGCAAATGATCTCTACCATCTCCAAAATTCAGAACACACAACTATCTCACACTCTAAAGCTGGACCATTCACATGCGTCCAACTTAGAGAAACTGATTAAACTTCAAGCCAATATGGACTCTCTTATCCAAACTGTAAAGGATCTGAAGAAGGGACTAGTCAACTCTCTCTCTACAAATCAGGATGTAAACAGTCAAAGAATTGGGCGACTGGAAACCTTCGTCTCAAAGAAGATAGAATTACTGCAAACTTCTTTTACTACTATGGCCACAAGTATCTCCTCAGATGTAAAACTTCTATCCATCGATGTTAGAAGGCTCTCAGACAAAATGGAGGTATTTGACGAAAAGGGGGAAAGCAGCTGAAGCAACTGATATCATTTGTCCAGTTATTTTATGATTCAGTTGTGCCGAAGAATTAGTTGAAAAATTAATCAGACTATTATTATCAACTGATATCATTTTCTCAGACTTTATATTATCTACAAGGAACCCAGCTATTCTATGATTCAGTTGCGTAATCTATTATCAACAAAGAGCTGAGTCAAATCTCTTGGTTTTGTCAAACACCATAAAGGGGGAAATTGTTGGAAACTAAATTCTGGAGTTTGACAAAAACATAAATCAATCGATTAAATCAACTAATACGCGAAAGCAAATTCGGCAGCTGGACTGATCAACTGAAATCAGCTGACACAAACTGATCAGTAGAGAACTGATCAGTTAAAACATTCAGCCGAAAATATTAAAGCCTCTCAACTGAAGATACCTCGGGAAAGATCATTCAACAGACAGAAAGACATATCAGACAGCAACTGAATATGGAAAGCCGCACCACATAGAACAACGTATTTCGGCTATTGAAATTAAAACGCCGTTTTACAATATATAATGAAGTAGCAATCAAGAACACTGTCCAAGAAATGATGAAGTGGCAATCAACGGATACATAAATTCAAAAGTTACCGTTGAAAGATAAGTCTATAAATATGACTAAAGAGCAGTTGAAGAACGACTACGATCTATCAATCTCAAAACTTGCTATTACTCTGTCAAAATCTCAGCTCACTCTTATTAGACCTATTCGTAGCAATCAAGGCTACAAGTTGAGCAAACTAGCACTCTGTAATATTGATAATTCAATAAGTGCTAAGTTCAGTTACTCACAGAGATCATTGTATTATACTAAGAGTTTCAGTTTAGGCAGTAGATAAGTCCTAACTGAAGTGGGTCTGTACAAGTGTTGTACTCGATCAAAGTCTTTTAGTGAATATCCTATCCTTGAGATAGAAGGGGTGACGTAGGAGTTATTCAAATCTCCGAACATCCAGAAACATATTGTGTTGTCTTTACTTCAGTTTTTCAGTTTCAGTTAGATACTCTATCTTTCAATCAGTTTACTTTCCGCAACTGATTATTCAGTTTAACTGATTGTTATTGACCGACGGGATACTTAGTTCACTTTGTAATAAAACTGAACTACCTTTTTCGAAGAATATTTAAATTACTAGAAGTGTTTATTCAACCCCCCCCCCCCCCTTCTAAACACTCCTTAGTCAATAACCGATCCTATCAGACGATAAGAAGCCCTACAGAAAGAAGCATGGAGTACTCCTAGCTGAGGATAGCAAATCCAAATGGGCAAAGACCGACAGCGAATAGTCAGAACCAGAAACCTCTTGCAGCTCTAGTGAAGATGAGGAAGAAGTAAAGTGCTTGATGGCTAATGACACAGAAGTTCAATCAATCAGACAACAGGTATTTGACTTTAGCTCAACTGATTTCACAAGAGAGAAACTTATTTCGACTCTTCATGACATGGTTAGTGAGTATCAAAAGCTTGCCTTATAATTTGAAAAGACCAGAGTAGAGCAAACTGATCCTATTGACAATAAGACAACAACTGATATATCAGTTGAGATGTTGAGTCTAAAAAGGGAGATTGCCGAACTCAATACTGAAAGGAGCAAGGATCAATTAATGATTCAAAAGTTAATGCTTGAAAACTAAAAGCAAATTGAGCTCATTCAGGCTTGGAATAAATCATCCGTTGCATTGACTGATATACAGAACTCTCAGAAATCATTTACTGATAAAACTGGCTTAGGGTTCAGTAACCAGGATGAAATACCTTCCAAAGATATTCAACCAAAACTGAATATGGATAAAGGGAAACATATTCACTTTGTCAAATCAGTTATGGTACAAGAACAAGCTGAGCCGAGTAAACTGATTGAACAGCCAACTCACAATATGAGCAAGGGCAAAAGATGTGGTATTGGTTATAGCCCAAGAGTTGTGACTGACTCACAAAGTCAGCCACCAAAATTTTTCAGCAAAAACTATTCAAATGGCTATTCAAACTATTATAACAGCAAGCCAGTTCACAAAAGATACTGGCTGAACAATCAGTCGAAAAAGGGCAAATCACATGTTGTATCTTCTGCACACCATACACCACACACACACAGACCGGGAAAGACAATTTGGAATACAGCAGCTGGACGGTCAGTTAGACTGATCCAAGTTTGGATTCCTAAAGGACTAATCAACTTTGGACCCAAATAGAAAAGGGTACTACAATCTTATCTTGTGTTTGATTGCATGTAATAGGTACAAGCATTGGATCTATATGGTATTTGGACAGTGGATGTTCACGCCACATGACAGGAGATTCAAATTTATTATCTCAACTGATCAAGTACACTGGACCAAACATCAGTTTTGGAGATAATTCTAAAGGTAAAACTATGGGTAAGGGTAAGCTTATCCATGGTAACTTCACCATTAATGA
This sequence comes from Primulina eburnea, assembly GCF_022965805.1. Taxonomy (NCBI): domain Eukaryota; kingdom Viridiplantae; phylum Streptophyta; class Magnoliopsida; order Lamiales; family Gesneriaceae; genus Primulina; species Primulina eburnea. The sequence continues at coordinate 7,809,576 of NC_133117.1, forward strand.
TGTTTTATTAGTTGAGAATCTCAAGGTATAATCTGATCAGTATCAGTCAGTTATGCGATAATGGATTCTCAGTTCAGTTTGACAAACATTCTTGCTCAGTCAAAAACTCAACTGAAGAGATCATCCTAACTGGCAAAAGGTGTGGAAACACTTACAAAGTCAGCTGGAATGATCAACCTTATGCACCAGTATGTTTTATTGCCTCAAAATCTTTTGAGTAACCACGATCTTGTTACTGGATTGCCCAAAATGGATTTTATCAAAGACAAAATTTGCTCAGCATGTTAGTTTGGTAAACAAATCAAATCCTCTTTTAAGAACAAGGGTTGTAAATCTTCTTCCCGATGCTTAGAACTGTTACATATGGATCTATTTGGTCCTATACCAGTCATGAGCTTAGGGGGAATGAAATACACCTTGGTGGTTGTAGACGATTTTTCAAGATTCACTTGGGTTATATTTCTCAAGTCCAAAGACCAAACTGCTGCTCAACTGATTAAGATTTTCAAAAGATTATTAAATGAAAAATCAGTTGGAATTGATAGAATCAGATCCGATCGAGGAACTGAATTTATCAATCAAATTCTTTCAAATTATTTAGAGAATACCGGAATCAAGCATGAGCTCTCAGCAGCCAGAACTCCTCAGCAAAATGGTGTAGCTGAAAGGATAAATCGGACCCTCAAAGAGGCTGCTAGAACAATGCTTGCTGATTCTTCTATCTCTCAAAGGTTTTGGGCAGAGGCAGTAAACACTGCGTGTTACACTCAAAACAGATCAATGATTAATAAGAATCATATGAAAACACCTTATGAGATCTGACATGGAAGAAAAAGTTTGGTTTCCTAATTCAAAATATTCGGCTGCCGATGTTTTATACTTGTCAATGGTAAAACTCATTTAAAAGCTTTTGATGCTAAATCTGCAGAAGGAATATTTCTTGGTTATTCTTCAGTGAGTAAAGCCTATAGAGTCTTCAACAAAAATACTTTGAATGTTGAGGAATCTATTCATGTTGTGTTTGATGAGTCTACACTAACTTCTAAGCCAACTGATACAGTTGAGCTAGCTGATAGATTTACAGATATAAGCTTGGATGATGATGATGAAGAAGATATCTATCTTAATCAAAACAACCTCCAATCACCTGAACCTGACATATTGGATCAATCAGCTGAATTGGAAGCAAATCTTGACAATCAGTTAGTGGAGCATACAAATGAGAATCAGTTGCCAACTGAATTAGCTCCAACTGAAACTGAAGACATTCAGTTACCTACTGAGGAAATTGCTAATACAAAAGAAACAAATGCTGAACTTAGATGGAAGAAATCACATCCTCCAGAATTGGTGATAGGTAATCCATCTGATCCGGTAAGAACAAGAAATCAAATGCTTAACTTATTTATTCATTCAGCTTTTTTATCTCAACTGGAGCCAAAGAAAACTGAAGAAGCTCTTGCTGATCCGAACTGGATAAATGCAATACAAGAAGAGCTAAATCAGTTTACCCATAACAATGTCTGGAACTTAGTTCCAAGACCACTCTCAAAAACTGTGATAGGTACAAAGTGGGTGTACGGGAACAAGCTAAACGAAGATGGTTCAGTTGTGCGCAACAAAGCAAGGCTAGTAGCACAAGGATATAGGCAGGAAGAAGGAATTGATTACGATGAGACATATGCACCAGTTGCAAGACTGGAGACAATCAGAATATTCCTTGCCTATGCTTCAGTCAAAAACTTCAAAGTCTATCAAATGGACGTAAAGAGTGCATTTTTGAACGGCCAGTTGTAGGATGAAGTCTACGTTGAACAACCTCTAGGTTTTATCAATCATCACTTTCCTGATCATGTCTATCATTTGAACAAAGCTTTATATGGTCTTAAACAAGCTCCAAGAGCTTGGTACGAAACCCTTTCAAAATTTCTAACTGATCATGACTTTTCTGTTGGATCAGTTGATAAGACATTGTTCAAATTCTCCAAGAATGATCATATTCTACTTGTTCAAATTTATGTTGATGATATTATTTTTGGGTCAACTAACCCCAAATTATGCGAGAAATTTTCCAAGTTAATGCAGGAGAAATTCGAGATGAGTATGATGGGTGAACAGACATTCTTCCTTGGTCTACAAGTGAAACAACTGGATTCAGGAACTTTTATCAGTCAAACCAAATACACTAAGGAATTGCTGAAGAAATTTGGCATGGAATCATGTTCAGCTGCAAGCACCCCTATGAGCTCATCAGCTAAATTAGACACTGATCAAGGGGGAATATCAGTTGAGACGACGCTTTACAGAGGTTTAATAGGTTCATTATTGTACCTAACTGCTAGTCGTCCTGATATTGTGTTTGCTGTATGTATGTGTGAAAGATTTCAAGCTAATCCTAAGCAATCACATTTCTCTGCTGCCAAACGTATCTTGAAATATCTTAAAGGCACGCAAAATGTTGGATTATGGTACTCTAAAGACTCATCTTTCAATTTAGTTGGCTATTCAGATGCAGACTATGCAGGATGCAAGCTTGATCGAAAAAGTACAAGTGGATCATGTCAGTTTCTAGGAAACAGACTGATTTCTTGGTTCAGCAAGAAGCAAACATCCATAGCAACTTCCACAACTGAAGCAGAATATCTTGCTGCTGGAAGCTGCTGTGCCCAACTGATCTGGATTCAGCAACAACTGAAAGAAGAACATCAGATTGGAATACGTATCAACTGAACAGCAAGCGGCTGACATTTTCACCAAACCACTGGCTGAGACTAAGTTTTCTCATTTTCACAATATACTTGGATTAATTGATTTGTCTTAATTAATTGTTATTGCTCGTAATTCATATGACAGCTGTACTGTTTTCTTACTGATTATTTAAAGTGAGTTGTTTATCCATATGAGTTTTAACTGATGTCAGTTAGCGTTTCATTAGTTCATGTGTTTGTATCTCATACAGATCATTGCGTACAGAAACAAAGAAAAACGACGCTGAATCAAAATAAACATTTTATTTATCCATAAATGTTGGAGAGGACTACATTTTCATAAGTCTCTTCTACACTAGCTATCCACATCCTCATCAAAACAGCTAGAGCTGAGGAAGAGATCTTGCCGAAGCTGTGCGAAGAGGCGATGCTATTAAGAGTCTCCAGCTCCTTGCGAAGCATCAGCTGATAGAGATGGCCCTCCTTGAAGGCATCCACCTCTGCAGAAATGTTTAAGTGCTTTCGCACTTCTCTCAGCTGGGTCATCCACCTGAAGGTGGTAACCCTCCCAGAGTTGTACACGAGCTCCAGCCCCTGTAACTCTTCCCAGTAGGGAAGACTGGCATAGAAGACCTCGTCCTCTATAGCAGCTTTTTGGGCTTCAAGAGAAAGTGGAGAGATGTTTGAACTACTTGCTCCTTCCATTTTTTTTTAATATTGTCTGCTAATACTTGTGACTAACTCCTCAACTCCTTCCTTAAGTGACGATTACTCTACCAAGCCTCAGGATTTTCTTAATTAATCTGGCTTATTTTATTGTCATTTTCCTTAATGCATCTATTTAGGGGGGAATGGTGGTTTAAGAGGTTAACTGAGAAGACAGTTGTTAGTGAATTCTCAACTGAAAGGACTCAGTTTTACTAACTGATCGTTCAGTTGAATATTCCACTAATCTTCTCATATACGTTAACTAATTAAACCTATTATATTCTAAATCAAGTGACGTGATTGTCTTTCAAGCATTAAATGCTGATTTTCAGAAAATGATTAGTGTCAACGTGGACACCTTTAAAACCGTTCAAATACACACGCATTTTGGCACACGTACACACTTTGCTTTATCAAAATTTCTACGGACTGACACGTGTCCAGAATTTGAATACTCACGTACATATGTACCATTACCCGCTTCATTTCAGTTTCACCGTACAATTATCCACAAATTTTTGAGAGCAAGAACTATTCTATTCTTCAATTTCGTTTCAGGAACTCACTCACTTATCAATGGCAACCCAAATTCCCGCTTTTATGCTGAATGCTATGGCTATCAACTTTGGATCCATCTTATCCTTCGGCGATGCTGAAGTCAAGAAGGTATTTCAGAAACTTGAAATTGCTGGACTGAGAACATTTTCGAGACAATCCTCACAAGACATCTATCCCAAAGAACTTCAGGATTTCTACTCCACCTGCATGGTTGATTCTGAGGGTAACGTTAATTCTACTGTCAATGGTCAGTTGCTGACCATCTCTGAAGACTCTCTTGGGGAATTATTTTCTTTACCCTCTGATGGTTTGGCACAACTTTCGGATGTTAAAGTATCTGATATTGAAGAGATGCAAACCCTTCTCTCTGCTGATGGACGGAAGATTAAGTTTTCCGATCCTAAGAAGGAACTGAAGCATGAAGTTCAGTTGCTTGCTGATGTAGTTGCTAAAGGGCTTTTGGCAAAAGCTGGATCATTTGCTGCCCTCACCTTGGAGAAGTTTCAAGCCATTTCTGTTATTATGGCTGATCGCAAACTCAACGGGAAGCACCTTATCTTTAACACTCTGAAGAATATGTTTCTGTCTTCAAAACAGTCCAAGGGTTTTGCTGTACAAATCAGTTATCTGTTGAAAGTGAAAGGATTAGTGGCTGATGATTCTGAAAGGTCATCGAAATTTAAGGTGTTCAATGCAAAGAACACGATGACACTCAAAACCAAAATGGACATAACTCCTGCTCAGTTAGTGCAAATCAAACAGGAGATTGGGACTCAGTTAGCAGCTCCTAAATCAGTTAAGAAGGACAAAACGTTGGCTCAACTGAAGGTCGCCAAAAGAAAATTAGCGTTGAGTGCATCTCAGTCAGAGAAGAATCCATCCCCTCAGATTGCGAAGAAACCAAGAACCCAAAGGGTTAAAACAACTTCGGAGGTATCCATTCCTACTGATGCAATGATTTCTACAACTGATCAGCAGCCTATAGAAGCATTTCCTCTACAGATCATTCCACAAGAAGCTTCAATTGGTACCAAAAAGGAATCAGTTAGGACCAAAGCTCCTCTGATTCAGATCTCTCGTCCTACTGGTGTGGCACCTGCTAGACCTAAAGGCATAAAATTTGTAGAGCAGGTGGAATCTACTCGAACAGGATTGGAAATTTCTCACATCATGAGTACTGATAAAGGGAAAGGGAAGTTGATTGAAGAGCCCAGACCCTCCAACCCAATTCAGACTCATATTGACCTTGTATGGGCAAAGGTTAACAGTTTTGCTGCTTCAAAAATTAAGTCCTATGATGCTTGGACAGCCTATCGCACTGAAGTTTTTGCCAAGCAATTGAAGAAGAAGTCCGAGCTGAGCAAATTCATCAAACTGGAGGCCTTTGTCCTCAGGACAGTCAAAGCTGCCTCAATTGCTCAAGCTATGGAGAGGAAGAGTTATCTATTTGATCAGATGAGAGCGAAGAAGTTGTCTCAAATTGTTGCCAAGCTGAAGACCAACTACTTACCTAAAAGCCCTACTGCCTACGATGATCAAGCTGTAATTACTCAGCTAGACGCTGATCTTATAGGGCTACTATCTCGAATCAAGTTTTGGGAATTGGATCAAGAATTGGTTCTCCATCAAGGAGATTCAGATGATGACGACGAGGAAATATTTGAAGAAGCATCCTCTGACAAAACAGAACCATCATCAGCTTTAGTCATTGTTCCAACTGAAGAGCCAGTTCATGATAAGCCTCTTTCACCTCCTGGTGAACAACAACTGTATACTGAAGCTGAGCTCTCTTTCGCACACATTGATGAAGTTATTCAGGCCATTGTGGAAGAATCCCAGATTAGTGCACCCGTTTCTGACAAAGTTGATCACTCTGCTGATCAAATCAATCCAGAGGTCACTTTTCCTTCAGAAGAACCTGTTCAGCCAGATCCATCTACTAATCAGGTTATCCCAACTGATGTGCCAGTTGATTCCATCGATCATCCTTTAGAGGCACCAGTTTCAGTTTTGTCACCATCTGCTGAACAAAATCCTCCTTCACCACCTCGGGATCAAGGAGAAATCACTGCTGCTGATACTTCAGTTCGAGATGCTGCTGAAACAATCTCAACTGATCAAGCCTTGATAATTTCTGAACTTACTACAAGTGAACCAAGCACTTCTCGACAGTCTCATCCTTCATCTTCATCAGATTTTGATCTTATTTTTGAAGAATTTCAGAATATGCAGGACAGTATGAATCAAATGATTACTGCCATCTCCAAGATTCAAAATACGAAATTATCGCATACTCTGAAGTTGGACGATAATCAGCAGTATTTACAAAAACTGAAGGATATACAATCTATTGTTACCGCTCTTTCATTTGCAGTTAAAGATATTCAGAAAAATAGAGGAATTTTTTCAAGTCTGACTGCCACTCAAGATTCTATTAACAAACGGGTCGACAGTGTGGAGTCACTTGTATCAAGAAAAATCGAACTGCTACAAGTCACTATGTCTACTACTATCGATAACATTTCATCCTTTGTCAAGCTCCTTTCTACTGACGTTCAGAAGCTATCTCTCAAGATAGAGCTGTTTGACAAAAAGGGGGAAGAGATCAAGGAGATCTTAGAACAGCAGAAGAAACAATAAGAGCAGTATCTATTGTATTTATTTGAAGAAATGTGAATTCAGTTAATCGACATCTTATTTTATCTGCTTTGAATTCAATCAAGTATCTTTCACTATAGTTTTGTCAAACACCATAAAGGGGGAAATTGTTGGAAACGAAATTCCGGCGTTTGACAAAATATTTACCAACTGAATCCTGCAACTGAATTTGACTAACTGATCGACGTAACTGAACACGTCATCAGTCAACTGATCGCTACAACTGAAGTCTATTCCATCGTCAACTGATCATTACCAGCTGATCTCTCAGCTGTACACGTCATCAGTTGAAAGCGACAACCGACAAATAGTACAGCTATCTGCAACTGGTAGTGACTCGCCGCATTTCAGAATGAACAGTGTACGATGTCAGAATATATCGACGTGGCAATCAACGGTTAGAATATTCAAATATCTTTAATGTTACCGTTGAGAGGGAAGCCTATAAATAGTCGAAGACAGCAGCTGAAGAATATCCGACTCTCAGTTATCTTATCTTACTTGTTGTTACACTGCAAAAATATCCACTTACATTCAGAAATCAAAGCTCACGCTTATCAGTTATATCAGTATTATTCTAAACTACGCTCTTGAGCTTATATAGCACTTTGTAATCGATTGATAGATTTTCTAAGTTGTGCTAAGATCAGTTAAGATCTGTAAAAGTGTTGTAAACTAAGAGTTTCAGTATTGGCAAAGTGATAAGTCCAAATTGAAGTGGGTCAGTACACTTTTTGTATTTGATCAAAGTCTTTTAGTGAATATCCTATCTTCGTGATAGAAGTGGTGATGTAGGAGTTATTCAAGTCTCCGAACATCCAGAAACAAATTGTGGTGTTATTACTTTAAGTTAGATACTCTATCTTTCAGTCAATTAGTTTTCCGCAACTGTTTATTCAGTTTAACTGATTGTTATTGACCGACGGGATATTTAGATTCAGTTTGTAACACAACTGAAATCAGTTTGTCGAAGAATAATCTTAATTGAGCAGTGTTTATTCAACCCCCCCTTCTAAACACTCTTCACCCGATTCACCGATCCTTTCAGATTTCACTCGTGAGGAACTCATTACCACCTTGCATGACATGGTAAATGAGTATCACAAACTTGCTCAATCATTTCAGAAGGTCAGAACTGAGCAAAATGATCCCAAAGACAATAAAACAGAAACTGATGAGTCAGTTGAACTGGTGAGTCTGAAAAGAGAGATTGCACAGCAAAAAGCTGAAATAATTGAAAATCAAGCTTTGATATGTCAGTTAAAAATAGAGATTTCAAAACATACCGAACTGATTCAAGCTTGGAACAAGTCTTCAGTTGCATTAACTGAAATGCAGAATTCTCAAAAATCAGTTGATGATAAAACTTGTTTAGGTTTTAAAATTTTTGATGAAAATTCTGCAAGTGATGCTCAACCAAAGTTGAATAAAAGCAAAGGAAAGTACATTACCATTTTAAAATCAACTATGGTAAATGAATTTTCAGAACCTAGTAAACCAACTGTTCAATTGATTGAAAGTAAGAACAAATGAAAATGGCATGATATGTGATATAGCTCTGAGAGTCCAACTGATACAAGAAACTGGTCACCTAAACGGCCCAGTCACAAAAATCAGTACTCAGAGAATGACTATTACAATTACTACAACTATAAGCTAGTTTAGAAACGATATCAAAAGAATAGTCAGTTGAAAAAGGATATAAATCACACTGTTTCATCCTCACATCACACACATATTGCCAAAAATTCGAGAAAAACCATTTGAAACACAGTAACTGGGAAATCAGTTAGACTGATTGAAGACTGGGTTCCTAAAGAACTAATCAGTTTAGGACCCAAATGAATATGGGTACCAAAATTATATATATTATGTGATTGCAGGTAACATGTACAAACAAAGAATCAACTTGGTATCTAGACAGTGGCTGTTCATGACATATGACAAGAGATGCAAGTTTGCTATCTCAACTGATCAAATATACTGGACCAAACATCAATTTTGGAGACAACTCCAAAGGTAAAACTGTGGGTAAGGGTAAGCTTATCCATGGTAACTTTACAATTAAAGATTTTTTGCTAGTGGAGAATTTGAAGTATAACTTGATAAGCATTAGTCAGTTATGCGACAACAATTTCTCAGTTCAGTTTGACAAACACACGTGTTCAGTTAGAGACTCAACTGATGAGGTCATCCTAACTGGAAATCGTTGTGGAAACACATACAAAGTCAGTTGGACTGAACAACATTATGCACCAGTTTGTTTCATTGCTTCCAAATCTTCCAAACACTGGTTATGGCTTAAGAGACTGAACCACCTAAACTTTAAATCTATTGCATATCTGAGTAATCATGATCTTGTAATTGGTTTGCCCAAAATAGATTTTTCAAAAGATAAAATTTGTTCAGCATGTCAGTTTGGTAAACAAGTAAGATCCTTTTTTAAAACAAGGGTTGTAAATCTTCTTCCCGATAGTTAGAACTGTTACATATTGATCTATTTGGTCCTATACCAGTCATGAGCTTAGGGGGAATGAAATACTTCTTGGTGGTTGTAGATTATTTTCAAGATTTACTTAGATTATATTTCTCAAATCAAAAGACCAAACTGTTGCACAACTGATTAAGCTCTTTAAAAGATTACTAAATGAAAAATAAGTTGGAATTGATAGAATTAGGTCTGATCGAGTAACTGAATTCATCAATCAAATTCTTTCAAATTTTTTAGAAAATACTGGAATTAAGCATGAGCTCTCAGCAGCTAGAACACCTCAGCAAAATGGTGTATCTGAGAGAAGAAATCGGACCCTTAAAGAAGCTGCTAGAACAATGCTTGCTGATTCTGGTATTTCTCGAAGGTTTTGGGCTGAAGTAGTAAACACTGCGTGTTATACTCAGAACAGATCATTGATTAATAAGAATCATATGAAAACACCTTATGAGATCTGGCATGGAAGAAAAAGTATGGTTTCTTACTTCAAGATATTTGGTTGCAGATGTTTTATCCTTGATAATGGTAAAAATCATTTAAAAGCTTTTGATCCTAAATCTACAGAGGGATTATTTCTTGGATATTCATCAGTTAGTAAAGGTTATAGAGTCTTCAACAAAAATACTTTGAATGTTGAAGAATCTATTCATGTTATTTTTGATGAATCTGTACTAACTGATAAGCCAACTGATCCAGTTGAGCTAGTTGATAGATTTACAGATATAAGTTTTGAGGATCATAATGAAGAAGAAAATCATATCAATCGAAACATCCTTCAAACACCTGAACCAGAAGTGTTAGATCAACTAGTGGAACAGGAAGCTGCTCCTGACAATCAGTTGGTGGAGCCAATTGAAAATATTCAGTTACCAACTGATGCAGCAGCAACTGAAACTGAAGAAAATACTCAGTTGGAAACTGAAGAAGTTGCTAACTTGGATACAACAAATGCAGAGTACAGATGGAAGAAATCACATCTTCCAGAATTGGTAATTGGTAATCCATCTGATCCGGTAAAAACTCGCAATCAAATGCTTAATCTATTTATTCATTCAGCTTTTGTTTCCCAACTGGAACAAAAGAAAACTGATGAAGCTCTTGTTGATCATAACTGGATAAATGCTACGCAAGAAGAATTAAATCAGTTTACCCATAACAATGTCTGGAACCTAGTTTCAAGACCAGTTTCAAAAACTATTATAGGTACAAAATGGGTGTACATGAACAAACTGAACGATGATGGTTCAGTTGTGCCAACAAAACAGGGAAGGATACAGACAAGAAGAAAGAATTGATTACGATGAAACATATGCACCAGTTGCAAGACTGGAGGCAATCAGAATATTCCTTGCCTATGCATCATTCAAGAATTTCAAAGTCTACCAGATGGATATAAAGAGTGCATTCCTGAATGGTCAGTTGCAAGAAGAAGTCTATGTTGAACAACCTCCAGGTTTTATCAATCATCATTTTCCTGATCATGTCTACCATTTGAACAAAACCTTATATGGTCTTAAACAAGCTCCAAGAGCTTGGTATGGAAATCTCTCTAAATTTTTAACTGATCATGATTTTTCTGTTGGATCAGTTGATAAGATGTTGTTCAAATTCTCTAAGAATGATCATATTTTACTTGTTCAAATTTATATTGATGACATTATATTTGGGTCAACTAACTCCAAATTATGCGAGAAATTTGCTAAGATGATGCAAGATAAATTTGAAATGAGCATGATGGGTGAACTAACATTTTTCCTTGGATTGAAGTGAAGAAATTGGAGACTGGTATTTTTATCAGTCAAACTAAATACACGAACGAGTTGCTCAAGAAATTTGACATGGAATCATGTTCAGCTGCAAGTACTCCCATGAGTTCATCAGTAAAACTGGACACTGATCAAAGGAGAATATCAGTTTAGAAAACACTCTACAGAGATTTAATAGGTTCATTATTGTACCTAACTTCTAGTCATTCTGATATTGTATTTGCTGTCTGTATATGTGCTAGATTTCAATCAAAACCTAAGCAATAGCATTTTTCAGCTGCCAAACGTATTTTAAAATATCTTAAGGCACGTCAAATGTTGGGTTATGGTACTCTAAAGACTCTTCTTTCAATTTAGTTGGATATTCAGATGCAGATTATGCCGGATGTAAGCTTGATCGTAAAAGTACAACTGGATCATGTCGATTTCTAGGGGACAGACTGATTTCTTGGTTCAGTAAGAAGCAGACATCCATAACTACTTCCACAACTAAAGCAGAATATCTTGCTGCTGGAAGCTGTTGTGCTCAACTGCTCTGGATCCAGCAACAACTAAAAGATTACGGAGTTATTGCCAAAAAATCACCCATGTTTTGCGAAAATACTAGCGGATTTCTATCACTTACAACCCAGCTCTTCAGAGAAGGACCAAGCACATAGATGTCAAACATCACTTCATCAGAGATCATGCCTTGAAGAAAGTCATCAGACTTGAGTATGTTTCAACTGAACAACAAGCAGCTGACATCTTCACCAAACCACTGTCCGAGACTAAGTTTTCTTACTTTCGCAATATACTTGGTTTAATTTATTTAACTTGATTATATCATGGTTATTATTATTTTTTTCCGTAACTGAGTCTTTTATCATCTGTTAATTGCTCAGTCACTTAGTTGCCAGTTAATAACATTTCAATTGAATTATTTTCAGTTGCATGATACTTGTCTAACACCAGTTTGTATGCAAAAAGTAAAAAACAACGATAAACTAATTAAACATTTTATTTATTATAAACGGAGCGTACATTGTTAATTTCTTTCTTAACAGCAGACCTCCACGAGGTCAACCAACCGGTTAAAACCCATGTGGAAGTCTTCAGGAAGCCCTCTGAAATAGCTGTGTTTCGGAGTCCACTTCTCCTTCTTTAGCATCAGTAGGTAGACACCTTTATCTGTGATGATGTCCACCTCATCAGCAACGCGCAGGCGCCGTCGATATTTCTTCAGTTGTGCCACCCGTTTGGGGGTGGCAACTGCTCCTTCCTGCTGAAGGGACTAGAGATCTTGAAGCTTTTGCCAGAATCGGAGAACCTTGTGGAAGACTTCATCTTCCATGGCAGCCTTTCTGGTTACCATCGCTGAATCCATACTCTTCAGCCATACCAGAACCTTAGAACTGCTTGCACCTACCATTATATCTCTTGAAATATTTATTTGCTAATGTGTTAAGACTAACCATGTTACTCCTATTTATAACTCATGTTCAAAGCAACTGAAGGGATGAAATCATTATACTCGACGTTTCATCTTCTGAAGCAGATTTACTTTATTACGTCAATTTATTTGTCGTTTAAACTTTCGTAATTTAAACATGTATTTATTAAGTAGGACTATCGGTTTTAAGAGGTTAACTGAGAAGACAGTAGTTAGTGAATTTTCATCTGAAATGATTCAGTCTCACAACTGATCGTTCAGCTGATAATTTAACTAATCTTCTCATATAAGTTAACTAATTAATCGTAATTTTATTCCAAATCAAGTGACGTGACTGTTATTTTTCGCATTAAATGATGACTAGTGTTTTAAAACATGGCCCCACTTGAACCATTTAAAATTGTACACGCGTTTTTAGCACACGTACACGTTTTTTTCCGTTGACTGACACGTGTCCAAAAATTGAACAGTCACTTACATATGTATCTTTCCCCGCTCCAATTCAGTTCCTTCTTACGTGAACATTAATCTTCAGAGTAAATTCATAATCAGAGCATTTACCTTGCAAAATTTCAGATTTTCCAACTCTTAGAAATGGCAAACCAAGTTCCCGCACATATTCTGAATGCTATGGCTGTCAACTTTGAATCTGTTCTATCAGTAAATAATGCCGATGTCAAGAACGTATTTCTGAATGTGGAAACAGCCGGCTTAAAGACATTTCTGGGACAATCTTCTCAGGAAATTTATCCTCAAGAACTTCATGACTTCTACTCAACTAATTACATTACTGTTGATGGAAACGTCGCTGGTACTGTTAATGGTCAGTTGCTGATCATTTCTGAAGAATCTTTCGACGAACTGTTTCAATTGTCTACTGATGGGCTTAAAAATTTCTCTGAGGTGAAAACCTCTGATATTGAGGAAATGCATTCTCTTCTGTCAGTTGATGGTTAGAAAATCAAATTTTCTGATCCCAAGAAAGAGCTCAAGCCAGAAATTCAACTGCTGGCGGTTATTTCAGCCAAGGGGATACTAGCCAAGGCTGGTTAATTTGCTGCCCTTGCTCTTGAAAAATTTCAATTCATGACAATGATCATGCTGAGAAGAAGATAAACTGGAGGAATATTATTTTCACCATTATGAGAAATATGCTCCAGTCAACGAAGCAGTCACGGGGATATGCCGTACAAATCAATTTTCTACTGAAGTTAAAGGAGCTAGTGGGTGATACTGCTGAGAAATTATCCGAATTCAAAGTTTTCAATGCTAAGAATGTCCAGCCACCAAAGACCAAATTGGACATCTCTTCTGAACAATTGTAAAAATTAAAAAGGAGATTGGGACGCAACATGAGGCTCCCAAATCAGTCAAAAAGGCAAAGACTCTGGCTCAGCTGAAAATGGCGAAGAGGAAACTGATTGTCAGTGAATCAGATTTTGAGAAGACACCCTCTCCTAAGGTCGTCAAAAAGCCAAGGACCTTGAAATCAAAACCTGCTGCTGTGGTTGGCTCTATACCAACTGAAAGATTGAAACAATCGGATGCCCAACAACCTATTCAGGCTGTAACGTCTACTCATTTTTTAAAGTGCGGAATAATTTTTTTTAAGCTTAAACTCATCCAAAATCATACGTAAACATAAACGAATAAAAATCTTAAAATCATCACGTATAAAAGCATTCATCTCCTTTCAATTTCATAAATTATAATGCGGAAAACATGCGGTCCTCGGGTCGTGTCGCCGCACTAGGCCTGCCTACTCAGAGTTCGTACCCCCAGTCTCCTCATCATGAAGCTCACCTACATCACACACGCCTAGTGAGTCTAAGGACTCAACACACCTGTACGAGGAATAACAAGTACATATACATAGCACACAGCAGTGAAAAATATCATACTCAATATATATTTCATGAACTTAAAATCATAACGTAAACGTGTTGTGTAAAATCATATCGTGTCAAACCATGTCATCTCATATCATCATGTTCGTAAACGTGTCGTGTAAAATCATGTCGTGTCAAAGCATGTCATCTCATATCATCATATACGTGTCAAGACAGCTCATCGTGTCATCATAAAGTTAAACATTATCTTTTCTTTGAATTCAGTTTATTAGTTGTGACTTTCGTATCAGCTCTAGCGATGGATCCATCTATAAAACCGTGCTACCCGGCGGCAGGGGACATCAGCGACAGCATTACCCGCCCACTGAGCTCGGGCCTCAGCTCATCATATCTCATGTCATCGTATACATATACATTGTCAGTCACAACCAATTCTCATCCTTCAAAAATATCATCATTTTCATCATTTAATAAAAACATGCATATACGTAAGTTTTCCTTTAAACCAAGTATGCGACATATTTATCATATTTGCTTAAAAGTCGTAAACATAATGAATAAACATTTAAAATATCATAAATTTGTGCTCAGGGCGCTGCCAAGACCAAAATCTCACCCCGGGTGCAAAATGGTCATTTTGCCCCTGGAAACCCGAAAATTACCGTTTCAACCCTGGACTTCTAAAATTGACCCGAAGCTTACCAAACTCCTTAAAATATCTCAAAACATATTTACAAGTATTTCTAGATGTAAACCCGAGCCAAAATCAGAACTTAACCGATTCGTTTTAAAACTTGGACCGGGGTCCCAGTTTTAGTCTGAATCGACTGGAAACATAACCAAAACTTTCCCAAATTTTTACCATGCCTTAAAAACACCATAAATCTCCTAAAAATAATCACCAGACCCAAGATCTCACTGCTGAAAAATCCAAAAAGTACTCAAAATTCTCGGCCCTTCCTTCTTTTGCATCCTATTGACCTCAACTTCCCAAAACTCACGTCACTAGCTTAACCACGACATACCAGCCATGAACCAGCCTACGAAGGACCTACACCAGACCATAAGGAGCCTAATAGAACCGAGCCACCAGCTCCATGCAGTCTACAACACAGCACCGAACGAAATCTCTCAAAACCATTCTACCCGAGTTTCCCTCCTCGTGTGCGTGTGGCCGATGGTTCAGGTGGTTCCAATGGTGGCTTGGCCTTCCTGGGCCGTGACTCAGACCCACCAGGGTCTGGTCCAAGCCTCTGTTCAACCTTTGCCCTGCCTATACCACTCCACACACGAGCCACAACCCCACGCGAGCCCAAACCGATTCTCCGATCTATCCACTCCCAGCAATGACAATCGGTGTTGCTCCCTCAAACCCATACTGACACCATTCTCAGCCCCTTAGCATCACCTCACAACAACCGCTTGCACAGATTACCGAAGATGTGAGTGACAAACAAAAGAATACACGGACACTTGAGAAAATCGTAAACCATGCATACCCACGCCTGAATCGGATGTTTCACACACAGATAAACATATAAAAGCATGTATATAACGTGTTTGATGTATAAAAGATGATACAATGCGTGCCTTGGTGATTAATCTTCAACAAACTATCCAGGGATACACACGAATGAAGGAGGAGTTCTTGCTTGAAGTGGAAAAAATGATATCATCGATACTTGCAGCAGCAAAATACACGAAGATGAATGTGAGTGGAGGGGAGTGGGCGGCTAATGAGGGGTGATTAGGTTACTGGGGAGTTAAGGGAATAATTAGGTAGATAATAATTTAGCTAATGACCTCAATCTTATTTAAGGTTAAAAAAAATAAATAAATAAGCCCAATAAGTCCAAAAGTGGGCCTATTAAATCCAAACGCACTCCCAAAAAATATTTTGTGTTGGAAAGATTTTAAAAATATTAGGCGAACCCAAAAAAAAAACCCCGATTCGATAAAATTCACGCACCGGTAAAAATAAAAATCTTACGGGTAAAAATACCTAAAAAAATCAGATTTTTGAAAATAATCTTAAAAACACTTTATTTTAATTAATAAAAATAAATTATGTAATAAGATAATTTTCTTGAAAATTCTCCGGTCTCCGTTCCTCTTCGATCGTGAAATGCACCTAGAAATCCTAATGCATGAATTTCATGAATTAAATCCTATCATGCATGAATTTATGCATAAAATGCATAAAATAATTAAACACAAATTAATAAATTAAACATGCCTTTAATACTTTAAAAGAATTTAATAAAATACCGAAGAAAATTTATAATTTACATGCACGTGGTTCACGTGGACTTTCAGATTTTCGGGACGTTACACAGGCTATTCCACTGAAATCTCTTCCAGCTATAGTCTCAACTGAGGTTCAGTTACCTTCACAAATTTCTCAATCTGAAAAGTCCATCACCACATCTGGTGAAAAGGAGAAATTAGCAGGAGTCAAAGTTCGTATGACTCATATTATTCGCCCTACTATTCTTCCTCCTACACGACCTAAAGGAGTTGTAATTCAGGAACTGGTGGATAACACTCAATCAGGACTGAACATTCATCATGTCCTTACTGATAAAAAAGGCAAGGAAAATTTAATCGAAGAGCCCAGGCCAACTAATGCCATTCAGACTCACATTGACCTCATTTGGCAACAGGTCAATAATTTTTCTGAGTCTCATCTGAAAACTTATGATGCGTGGGTGAGATTCAGAATTCACGTTTTTGCTAAACAGTTGTGGGGACCCGTATGATAACTCGTCTTCTAAATTCTCTTTGGGATTAATTGGATCAATTAAATAATCTGGGTCTAATTTTTTTTTTAAATACATAAGTGCACAACATAAGATAATCAATCTTATTTCATTTACAAGATCAAGTTTGATTTCTACAATATGATCCAAAGATACAAGTCTTTGTACAAAAGAAAAATCATAGCAAACTAATGTTCATTCACTACATATCAAGTTCTGAAACAACTCTACTTCTGGGTCCGAATCTCCACTCTAAACTCAATCTCTCATCCTCTTATCGACCCTGATCCTGTCCCACCTGTTGTCATGCACAAATGCAAACACAACAACAGCCGGATAACTCCGGTGAGAATATAATTCCCAGTATAAACAATGTATACATGCAATTCATATACGCATATATAAACTCATATAACATCTATCAATAACATGTATCATAATATGAAAACATGAATCGATATAAAACTGTAAATCAAACCCTTCGATACCCTGCAATATCTTCAGAACAACATAATATAGATCAAATCCTGATTCCTTCAATATAAAATTTTTGAATCATAAAGAAACATAAGAAAATTTACGTCCTTTCGAAGTCTTCGACGAGAGGAACACGATACCAAACTCGGATTGAAATTCGGATGGTTGGATCTTGCAAAATTACAATTCTAGTACAAAAGAAAACTTGAGAATTTCCCACAGCTTCCTCGGTCTTCTTCTTGCTAGATGGTTGAAGAAATGAAAGGTTTATACATATATAATGCATGGAAAGGACGTGTGGCTCATTCTACACTCTGCACGTCTCGCGCATATGCGCGATCATCATCGGCGCATATGCGCGAGACTTACTGTCTCGGCGCAACAAAATCTGTTTCTCGTGCATATGCGCGCCCCATCCTCGCGCATATGCGCGAGACCTACTGTCTCGGCATAATTCAATTACACCAGCTCGCGCATATGCGCGCCCTCTCTTCGTGCATATGCGCGAGGTATTCAGCCTCGCTCGCGCATATGCGCGGCTCGTGTCGCGCATATGTGCGAGACCTTCTGTCCTCACACATCACGATATCACATGCTTTACCAAATTTTGGTCTCGGAGTGGTTTTTCTATAATCACATCAATTTATCAATTAATAATCTCAGATTAACAGAATAAAATCTCGGGTATTACAACAGTTGAGGAGGAAGTCTCAACTGGAAAAATTCATTAAACTAGAAGCAGCTATTTTCAAATTTGTCAAAGCTGCTAACATTGTTCAGGCACTTGATAGAAAGATGTATTTCTTTGATCAAATAAGAGCCAAGAAGTTGTATCAACTGCTTGTTAAACTGAAGAGCAATTACAACCCAACCAGTCCAACTGCTTACAATGACAGAGCTGTGTTTACTCAATTGGATATGGACCTTATCACTTTACAAATGGAGATAAAACATTGGGAACTAGATCAAGAGTTGGTAATTCGAGCAAATCCCACAAAATCTTCAAAAGAGGAAGCAGAAACTTTATCTCAGAACAGAAAGCCATCCAAAGAACCGCCTACTACTTCAACTGAACCAGTCAAGGATGTGCCTCAATCATCGTCTGCTACTGATCCTCTCATTTACATTGATGCTGAATTATCTCTGGAAAATATCGATGAAATTATCCAATCAGCCGATGCAGAATTTCAGCCCAATGTGTCTTCAACCGATCCAGCAGCCGTGGAGGCTACGTTTGATACAAGTGAGGAACCAGTCCAGTCCTTCATCCCGACTGAACAAGAACTTCCAACTGAAGAGCTGGTTCAGTCATCTGTCATGACTGAACATGTAGTTGCTGAAACTATGGAGATTCAGCATTGCTTAACTGAAGAACCTGCAGAGAAGGATTTTCTTGAAGAAACTGAGCAGCCAGTTCAGTCAGTTGTTATGACTGAACAGGCAATTCTTGAACAAAATGTAGAAGCTCAGCTGCACTCGGCTACAACTGAAGAAGTGCTGAGTGGCGAACCAGTTATTCAAACAACTGAAGAATCAATTAGCCACTTAACTGAAAAACCAACTGATTCTCAAACTGGTATACCAACCACTTCTTCTGATCTGAATCGTTCTTCTCCTCCCCAGCTTCAACAGGAAGCCCGTGTAGAAGATGCTCCTGAAATGTCACGAGCAGAAACGGTAGTGGCTGAAAGGACTCTGGTGATCTTTGATCTAGCTACCAGCGAACAGGAACCAGGGACATCTGGACCTTTATCTCCTCATCCCTCAATGGATATTGCTTTTGTAATTGAAGAGATTCATGTCATCCAGCACAACCTGTCAGATATGATGACCTTACCGCCATTTCAGACATCAAATCTACTCAGCTTGCTTATACTCTAAAGCTGAATTCATCAAATGAATTCAATTCTGAGAGACTAAAGCAAATTCAAGCTATTGTAACCTCTCTCTCATTTACAATGGAAGGAATAAAAAAGAACAGAGGTTTTGCTGAAAGTTTCTCCGTAACTCAAGATGTTATGGGAAAAAGAGTTGAATTTTTGGAGACAATTGTTTCCAGAAGGATAGACTTGCTGCAAACTACTGTGCTCAAAGTTGTTTCAGATTTATTCACTATTGTTAAAATCTTATCAACCGATGTACGGAGATTATGTAACAAGATGGATGAGTTTTACAAAAAGGGGGAAGAGACAAAGTAAGCTCAACTAGATCAACATCACATCAAGACAAATAGTTGGTAGTTGACTGATTCGTTTTAGCAGATTTTTCCAATTACTAAAAATTATTGCACTATTTCATTTTCTATATGGAATTTCAGTTGTTCAAGATCTTATTTTATCTACAATGAGTTCAGTTGATCGATTATTATTTTTTTAGTTTTGTCAAACACCAAAAAAAGAGAAATTGTTGAAAACTAAGTTTCGAATGTTTGATAAACTAAAGGGCTAATAGTTCGAATAAACTTAACATAATCGGACGCCCCAACTGAATACAGCAACTTAAATATCTAACCAACTGATCTACGTAACTGGACGCGCAGTCAACTAACTGCAGCTGTGAATTTTATTAGCTTCTACCTTTCAGCCAACCTTTCAGCTGGACACGTTATAAGTTGAAAACGACAAACGACAAACAGTACAACAGTCTGCAACTGTTAGTGGGAACGCCGTATTTCAGAAAAGGGGTACTGTACTATTGGCAAAGGAATTATGACGTGGCACATCAACGGATAGAAATTTTAAACCGCATTCAATATTACCGTTGGATGGAAGCCTATAAATAGCAGAGAGAAGCAGCTAAAGAAGATAATAAATCTTTACAATCTGTTGCGAAGAGTGAACTAGCAATCTTCATTACTGTTACTCTGCTAAAATTTACGCTCTCGCTTATCATATACATTCATTAGCTGTTAGGCTATCTTTCGAGCATTTTAGCACATTGCTATTACTGTGAAATTTGATCCTAGAGATCAGTTGTGCTAAGTTTTTAATCAAGAAGATTGAGTTGTAAACTAAGAGTTTCAGTTTTAGCATTGCTAAGTCCAAACTGAAGTGGGTCTGTAAAAATCTTGTATTGATCAAAGTCTTTCAGTGGAAATCCTATCTTCGTGATAGAAGGGGTGACGTAGGAGTAACTAAAATTTCCGAACATCCAGAAACAAACTTTGTGCATCTTTTAAAAGCCTTTCAGTTACTATATGATATCTTTCAGTCAGTTATATTCCGCACTTAACTGTTAACTGACTGTGATCGACTGACAAGATTTTGAGGATCAGTTTCTCACCAAACTGATTCAAACTTTCGAGAAAGAGATAAAAATGTGAATGTTTATTCAACCCTCCCTTCTAAACACTCCTTATCCTATAATCGATCCTATCAAGAATTAAAAATGAGACAAAGACGATGGATAGAGTTACTCAAGGACTATTACTTGACAATAAGCTACCACCCCAGCAAGGCAAATAAGGTAGCCGATGCTTTGAGTCAAACATGGGTAAGATAACATAACATCACTCTCTGCGCAACCATGCCTTCGAGAAGCAGTCAAGTTAAATCAGAGTCGACATGATACTTGAGAAATTCAAAGAGAAAGCCAAGGAAATAAAGTTGTCAGATTTTCAAGTGGACCCAGACAGAATCCTAGGGATGAGAGGACGATTATGTGTGCCAGACATCAACAATCTTCGATAAGAAGTGATGTAAGAGGGACATAAGTCAACATTCCCAATTCATCCCGTCAGTACAAGGATGTATAGGGACTTGAAAGAAAGTTTCTGGCGAAGCATAATGAAAAGAGATGTCACCGAGTTTATATTTAAGTGACAAGTATGCCAACAAGTAAAGTATCGTTCATCATTGTGCAGGGAAGAAATAGAGGGGACAACCATACTGGGCTAGAACTAATCCAAGAGACAATGGAAAAGTGATCATCATCAAAGATAGAATCAATGATGCATAAGACCGACAAATGAGTTAGTCTGATCTTAAATGGAGACCAATGGAATTCACATTGAGTGAAAAAAAAGCTGATATAAGGGTCTCACTAATGAAAGAATCATTAGATTCAGTAAAGCTGAAAAAGTGAATCATCGGTTCGTAGGACCATTCAAAATCTGGAGAGATTGGCACATTGGCTTAAAGGATAGCATTGCTACCAGATATATCTAGAATCCACAATGTATTTCACAAGTCCAAACTAAGGAAATACATCCCAAACACAAGCCATGTTGTGGAAATCAAACCGCTCATGATCAAAGGTAACTTGGGGAAAAAGCTGAAATATGAAGATGTCTCTACTCATATTATGGACATCAAGGACCAAGTACTGAGAAGATGTATCATTTCCTATGTCAAGGTGCAATGGTCAAACCGCACAGAACGAGAAAAATACTTAGGAGTTTGAAGAGAAAATGCACAAACAATATCCCTACCTTTTCGAAAGTCAACCGACTCAAGTTTCGAGGACGAAACTTCCAATAAGGAGGGAAAGATGTGAGAACCCAAATTTTTGGGCATGTAATTATTTAATTAAATATAGACATGTATAAGAATTTATTTTCGAGTTATAATAAATTCGAAAATATTAAATAATACATGGTATTAGAAATTCCAAGCCAATAAATACATAAAATTAAAAATTCAGTACAAATCATGTATTAATTTCGAAATAAGGCTGGATATAATCAAATTTGGAAAGAAATATTACATACAAGATAGTTTTTCTCAACAAGGAATCATCCCAATATTTAAGAAAGAAGTATCTCGAAATTTATGGAAGGAGCATCTCCAAATTTTGGAAAGAATATCAATCGAATTATGGTAGGATATTAACCTCACCCCTATAAATAAGAGGAACCTCTCATGCAGAATTTACATCGAAATTTTTGAGTTTCCTCTCCCATTTTCGAAATTTTCTCCCAAAAATTCTGCACGAGTCATCAAAATTCTGTCCATGTTTAGAAATACGTTTCTCTCGCTCGGGTACTCGGAATCCAATCTTCATTGTTCAGAATATGCTTCGGTATGTTTCGCATAACATATCCAAATTTCAGCAAAATGCAACGGTTAATTTTTTGTTTATAGCCTTTGCAAGGAACCTGCTTAGATTTTAGACGGGAACAGCATACCTACGATTTTCCGTCCATAAACAGGTCCAAAAGACTTCCAAACCCGATCGCCACCGTTCATAATTTATTTTGCGTACATATAAACGTATTGTAAAAGTTTGAGCCCGATCCAACGGTTCAATAATGCGCAAGGAATTTTACAAGGAGGCTGAATTTTTGGATAAATGTGCTTCTGCATTTTCGAAGTGGCGATCGCATGATTCTTCTATGATTTTCAAATTCTTCACATTTTCTTCCAGTCTAAGGTAAGTGGGTTTTTGATATATTATAATTTGCACACATGTCCTTTGTAAGTGTGTTTTTTTTTGTTATATTATATTTTGCACAATTGTCTTTTGTAAATGCGCTTTTGTTATGTATATATTTTTTAGTAAGTGATTTTTTGTTGCCACACTTTTTCTTTGAAGTGTGCTTGCGTTTAAAATAAATTATAATATGCGTACAAGTCTCCCTTCAGTTTTTGAAAGTTTGTTCGAGCATAATTCATTGTTCATGATATATTTTCTTCAAGATTTGTCAAATTATATGTTCAAAGCACTGTTAGGATTCGATTGGATATGGGAAAGGATTTCCGAACTATGACTCTTATACGGTGGCATGGTAATCATTTTACGGCCTCATTCCATAGAGGATTAACATATTGGACATGACTTCACTCCTTAGAGAATTAACATATAGGAGACTGATATCAGGAAACCATTTAAATGAGATGACTTTTAGTGCTATATAAGTATGCTAAACGAGTATGTTATACGAGTATGATATGTTACGATTATGAAGTATGAATATCCGTTATGATTCAAGTTATGATATGCTATATAAAATTTGAATTCAAGCATATGTATATTTTGCTTCATGTCTCGAACGGCCTCCACTTGCTGAGTATTTTCCAAAATACTCACCCCTTCCTTTCTCCTCACCCAGAAAAGAACGAAGAGCAAATGAATGAAGAAGAGTAAGAGCAATTATGGGGATGGTAGAAGATTTCGAGTTATCTCAGAAGTTTTAAAGCTTAATTTATGTTTAATGCTTCCACACTATTAAAACATTTAATCAGTTTATTTTGGTATTTAAGTTATAAAGACGATTTTTTTGTTGATTATGAAAAATAAACTGGTTTTGGTATATAGTGTACTACGATGCTTGTTGTTTGACGATTATGTGATTGTTGAGCAACGTCGGTGTCGACTAACCCCGGTCTCGGGACGTGACATATACTGTAACGCCCTAGATTTGACGACAATCCTCACTGTACCAAGACAGGTCTTTCTAGCGTGCTTATGTCATCACTCACACGCTCCCTGGGAAACTTCCGAGGGGTCACCCATCCCAAAATTGCCCCAAGTCAAGCAAGCTTAACTTTGGAGTTCTTATGTGATGAGCCACCGAGAATAAGATGCACCTTCTTGATATGAGTAGTACATATCAAATCTTTTAATCCCTCTTCAACTGAACAGTCTCATACCTAAACAGTTTCGAAATCTCTCTCCTTCCGGTGTAAGATCAGTTCATCCTTGTTCCCTCCGCCTAGAAGCTTGCCAGGAGCCGTTCATTGTCCGTGCAACCTCATGGCACCGGAAATCGCCCCTCGCCCTCTTCAGCCCCGGGCCTCACATGCCCACCAGATTCCGCTTGGTTCATCCCAGAACTACACCGTACTCGGAGAGGTCGGCTCTGATACCACTTGTAGCGCCCCAGATTCGACGACTGTCATCACTGTACCAAGACATGTCTTTCCAGCGTGCTTATGTCTTGACTCACACGCACCTTGGGAAACTTCCCACAGGGTCACCTATCCCAAAATTGCCCCAAGTCAAGCACGCTTGATTTTGGAGTTCTTATGTGATGAGCCACAGAAAATAAGATGCACCTTCTTGATATGAGTAGTACATATCAAATCTTTTAAGCCCTCTTCAACTGCACAGTCCCATACCTGAACAGTTTCGGCATCTGTTGGAAACTAAATTCTGGAGTTTGACAAAACATAAATCAATCGACTAAACCAACTAATACATGAAAGCATATTCGGCAGCTGAACATTCAACTAAAATCAGTTGACACAAACTGATCAGTAAAACATTCAGCCGAATACATTAAAGCTCCTCGACTGAAGATACCTCGGGAAAGATCATTCAAACAGACAAAAAGACATATCAGACAGCAACTGAATGTGGAAAGCCGCACTGCATAGAACAACGAAATTCGGCTATCAAGATTTATACGCCGTCTTACAATAAATGATGAAGCGGCAATCAAGAACATTGTCCAAGAAATGATAAAGTGGAAATCAACGGATACGAGAATTCAAAATTACCGTTGGAAGAGAAGTCTATAAATATGACAAAAGAGCAGTTGACAAATACGTGATTAACCAATCTAAAACTTGCCATTACTCTGTCAAAAAAAAATCTCTGCTCATTCGTATCAGATCTATTCGTAGCGATCAAGTCTACACATTGAGCAAACTAGCACTCTGAAATATTGAAAATTCGATTAACGTGCTAAGTTCAGTTACTTACAGAGATCATTGTATTATACTAAGAGTTTCAGTTTAGGCAATAGATAAGTCCTAACTGAAGTGGGTCTGTACAAGCGTTGTACTCGATCAAAGTCTTTTAGTAAATATCATATCCTTGAGATAGAAGGGGTGACGTAGGAGTTATTCAATTCTCCGAACATCCATAAACATACCGTGTTATCTTTACTTCAGCTTTTTATTTCCAGTTAGATATTCTATCTATCAAACAGTTTATTTTCCGCAACTGCTTATTCAGTTTAACTGATTGATATTGACCGACGGGATACTTAGTTCAGTTTGTAACAAAACTGAACTATCCTTTTTGAAAAATACTTAAATTTCCTAGAAGTGTTTATTCAACCCCCCCTTCTAAACACTAATTAGTCAATAACCGATCCTGACAAGTGGTATCAGAGCAAGGCATATCCCGTCAAAGATTATCTATCTTCAATCTAATCACTATGTCTTCATTCAATAAGATTCCAATGTTCTCCAGGGAAGATTTTGATGATTGGAAAATAAGAATGCAGGCTCATCTAGCTGCACAAGACGATGACATGTGGTACGTCATAACTGATGGACCCATGAAAATTTTAAAAGCAAACACAGCTGTTGCTATTACTGAAGGGGCACCTCACCGAATTGAAAAGCCTCGAGATGAGTGGACTACAGAGGACAAGAGAAAGGCAAATCTAGACAACGTTGCAAAAGACATACTGTATAAGACACTGGACAAAGTAACGTTCAGTAAGATCAAAATGTGCAAAACCGCCAAAGAAATTTGGGAAAAGTTAATTCAACTTTGCGAAGGAAATGATCAAACTAAAGAAAACAAACTCTCAGTTGCTGTGCAGAAGTTCGACAACATCAGAATGAAGATGGGTGAAACAATGGATGAGTATGATGAAAGAACAAGCTGTATTATCAATGAACTAAATGCACTTGGAAAGGTGTATACAAATAAAGAAATAGCGTTGAAAGTAATCAGAGGACTTCCCAAAGAATGGGATGTCAAAACTATGGCAATGAGGGAATCCAAAGATCTTAACAAAGTTGAACTTCATGATTTATTTGCAGATCTAAAAGCATATGAGTTTGAACTTCAAACTCGAGAAGGTGAACCATCCACTCCAGCAGCAACTACTGCCTTGACTGCTGTTAGAAATGAATCAACTGGTTCAGTTGAGAAAACTGCTGATCAGCTGAGCAATGATGCCATGTCTCTATTCATTAAGAAATTTGGAAGATTCATGAGGAAAAATCAAGGAAATTTTCAGAAGAATTATCAAAGAAACAACTCCAGAGAAGAATCTAATGTATGTTTCAACTGTGGCAAATCCGGTCATTTTATTGCCAACTGTACAAAGCCTAAAAAGGACAATCAAATCTCAACTGAAAGAAAGAAAAAGATGTATGAGCACAAAAGAAGGTCTAAAGACGAAAAGAAGCCTTACAAGAAGAGACATGAAGTACTTCTAGCTGAAGATAGCAAAGCCAAATGGGCAGAAACTGACAGCGAAGAGTCAGATCCAGAAAGCTCTTGCAGTTCAAGTGAAGATGAGGAAGAAGTAACATGTCTAATGGTAGATAACCTAGAAGATCAATCAAGCTGCGAGCAGGTATTTGATTTTAGCTCTATTGATTTTACACGAGAAGAACTCATCTCAACTCTTCATGACATGGTCAATGAGTATCAAAAGCTTGCTTTGTCATTTGAAAAACTCAGAGCAAAGCAAAATGATCCCAAAGACAATAAAACAAAAACTGATGAATCAGTTGAAATGTTGAGTCTAAAAAGGGAAATTGCTGAACTCACTGATGAAAGAAGCAGGAATCAATCAATGATTCAAAAATTGTCGCTTGAAAATACAAAGCTCAATGAGCTCATTCAAGTTTGGAACAAATCATCTAAAACTTTAACTAATATACAGAACTCTCAGAAATCAGTTGATGATAAAACTGGTTTAGGTTTCTATGGTAAAGATGATTTGTCTTCCCAAGATACTCAACCAAAACTGAATATGAACAAAGGGAAATATATTCACTTTGTAAAATCAGTTATGGTACAAAATCAAGAAGAGTCAAGCAAACTGACTAAACAGCCATCTCAGAATATGAATAAAGGCATGAGATGTGGAATTGGATACACTCCAAAGGATAAGACTGACTCATGGAATCAGCAACCGAAAACTCTCAGCAGGAAATATTCATATGGCTACTCAAACTACTACAATAGTAAGCCAGTTCAGAAAAGATATCGGCTAAAAAATCAGTTGAAAAAGAACAAAACACATGTCACATCATCCACACACTATACACCAAGCACACACAGACAGGGAAGGACTATATGGAATACAGCAACAGGACAGTCAGTTAAACTGATTCAAGTCTGGATTCCAAAAGGACTAATCAACTATGGACCCAAATAGAAAAGGGTACCAGAATCTTATTCTGTGTTTAATTGCAGGCAACAGGAACAAGTATTGGATCAATATGGTATCTGGACAGTGGATGTTCACGACACATGACAGGAGATTCAAACTTATTGTCACAACTGGTCAAATACAATGGTCCAAACATCAGTTTTGGGGATAACTCCAAAGGGAAAACTGTGGGTAAGGGTAAGCTTATCCACGGTAACTTCACCATTAATGATATTTTAGTAGTCGAGAATCTTAAGTATAATCTGATAAGCATTAGTCAGTTATGCGATAATGGATTCTCAGTTCAGTTTGACAAACACTCTTGTTCAGTCAAAAACTCAACTGAAGAGATTATTCTAACTGGCAAAAGGTGTGGAAACACTTACAAAGTCAGTTGGAATGATCAACCTTATACACCAGTATGCTTTATTGCGTCTAAATCATCTCAAAACTGGTTGTGGCATAAACGATTAAATCATTTAAATTTTAAATCTCTTGCCTATCTGAGTAAGCATGAACTTGTAACTGGTTTGCCCAAAATAAATTTTTCAAAAGAAAAACTTTGTTCAGCATGTCAGTATGGAAAACAAGTTCGATCCTCTTTTAAGAACAAAGGCTGTAAATCTTCATCCCGATGCTTAGAATTATTGCACATGGATCTCTTTGGTCCAATACCAATCATGAGTTTAGGGGGAATGAAATACACCTTAGTGGTCGTAGATGACTTTTCAAGATTTACTTGGGTTATATTTCTCAAATCCAAAGACCATACTGCTGCACAACTGATTAAACTTTTCAAAAGACTTTGAAATGAAAAATCAGTTGGGATTGATCGAATCAGATCTGATCGAGGAACTGAATTCATCAATCAAACACTTACAAACTTTTTAGAAAATACTGGAATCAAGCATGAGTTCTCAGCAGCAAGGACGCCTCAGCAAAACAGTGTAGCTGAGAGGAGGAATCGGACTCTTAAGGAAGCTGCTAGAACGATGCTTGCTGATTCAGGTATTTCTCAAAGATTTTGGGCAGAAGCAGTAAACACTGCATGCTACACTCAGAACAGATCAATGATTAATAAAAATCACAAGAAAACACCATATGAGATCTGGCATGGAAGAAAAAGCATAATCACTTACTTCAAAATATTTGGCTGTAGATGTTTCATTCACAACAATGGTAAAAATTATCTAAAAGCATTCGATGTCAAATCAGCAGAAGGAATATTCCTTGGATATTCATCAGTTAGCATAGCATACAGAGTATTTAATAAGAAAACTTTGAATGTTGAAGAATCTGCACATGTTAACTTTGATGAAACTGCACTAATTGATAAGCCAACTGATCAAGTTGAGCTAGCTGATCGTTTTACAGATATCAGTCTGGAAGATGATGACTCAGACGAAAATCAGAATATCTTTCATACACCTGAACCTGAGATATTGGATCGACCAGCTGAATTAGAAGCAAATCTTGACAATCAGTTAATGGAGCAAACTAATGGAAATCAATTATCAACTGAATCAGTTCCAAATGAAACTGAGAACATTCAGTTACCCAACGAAGAATTTGCTGGCTGTGAAGCAACAAATGCTGAATATAGATGGAAGAAATCACACCCTCCAGAACTGGTAATAGGTAACCCATCTGATCCAGTGAGAACCAGAAATCAGATGCTCAATCTATTTATTCATTCAGCATTTGTATCTCAATTAGAACCAAAGAAAACTGACGAAGCTCTTGCTGACCCTAATTGGATTAATGCAATGCAAGAAGAGCTAAATCAGTTTGTTCATAACAATGTCTGGAACTTAGTTCCAAGACCAGTTTCTAAAACTGTTATAGGTACAAAGTGGGTATACAGGAACAAACTGAACGAAGACGGTTCAGTTGTGCGCAACAAAGCAAGGCTCGTAGCACAAGGCTATAGACAAGAAGAAGGGATAGATTATGATGAGACATTTGCACCAGTTGCAAGACTGGAGGCAATCAGAATATTTCTTGCTTATGCATCTTTTAAGAACTTTAAAGTCTATCAAATGGATGTGAAAAGTGCATTCCTAAATGGCCAATTGCAGGAAGAAGTCTACGTTGAACAACCTCCAGGTTTTATCAATCATAATTTCCCTAATCATGTTTATTATTTGAACAAGGCATTGTATGGTCTCAAACAAGCTCCACGAGCTTGGTATGAAACCTTGTCAAAATTCCTAACTGATCATGATTTTACTGTTGGATCAGTTGATAAAACTTTGTTTAAATTCTCGAAAAATGACCATATCTTACTTGTTCAAATTTACATTGATGATATTATATTTGGGTCAACTAACCCCAAATTATGCAAGAAATTTGCTAAGTTAATGCAGGAAAAGTTCGAGATGAGCATGATGGGTGAGCTGACATTCTTTCTCGGTTTACAAGTGAAGCAACTGGATTCAGGAACATTTATTAGTCAAACAAAATATATCAAGGAATTGCTGAAGAAATTTGGCATGGAATCTTGTTCAACAGCAAGTACTCCAATGAGCTCATCAGTTAAATTAGATACTGATCAAGGGGGAATATCAGTTGAGACGACACTCTACAGAGGTTTAATAGGTTCTTTATTGTACCTAACTGCTAGTCGTCCTGATATTATGTTTGCTGTTTGTATATGTGCAAGATTTCAAGCTAACCCTAAGCAATCACATTTTTCTGCGGCCAAACGTATCTTGAGATATCTTAAGGGCACGGAAAATGTTGGTTTATGGTACTCTAAAGACTCATCTTTCAATTTAGTTGGCTATTCAGATGCAGATTATGCAGGATGCAAGCTTGATCGAAAAAGCACAAGTGGATCATGTCAGTTTCTAGGAGACAGACTGATCTCTTGGTTCAGTAAAAAGCAAACATCCATAGCAACTTCCACAACTGAAGCAGAATATCTTGCTGCTGGAAGCTGCTGTGCACAACTGCTTTGGATTCAGCAACAACTGAAAGATTATGGTGTCGATGCAAAGGAGTCACCAATATTCTGTGACAACACAAGTACAATTGCTATAACATATAACCCAGTTCTTCACTCCAGAACCAAGCACATAGATGTCAGACATCACTTCATCAGGGATCATGCACTGAAGAAGAACATCAGATTGGAGTATGTTCCAACGGAACAACAAGCAGCAGACATCTTCACAAAACCGTTACCAGAGGCTAAGTTTTCTTATTTCCGAAATATTCTTGGTTTAATTGATATAACTTCTATAACAGAATTAAATACAGAAAATAAGAACACAACAAATTAAGAATAATATATTATTAAGAATACCAACGTTCCCAATTTACAGAAGAAATCATAGATCCAACTGTATCTAGCCATTCTCTAACCCAATCATTCAACTCATAGATTCGAACTCTGGCAAATGCCCTAGACTTCGAAATCTTATCAACAACATGCCACTCCTTCCACAGCAGTGCCTCCAAAAGACATTTATCTTCAACCAACTCTCTAACATGGCTAACCTCAAAACGAGCAAGATATCTTTGTGCTCTCCTCTCCTGAGCACGAGTAGGAATAACACCACTGTCACTCACATTCTTCAACTCTTGAATCTTCTCCCAGGTTGTCAACACCTTTTGAAAGACATATTTCTCCATTTTTATTTTAATTTCAGCCAAACGAGGGGCTGACTGATCAGTCACATGAACATGAGTGCTACTGCCTGTATCAGAATCAGACATTTTGAAATTTTTACTAAAAATATATCACATTGTGATCACTATTTATAGGAAAATGAAGAAGCCGAAGAGTTTTTAGTCATTAAATATGTCTTTCCTATTTACCAATGACTTTTAGTTAAGAGTTAATTATTAATAACTTATATCAGTTTGAATATTATAACCAACTTATTAAAATTAATCCTTTATCAGTTTATTTGTTTATCACAACTGATATCAGTTAGCGTTTTAGTGTTTATATCTCATCGCAGATCATTATGCACAAAAACAAAATAAAATGACACATTAATCAAAATAAATATTTCATTTATCCATAAATATTGGACAAGATTACATGATCATAAGTTTCCTTCACACTAGCTATCCACATGTTCATCCAAACAGCTAGTGTTGAGGAAGAAGTTTTGCAGAAACTATGTGAAGATGCGATGCTGTTAAGGGTCTCCAACTCCTTACGCAACATCAATTCATAAAGGTGGCCCTCCTTGAAGGCATCCACCTCTGCAGAAATTTTTAAGTGCTCTCGCACTTCTCTTAACTGGGCCATCCGCCTAAAGGTGGTGACCCTTCCTGAGTTGTACAGGAGCTCTAGCTCCTGTAACTCTTCCCAGTAGGGAAGACTAGCATAGAAGACCTCGTCTTCTATCGCAGCTTTTTGTGCCTCAAGAGAAACTGGAACGACGCTTGAACTACTTGCTCCTGCCATTTCTTCTTAAAAGTTTTCTGCTGATACTTGTGACTAATTTTTCAGTCTTATTTATAGGACAGGACAAGGAAAACGAAAGGACACTTCACTCTGTGACGTTTGATATGCCAAGCACTATACTCGTCTTTAATCATTACTGTCTATTGCCGTCATTTTTCTTTAATGCATTTATTTAGGGGGAATGATGGTTTAAGAGATTAACTGATAAGACAGTTGTTAGTGAATTCTTAACTGAAAGGACTCAGTTTTTCCTAACTGATCGTTCAGTTGAAAATTCTACTAATCTTCTCATCAAAGTTAATAAATTAAACCTATTATATTCCAAATCAAATGACGTGACTATCTGCTAAATCATGATAAATTTAATTTTACAACGTGTACACGTTTTTAACCGCTCAAAATTGCACACACATGGCACGCGTACACTATTTTGAAAAACACAAAATATTTAAGGACTGACACGTGTCCAAAAATTTGAATAGTCACAAACATATGTACAATTGCCCGCTTCATTTCAGTTCTACTTTTTAATTATTCACAAACTGCCGAAAGAAAGATCAAATATCTTCTCTAAATTTCTCTTTCAGCAAATCACCCAGCACGAAATGACGACTCAGATTCCCGCTTACATGCTTAATGCTATGTCAATCAATTTTGGATCCATTTTATCTTTCGGAGATGATGAAGTCAAAAAGGTGTTTCAAAAAATCGAAAATGCTGGTCTGAGAACATTTCTGGGACAATCATCACAGGATATATATCCAAAAGAACTTCAAGATTTCTATTCCTCTGGCAAAGTTGACTCAGAAGGTATCCTAAATTCTACTGTTAATGATCAGTTGCTGACTATATCTGAAGATTCTTTTGGGGAATTATTCTCTTTACCTTGTGACGGATTAGCACAACTGTCGGATGTCAAAGCATCTGATATTGATGAAATGCAAATCCTTTTATCTGCTGATGGACGGAAAATTAAAGTTTCCGATCCTAAGAAGGAACTGAAACATGAAATTCAGTTGCTTGCTGATATAATTGCTAAAGGGCTCTTAGCAAAAGCAAGATCATTTGCTGCCCTTACATTGGAAAAGTTTCAAGCCATTACTATTATTATGACTGATCAAAAATTCAACTGGAAACGGCTCATCTTCAACATACTGAAGAATATGTTTTTATCGTCAAAACAATCCAAAGGTTTTGCCGTACAAATCAGTTATCTTTTGAAAGTAAAAGGTTTAGTGGATGCTGATTCTGAAAGATTATCGAAATTCAAGGTGTTCAATGCCAAGAATACCATGCCACCAAAAATCACCCTAGACATTTCTCCTGCCAAATTCGTCAAGATTAAGAAGGAGATTGGAATTGATCAGGCGACTACAAAATCAGAGAAGAAAGTTAAAAATCTACCTCAACGGAAGATTACTAAAAGAAAATTGATTCTGAGTACAACAGAGAGAACCCCATCACCTCAGATTGTCAAGAGAACAAGAACTCAAAGAGTGAGATCGGTTGCTGAAGTCACCATTGCTGCTGATCAGTCAATGACTACAGAGGGTCAGCAACCGATAGAAGCTGTTCCTTTGAACATCATTCCACCTGACGATTCAGCTAGCACAAAGAGGGAATCAGTTAGGGCCACAGCTCCCTTAACTCAGATATCTCGACCAATTGGTGTCGCGCCCGCACGCCTGAAAGGCATCAAGTTTATAGAAATGGTGGATTCAACTCGAACTGGATTAGAAATTCCACACCTCATGAGTTCTGACAAAGGAAAGGGGAAGATGATTGAAAAACCCCGACCAACAAATCCAATTCAAACCCACATTGACCTTGTTTGGGCAAAGGTTAATGATTTTGCAGCTTCGAAAATTCAAGTCTATGATGATTGGAAGGCTTACCGAACTGAAATTTTTGCCAAGAAACTGAAGAACAAATCTCAACTGAATAAATTTATTAAACTGGAAGATTATGTTCTGAAGACAGTAAAAGCAGCCTCCATTACTCTGGCTATGGAAAGGAAAAACTACTTATTTGATCAAGTGCGAGCAAAGAAGTTGGCTCATATTATCAGTAAATTGAAGAACAACTATATTCCCACAAATCCAACTGTCTATGCTGATCAAGCAGTGATCACTCAGCTGGATTCTGATCTGGTTGGTTTGCTATCTCAGATTAAATTTTGGGAAATGAATCAGGAATTAGTCATTCATCAAGGAAACTCAAACACTGAAGATGAAAATGAAGATGACGAATCACTCACTGAACAGCAGCAACCATCGTCTGAACTGGCCCTTGTTACAACTGACGTACCAGTTATAGAAAAGCTTCAGTCACCTCCGACTGAACAACAACTATACACCGAAGCTGAGCTTTCTTTTGCTCACATCGACGAGATCATTTCAGTAATTGTTCAGGATTCTCACTTAAGTAAATCTACAAATGACAAAATTGATCATCCAGTTGATCAAACTGATGAAGAGGCTCCTATCTCTGCAAAAGAACCAATTCAGCAAGCTTCATTTGCTGACATGAATATTTCAACGGACGACCCTCTTGCTTGTCAAGATCCTCCGCTACAAGAACCGGTGCTCAACTCTCCACCATCTGTTATTCTTAAGACCAGTCATTCTACTGAACAGAATTCATCTCCTCCACCTACAGTTCAAGGAGAAATACTTGAAACTGATGTTTCGATTCAAAATGTTGATGATCCAGTCTCAATTGATCACACATTAGTCGTTTCTGAACACATCACCAAAAAAACAGGATCATCTTACCAATCTCCTCCTCAGAATGTTTCAGATATTGATCTTATTCTGGAGGAAGTTCAGCATTTACACAATAATATGGAGCAAATGATCTCTACCATCTCTAAAATTCAGAACACGCAACTATCTCATACTCTAAAATTGGATCATCTAAAAGAGTCCAGCTTAGAGAAAATGAATGCTCTTAGAGTCAAAATGGACTCCCTTGTCACAACTATGGATCAAACAAAGCAGGGGTTACTCGATTCCTTATCTACAGAACAAAGTGTAAACAGTCAAAGATTTCAGCGACTGGAAGCCTTTGTTTCAAAGCAAATGGAGCTACTACAGATTTCCTTCACCACTATTGCCTCAAGCATCACATCAGATGTCAAAATTCTCTCCCTTCACGTTCAAAAGATATCGGACAAAATGGAGGTATTTGACAAAAAGGGGGAAAACAGCTAAAGAATTATCTGAATGAATCATATTATTATCAGATTATTATCAACTGATGTTATTTTCTCCAACTGATGTTATTCTCTCAGAACTTATATTATCTACAAAGGATTCTGCTATCTTATAATTCAGTTGCATAATCTATTATCAACAAAGAGCTGAGTTAAATCTCTTGGTTTTGTCAAACACCATAAAGGGGGAAACTGTTGGAAACTAAATTCTGGAGTTTGACAAAACATAAATCAATCGACTAAACCAACTAATACATGAAAGCATATTCGGAAGCTGAACATTCAACTAAAATCAGTTGACACAAACTGATCAGTTGAGAACTGATCAGTAAAACATTCAGCCGAATACATTAAAGCTCCTCGACTGAAGATACCTCGGGAAAGATCATTCAAACAGACAAAAAGACATATCAGACAGCAACTGAATGTGGAAAGCCGCACTGCATAGAACAACGAAATTCGGCTATCAATATTTATACGCCGTCTTACAATAAATGATGAAGCGGCAATCAAGAACATTGTCCAAGAAATGATAAAGTGGAAATCAACGGATACGAGAATTCAAAATTACCGTTGGAAGAAAAGTCTATAAATATGACAAAAGAGCAGTTGACAAATACGTGATTAACCAATATAAAACTTGCCATTACTCTGTCAAAAAAAAAATCTCTGCTCACTCGTATCAGATCTATTCGTAGCGATCAAGTCTACACATTGAGCAAACTAGCACTCTGAAATATTGAAAATTCGATTAACGTGCTAAGTTCAGTTACTTACAGAGATCATTGTATTATACTAAGAGTTTCAGTTTAGGCAATAGATAAGTCCTAACTGAAGTGGGTCTGTACAAGCGTTGTACTCGATCAAAGTCTTTTAGTAAATATCCTATCCTTGAGATAGAAGGGGTGACGTAGGAGTTATTCAATTCTCCGAACATCCATAAACATACCGTGTTATCTTTACTTCAGCTTTTTATTTCCAGTTAGATATTCTATCTATCAAACAGTTTATTTTCCGCAACTGCTTATTCAGTTTAACTGATTGATATTGACCGACGGGATACTTAGTTCAGTTTGTAACAAAACTGAACTATCCTTTTTGAAAAATACTTAAATTTCCTAGAAGTGTTTATTCAACCCCCCCTTCTAAACACTAATTAGTCAATAACCGATCCTGACAACATCCCTCTCCTTCCGCTGTAAGATCGGTTCATCCATGTGGCCTCCGCCTAGAAGCCTACCAGGTGCCGTTCATTGTCTGTGCAACCTCATGGCACCGATGATCACCCCCCGCCCTCTTCGGCCCCGGGCCTCACATATACACATAGAAAAATTGAAAAAATAGTCCTATAATTCGACGTATTTTTGTTTTTTATCAAGATTGATTTTAGTCTTTTTCTGTTAGAGTAATGTTGACTTAACAATCAGATATTGTTGACATGGCATCGAATATTATTGTTGATTTCTCAGGAACCGGGGCCTGTAGATATCCATTCGGCCTTCTACCCATCATCCGGCCTGGGATTCCTTTTTAAGCCAATTCTTAAAAAGGTCTTAAACTTCCGCCTTCATCGTTTTAAACCACTTGATTACAACTTCCCGATACCACTCCGATACCCGGAAAGATGGAAAAACCCAAGTCATCTCAGAACTCGGACAGAAGGACAGATCCAAGAGTGAAAGTTAGCCAGGGCAAAAGCCAGCTTGGGAAAGGGACCGGGGTAAGAACCAACCCCAAGAAAAAGAAGTGCACTTTTATAAATACCCAGGTTTACTCAATCGTTGACTTCTCCGCTATAAATGCTTAGGTTTACTCAATCATGAAACATTATATTCCACTAAAACATTTTTTTACACAAGTACTCAATATACATTCTCTATATTGCATTTCCCTTTGTAGAAGACACTTGTCTGACTTAAGCATCAGAATGGCTATGTCGGAAAACCTTGTAGCACCTCGCTAACATTCTTTGCTTTTAAAGTGCACGGATCTTTCTTCCCGGGAATCATTTGTTCGGACTGGCCTGTACCTGCGAGTAACTACCCAGCCCAATCAATCGCCGACCCAGCTCACACGATTTATCCAGTCGCCATCATCGGCGACTTCTATGGTAAGTCAGATCTAAGACATAGAACTGATTTTCACCCGAAAATCAGTTCGGGTGGATGTACAATCAATCCTGTACAGCTGACCCAATTGATAGAAGTGGCTCTACATAAAGCCATGGAGAGAAGAAACCTCATGAAAACAGTCGCATGCATCGAGGAGAGGGGTTGGAAGATGAGTCCCCTCTTGGGACAAAGAAAAACGTACAAGAAGAAAGCTCACATGAATGTTCTAAGGCCCTTACTATGGCTGAGAAACTAGAAGATTTGAGGAAGAAGGTAAAGAAGTTGGAAGGACAAAACGGGTCCTCTCGAGGGCCCCCACCCCAGTCCAACAAATAGGGTGTCTTTTCTCCACCTAGATATTGAATGAGCCCCTGCCTGCCCATTATAAGTCGACAAAGGTCAGGGAATATGACGAGAATACCGATCCCAAAGAACATTTGTCTCAGTTCAAGAACATGGTAGTGTTTCACTGTTATGAGGATAATATCAATTTCAAAGCTTTCTTAGCCACGTTGGTGGACTCAGGGTTTGCACTGCTGATCGAGCAAAACTTGCACAGTAAAATCTCCAATAAAAATATGGTGTTGTATGCTCAAAATTTATCACAAGTGCACGATGTCAAGTAATAGTATAGTGTACGTGAGTACGAGTATCGTTCCACTGAAGACTGTGTTTAACAATTATTATTCCAGTTATTAAAACTTTAGCAACGAAATTTGATTTGGTTGTTTTATAACTAATAACATTTAATAAAACTAAATAAACAAGTTCAAGAATTTAATGAAGATATATGAATGCTAGATCAATTGATTAAATTTCAATGATAAATGAATTTGTTGGGAATTTTGGTTCACCTACCCCTTATTAATTTGTTAATTCGTTCAATCGTGTTTATATGCTTCCGACAGGATCTCCTATTCTATTGAACGCTCTCTCTCGAGCTATGCCAAACTAATTCTACTCAATGAAGTAATTAAATATCTTTAATTATTTATCACGAGTGAATCGCATTCCGATCTATGAAATCCCCTAGTTTTCGACCCTAAGGACTATGACTATCGGCGCGTATCCAATTTCATATATCTATGTAAATTGTAGATCCGTAGATTATACTACTCGATCCTATCACTCGTTATTCTCTCGAACTCACTCGTGATATGAAAACTTCGTTAAAGTTAGCTACGCTTTAATGACCCAATAAAATAATAGTATAATCAAGAATCACACAACAATCGAATATAAATTAATTCAAATCAAAGTTTGGGGTAGGATCCCCTTGAATCCCAACAAATATTAAGGTTTAGCTACTAGAATTCATAGTAAAAATAAACGCAACAACGTTTAAAATGAAAGAAACTAGATTAGAAATACTAGGCGAGACGAAATCTGCGAAGAACGATGCCCGGAAAATCACGAATCTTCAATTCCAAGCTTTTTCTCCAAGATTTATCTTCTTTGGCTGCTGCAATCTATCCAGAATCGTCCAGAATACCTCACAAACGTCCAAAATCCCCTACCATATCATTCTCCTTCAGAAAATAAGGAATGGAATCGTCTGGTATTTTTTCCAAAAATACACTCGCGCCCGGGCGGATATAAGTTTCCGCCCAGGCGGATGTGTTTCGCAACAAGAATTTTTTTCCCAGATTTTTACGCGCCCGGGCGGATGACTCTCGATTAAAATTCTTTCTCCAAGCTTGAACGCGTCCGAGCGGATGCAAATGTGCGCCCGGGCGGAGGTCTCTCGGCTTTCTTCCTCTTTTTTTCAGTTTCTTCACAAATCTCCTGCATTTTCGCCACTAAACACATGAGCGACACAAAGACATAGATTATGCGAAAACAACACAAAATGCACGAAATCTAAGTGATAAATGCAACACAATGCAACAAAACACGATATGAAAAACAAGTAAAATCCACCTCTATCAACTGCCACTGGCCCGAGCCTGCTCATTGGCCACCACCTCCCGTCTCCTCAACAACATCATCTACATTGATCAAGTCTAGTGAATCTAATGGCTCAACGTGTATAAACCATGAATAACAAGTAATACGTAATAAAAATTTATGCAATTTTAATATATTTCGTAAATAGCATAATATAACCATAAATACATATAACGTGACTTTTCTGCATAAACATTTCATAAAATCATATTTCCATACTCGTAATAATAATCGTAATCGTAAACCATTTTGCGTAGAGTTCTGTTCAATGCAAGTGGCCCATATATATAAATCGTTTGATCAAATTAAACCACAATACAGGGATGACAGGAATCACCACAACCCTTGGACTGGAGGTCCACTCCCTAACATACATAATTCCTCCGAAGAGGTAAGAGAGGTTCCGGACACATTCTCTGACTTCCGAACCCGTAACATAATTTGACCACAAGATAAATCGCATAAAGCAAAAATAATTATTTTGCACGTCATACATACTTACGAACATCATGAACCTTGTTGGATCGCCCTAAACATGCTGCCACAACCTTATAATTTAACTAGTCAACCATAGCCCCGAACATGCACTCGGACACGTACTATTCCCGGGTTAAAAAAAATAACTTACGACTTACCGAACGACTCGGGAATAGAACCATACTTAGTCAACATCCTAACCAATTGTCCAAGCCCCTATACCAGCCCCTAACCATGACCAAAACCCTTAAACCATGAACAACACCCACTCATGAACACATCCCATGTAGGCGCAATATGACACATATAAGCTTCTCTCGACTCCACGCCTAAACCAACGTGAACCGGACCCAAAACAAGCCCTAGACTCGAAACTTAGACCCAACTTAATCCTGTGGTCCAGCCCTTTCCAGCCCAGTCCCACATCCAAGCCTCAGAAACCCCAAAGTCGTGACCAGCCCTCTCGCGTGACTCAACCTGCGCACAACCGCTTTTACCTTTCCCAGCGCTCTTCCTGGACAGCCACTCCATGAACCACCCTAACTAGGCTCACCCTATGACCCTAATCCATGTCCCAACCCATAGCCACGAGCCCATGTTCAGGCCCTGCACTGAACTATGCGACCGAACTCAAGAACATCACTTGCACGCAATAAATCCCGCAGTCCACTTCCCACGCTAAACTAGAAGCTACTGAACCTACCCGAACCATTTACTAGCATCTAAACACACACTAAATCATGTCCATACACAGCAGTAGCAGCCTCGGGGATCCAACTGAAGCCTCCGATCGAGAATTCTCAAGAAAACGTGAGTCTTGCACTAGAATTTTCAGAAACGGTTTCAAATCAATTTGCATAACATCTTACATATAACAAACAAATTTTCATGCATAATTTACATCAAAATACATAATATAACAAGATCGATACGTTAAAGAAGGGTTTAGACATGCATTTCCGTTAAAACACAGGAATAGTCGACAAACGAAAGCGTGGGAAAACGGAGATGGATTGATGCATTTAATGGCTCGAAAAGTGGCTAATTAAATAAAGTATGGTAAGATGATGATTCACCTAAGTTTCTGCTGGAAGAAAGAAAAAGAAATCCTCCTTCCCTAGCTTCACAAAATCTCGGCCAACTTAGCGCTTTTGGGGTGTGTGTGTGTGAGAGTATGTATGATGTGTGTTTTACATGACTTGTGTTGTAGTGTTAGGACTCTTTTTAGATCGCTTAGGATGTTTATTAGGCGTTTTCATTTAATTAAAACACTAATTAAATTTATTATTTAAGCTCTTAAAATTTAAATTACTAATTTAGACTTTCAAAATTTTAAATTAAGAGTCCTACAATATAAAATTCAATCCATAAATAAATACTATATACCTATTTTAATTAATTAAGTCATAAAAATAATTATAAAATATTTTATTTTGGGTAGACTTATTTAAATATCTTATTTTCGAATTTTTGCTATTTAAAATGAAGAACATACTTTTATCTCACTCGATAATTTAAATTTAGTCCTAAAGATGCAAAAATTTATAAATATTTTAAAATACTATTTTCTTGACTTAAAATAAAATCTAACTTAAAGTTTTAACATCTTAATAGTCTCTGGTGTCCTTTCCTCGATTCAGCATCGAATATTCGCCTAAACACTAAAACTCGAGAAAACATTTTAAATTGTACAATAAAATTAATATTTACATATATATGTATATATATTTATAATAATTTAACACATAACATGCATCACATAAATTATTACTTAAATAAATCAATTATTTCAAGCATGCATGAGGTTTACGTGTACTAGTTTTTGAGCACTACACATAGTCCTCTCAAGACTCAAGATCAACCATGAAATTTTGTACGAATCATCAGGAATGTTATCACGTACTAATGAGTGTAAGAAATTGAAGAAGAGTCATCCGCAGCTAGATCATGTCGGGACTGGTCCATCAATAAAGAAAGCTAAGGGACTCCCGTTGGTACCTGGGACCTCGAGACCCCTCCCCTATGCCCATCCTCCAAGTTTCAAACCTAGGCCAAGGAGTCATGATGAGCCTTCCCCATCTAAAAAGGCCCAGGATGAGAAGGGTTGCTCGTCCACTTGATTGACTTGAGCGTCAGAGTGACCACAACGAAAAAGCTTCTGGCGTGTCGCGCTATCATTCTTTGCTTTTAATGTGCACAGAACTTTCTTCCTGAGAATCATCTGTCTGGACTGCCATGTACCCGATTATATATATGTCTTATAGCATGTTCGATCTACCCTCGTTTACTAAGTGTTCTCCAAACATTCATCTCTTACTTTTCTCCTCATATAAAATTGAAAAGCTAGAGCTCGAAAATGAAGACAAGAACCAATTTTGGTTCAGGTGGAATAAAGATACATTCCAAGCTGATCTGTTGTGGGAGGATATAGTTTCCTAAGGAAAACAACATTGGAACATGCCTCGGGTTCGTTTCAGATTTATGTAAATAAATATATTTTTTAATATGTTTATTTTTATTTAAGTTCAATGAATAGTTTTTCTTTTTTTGTCAGACAATATTGGTTCAGCATCTAAAGACCTCCTAATTAGCCATATATGAGGGCATTGCATTTAATAAATAGTGAGTGATTATATATAATTAGATATATTGTCTATAAATCGTACTTACATCTATGCCCACCACTAATGTTATACTCACATATCGGATGTGATGAATCATATCAAAATTATGCATCCACTGAGTGTCATCTCAATGATAAACACAGAGTTATAACACCTTATCAAAATTATATATATAAATACATATATTATTAAAGTATCTTCAATACGTGAATTGTTTGATCGGATCAAACAAAACTAAATATCCAGTACTATTCAATTGGAACGGGTCAAACTGATTTAAACCACGAAACCCCTAATATACATATTGATTAAAATAGATTTTTTTTCTATTTTTTCCATCTTAGTTCGAATTCTATAAATTATATTTTCAAATATGGGCATGACTGTCGATCCTTATATTAATTTGAGCAGGGAGAGTACTGATAACGCAAATGGATGCGTACATATACCAAAAATTATTTTATTGTGTTTAGGTTTCAGCAATATGGTATGTGAATTGGAAATAGTCATGGCCACATTTGGATTTCTAAATAAATTAGACTTTGGAGCTTCATGTTCAGATTCTTGGTCAAATTCAAAGTAATGTAGAACTTTTTATGGTTCCCGCTACTAATTATTGCTTTGAATTCATTCTTATTTTATGAAAATAGTGTATTCAAATTATTATAAGGTATTCAAATTATTATAAGATTATATTACACTATCTTTTGAGCCAGTAAAAAACTTCTCATAACCGCCGATGACTTATAATTCATCTGATACCATGGTCCACAATTTGAAATGAAGTTATCATGAGTTCGAGAATCAATTGCAATAGCTTTAACAATCTCTGTCTAGGATGGATCTGCATCTCAAAGCTCCTCAAGCCTTTTCTGGTATTCTCAAACTCAAGACAATAGATTTTGTGTGTTTGTTCACAACTTTCTGTCAGACTAATTTATAATAACTAGGTCTAGAAAGATATGATAATTACAAACCAAATATATGATATTATCTCTTATTCATAAATTAAAGGGTTACAATATCATATCTGAAAAATCTTAAATTGAATTTTTCATAGATAATGATAATGTAATATTACTAATTTATTCCTGCTGATTCAATAAATTATAACTCATATAATATATCATATTTTATATTAGAGTCACCAAAGAGACATGATCGGACTCAATTAAAGTAATTTTCAAAAAATTAATTTGATATAATCAAATCGTGATTAATCAAAATAATTTATTAATCATATTCTATTCCATTAAAAGAACAAGATTGTACTATCAATTTAATTGAAATTACTGAAAAATAAAATAGATAATTACATCATCTGGTTGATTGACACAACATAGCACCTCGTCGATCAGTTAGAAATCTAAAACAAGGTACCATTACCAAATTGATT
This sequence comes from Primulina eburnea, assembly GCF_022965805.1. Taxonomy (NCBI): domain Eukaryota; kingdom Viridiplantae; phylum Streptophyta; class Magnoliopsida; order Lamiales; family Gesneriaceae; genus Primulina; species Primulina eburnea. The sequence goes on from NC_133117.1 coordinate 7,853,241, forward strand.
CTATTTGATTTTCATAACTGCTCAGCGCTTATCTTCTGTTTGACGATCTCATGTGATCACATCACATAACTAATTCAACAAAAATTTAAATTTGTGAGCTCATATTTTACTATCTTTTATAAGAACTCGAGAGTTCATGATCATACATATTACCTAGGTGGCCAATTCCATATTGCGATTATATATATATTCTTTGTTATTTCACTTTAATACCAAAAAAAATATCGAGATATTGGATAACAGTCAGATCTAATCCATTGATGTCTCAAAAAAACTGTAAATTAATAATCAAAATTCATTACCCGCTCATGATTAAGGTTCTACGTACGTTAATCTAGTGAATTTTAATTAGTATGGTCATATCAAATTCAAATCTCAGGTAGCCATGTTCAATACAACAAAATGTATCCCCGATTTTATTACCAACCCAAAGATGAGTATGTCTCTTGTTGAGACGGTATCACGAATAAAAAGTAATACTCTTGGTATAAAAAGCAATACCCCTACCGATATTCACAATAAAAAGTAATACTTTTACATGTATGACCCAAATAAGAGATCTGTTTCACAAAATACGACCCGTGAGATCGTCTCACACAAGTTTTTGCCGCCAAAGACAGACTTCAATAAAATTGATACTATCTTTTCAAAATAATTAGTTCTTATTTATTTACCGATCATGAGCAATAAAATTTTGGATTGAATTAAAAATTGAATCTTTCAGTGTTTAGTGTCTTAAACACTCAATTTATAATAATACAACATTCTGATTGACATGTGCAATGATCAAATTCATATTTATTCAAACAAATGAATAAAACATTATTCTAATTTTTCAAAATTTCATAATACATAACAAAAGTATTCGATGGATACTTTACTAATGAACATTTTTTCGACTTGCCCTAGAGTAAATCAGAAATGTCTAATACACCCATATTTTGAATCTGTTTTTCAAAAGTTCTAGCAGTAAGCTTTTAGTGAAAGGATCGACAAGATTTTCAATAGATGCTATCTTGCACAGTGTCACGTCTCCTCTTTGAACGACATCTCTCACTAGGTGATACTTTTGTTCATTGTGCTTTTCACGTTGATGGTTTCGGGGTTCTTATTTTCCATGCACCAATATTATTACAATGGATTTGATGCATAAGGAACAACATCAAGGCTCAACAAAAGCTTTTCAGCAAAAAAGGCTTCTTTTTGTTGCTTCACATATCAACAATAAAAATTGTTTTATATTTACTCTTCCAATGAGGTAACAACCACCCAATATGAAAACGTATCCTGATATAGACTTACGAGAGTCTCTATCATCTTGAAAGTAATAATCAGTACCCCAAAGGTTCCAACTCAGAAGCTGAATAAACCAACATATATCCTCAAGTTCTACAAGGATACTTGAGAATATTTTTGTAACGACCCGAAAATCAGACTACGTATAAGCCCTGCACAATTATTACTATTTAAATTTAAAAATTATTTATATATATATATATATATATATATATATATATATATATATATATACATGAAGGGTATAATTCATTTGATATTTGACAAGTCATAACTATTTATTTTAAATGCAAAGTTTAGTTTTATCTTTTCAGTTAAATACGCGAGGACGGACCAGAGTTTGGAAATTAGAAATAAGTTTAATAATAAGAAAAATATTCCTAAATTTAATTTAAGTCAAGGTATAAGTTAATTTAAAGAAATATGATGTTTAAGGATTTATAAAATGAAGTGGAGCTAAGTTAGTAAATAATTCTTTAGGTTAATATTTAATTAAAGCTTAAATTAAAATGTGTAAGCAATTGAAGATGAACTAATCTAGGTATAATATATTCAAGAAATTAAACATAGTATTTAAATACTTAAAGTTGAATCCATGTAAAATCATGCAAGAGTTTAATCTAGATTAAGGTGTTAATTCACTAATATGTATAATGAGTATTTAGAATCTTAAGAATTTAAATTATAAGGTTTAAATAATAATATACTATCCAAATGAGTAATAAAATTGGTTAAGATAATTCAAAAGAGTAGTAAATTCATTCTAGTCATCTCAATAGCCTTTAATATAAATACCATTACTCACCTTTAATTCAATAAGTTATTGGTAAATTCAAATACTATAATTCATATAATTTCCCTCAACTTATTAGACTATGAAATGAGCTTGATTGTGTTGCAAGAATTTGATGGGCATGCAACGGCAACTAGGAAGAAAGCATTCAAATAATATTCAAAGCTTGCACTTGTAACCTCCCACACCTTAATGCATATAATGGTATCATTAACACCCTTGTAACCATCACCTCTATTACATAGCATTTCTTCATTCCATATTCACGAAAATATCAGAAGAAAGACTACTGAAATTCGGAAATAAAATAATAAGAAAAGTTACAGCAAAGGAAGAGAGAAAAACAATTCAAACCCATTCAATTCTTGACTTGTAACTCTCAAACTAAATGCATATTATAGCACCTTTAACACCTCCTATATCATTCACTTTCATCCCTTACACTTCGTACAACCTTAAGCTTCGAAAACATAGGAAAAACAGTAGCGGAAATTGAAGGAAATATCAGCAGAAAAGTAGAAAAGAAAAGAAGATATCCAACTCGGTTCCGTCGCGTCGTATTGTCGTTTTGATTTGTTTTTCTTCAAAACAAATTCCAGGCATGTATATGTTGTTTCTTTTCTCTTCAATCAAGTCCTATAGATATTTTTAAACCATTATATAACCATGATTCAAGCTAAATCACGAAATTTACAGCAAGTTTCCCAAGCAAAAGCTGTACAGATTTTATAAACTCTTTTGTTTCCAACTTCACGGTTTGAGATGTTTTGTTGATTACAGGGTGTTGCTTCGGTTCCAGGCTCACATGGCTGCTACTAGGCATGAATTAGAATGTGTTAGGGTGTTTTTGGTTCAATGGTTCAAGCCCATACACGCATAAACAAATAAATGACTGCAACTTTTCCCTTAAGTGCAGAATTGGAGTCAAGGTTTTATCATTTGGTTGTTTAGGGTGAGAGTTCAAATCATGGCTGTCCTAGGGACTGTAGCCACGGTTAGAACCCTTCCATATCATGTCTAGGACGTGACCAAGGTGTCATTTCAAAGCTTGGTTCATGGTTCCATCAGATTTTTAAAACAACAACACAAGCATCACTCGAAAAAAAAATCTGTTTCTGGTTTGTGTGAGTAACTTCGGTTTTGAGGTGTTGGGATGGGCTGTGGCTGGCTTATAGCCCATAGCCATGGTTCATACAACACTCCATCATGTCTAGATCGAGCCATGGTTGACCATACAGCCACAGGAACGAGCCAAGACAGCAAACATTACAAACACATCACAATGCACAGAATTTGGGTTCTCGGTAGGAGCTTTGGAATGACATAAGTATTTGCTTGGTTTGTGATTGGCTTCTAGCCCTTAGCCATGGTCCAAGCCATGCCTTAGGATGTTGGTAAGAGTCCTTGGGAGGTGGTTCAATCCATTGGTCAATAAATTTCAGAGTTTACACCACAAACGCACAAGTTGCCACTGCTGGTTTTTTTTTTGACAGCAACTTTCATATTCGGTTTTGAGGTTGGTTTGAGTTCTTGGTTGGATTTTAGCCCATGGCCTTGGACTGGACAATACCTTAATGAGTTAGGAAAGTCGTGTTTTTGGCCGTTCGTGATTTGGTCGAGTTTAGAGGTCGTACGAGAATTTACGGTGAAAGGTGCCAAAATGACTCTCGAAAGAGTGTTTTATGTTTTTGGATTCCTTTCACCCATTTTCGTGTTTTACAGTTATTATGCATATTTTTCAGTATGTTTGGGATATTTTAATCATGGTTAAATGTCGGTTTAATGTTGGTTCGGGTTTGTACGATACCATGATTAGAAATCAAGTTGTTGGTCCTAATAGTCTCATTTTTGGTTCTATTGTTAAGTTTTGTCAAGTTAAGATTTATTGCATGTGTCACATATTAGAAGTAAGTCGCAGCAAGCCTGGGAACGATCCAACTCATCCGGTAAAAATAAGATTATAATTATATTACGTGCATAAAAATATAAAATGTTTATTTTTGAGATATATGCTATATGTCTTGTGGCCAGCTTATGCTTATGGGTTCGGAAGTCGGTAGGCGCAACCGAGGACCTCTCCGCCTGGTGACTTACGACCGGTTATGATTATGTATGGGTACGGACATCCCGTCCAAGGACTGTGATTGATCTCTACCGCCCAGTATACTGTGGTTTAGTCTGATCAGACGCTTACGCTATGTTATGGGCCACTTGCTTAGAAACATTATCTCTACCAGAAAATTATGATATGTTATGACAGAGCTCTATTGAGCAAAGCTTTTACGTATGATTTTCAGATATGCACGTAGGTATAATTATTCATGATATGATTTTCATCGTACGCTTTACGAGACTTTATTTTTATGTTGCATGCGATTTTATGATATACATTACTTGTTATTCACGATATATACATGTTGAGTCTTTAGACTCACTAGACTTGATTGTTGTAGGTATTGACGAGGTCGAGACCGCGGGCGGAGACCAGTGAGCGATCTTGGGACAGCAGTAGTAAACCCCAGGACCTTATGATTTAATTTACGCACCTTTTATTATTCAAACTCAGTTTTAATACGTTGGATTATTTTAAGTTAATGTTTACGTTGGATTATTTTTAAATTGTTGGTTGAAAACAATATTTGCTTCCGCTGTTATTTTAAAGTTAAAATTATTTACATGTTTATTTTATTAAATAAGACAAGAAAAATATTTATTTAGAAAATTTTTAATAATTCCGCAAAATTATGAATACGAAATACGGGCCTCTACAATTTTTTACAGCAATCCAGTGCTCTATTTAAGGTTTGACTGAGATCTACTAAAAATTTCAATAGTCAAACAAATATCTGGTCGAATGCATATTATGAACATACATGAGACTCCAACAGCTGAAGCATAAGGAACATGTTTCATGTATTCTACTTCACTTGGAGTCTTGGGATTGTGCTCCTATGACTAGTGAATTCCATGTTTGAAAGTTGTTTGACCTTTCATGGAATTCCGCATTGCATACTTCACCAATACTTTTATCAATATACAATGATTGAGATAAAGTAATTTCTTTGTTCTTCTTATCTCGAATGATTTGGATACCGAGAACATAATTTCTTCCCCCAAGTCCTTTTTGTCAAACCGTTGAGCCAACCATTTCTTAGCAGATGTCATCACCCCTAGATTATTCTCAACTCTTAGGATATCATCCACATATAACACGATAAAAAATCACATTGCCATCTAAAATTTTCTTATAGACACGAGGCTCATCGTAATTTTGATCGTCATAATATTTCACAGTTTGATCAAATATGATGTTCCAAGACCTTGATGTCTGCTTAAGTCCATGAACAAGTTTTTTTAGTTTGCAAACTTTATGCTCTTGATCGTTTTGGATAAAATCATTTGGTTGCACCATGTAAATGGTTTCGTCAAGATTTTCATTAAGAAAAGATGTATTGACGTCCATTTGCCACACCTAAACATTTCATAGTCACTTTTGATGCTAGAAAACGCAGCAAACCGTTCTCCGTTCGGCCGCCCTCTTCACCGTGTCGATATTCGATATTTCGCGCGTTTAAAAGTCAAAGGAGTGTCTAAACCTTTATTTGAGGCATTGATAATATTACTTACTGTATTTTGATATAAAATAGGCATTAAAACTTGTTGGTTTGATTATATGAATGATAGAATGTCACCGATATCATTTTTGTTACGTAATATGCATGAACTTCCATGTTTTTCTTGAGTTTTTGATCGCATGCTTCACTGGAGTGATTTGAAGGCTTGCTACTACATATGGTTTTTGTTATGGGATGTGTTTAGGTGTCATTAGGTGGTCTGGGATGGGCCGAAAGGCCGCTGGTGCAGCAACAGTCGAAGGAAGCATCATAGTCACAGGTAGGGTGATCGCGGCTTTGGGGCGTTGGGTTAAGTGCAGGGCTGGACCAAGGCTCGTGGCTAGGGTCCAAGCAAGGTCTTAGGGTCCTGGGGTAAGACTGGTATGGGTTGGTTATCATCTGTTCGGACAGAAAGAATACTGGAGTCGAGGTGCGTTTCACTCGTGATGTGGGTGTCGAATGTCCTGCTCACTGGTCGACTTGTTTAGGGGCTGTGCGTGTGTATTGGACTGGAAAGGGTCGAACCAGAGTCCTAAGTAATGTCTAAGGGTCGAGTCTAGGGCTTGTTTTGTACTTTGTTCTAGTTGGAATCGATAGAAAATCGTACGGAACACATAAGTGTCATAGTGTCACTCTTTGGGGCAGCTTGTGTTTTATGGTTCGTTGTGCATGGTACGGGGTTTGTTCATCGTTCGGGGATGATGTAGAGCCTTGGACAGTAGGTTGGATGTGTTTCACGTGTGGGTCGTGTTAGAGTAGGTGCCCAGCAAACCAAATTGTGGCTCGGGTTTTTATTGACTTTAAAGTAAAACAATTTTTCTTTTAATCTGTATACACATACAAGCTGCATAGATAAAGTTCTTGAATATACAAAGTTACCATGAGGTGTGCATCGGAACGTAAGATCATGAAACTCATTAGGAAGTATACTGTATATTCTAAACAGGTTTCTATTCGAATGAGCTGCCTAAAACAAGGATAAAGGTCGCTCGAGCACGAGACTAGCATATGTGATGTAAACGCCATGTTTTATTGGAAAGTTCATGAAGATGTCCATTCCCACAAATGGGTTATCATATGATGATGCACTGGACAACCCTCTCTCGGACTGTCAAGTGGTTCTCACTTATCAAGTGGAATAGTCTGCAGTTATGGTTGTGCACCATTAGTCCTTTGACCCGAGACAATATAGGGGCTATACGTACTAGCATGCACTTTGATTCGTTTACCGACTCCATGAGGGTCATCAGGTGGCGAGGTTGAGTGTAATTTCGAAATATGTAGGAGCAAATACATTGTAGTTGAGGATTCAATGTTTTCCTACGGGTGAAGATATCCTATGTGATCTGATGAGTTAATAATGCAAGGAGTTTCTGGTCAGAGCAAGAAATATGCTTTAGAGAAAGGTGTTTTCCTAATTACACATACCATACCACTATTAGTACTCAAAGAAAAATCGAATCGTTATCAAATTCACATGCAACTCTCAATATACCAATTGTTGGAGATTTGATCGAGATATATGCGTTGAAGGGACCGTACTGTATACTAACCATGACTAAAGATTCTTGGAGGCACTATCAGTGATACCTAGGGATCATGGGACGATGCTACTAGACGCTCTTACCATGTTCCAATGGGTGCAATCGGAAATGAGTTCTGACATTCTTGATCAAGGAGTTGATGAAAAGAATTGGGTTAACTAGGGTAAACCGGAATAAGAATAAATGTTATTCTGAATTACATGGAGATGTGAACCTTTAAAACATGCAAATCTAGGGAATATGGAAAATAGCTAAGTAATTGTTTTAATTTCTTAAATTGATTATGTCGATAAGTTTATATGATTTTACAGTAGTTGTCTACTTGGATGCATTAAAATGTATTTTTAAAAGGTTATTCGAGTTGGGATCGATGAACGAAAATCGAAAATGTTTTTTTATTAAATAATTGGTTTTAATTGTTTAAAATAAGGTTGATGTTTTTTATTATTTTTGAAAATAAGGAGTTTTGAGGTGATTTTATACGCCGGGACGTAATTTTTATCGGTATTCGATTTTCAACAAAAATACGAATGTTTTGACAACCCGGCTAATAATTTCACAAACTTTATTAAACAAAATAATTTTTAAATGCACAATTGGGCTTATTGGTCCTATTATATTATACTAATGGGCTCAAGCTTGTACACTATTATTTTACCAAAAATAAAAGCCCAAAACCCTACTCTTTTATTTTATAAATACACGCCCTACCCTAATATTTTAATTACAAGACTCCTCCTCCATCACCATCACATGGAACACACCAAAAAACAAGAGGAGAAAAGCTTCGAAAATTGCTAGGAATTCACCCAAAGCTTTCTCGTCGCCGTTATTCGATTCGTCAACGATAATTCGTGTGTTATACACACAAAGGCACGTCATATTCTTTCTTTTACTCATCATCACACAATAATATATATTTATTTATGCATTGTATGAAAAACAAGTGACACTTCTTATTTATTTTCGTTTTTGCACAAACATGAATTTTTAAAGCATGGTTTTGATCTCAAAAATTGTTGTTTTCATACATAAAGGGATTGTTGTTTTCATACATAAAGGGGCTGCCATGATTAGGGATTGTGTAAGTTTTGTTTTTACAAGAGTTTAAGAGTCCTAAGTCACACGAGAACAGGTTGCACACGTAAACAAACAAGCTAGAACCGTGGCTTCAAGTGTTGTGGCATAGGCGATCGATTAAGGGGAAACTCGATGCATGGCTGGGCAGGGTTGCGACCAGGACTGAGCTGGTCATGTATGGGTCAGGGAAAGAGTCCTAGCCATGCTAGGACTTGAGAGACATGGCTGGGAAGGAGTCCTTTCAAGCTATAACCCCACCCGAGAGGTTGCACGCGAAGTGCAGTAGTGTGCGCAAAGTTGTGGCTCGGCCAGGGGCTTAGAGCTGGGCTAGGCTAGGTCGTTAGGGTCCTAAGAGGGTTCACAAGGGTCTGGGTCGGGGGCTGGCTCGGTGGTTAGAGTCCTAGGCGAGTTGCAAGAGTCCTAGTGAATGTAGGAGGCTCGTCCGCAGCATGCATCTATTAAGGGTTGCTTCGGTCGGGGCTAGGGTCAAGTGCTAGGGGTCCAGAGGGTTCATGAGGGTCCAGGGGAGGTCTGGTCCGAAGATGGCTCGGTCTTAGCTCTGTGAAAAAATCGAAGATGGCTCGAGGGTAGGGCTTGGTTCGAGAATTAGGGTTTCTTCATGGTTTAAAGTTTGAAACATGGCTAAACGGGGGTCGAGTTATGGTTCAAGAGGGTTAATTTATAAATGTCTAAGTTTTAAATTTGAAAATTTTATATTGAAGTTTGATTTAATTTGGGATTAAAACACATTAATAAGTTATAACTAAAGAATAAATTAAAAGTCGTCGATTTAAGCTAAATAAAAATATGAGAAAATTAATGTAAGCTTAAATAATTATTTGGGACGGTCTAGAGTCAAGGGAAATAAGAAAATGTCAAAATCGTGAAATTTTACGTCTAGGGGTAAAACTGTAATTTTGCACCTAGAAAATAGTAAATGTCATGGCAGTGCTCTGAATAATGTTTTACATGTTAAAATGTTTATGGAATTTTATGATGAATGATAACATTAAAAAACATGTTGCATGCTTGGTTTAAACAAAAAAAACGTTATATGTATGTTTAATTTTTATAAGTGATGAAAATACGAAATATTGAAGGATGTAAAGGGATTGTGACTAATACGAATACATGATACGACGATATGTTGATACGTAAGGCCAATGCTCAGTTTACGGGTGAGAGTGTCACTGATGTCCCCGCCGCCCAGTACTGTGGTTACATGTAGATGGATCCATCGCCCCAATATGAATACGAAAGTCACAATTAACGATCTGAATTCAACAAAATGAATATGCATATGAATATGTTTATGATGATATAAATTTTTTTATGAAAATGGTTATGTTTATGTTTATGCATCATTATGAAAATGTTATTTTACGTACAAGTATTTTCACTGTTGGATGTGATATGTATATGTATTACTTGTTATCATGGTTTGCTGAGTCTTTAGACTCACTAGGTGTGATTCATTCAGGTGATTATGATAATAATGATAATGGAGGTCTTGAGGGTTGATCTGACTGGGCTGAAGGTGCACATAAACCGAGGACCAGCGCTTATCTTTTCCGCACATGTTTACGATTTATGATTAAAGATATTTTTAAGACTTTGATTATTTTTTTGAGTGGTTTTTGAGAGGTTTTTAGTTTTAGCAATATTGCTAAGTTAGAAGTTGAAAATGTTTAACGATTTATGATTTAAACTATTTCCTTTGATTTTCAAATATTGGTTGGTTGTTTTATTTTTAAAATAATACAAAATATTTTATAAATATATATATGTATTTCGACCGAAGCTTGTAGGATAGGAAAAAAATTTCCAGTACTTTTTAAGAAGACAAGTAGTGGACGTTTCAGTTGTTATCAGAGCTATGTTCATGTAAAGAGTTATGCCACCATTAGTACCGGGAAGCTCGGTCATCAAGCCTCAAATTTGTAATTTACATGCTTTATATGATTTTTATGATGTTACCTGCATGATTACGTGATATATATGTCTATGCCGCATGTTTACTAGCTTTACGAGAACATATGTTTTATATTAGGATATGTCGCATTATTAGAAAACTTAGATTTAAATGCATGTTGGTTACGTTAGAATTTGAAAAACGTTCAGATATAATGCCTCCTAAACGCGCACCTAGTACTGATAGGCAGACTGAGACTACCGAGGATCGTCATGTTAATGCACCCACGCCTCCTAATGGAGATGATGCTACTCGTGCATTGTAGGGTATGGCTCGTTTCATCGAGCAGCAATTACAGCAGGCTCCTAGGCCACAACATGATATTTATGATCAGTTCCAGAGGCTAGGGCCGAAGGAATTTTCTGGCACCACAAACCCGTTTGCTGCAGTGGCATGGATTCGAGCACTTGAGGTGCATTTTCGCTATTTGAACATGTGGGATGCTGATTGTGTGAGGTGTGATACTTACATGTTTAGGGATGACACTTCTTTATGTTGGGAAGGAGCTGAGCATGGTATTAATTTTGCTACACTTACTTGGTCTCGATTCAAGGAGATTTTCTATGAGAAGTATTTTACTGCTCATGTGCGAGGGCGATTGAAGAGAGAATTTATGACTCTCCGTCAGGGGGACACTTCTGTTGCTGAATTTGTGAGGAAATTTGATAGGGGTTGCCACTTTGTACCACTGTTGTCAATGAGCTTGTTTTTTTGTGTCAATGACAACGGTTTTTGTAAAACTGTTGTTGATTAGTGTGTTTTTTTTGGACAAACGACAACGATTTTAAAAAACTATTGTGACTTAGCGTGTTTTTTGGACAATCCACAATGTTTTTAGTGAACCGTTGTTTTAGAGAATATTTTGCGACGGTTTTATTAAAACCGTCGCAATTTTTAATATCAACGGTTTTTGCTTACCATCGCTAATTATTAAACCATTGCTATTAGCGAAGGTTTTTGTTTAACCGTCGCTATTTGTGATGGTTTAATAAAAAACCATCACTATTTTACCAAAAATCGTCGCAAATTGTCAATAAATACCTTTCCTCCACACAGTCCACATCTACAATAAATTTTTCTCTCTCAGACGATTTTAGTTTCGATATAGGGTAAGTTTTGTCACTTCAATTCTTGATAAATTTCTAAGTGTTTGTTAAGATCATGAATATTATTAGCTTAGTCAGATTGTAAGCTTTTTGGTAGATTTATTAAATTATAGAAGTAATTTTTTTATTTTACTTAAAAAAATTAGGGACGGATTATGTCTAAACCTTCGCTAATTAGCGACTGCTTAGCCAAAACCATCGCTAATTTTAGCGACAATACATCTTAAACCATCGCTAATTAGCGACGGCTTAGTCAGAAACTGTCACAAATTTTAGCGACGGTATGTCATAAACCGTCGCTAACGATTTTTCAAAAACTGTCGCAATATGATAGCTATGACAACGGTTCGTTGTCATAACCGTTGTCGTATTGAACGTGCTTTCAACAACACCATCAATTACAACAGTTTTCTGGCAGCTTTATCCGTTGTCGTTTTGAATTTTTGTTGTAGTGACTGATAAGCGCAAGAATCACACTTAATTTATATGCTAATCAATTGGATCTATGTTGGTTTTGAACAATTTGTGGAGTTTTGCATACTGATGGCGGATCCTGAAAATTAATTTTCTCTGTGATTATAACAGTACTGAAGGATAATAAATATTTGGAAACAATCGGATAATGAGAATTTAAATGCTTTACATTTATTTATAATTAATTAACAAAAAAAATATTGAATAGTAATCATGATTTGACATAAAAAAAACTTAAACATAAATCATGTGGTGAATAAGAAATTTGATTATTTATGATTAATTACAGTTCCAACTTAATTAGTTATTCTTTCCCAAGAGGTGAAGTTACGTTCATGACAATAGAGGAGCGACTCGCGTCATCATTAATCATCGTCCCGAATCACATGAAACCTCCATCATCTTCTTGTCAAGATGTCATCACATCACTGAAATTAAATTTCCAACAGTTTCTTAATAAAATTTTTGAGGAATTCGATCACTCCTACTGCTGGAACTCATGGAGGCTGTTGTGAAAATGGGGAGGGGCGGCCAAGAGAGGTGAGTGATTAGGTTTAGGGTTTAGTTGTGGTGTTTTAATAATTTGATTATTGCTAATGGGCCCTAAAAATAATTAAAAGGATTTTAGGCCCATTAAGCAATATAATAGTCCCATCGAGCCCAAAAAGACTCCTGAAAAATAATTCATTTAGGTACGTTTTTGAAAATATTGTCTGAACCCCCAAAAAGTCCCTCAAGTCGCTAATTTTTGCTCACCGGTTTAGAATTTGACCGGTCTCGTTCCTCGTTCGAGCACGAAATATTACTAAAAAAACCTAATACATTAAATCTTAATGAACCATGAATGAAACACATAACCATGCAATAATCATGCATTTAAAGCTTTAAAATAATTAAACACATATTTTAGTAAAATCCTAGATTGCATACAGTCAGGTTACATAGTTCGAATTTTCTAGACCTTACATCCAGCCCCTTAGACACCCCACGGGACCACCCTTGCACTAGCCTCATCTGCAGTGCCACCATGTGCAGGATTTCTCCCTTTCTTTCCCCAAAACCATGCGCTCTAGGCACCAACAAAGCCCTCGTCGCGGCCCTATCTTTCTGCCATTGTCTCCAGCCACTCTAGGACCCTCTAGGACCATGAATCAACATTAAAAAAAGGCAAAAGACAAAGGTTTTTCACCGTTGTCGTAGGTCAAATAAAACCGTTGTTAAAGTCTCTGTGGTTAAAGAGTGTACTCAAAAACAACGGTGAAAACGAATGAAAAAACCGTTCACGTAGGTCTTGTAAAACCGTTGTTAAAGGCCCTGTGGTTAAATGATGCGCTCAAAGACAATGGTTAAAAATCGTTGTCGTAGACGTCTAAAGATGAGGGTGGAAACCCGTTGTCGTAGCATTGAAAAATTGTTGTTAAACTAAATATTGCGACGGTTTTTCTTAAAAACCGTCGCTAGTTTGCGACGATTTTTTATATTATTTCGGTTGTTCACATGATTTCCGTCGCTAATGTTTTGCGTAAAATAAAAAAAGATTGCTTTTATAATTTAATAAATCATGAAAGAGAGAAATTAACATATCTTTTATAATTTAATAACTTACAATCTAGATTATATTTATAGAAGAGATATTTTTATAGACACTAAACTAATAATATTTATAGAAGAGAGAAAAACTTATTTTGTGAAGAAAATGACTAAGGATGCGGATATTTAAAGACAATTTGCGACTGTTTTAGCTTAAACCGTCGTTATTAGCGACGGTTAAGCTTAATCCGTCGCTTTATCGCTAAAAATTGCTACAATTTTAATTTAACCAATTTTTTTTAGAACATTAGAACAACGACAACGGTTTTTCAAAAACCATTGTCGTTAACCAAATAAAACACTAAAAAACGACAGCGTTTTTAAAAAACAGTTGTCGTAGTTCTAAAAAAACCAGTTGAAAGACAACGGTTTACACAAACCATTGTCTTTGACCCATGACAGAAACACATATAGACAACGGTTTTTAAAAACTGTTGTAGCAAAAAAAAACCGCTCATAGACAACGGTTGTTAAAACCGTTGTTGTAGCAAAAAAAAAAAAAACGCTCTTAGACAACGATTTTTAAAAACCGTTGTTGTAGCCTAAAAAAAACATGCTCATAGACAACGGTTAACGGTTTTAAAACCGTTTTCGTAGACACATCGAAGACAACGTTTTTTTTAAAACCATTGTCTGTAAGCAGTTTTTTTAGGCTACGACAACGGTTTTTGTTGAAACCGTTGTTAAAAGAAAAAAACACAACGGTTTTAATAAAATTCGTTGTCGTAGGAGTGTTGTTTATGATATATTTTCTTGTAGTGCAACCCAACACAGGGCCTTTATCATGGATAGATATCCCTGAACGTAGCCTCCCTCGCAACAGCCAAGACAGAGCCCTTCCCATGCACTAAACCCTAAACGAGGCTCGGTCCTTTCCCCTCTTGTTCCAAGTCTCTTCTAACCTGCATAGGACTCCCTTTAGGACTTATAAACATCATCTCCCTTCCCTATAATGGCGGCGATTCCTTAGGAATCATAACACGCTTCAAAGAAGCATTAAAACTGTAAAATAAACCAATAAAAAACGTTAATAAAACTTGATCATCATGTTTTTCATTCAAAAGATAATAAACATGCATAATATAACTTGAATGGTGCAAAAGAAGGGTTTAAAAAAAGTGTCTTTGCTTATATAACGCTCGAAAACCGATTATTGGCACGAGGAGGCAAGAAAGAACGATAAGGGGACATCATTGCGTTGCTTCTTCTTCTCAAAACTTTCAAAAACTCCTAGTTCCGTGGCAGCAAGGTGAACGGCTGCTGCACCCCCCACAAACCCTATTTTTTTTGTCTAGTGATTTTCGAAAAAGTGGCTTAGGAACTAGCATTTTAGGTGTTTTATGCTTATGAGATAATTAGGCTCATTGATCCTTGTTAAATAGGTCTAATTAGGCCCATTAAATCCTGTACAAAAAGTTTATTTAGGAAGGTTTTAAAAAAAATGAGTTTATGAGTTCTCAAAGGTCCCTCGTTTGACGAAAATCGGTTTCTAAACTAAAAATAAGACTCGAGTCATAAAATAATTTGAATCCTAGAATTTTTAGAAAATTTAAATCCTAATTAGGCATATTTTCGAGCCCTTAAAAAATTATATAAAAATATGTTTATCTCAATCTCCCCGGTATTCTTTCCTCGGCCAATCATCAAATATTCACTTGAAAATCCTCGATTATAAAATCATACAAAACTACACAATTAAACATTTAATCGTATTAAAAATATATCATTTATGCATTTAAAATCGTTCAATTAAAATAAATTAACAATTTACAAATTTTCTTGCGTGCGGTTTACATATATAGATTTTTGGACGCTACAATTTATTAATAATTTCAATAATTTTCAACAAATTTTTTAACTTTATAATGCCAACCACTACTCATTTGAAGAATCGTTTTTTCTAAAAAAAAAAATTTATCCATCGTTTTAAATAAGTATTTTTATTGTTAAATTCAAAATTAATGCAGTTTGTGGAGTTTTGCATACTGATGGCGGATCCTGAAAATTAATTTCCTCTACGATATTAGAATAGTAAAGGATAATAAATATTTGGAAACAATCGGATAAGGAGAATTTTAAATGCTTTACATTTATTTCTAATCAATTAACAATAAACATTTTGAATTGCAATAATGATTTGACATAAAAAAAAAAAAAAAACTTAAACATAAATCATGTGGTGAACAAGAAATTTGATTATTTATGATTAATTACAGGTCCAACTTAATTAATTTATTCTTTCCCAAGAGGTGGAGTCGCGTTCATGACTATATAAGAGCGACTCGCCTCATCATCAATCATCGTCCTGAATCACATGAAACCTCCATCATCTTCTTGTCAAGATGTCATCGGCTGATCGGTACCATTTGTCGCTCCAGCTTAGTTTATCTTCGAGTGGCGACAAACTGGGGACTGTGGAGACATTGCGAATGAGCTAGGGTTTGGAGGTGTTGGTTCTTGCTCACTTGCAAGCTGATTATCATAAATGATTTTATCAATTCTTTCGACCTTGTCATTCGTGAGAAAGTTCATGCATGTGGTTCACATGAACTGAGTCCAGTTGTTCATATGAACCCTTACCATTATTTATATCACCCTTCACCAATTGTCCCTCGAAGATCTCACTTGTCTTTTGTGATTTGAAGAGATTCCTGGATTCATCAACTATTATCTGGTCCATAAATTTGTCAAGTCTCACCTTTTTCAATGAATCAAAGAATAGTCGATGAATCAAGAAATCTGTTCAAATCCCAGAAGACAAATGAAATCTTAGAGGGTGAAATGGTGAGAGATGTAAATAATTGTAGAAGTTCATATGAACAACTCGACTTCGTTCATGTGAACAGCATTTAAACTTGCTCTCACACGACATGGTCGAATGAATTGATAAAATCATTTTTATAATAATCTTGTTAGCGAGAAAGAACAACCATCTTTTAAACTGGTACGCATGAATTATGCACGGTTTAAAGGATTGGAATTATACAATTGAAACCAACTAAATCTTTAGGTCAAACGGTGTTTAGTCCTACATTAACAATTTGGATACGTTAATCTTTGAACTTTCCCAACTTAAATAAAAAAAAAAATTTGGATAAAATATGGTAAGTTTTATAGGAAAACAAAACTTAATTCTTCTAGAAGGATTTTATACACACGATCTACTTGCTAAAATATAAAGATTTGCAATATATATATATATATATATATGATTTTGATAAAGATTGCTTGATGTTGGGAGATTATATAAGTCATAATTATTAGAATGAAAAATTATATTCGCATGATTTTTGTTTTTTTGACTTTTTAAAATTTCTAAAACACGTCGTTTACAAAGAGTCAAAAACTTGTGTGAGACGGTCTCACGGTCGTATTTGTGAGACGGATCTCTTATTTGGATCACTCATGAAAAAATATTATTTTTTATGCTAATAATATTATTTTTTATTGTGAATATGGGTAGGGTTGACCCGTCTCACGGATTATGACCCGTGAGACGGTCTCACATGAGACTCACTCTTACAAAGAATATTTAAATTTCACGTATCACCATTTAATATTGTCATGAACTTACATACGACTACTGGATGAGGATATTGACAACAAAACTTTAATTCGCGTTGCGAAACTTTTTTTGATGCAATATTCACAATATCATGTATTCCTATTATAATTCCACATTTTTAATACAACCCTCTATGATTATTTACTTGAAAATCTATTGATAATTTTATGTAAAAAAGAAGAAGATATCATAATTGAAACGTCCCTACTTCTAAATTCATTTAATTTACACTAGTTTTTTTTATAAACCATGCATAATTAATTTATCATAAATAAACTAGAATAAATAATCAATAAATGAATTCCATAATATCCAAAACCATTCATGCGGAATAAATAAATAATGCAATAAAAGTCTAAATCCAACTCAATATATTGTAGCATCTTAACAGTCTATAAATAAAAGCGATAATAAATAAAATTATCAAAAGTCTTTAACATATGCGGAATTTCTAGGTCCTCGGGTATGCACTGCACCTCCCGGATTACTCGATAGTCCGCACCTCACGACTCAACTTCGTCATCACCTGCAACCATTCAAACCTAATGAGTCTAATGACTCAGCATGCTCAAACCTAATATAGCAAATACATAGATATACACTCATGTTTAATCCTCTTGGCTTAAATGTTGCACTCTATCTGATATTCCTTCTTCCATTTTTATACATTTATACCAAATTTCTTGATCTCAAGTAAATCAAAGTTTTAACTAACTCTACATCATTTATCAATGATAAATCATAAACTACCTTAAGTTATTTTATCTTCCCAGAGATTACTTTAATTGATTGTGTTAGGTAATCTGGATCGTATAATTTAATTTCCTAAAATATATTCCTATTGCCAAACCCAATTTGATCCATAGTCATCCTACAGTATCCATGTAAGGCCTGAAATTTTATTATTATAACCGAGATTAAGGAATTGACGAATTGATGCGATTCATGAAGGCGTGGGAATGCATGTGATAGGGTGAGGCCAGAAGACCTCGCGCATATGCGCGGAGACGAGGCAGAAGACCTCGCGCATATGCGCAAGAAAGGGTGCGCATATGCGCGAGCAGGTGAAATTATAAGCGTTGAGACAGTAGGTGTCACGCATATGCACGAGACTAGGCGCGCATATTCACGAGCACAAGAATTTTCTATGCGTCGAGACAGTAGGCCTCACGCATATACGCCGGTGTTGGACCAGGAGAAGACAGTCTCGTTTTTTTACTTACTCTCCTAGCCTTCTTCTCGATTTTAGGAATATATTCGAGTTCACCTGTATGAAAAGAACAAGGTAAAAAAAATAAAACAAATGTTGAAAGAAACTAACCTTGCACTGTTCCCTGTTAACAATGCCAAAATTGATGTGTTGTTGTTGAGCTACCAAACTTAAATTTTTACTCTCTAAATAAACTAAGTATATTGATGATTAAGGTCGAATCCACAAGAAACAAGAGATGATTTCTTTCAAAAAAAAAAAAAAAAACAAATGAAGGGGGATTTTTTGGTAGAAACGAAATAAATTAATAAGATTAAAATTAGCAACTAGGAGAAATTATAAATTTAAAACGAGAAATTAATCAAACAAGATGAGTGGAATAAAATGAATAATTCAATAAGAGCATATTCTGATTCAATGGGGTTCCAATACTCAATTGTATTAATGTTCATAGGTTAACATTTGATTTATTCACGTATTTCCAAGCAATTAACTTTATAATATAATTATAAAGATAGCCGCTAAAATCCTTTTGTTTTTCTAATTTAATTGACTAAACTCAGCATCCAGTCAAAACTTATCAATAAACTTATCAATAACTACCTGAGCAAGATAACATTTCATATTAGTTAAAAATATCATTTTCGCTTTGTGAAAATAGCTAATCCTAAAATCTAACCATCGATATTTTTGTAATTGATAAATTTATTTTCTTTAATTTATCTAGACTAAATATTCTATGATAAAAAAAAAACTCAACCAAGCATGTCTTGATTTACAATCTCCATAAAAATAAAGAAAAAAAGTAGTAAAATCCTAGAGAAATTTGGAGAGAAAATCTTGCGTCTTCTTCTTGTTTTTTTACATTTTGATGGTGGAATTCTCTCCAATTTTTTGTGTCTCCTCCGTGTTTTTTACTCCTTGAATTTCTCGCAAGTTTCAGTTTCACATGCAGCATAAGAACGTCTTGTGAAAGGACTTCTTCTATTTTTGTCTTTCTTTTACAGCTTTATCTTTTGATCTTCCTATAACAAAATAACACAAAAGTATATCAATTAAGCATGTCAGAAGTTAAAACAATGAGAAATATGATAGCAAAAATGCAAACTATTAAGAGTCTATCAACGTACCGGCCCCCTCAGTCTTGGCACACAGCCCAAAGGGGCCAGCTCGTTTCGACCCACCTCAAAATGGGCCGCCAAAATCACAACCCAACCCTCCCTTTTTAAGTGACAGGGAAAGTAACGACTCTAAGTGGAGCGCCACTTTTTAGGTTCTCCAATGCTGAGACTCCTATATCAGCACCATGGGGTGTGTTTAGGCTCTTCCGCTGCTTCCTGGGTGCTTTTCTGTCATTTCCGAGTTTATTTTGGGGCTTATCTTGATTTGTTAACTCGGTATTTGAATTGATAGAATATTTCAAGCTATTTTAGGATCCCTTAATTAAATTTTTATGCAATTAACACTATTGGTTATTTATATAAAATTTGGAATTCTTTTCAATACTTCTGTGTTATTTTAAATCTATGTGTATTTTAATATTCTCTATAATCTCGATATTTGTCGACACATATATTCTGTCGAACACATTTAAATCATTTTGCATAATAGTTGTTTTATCTCGTCATCTCCAAAAATATCCATAATTGGGATAGTGTCTAACACTGTTTATTTTCTTTCTAATGTGATCTTATCTTGAGAATAAGGATGATTGGATTTAATCAAAACTTAATTTACACTCCTAGTAGTAATTAATCATTTGGGGCATTATAGTAGGTTATGGGAGTGCTAGGCAGTTGACGTGAGGGGGTTGTAGGCGAGCAAGAGACAAGGGGTGTGTTGGTTTTAGGGTAAGGAGTTAGTCTCTCATAGGCGAGCTCTCGGCCGTGGGATCATCTCGGATGAGCAAGCTCATAGCTAGAACATAGCATGGAATCATAAAGGAGATAGGATCTGGGGAAATGGGTTAACTAGATAGAGATGTGCCCATGTGGCCATGAAGAGCAAAGGTTGTAGGGGGTTTGCGAGGGTAGGAAAAGGCGTAATTTCATTATTCATTCATTATACTCATATGATACCCCGGGATGTCCCGGGCCATGCATAGTGTCCGGGTCAGGAAAATGGAATATTCCCAGGTAATGGATGAATCCGGGCCAATAGGGCGAAGATCTGCACAGAAGCCCAGATCTCAAGCAACCCGGGACATAGGGTGCTCCAGGACAGGGAGGATCTATGGAAAGGGTTCATTAGAAGGCCGGGCCAGTGAACGTCCAAGACATCTTCTCCTCGGGCTATTGGATGCCCGGGCTCTCATGCAAATTCCCGGGAAGCTTTCTTCTCGGGCCACTTTGATATGAGCGTCACACTCGAGTATACCGATAAGTTAGGGTGTGGGCGGTTGCCCTATCTCTGACACTAAGTGGTTGAAAAAATCAGGTAGACTGGATGTGATAGTAGGAGATTTGACATGTCAGAATGTAGGGTGTAATCAGCCGCCCTTCTATAATTATTAGGCAGCGCATAAAACGAGGTCATCATTACATCCCCTACTATAAATACCAGGTTCCCTCTTTAAATTTATTCCCTATTCAGATATTGAATACTCACATTTACTACTCATTTATTTCCTACACCAATATCACAACCATCACCTGGTTACTTTGGTTTCTTGCTTGAGTCCTTCACTAACTTAAGCATCAGAGTGGCCCCGCCGGACACCCTTCCGGCGCCTATTCATGTGGTTATCTTCTTATTTGCAGATCTTTCCAGCTGTCCAAGGAGAAAAGCTTTTGATCCAGACATTCTGCTCTTATTTCCTTCACTATATTGATAGCAGATCCAGTGGAGCACCTGACCTGGCTCATCTATTTCACTCGGATCGCATCACTGGTGCCGTCTATGGGAAACTAGAGTTATAAGACGTTGCTATGGCTCCTACCGGGAGAATGAATCAAGAAACTTCTCGGATTCAGGAAGATAATAACACACATCTTTCTGGTTCCGGTGGCCTGCCACCACCGGTCCCCGGCCTACTGTTAGCTTAACATTGAAGAGTTGGCTAAGATTGTATCTGATGCTGTGGAGGCAGCCTTGGCAAAGAAACCCCTTGCTAATCATTCTACCCGACTAGAGCAAGAACAGAAGCATGTGCGAGAAGAGTAGGAGGAAGAGAGAAGGGTGGAAGAAAGGGAATCGAGTGCTGGTTCCAAATCTCCTACTATGGCAGAAGAACTAAAAAGTTGAGGAAAAATGTCAAAGTGTTGGAAGGGCAAGTCGACTCTAGGAGCAGCATTCGAGTTGTTGTCAAGGGTTGCCCGTTCTCTGATATCATCCTCCCGGAGCCACTTCCTGGGCACTTTAAGTCAGTCAGGATTAAGGATTATGACGGGAGTACTGACCCTGAAAAACATCTCGCCAGATTTGAAAATATGGCCATGCTACATTGTTATTGAGACCGGATCAAGTGTAAAGTATTTTAACGACACTGGTCGACTAGGCCAGAGGTGGTTCGAAGGGTTGGCGCCTCAAAGCATCCCATCTTTTGAAGATTTCCAAAAAGTATTCTTGCAACAATTCAACAACATCAAGAAATATAAGAAGACCGCTTTCAGTTTGTTTGAAGTGAAGCAGGGCCAGGATGAAACTTTAAGTGCATAAATCAAAAGATTCAATCGAGTAGCTTTGGATGTCCCTGCCTGCGCCCCCGAGACAAAAGCCACTGCATTCATGCAGGGGTTGTGGAGGGAGATTTCTTTTGATCTCTAACAAAGAATTTGCCCAGAGACTTTGAAGATCTCTTATCCTAGGCAAAAAAATACATTAATATGGAAGAGGCCCAGAACCAAAAAAGTGAAGCTTTGAAGATAGCCAGGGGAGATCGGGTCATCAGGCCCGAGGAGAGAACTCATAAGAAGGGTGGTTCGGGGAACTTTTCTTATATCCCCTTGAGAGTTGCCCGAGATTGGGAGATTCAAGAGTGTATCTCAGATACGGCCCAGCACCCAGGTTCAATGGCACGTTTGCCAAGATCAGAGAAGAAAGGGTTTTGTACCCTTCATAAAGAATGTTCCCATGACACTAGTGAGTGTCGAACTTTAAGGAGATAATCCAATCGACGTTATGCGCCAGGATTTAATACACACAGTGAGCCAAGGCAACCACCCTGGTTAGCCCGGCGTCCCGGACATAATACTTCTGGAAGATCGGAAGATGTCCCGAGTGGGAGCAGGATAGAGGAAGGAAGCTCTCGGTAGAGGAGAAATAAGCAACCAGAAAAGAAAAACTCCTCCCCAATTCGAGGAGTAATAAAAATGATTTCAGGATTATTCACAGATGGTGACTCCAAGTGTCTGGAAATTGATAGGAGGGGGAGGAATGAGCCGGTTATAAGTTTAGGCCCGGAAGACCTCAGGGGAATTAGTCTACCCCATAATGATGCTTTTGTTATTCAAGCTCGGGTTGCTAATTATGATGTATTAAGAGTTTTCTTTGAAAATGGCTACTCTGTCAATGTCATCTTCAAAGAGACCTTGGTGCAAATGGATTTGCATGAATATCAGTTGGAGGCGGTTGAGACTGCTTTATTTGGTTTCGCAGGCCATGCTGTATATCTAGAAGGGGAAATAACATTGTCATTAACTCTGGGAACTGGAGACTTGCAAAAGACGGTTATGACAGTCTTCCCAATAGTGGACGCCCCATCCTCATTTAATATCATCCTTGGGCGAACAGCTATGAAAAGATGAGGGTTGTGGCTTCCTTGTATCATCAGAAAATCAAATTTTTGGTACGAGGTCAAGTCAGATAAGTCAAGGAGGATCAGCCTTCTTCTCGGAGGTGTTATGGGGAAACTGTCAAGGTGGATCAAAAGAGGGAAGGAAGGAAGGAAGACAAGGGGAAGAAAGTGAGTCGGGTGGAAGAGATGTCTGAAGAGAGAGAGGTGCATTTTGTTGATGAGGAAGAGCAAGAAGCGGTGGAAGTTGAGCCGAGGAAACATATCCGGGTGGCCCGAGACCTTAATGTTTCCACCCGGGTAAGTCTTTTAAATTGTTTAAAAGCTAACATCAATTTTTTCGCTTGGTCTCAACAGGAATTAGTCAGGATCTCACCTCGCTGGCTGAGCATAAATTAAATATTATCCCGAGGTCCCGACATGTGAAGCAAAAGAAAATGTATTTTGGTCCCGAGAAGGATAAAGTCATTGATGAACAGGTGGAAGTGTTGTTGCAGGCTGGCCACATTCGGAAGGTACAATTCCCTACTTGGCTCTCGAATGTGGTCCTTGTTCCAAAAGCTACCGGGAAGTGGAGGATGTGCGTAGACTTCTGGGATTTAATTAGAGCTTGTCCCAAGGATTGTTACCCGCTTCCCAGGATTGATCAATTGGTGGATTCCACCTCCGGGTTCGAACTATTGAGCTTTATGGATGCTTATCACGGGTACCATCAAATTCTCCTTGCCCGGGAAGATCAAGATAAAGAAAATTTCATCACTTCTGGAATAAAAGTCCCCCCGACCAAATGTGTTTTCGGGGTAATAAGTGGAAAGTTCTTGGGTTTTCTGGTAACAGATCGAGGAATTAAAGTGAACCCGGAGAAAATTAGAACAGTGCATGACATGCCTTCCCCTCAATATATCCGGGAAGTGCAAAAGTTAACCGGGAGAATTGCTGCCCTGTCTCGATTCATTCCCGGTCTGCCCATAGGAGCTACCCATTTTTTCAAGTCCTGAGGAAGGCACAAAAGTTTGGATGAGATGAGAAGTGTGAGCAGGCTTTTCAATATTTAAAGAAGCACTTGGCCGAGTTACCTATCTTGGTACAACCCGAGCCCGGGGGGAAGTTGTGGGTCTATTTGTCCGCCACAGAATATGTTGTTAGCTCTGTACTTATCCGAGAGGAAGGGACCTACCAAAAACCAGTGTATTATGTCAGTCATGCCCTCAGAGAGGCAGAGTTAAAGTACAGTGAAGTGTAGAAAATAGCCTTGTCCTTGGTAGTAACTGCCCGAAAGCTGAGGCCCTATTTTCTCCCACATCCAATTTTCGTTCTCACCAAATCCCCATTGGGGTGAATCATGACACATTCTGAGGTCTCGGGAAGAATGTTCAAGTGGACAGTAGAGCTCGGGGAATACGACATTGAGTATAAACCTCGGGTTGCTATAAAAGCCCAAGCATTAACAGAGTTCTTGATCGAGATGATTCAACCAGAGGAGGAAGAAGTGTGGAGAACTTTTGTTGACGGTGCATCGAACTTATCAGGATGTGGGGTCGGGTAGTTTTGGTTGTTCCATCGGGAGAGAAGGTTAAGCTAGCTTTGAGGATTGATTCCCATGTCACTAAAAACGAAGCCGAATATGAAGCTGTTCTGGCTAGATTACAATCCGCCCGAGGAGTCGGAGCTTCCCGGGTCATTATTTACTCCGATTCTCAATTGGTTGCCCAGCAAATCAAAGGAGTATATGAAGGCAAAAACAAAAAATGCTCAATTATTTGGGACTCGTCACAGCCCGGGCGACCTCTTTTACTGATTGGTGCATCGAACAGATTCCCAGGGAAGAGAATGGGGAGGCTGATACCTTAGCCAAGTTGGCCATTTCCATCTCAGACATAAGCACCCGGGAAGTCTTATGTTTTACCCGGTTGGTTCTCTCAGTTGATGAAGATGTGCCAACAGCCCGGAAAAATTCATGGATGCCCTCTTTAATCGAGTATATAACTCATGCTAAGCTCCCAGAAGAGCAAGCTCAAGCTTTAAAAATCAAGAAGCAAGCACCCAGGTTCGTTCTTTTGAATGACGTTTTATACAGGAGATCATAACAGGGCGGCCCTTTGCTCAAATGCTTAGTAGAAAATGAAGTAGAGTATGTACTCCGAGAAATCCATGAGGGATGCTGTGGTGAACATCTCGGCGGAGCTGCCCTGGCTCGAAAAACGATACTAGCCGGATTCTGGTGGCCTCAGATGAATCAAGATGCTGCTCAAGTTGTTCAAGCATGTAAAGGTTTCCAGTATCATTCTAAATTTCAACATAGTCCAACTACTGGTATGCAACTTATTTCATCATCATGTCCCTTTGATCGGTGGGGCATGGATATCGTGGGCCCTTTTCCCGTAGCCTGGGCTCAGAAAAAATTTCTTCTGGTAGTTGTTGATTATTCTCTAAATGGGTGGAAGCCGAGCCTTTGACCAAAATTACTGAGGAAGAGGTGATGAAATTTCTCTGGAAGAATATTGTTTGTAGATTTGGTATCCCTAGAAGATTAATTTCAGACAATGGGAGACAATTCTAGGGAAAGAAAAATATGTCTTGGTGCCAAGAAATGAAGAAAATTCAGTCTTTCACTTCAGTAGCCAACCCACAAGCCAATGGCCAAACCGAGGTAACTAATAGGATATTTGTACAAGCATTAAAAGCCCGACTTCATGGGAAAGGTAAAGATTGGGTAGAAGAATTGCCAAGTATACTGCGGGCATATAGGACTACTCCTCGGACATCTACTCGGGAAACTCCATACAGTTTAAACTATGGCTCGGAAGCAGTCTAGCCTGTGGAGATCGGACAACCTTCTGCTCGGGTGGAATCTTACCCGAGTAACAACGATCAAACCCGGGCCATTGAGCTTGATCTAGTTGAAGAAAAGATGAATCGGGCAGTCATCCAAATGGAAGCCTATCGAAGCCGGGTTATGAAATCATATAATAAACATGTTCGAGCACGAGATTTCCAGATCGGATACCTAGTCATGAAAAAAGGGAAGCCAGTAGGTGATGTGGGGAAGTTAGAAGCTCGTTGGGAAGGACCATTCAAAATAACTCAGAGAGTCAGCTCAGGAGTATCTTATTATCTGGAATATTCTCAGGGACACATCCTTAAGAGTCCATGGAATGCATTTCATTTGAAGAAATATTAGGTTTGAAGTCCGGTCCTTGTATCTGTTATTTGTGCATCAAAAAAAAAAATTATTCAGAAGAGCATCTATTAAGTCTAGGGACCCGTACCCTAGCCCGGGGACGCGTACCCTGGTTATCTACCAAGTCTAGGGACACGTACCCTGGCCTGGGGACCGATACCCCGGTTATCTATTAAGCCCAAGGACCTGTATCCCGGTTATCTACCAAGTCCAGGGACCCATACTCCGGTTATCTATTAAGCCCAGGGACCCGTACCCTGGCCCTGGCCTGCGGACCCATACCCCGGTTATCTATTAACCCAGGGACCCTTACCCCGATTATCTATTAAGCCCAGGGACTCGTACCCTGGCCCGGGGACCCGTACCCCGGTTATTTATTATGCCCAAGGACCCGTACCCTGGTCTGGGACCCGTACCACGGTTATCTATCAAGCCCGAGACCCATATCCCAGTCATTGAATAAGATCAGGGACCTGTAATCTGATTACATGTTCAAAATATTCTTATTTATATAAAGTTGTGGAGATATTCGAAAAGCTCGAAACATTTATAACACTTGAGTATTCTTAAAACGACTCTTTAGCCGAACAAATGCAAGAGAAACAAAAAGAGTTTCATTAAATAAGAAACAAAGCTACATGGTGCCCGGAAGCCCGGGAATAAAAAGAAAAAAAGAGGGGGAAATCTATTCTACTGGATCTTGTTTTTCCTCGTCCTCGTCTTCGTCCTCCGGGAGAGAGGCAGCCACCATCATCAGGTCAGAAAAGTCTTCCCGGACAGTAGGAACGAGGTCGGCTTCTTGAAATTGCTCCAGGCATTTGTTGAAGCCCAGATCAAAGTAAACGAAGGCTTTGTCAGCCATCATTTTCTTGAAATCTCAGGACTTCAAAAATTGTTCCATTTTTTCTTCGTGACAAGACTTCAGATGTTCTAGAGCAGCAGTCTCCTCTTCAGCTCGGGTCCGGAAAGTTGTTGCCTCTTCTCTGGTAACCTGCACTTCTGACCTAGCCGTCTCAAAGTTATCATCAAACTTCTTGCGGGACGACTCCAACTCTGATTGGGCCTGAGCCAGTTCTGCTTGGGTCAGGTCCACTTGTTGTTTCCAGCCGGCTCTCTCTCTGGCCAAGACGTGCTCATGAATCTCCGTCATCTTGTACATCTCCTGGGCAGAGGAGGCCTGTTGATGTGCCTTCTTGGCTGCACCAGCCACCTGCTCGTAGGCAGATATGAGCATATGCAAACCCTGCAGTAAAAGAAAATGACAGATTTTTGTAAAAAAAAACAATGAAGAAAAAAAAAAGAAAGAAGAGGGAAGGTGAACTTACAGAGAAGGACCGAGAAACCCCCTCATACAATTTTTGGTTGGGCTGGAGGCCCTTGAGATGATCCACCTCCTCGGGACGAAGTAGGCCCCGCACCATCTTGGTCAGGTCTGTGCCCATATTATCACCAAAAAATTTTGGCAAGTCTAGGGGCGCTGCACCCTGTGGAGTAGGGCCAGTAGATGAGCTGGCAGGAGGGGGGGATCGGACAAGGTTACCTCGAGCTCCTCCTCTAAGGTCACAGTCTCAAGTATTGGTTCCATCGCAGCCTTCCTCTTGCGATGACTTAAAGGAGCCGGGTCCTCTTCACTGGTCAGAGAAGTAGTATCTTACCTGGTGGGGGAAGTTTTTTCTTGGGCCTCAGCTTCTTCCCGGGCCCAGCGCTCTTACAACTCTTGAGCTTTCCGGGCATTTTTATCCGCCCAAACTTGTTTTTTTTCGGCCTTTTTCTTGGCAGCTGCTTCGAGGAGGCTGACCTTGATCATTTCTTCCTCTGCTGCACCAAAGAGAGGAGTTAGAAAAATAAAACACAAGTTAAAAGGACAAAGGGGAAATTAATTTACCAGCCTGTGACCAAGCCTGGCCAAATTCATCTATGATCTGGTCCACAAGGTCTTGAGGGCGGGGCCCTATCCAATAGTGAAACAAATTATCCCCCCCAATCAACACTGTTGATAGGAATGACTGGTTTTACAAGGCATCCCGGGCATGGATGAAAGGGAAGAGAAGTTTGAAATACCATGGAAGTTCAGGCTGCTCGGCCATTGAGTGCAAGAAGCCTGTCGAGCAGGTAAGGGGAGTTGGGAGTTGCAAAAAGAAAATTTTATTTTCCACCCCTTCAGGGAGAAGGATGTTTCGTCAGAAATCAATAATACATCCGGGCCATAAAGAAAAAGACCACGTCATTAAACCGACAAGAATAGGAAAAATGAAAGAATGGATAGGGATGTTTTTCATACGAAATAAAACAAAGTTGGAAACCATGATTCTAAAATCTTTGGGATGAAGGTGGTTAATCGGAAGCCCAAAAACCGAGCAACCCCTTCAAAAAAATGGTGGACCGGGAATCGAAGCCCACTCTTGAGTTGTTCTAAGAAGAATGTTTGGAAGCTCGGGGGCGG
Source organism: Primulina eburnea (assembly GCF_022965805.1). Lineage (NCBI taxonomy): Eukaryota > Viridiplantae > Streptophyta > Magnoliopsida > Lamiales > Gesneriaceae > Primulina > Primulina eburnea. The sequence continues at coordinate 7,881,841 of NC_133117.1, forward strand.
GTTGTCTGGGTGATCATTTGTCCCGGGTATCTTGATTATATAATTGGGAGGGATTGATACTATGGACATAATTTCATCAGAAGCCCCGGGATGAAGAGTGTAGGTCACTGTGGAAAACCACAAGGGGCCAACAACCTTGTCCTTCCCTTTATCCCGTGGACCTGTTGGTTTGGAAGAAGTGGCGGTGGTTTAAATTTTGGTTTTGGGTGGAGCCGAGAGAATGGAATAGGGATGGCTATGGGGATGTGCGTAGAAGTCTCAGTAATTCTGAGACCTTGGAAATAAAAATTGTTCCTAAATTCGAAGTGCTTTTCTTGTGTATTCTTGATAAACCAGCGTTTATATATGGATGTAGGAGGATCTGTTTGGGCAGTAAGAAGCAGACAATCACTTATTCACAAACTTCGTGCATTGATTCTTTTTTTTTTTCGCAATCAAGGGGCTCAGCGTGTACATGAGAGAAGCAAGGAATTGGTGACTGGTAACAGAGATCGCCTGAAAACGCGTTGCTGGAGAAGAAGATGGAGATCAGAGTATGCGAGAATGAAAAGTTCAAAATGAATCAAGGGTAAGCACTATGTGAAAAATGACATTTTACTTCGCCAGGCGTTACTTCGGCAAAAATAAATTACGAAGTAATATATTACCAATAACTTCATTAATAACACAAACGAAGTAAAATAATATATTTTACTTCGGATGTTTAAAAACACGGGCTTCACTGTATTTTTTTTATATATTTTACTTCGTCATATCAATTTTGATGAAGTAAAAAATAATGAAAATACGTCTTAATGAAGTAAAAAGATTAAAACATGCGATGGGTTTTTTAAACCGTCGCCAAATTTTAAATCGGCGATGGTTTAATTTAACCCGTCGCTAAATTTAGCGACGGTCCAATAAAACCCATCGCATATTTAAAACTAGCGACGGTTGTTTAGAAACTGTCGCTATCTGTAGCGACGGTTGTTATTGGACCGTCGCTAAAAGTAGCGACAGGTTAAAGTAAATCGTCGCCGATTAAAAATTTGGCGACGGTTAAAAGAACACCGTCGCCATTTTCAAAAAAATTCCACCCCACATATATTTCCCTCCATTTTAACCGTCGCCGATTTAAAATGTTGCGACAGTTTTTACTAAAACCGTCGCTAGTTTCAAAAAAATTCAATCCCGCCTATTTTTCCCTCTATTTTCTTCCACCACTCTCTATAAATACATACAAATTCTCTCCAATTTCTTCCACTTCACTTCACAAAAATTAAAATTTTTTCTCACTTACACAATTTTACAACTTCACAACACTTAAAATTTTTATCACTTACACGATTTCACAATTTCAAAACACTTAAAATTTTTATTTCTTACACGATTTTACCACTTTACAATACTTAAAATTTTCATCTCTTACACGATTGTACCAATTCATAACACAGATTTATTAAATTTTTTATATTTTACCGCACCAATTCATAACACAGACTTATTAAATTTTTTTTATTTTACCTAACATATTAGCGACGGAACTCATTTGAGCCCCGTCGCTAAGTAGCGACGGTTTTTGATATAATTCTGTCGCACACTAGCGACGGTATTTAACATGACTTCCGTCGCAATATAGCGACGGTGTTTAACATGAATTCCGTCGCAAAATAGCGACGGTTTTTAACATGTATTCCGTCGCTAAATAATAATTAAGATGAAGTTATATAATATACTACTTCATTATTCACTATAATCGATGAAGTAAAACACATTTATTACTTCGACACCGGTCCAATTCTGGACCGGTTTTCCTCCCAAAACCGGCCAAAAGACTTCGGTATTTTCAATACTACAACTTCAGGTATTATGTGAAGTAAAAGGTACATCAATTACTTCACGTCCATATACTTCGGCACTTAAGTACCCTATTACTTCAGATATTATCTGAAGTAAAAAGTGATTTTTGGCATAGTGAAGGTATATATAGGAGAGAGGTATTGATCTGGGCCGTTGAAATCAAAGAAAATGGACGGATAAGATTCACATTGAAAATTGCGCGGGAATGTGAAAAGACAGGTTCAAAATTCGAGGTGTCGTAATGATTTTTCTCGATATACGAAAAGTTTATGATAGATTTTGAATTTTAGGGCTTGATTCATCCCTAATAATATGACATCGGCCCTAATGATTCGAGGAGACCAACCGACAAATTATTTCCCCTGACCGGGCACACAAGACTAATCGGACAGCGAGTATAACTCTAGCCCGACTATTTAAAGAGGGAGTGATGATACCCCGAGATGTCCTGGGCCATGCATAGTTCCCGGGTCAGGAAAATTAAATATTCCCGGGTCATGGATGAATCCGGGCCAATAGGGCGAAGATCTGCACAGAAGCTCGGATCTCGAGCAACCTGGGACATTGAGTGTATAGCACTAGGACAGGGAAGATCTAAGGAAAGGGTTCATCAGAAGGCCGGGCCAGTGAACGTCTGGGACATCTTCTCCCAAGGCTATTGGATGCCCAGGCTCTCATGCAAATTACTGGGAAGCTTTCTTCTCGGGTCACTTCGATATGAGCGGTGCACTCGAGTATACCGATAAGATAGGGTGTGGGCGGCCGTCCTATCTCTGACACTAAGTGGTTGACAAAATCAGGTAGACTGGATGTGACTAGTAGGAGATTTGACATGTCAAAATGTAGGGTGTAATCAGCCGCCCTACTATAATTAGTAGGCAGCGCAAAAACGAGATCATCATTAAATCCTCCACTATAAATACCAGGTTCTCTCTTTACATTTATACCCTATTCAGATATTGAATACTCACATTTACTACTCATTTATTGCCTACACCAGTATCACAACTATCACTTTGTTACATTGGTTTCTTGCTTGAGTCCTTCACTGACTTAAGCATCGGAGTGGCCATGTCGGACACCCCTCCGGCGCCCATTCACGTGGTTAACTTCTTATTTGCAGATCTTTCCGGCTGTCCAAGGAGAAAAGCTTTTGATCCAGATGTTTAGCTCTTATTTCCTTCACTATATTGATAGCAGATCCGGCGGAGCATCCGACCCGTATCATCCATTTCACCCGGATCGCATCATCATAGTTTAGTAACGACGTAAGCGACTCGATAAAGATTATTCTTAGTCTCGGACATGAGAATCGGAAGAGACACGTTAGGACAGCCACTCGTCAGCCTTTCTAAAACTTTGCTAGTGATTTTAGGGCTACTCTGGGCCCAAAATCGTAGCACGGGTTAGCTCCAATTATGGGAGAAGACCATCTAATTTTAGTGGGTAACTGAGTATCGATATTGATTTTATAAATGGTTATATTTATTTGATTAACCAATGATATTGTAGATGCAACATGAAAAAATGATTTATAATTATATACATCAATTCCATAATTTTTTTTTAAAAATGGTTACTTGAAAAAATCAGCTTAGTAAAAAGTAAAATGAAAATTCAAAATATATTGATTTTTTTAAAATAAGATTTAAACCAAATGTGGTCAAATTAAAATTTACTATACTTATACAAAATCATCAGTATATTATTCATATTTTGATCCTTGCATATTAATATATTATGAACAAAAACATGGTATTTTCCTATATGGAATTTTAAAATCTTATAATTACTGAAATTAGTAAATATTTTTCTAGATTACGAATATTTATTTAATTTTTCATGTTGACTTCACCATATGTTTGTAATTCCTTACTCATTAATTTTGAAATTTCCATATACATCAATTTATTCAAAATTTTGATAATCTTTTTTATAAACGTTTCAACAAAATTCAACTTATACTTTTATGAATATATGTGAAAATGAGTTATATTGTATCGTGATTGATATTCCGTTATTTTATTTCAATTATGTCGTTTTACGTCGATAAATTCGACAGCGGTATCCTTCTCCGGAAAACAAATATACGCTGATATTAATTTGGTATGTCGGCGCTACGTTTAATTATTGATCTACATAATTATTCGACTAACGAAAATACAAACTACTCACATGTCTCATATCAAAGGCATTCGTAATAAGCACACACAATTTAATTTTCATAATCTGATTTTAATTGCAAAACCTTGAGACAGCTTAGTTACTAATTTACTAAAGACAATTTGCTTATAAATGTGGACATGCAACTAAGTAAAAAATCACATAAACAGCAGCATAAGTCTACTGAACCAACATTATTAAGTAGAAAAATGCCGAAGAAAATAATCAAACACGAGAAGATATCTGATGAGAAACAGAGGAAAAAAGTTTACAACAATCGGTCACAAGGGTTGCTGAAAAAGGTGAACGAGTTGTCAATCCTCTGTGGAATCGACGCAGCCGTCGTGATACACAAAAGAGATGAGAACAATGCAACTTTGTGGCCTTCTCCCGAAATCTATATGGATAGAATGCAGAAATTCTTGAACTATTCTACTATTGAAAGGGAGAGGAAAATGGTGACTCATGACAAATTTTTGGACCAAAGAGTAGTCGATGAGTCGAGAAATCTGTTCAAGTCGCAGAAGACGAATGAAATATTGGAGGGTGAGTTGGTGACTGATGAATTAACTAATGGCAGGTGTTCATATGAGCAACTCGACATAATTCATATGAACAACATGAACTCGCTCGCGGACGACATGTTAGAAAGAATCGATAAAATAATTTTCGATAATCAGCATTCAAGTGAGCTAGAACAACCACCTCCAAACCCTATCTCATTTGTGATGCCTCCACCAGTCCCGAATCTGTCCTCGCTTGAAGATCTATTGAGCTGGAGTGACACATGGTTTGATGATCTGCCGATGACGTCTGAACAAGGCGGCGTTGGTGGTTTTATGGGATTCAAGGCCATGACTGATGATGGGGGGGCAAGCTCCTCTAATGTCATGAATACAACTCCATCTCTTGGGAAAGAACAAACTAAATAATTTGGAGTTGTAGTTAATCACAAATATTTGAATCTATTATTCACCATTTATATGATTTATGTTTGCATTTATTAAGTTATTATGTTGTCCCTTTAAATGATAAGAAATTGGTTTTAATACAAAATCATGATTTCAAGTTAAAACAAATTTGATTTTTGTTTCCTAATCATGTTTATGTTGCTTTTAAATTTCTCAAAGTCCTATTAATGACTACCCATGGACAAAAATTACAAGATTATAATCTCCCTTAGAAATGTAGATCAATAAATTTTACAAGAAAGGACAAAATCTAAATTTGATTGTACAATAGGTTCCACCAGCAGCTATTCCGTATCGGTCTCTAATTTGCTATATGAAAATGGTTAATTCCAATTACTACAAGAGTTCCCTATAACCCCTTCAAGCTAGCTCATTTCCCTCCTCAAAAAACGCGGTGTTCTCCAACGGCTAAAACCGTGGCAAAACCGTCGCTAATTTGAATTTTGGGACGGTTTTTATACACGTCGGTAGAACTTTTATTGCTGGTCACCCAACCCAACACTTTTGAACGTTTTTCAATTTCTTATATCGGTCTTTAATTTGTTTCGTATTTGTCTTCAGAACTATTAAACAACGACGACATGTTAGGTAGTTATAACTGAGTGTACTTAATTCTCTAATTTTGGCCAAAGTTGAAATAAATAAAGAACACTTATAAAGTAATTAATTCAAAAAAAATAAATTTGTCCTCGTGGTTAATTTATTATGAGTAGGACGGTCTCACGAATCTTTATATGTGAGACGAGTCAATCTTACTGATATTCATAATAAAAAGTAATACTCTTTGCATAAAAAGTAATATTTTTCATGGATGACCCAAATAAGTATCCGCCTCACAAAATACCACACGTGAGACCGTCTCACACAAGTTTTTGTCATTTATTATTACTAACTATTATTCAAAATATTATTAGTAATTAAGTCATTGTGCTTAATTATTGTTCCGCTTGTCGAAATTTTTGATGATGGACCAAATTTGCATTTAAAAATAAATAAATAAACAACGGTATATATAAAATTTTACATTTTTAATACTTTATTTCAAAATAAAAGTATTATGATTTCAAAATTACTGAGTTTTACATTTTTCGGATATATTTGACACACAAAAAATTTGATGAATTATATTTTTTTTAGCAGCATGTTTGTATATATTTCAAAGTTTGGGTAAAAACTAATTGGAAATATTTTCGTAAGAAAAATTATCATGATAGAGTCAAAAGATACAAAAATGAAAAAAAAAAAGGTGTAAAAAGTTATTTTTTTCCATTTATATTCGACACCAAAAATTGATGCATTCTATAATTTTTGAATAACATATTTTTTTTATATTTCAAACAGTTGGTGAAAAATAAGTTGATATATTTTTGTTCAAAAATTTATCATGATAGAGTAAAAATTGAAAAATCAGTAAAACTCAAAAGAAAAGTTATGGAAAAACTCACATTATAATATATAAATATATAGTAACTTAGAATATTCACAAGTGTATTTATTTAATAAATATAATAGTTTTTGTATGAGTGCTCATATATTCAATAGTATTGGGATTTAGAAGATAGAATTAAAGAATTAAAAGTTGAAAAGTTTGTTAAATGAATAAATCATATTATAAATGTAATCAATAAATAGATTTATGCTAAATATATAAAATATTAGGATACTGTTTTTGAGTCATTTGAATTATAGAAAATAATTATCATTTAGCGTTTTAAATTTGCAAAATTTATTATTTTTACGTTATGTTAATTTTTTTTAGGTATTCCTCTTGTGTTTAGTTTATTATTACTAATTGTTATTCATGATGTTATTAATAATTAAGTCATTTTTTAAAATATTGTTGCAACGTCCAGACTCGAAGATTGTCTCCATAGTACCAAGACGAGTCTTTCTATCATGCTTTTATCATCACTCACACACACCGTAGGAAATAGATATGTCAATGGGGTGGGTATAACTAAACCCAAGACCCGCCCCACCCCGATTAAATATTATTCGGACCCACCCCACCCCGAATACGAAATGGGGCTGGGTAGATCCGCGAGACCCGTAAGACCTGATTTTTTTAAAATGAAAACAGTAATCTTCTTATCACATGACTGAATTATCAAACAAACAAGCCTCTAAATACAACACAATAGAAAACTAATTCATGTATTCAACCACTTAATAATAACAAACAAAGTATTTTCACGACATGATGTATTACATAAAAAAAAAAAAGTTACTATCTCTCCACAAAAAAAGTCTTGACATCCCCAAAAATAGCTTATAACAGAACTTAAACAGATCAATGTAAAATCAGCGAGTAAGCAATCTTTTAGACACATTCTTCACGATCATCTTCCTCTTCATCAAGAATGGTGGGACAAGTTGGTAAATTACTTGAAAATTACCTACAAAACTAAAGAGAGAAAGTACAGTAACAAAATTAAAATGAAAGTACAATAATAAAATAAACTGTGATTTATTTACCTTCCACCTCACCTCAACACCATCTTCACGAGCACATAAATTTATATCCACATATATGGGACGGGTATTATAGGACCCATGATCCACCCCATACCCAGACGAGTCCGAAAAATTGGACCTGAGACCCGCCCATGACTCATTTAGTATGCCCAAACCCGCCTCAGACGGGGTGGGTCCATTGCGGCTCTGGGTAAAACCCGAACCCATTAATATCTTTACTAAGAAACTTATCAGTGGTTCATGATAGACTTTGGGTGCAATAATTGTCTCAGCTTGGTAGAGTGATCGAACCGTGGTGCTTGAGTTGCTGTGCGGTTTAAAAGATTTGAGTTGCACCATTACCACTAACTATAGCTTTTGATAAAGCGGTAAGCACTCGGTCCTACATAGACTCATAATAGTTTGTACTTTTGTTATCATATTTCTCATTATTTTCATTTCCGAAATGCTTATTTGATACATTTTAGTGTTATTTTATCATATGAAGGAATTTTATGATCTTCAAGAAAATTTGAGCCAAAGAGATGATTTTTATCACATTTTAAGTTGTCAAAATAAAGCTACGGAAGAAGACAAAAAGAGAAGAAGTCTTAGAACAAGGCTTGATCACGCATTGTGATTGTTCTTTTGTTGCATGTGAAACTGAAGTTGTTTTCAAGAAGTGAATCTCGAAATTTGTGAAGATTATACCTAATTTTATAGTTCTAATTATGGTGTTTGACTTAAAAATAATTCTTGGAGAGAGAAGTTGTTTTTGTGAGGAAAAATACTAGATAGAGTTTCATTCTATAAAATCTCTATATTTTTTTTTTTTGAGATATTTTCAACATTAAGTTTTCTTTTGGTTAACGAGCTTTTTTCTTAGGCCCAATTAATCATCTTCACGTAAAAAAAAGGCGACATAAAAAAAATCATAAAGAATTCCACCAATATTCACGTGAAAAGACAAGGGAAGAAAGAGGCGCATGATTTTCTCTCCAGTTTTATCCAAGATTTTAGTCTTTTCTTTTCTTTATTTTTATGGAGATTTTAAATCGAACCATGCTTGGCTAATGTTTTATTTCCGATTCAAGAGATAACTCTGTTACTTCGATTTTATCACTGTGAGGTTTTGTACTTAATCTAATATTTCTGTTCGTTTCAAGTATTTTTTTATTTATATTTAGTTCCATGAAAGTTTTATGTCGATTAATATGACAATTTAATTTGATATATAATTTCTTACTGTTATCCATGAATTTATATATCTTTAAATATCTTGAAGGATTGGTAATGAGTAGCGCTAATTATGTGTGTTGTGTTATCATAACATATTTAATCTAAATAAATACACAAAACTCGATCTATCAATTACAGTTATCTGGGTTGTTAGATTTTAGGATTAACTGTTCTCACAAAACGAAAATTTTATTTTTAATTAATATGAAACGTTATCGTGTCCAGTTAGTTGTTAATAAGTTTTGATTGATTTATTCTAATTTAATTGACTAAAACAAGCACCCAGTTAGTTGTTAATAAGTTTTGATTGGGTGCTTGTTTTAGTCAATTAAATTAGAATAAATCAAATGTTAATCGATGAAAAGTGATAACATCGAATATTGGAACTCTCTTGAATCAGAATCCGCTCATATTAAAGTCCGAGGGAGGGTAGTTCGGTACAATAATTATATGATTATTCATCTGAATGACTGGACATCTATATGCAATTACCATGAAATACGTATGGTATACAACATCACATATTCTAGTCTCAAGCTCAAGCGGCCTTTATCTTTGATTTTATGCGGCTTAATCAACTATGAATGGATTTAGATAATACATTGTTTACCAATGAGTTTCAAGATCGAAGTACGATTCATTTGTATTTATGTATAATCAAGGTCTTTATCTATGTCAATTGCATGTGTATACAGATAAAGTGAAATGAAACCATGAAATGTAAATTATATTAAAATAAAGATTGTTTATTACAACTAAGTCGATAAATTACTTAGTCAACCATTGGTTTACAGAGCATCTACTCTAACACATATTCCGATTATTTCTAATTTTAGTATTTTTTTTATATTAGGAGTGTGGATGCATATGACACTACAGACATCAACATCACATTAGCTGGCAATTGATAATATAACAGTGTTACGTCGAAGAAATGAATAAATTTCCAATAAAAAATTTATGAATTAAAACTGGAATTTGACAACGTAAAAAATCAAAATTACAAAAATAAAAAATACACAAATCCTAATATGCAGTCTCCTGTTATTGTTTAAGAGGTCGGGACCAATTTTTTAAATTCTTTAGTGGCCCAAAAATAATCAAATACATACTAATAAGGATTATCATGTTGATGTGACATGCATATAATTAATGCAACATCCTTACAAGTTGATTAAAGATTCGGAATGCCGAATTAGTTGTTAATTGGAACAACTTTGGCAAATACTGAAATGAATTTATTCTTTTTTAAATAAAAATGTGTTTAATAGGCCAACAATTATTTTATAACTGAAAATACATGGAAGTATAAAATATTCGTGAAAATTAAATTTTGGTTAATAGTTGACGTATTTTAGAGTTTAATCATGTAAGTTATCAACATTTGGATTTCTTTCAGTAATTTAGATTTGTTTTTGGGTCTTGGTTCTTTTTTCTCTGGAATCCAAAGAGTAAGTGATCTAGGAGAAAAATTGTTCAAAACATTAATGGATTGAAGTCGAAGTTTAACAAGTTACATGATTAAAATTCAAAACATGTCAATTTATAAGAATATAATCTTAATTTTCTCTAAAATATTATGTACATCCTTTTCGAATCCTGGCCTCAGGCTAGAATCTAGACCATACTGGATTCAGTTTTCTCTTGTAGGTCCAACGTCCTCACTGAATGATTTAAATATAAATACAAATTGAACGATCAATTTCAAATTCAAATTGGTTGCAAATTAGTGTACGTCCAAAATTAAACGAATCGTCTGTACATATGAAATTTTACCACAAAATATAAAACCATTAGATATGCTCGTATTCGACAAGATCGTCAATTGATCAGTCCTATTAATAAATCCGTATTTGACTTTTATATAAATAAATCCATATCTGACTTTTATAATATATAAGGAGACGATCTCATGTATCTACTTTTGTAAACGAATCAATCTGATCTATGCATTTAATATATTTTTTTATATGAAAAGTATACATTTTCATAGGTCGCGTGTGTGACTTCTTTCACAAAATTATTATGTGAAATTGTTTCGTACGAATTTTTGTTATATACATATAGACATGTGACCGACGATTTTGGTTGGGAATAATTCTAGAAAACGGACTAGGTCAAGTAATAGTAATTGGGTAATGAGTTCAAATATCAAATCCATAGATATTGATGTTTAAATACTAGAATATGAGTTATTTGTCCTATTTAGGCTAATCAAATTCATATAAGATGAGATAAATTAATTAAAACTAAATTAAACAACCTAAATGAATTAACCAAAGCAAAAAAAAAAATTCAAACTATTAATTTAGCTGGAAATATAAATTCTTTAAAAACAACTAAGACGCACAATGATACCGAGACGAACTTATAATCCATGTATCAAATTCAAATTCAATAAATTAATTACTTAGTTCATGAAGAAATTGTCAAAATTATTTATTAAACAATTTCTTGAATTAATAAACATAATTAAATCTAACAGTCCAATTATTACTAACTGAATTTATTTATATTCAACCATATTAAGTCGCTGTGAAATTTTGGTTTTTTAACCTAAAGTCTTACATTGAAACCGAATAATATTTCTAGTCAGTTTAATCATGTGTTGATTGATGTAGTGAATCAAATATTAATATATCGCCTTCTTCTTTTAGATTAACCAACAAATATTCAATTTAATTGGACAAAATAAAAGAACGCATGCTAAAAAAAATCAATCAAAGAATAAAAATAAATAATAAAATCGAATCAGACTCAAAACATCAAAATTAACTTGTCTCGTCCCTATCGTAGCCTTATCTATAAAAGTTTACTCCATAAATTCAAAAACAATTTAAAACACATGTTTAAATTTATAGAAGAAAACATAATCAATAAGGAATAACATGAATTCACAATGATTTGTGGTGTGTGTTGAGATCTTCCTCGTGCTTCTGCCTTCTATCTTCCTCCCTTCACTTCTTATTCCGATTTGTCATTGTCTTCACTGTAGCCTTCTGTTCTGCTCCGTGGTTTTCTCTTCTTTCATGTCTGTCTCTATTCGTCTCTGCTTCTCTTCTTTGCCCTCACGGCTCCTTTTATTCTAATCCTCCAATTCTTTGAAGCTCATCAAGTTAAGAAATTATAGATAAGATAGTAGAGATTTTATTTTTCAAATATGATGTTTCCTCTTTATCAATATCCACACAGATTTTTTTTTCAAAACTTCAATATTCTCAAGATAATAAAATATAAGAATATTTTATTTCCGTTCTTTTGGTATTTTGTTTCCTTTGAAGTCTTGTAAAATTATCTTATCTCCCAAATTATGTTTTGCTCTTCTTTTATTCAAATCTATGATTATTATAAAATTAATTCAGATAATCCCAAAATAAGGGATAATAATTCTCGATAAGCACAAAATTATAAAATAAAATACCTAAAATCTCGATAAGATATGTGTTTATTGTGTTTATCAACACGCACATAATATAATTATGGCAAAAATTTGTGTGAGACGGTTTCACGAGTCGTATTTGTGAGATAGATCTTTTATTTGGGTAATCCATGAAAAAGTATTACTTTTTATGCTAAGAGTATTACTTTTTATTGTAAATATCGGTAGGATTGACCGGTCTCACAGATTAAGATCCGTGAGACGGTCTCACATAAAACTCACTCATTAATTATAATGTTATGAAACGTAAGAAATAATCTATTGATTGTGCAACATGGCCAATGCTCCTTGTCTTGGATATGGTGATTTACTATATCTTCATTTTAAATGTGTACGTAGGTTTAATGAATATACAAAAAAATTATATAATTTAGTGAAAATATAATAATTTCACAAATGATACAACTTGACACAACCAAATAACAAGGTTTATTAATTATATCATTTTCTTGATTGTTTTTCCGAAATCGGCATATTTCATGGTCATATTTATTTGATTAATCATATTATTTGTACAAACTCTGATATTAACTGTTTCTAGTCAAATTAAAATCTATTATTCTTATGAAGAATAATTAGTATAATTTGTGTATTTTTATCCTTGCATATTATGTACAAAACCTATATATAATTTTAAAAATATTATAGTCACTGAAATTTGGAAATATTTTTCTAGATCACGAATATTTTGTAAAATTTTCTACGCTGACTTCACCATATGTACGTTGGACGTAATTAATACATTGCATATACGTTAAATTATTTCACAAATATTCTACTTATTTTTACGTATATTGTGTCGCGATTAATATTCCCTTTATTTTTTTTTATTATGTTGTGATATAGAATTAAAAATTGAACAACGTTAACTTTCTCCGGATTAAATTATACTAATATGGCGATAAGCCGATGTTTGGTTTAATAATTGATCTACATGATTATTTGTCTCACGAAAGTAAAAAAATATATAACTCATGTAAAGGCCCGTAATTCGTATTCATAATTTTCCGGAATTATTTAAAATTTTCTAAATAAATAATTATCTTTATCTCATTTAATTAAAATAAACATGTAAATGAGTTTTTAACTTTAAAATAACAGCGGAAGCGAATAATGTTTTCAACCAACCATTTAAAAATAATCCAACGTAAACATCAATTTAAAATAATCCAACGTATTAAAACGGAGTTTGAATAATGAAAAGTGCGTAAATTAAATCATAAGGTCCTCGGGTTTACTACTGCTGTCCCAAGATCGCTCATTGGTCTCCGTCCGCGGTCTCGACCTCATCAACACCTACAACAATCAAGTCTAGTGAGTCTAAAGACTCAACATGTATATATCGTGAATAACAAGTAAATATATCATAAAATCGCATGCAACGTAAAAATAAAGTATCGTAAGGCGTACGGTGAAAATTGTATCATGAATAATTATAATTACGTGCATATCTGAAAATCATACGTAAAAGCTTTGCTCCATAGAGCTCTGTCATAACATGTCATAATTTTCTGTAGAGATAATGTTTTTAAGCAAGTGGCCCATAACATAGCGTAAGCGCCTGATCAGACTAAACCACAGTATACTGGGCGGTAGAGATCAATCACAGCCCTTGGACTGGATGTCCGTACCCATACATAATCATAAACCGGTCGTAAGTCACCGGGCGGAGAGGTCCTCGGTTGCGCCTACCGACTTCCAAACCCATAAGCATAAGGTGGCCACAAGACATATCGCATATATCTCAAAAATAAACATTTTATATTTTTATGCACGTAATATAATTATAATCTTATTTTACCGGATGAGTTGGATCGTTCCCAGGCTTGCTGCGACTTACTACTAATATGTGACACATGCAATAAATCTTAATCTTGACAAAAACTTAACAATAGAACAAAAAACGAGGCGATTAGAGCCAATAACTTGATTTTTAACCATGGCTTCGTACCAATCCGAACCAACATTAAACCGACGTTTAACCATGATTAAAATACCTCAAACATACTGAAAAATGTGCCTAATAACTGTAAAACACGAAAATGGGTGAAAGGAATCCAAAAACATAAAACGCTCTTTCGAGAGTCATTTAGGTACCTTTCACCGTAAATTCTCGTACTACCTCTAAACTCGACCAAATCACAAACGGCCAAAAACATGACTTTCCTAACTCATTAAGGTATTGTCCAGTCCAAGGCCATGGGCTAAAAGCCAACCAAGAACTCAAACCAACCTCAAAACCGAAGATGAAAGTTGCTGTAAAAAATAATCCAGCAGTGGCAACTTGTGTGTGTGTGGTGTAAACTCTGAAATTTATTGACCAATGGCTTGAACCACCACCCAAAGACTCTTTACAACATGCTAAGGTATGGCTTGGACCATGGCTAAGGGCTAGAAGCCAACCACAATCCAACCAACCCACCAAAACCGAAACTACACTCACACAAAATCAGATTTTGAAAAACCGAGGAGCACTTGCTATGTTTCTGTAAAAACCTGAGGGACCTATGAAACAAGCTTTGAAAAGATGATTTGGGCACGTCCTAGACATGATAAGGAAGGGTTTTAACCATGGATACAACCCCTAGGACAGCCAGGATTTCGAACTCCCCTTAAACAACTTAATGACAGAAAAATCGTGAATCAATCTGTAGCTTGTGGAAAACATTTGCTGTCATGCTTTTGTTTGAAATGTTTGGACTCAAACCAATGAACCAATAACACCCTAACACACTCTAAATCATGCCTAGCAACAGCCGTGGGTGCCTGGAAAACGATCCACTCCCTGTAAGCAACAAAACACACCAAACCGTGAAGTTGAAAACCAAAAGAGTCAAGAACTTCGGTACAGAATTTTAGCTTGGAAAGTTGCTGTCAATTTCGTGATTCTTCTTGAAACATGGTTATATAATGGTTTAAAAATATCTATAGGACTTGATTGAAGAGAAAAGAAACAATATATACATGCCTGGAATTTGTTTTGAAGAATAACAAATCAAAACGACAATACGACGCGACGGAGCCGAGTTGGATTTCTTCTTCTCGTTTGTGCTGTTGTTCACGTTTTCAGCTGTTAATTTCTGATGTATTTTCGAGCATAAGAGTGTAGGGAAGGTAAGGGATGAAGGTGAATGATATAGGAGATTTTAAGTGAGTCTTGAATTGCATTTAGTTAGGAGTTACAAGTGGGAACTTGAAATGTTTCTTCACCCTTGTCATGGCTGTTTTTATTTATTCCTTCTTGCTGCTATTCACGATCTCATTAGATTGTTTCTGATATTTTCTAAAGCAAAGAGTATGGATGAATATGAGTGTTATTAGGGGTGTTAAAGGTGCATTAAGGTGGGAGGTTACAAGTGAAGAAATTTTGAATGGAATTTGAAATGCTCCTCATTCCCTTTGCAAGCTGTTACCATTTCTTATTTTCAATGTACGATCAGCTCTTTATCTTGGCTCATAGGTTGGGGAAATGAAGTATATTATTACATTTGAATTTACTACTATTTAGTGAATTAAAGTGGAGGAATGAATTTACCTTAATAGTCATTGAGAGTAACATGAATAGATTTACTACACCTTTGAATTGCCTTAACCAAAAATTATTACTCATTTGCATGGTATATTCTTATTTAATCCTTTCATTTTTATTGTTTAAGATATTAACCCTTCATTATATATTTTAATGCATTAACAATTTAATTTAGTTTAAAGATCTTGCTTAGAATTTTGTATGGCATGCTTGACTTAAAATTTAAGTATTTAAATGTTATGTTTAATTTCTTGAATATATTATACCTAGATTAATTCATCCTCCATTGTTTACACATTTTAATTCAAGCTTTAATTAAATATTGAATCTAATAGAATTTATTTAACAACTTAGCTCTAATTAATTAAATAAATTCTAAAACATTTTATTTCTTTAAATTAAATTATTCCTTGCCTTAAAATAAATTTAGGAATATTTTCTTATTATTAATCTTATCTCAAATCTCCAAACTCCGGTCCGACCTCGCGTATTTATCTTAAAAAGATAAAACTAAACTTTTGCATTTAAAATAAATAGTTATGACTTGTCAAATATCAAAATGAATTAGACCCTATATTTATATTTATATATATATATATATATATATATATATAAATCATTTTTAAATTTAAATAGTAATAATTATGCATTGCTTATACATAGTCGGATTTTCGGGTCGTTACAACTCATACGTCAACATGAATTTTGTATGACCGATAGTTTGTTGTTTTAACAAAATTTATAGTTGGTCGTAATGGTACAACTCAAATTTTTTTATTGTACAATAACCCAAGCGTCAATGGAATATCCCTGAATATGACTCTACCATGGCTAGAATTTTGAACTCTAGAATCTTTTAATATTTTAAATTGATCTACATGGGTTAATATCAGATTAGTCCAAAGTTATAAAAAAAATTGGGCCTACCTGGCCTAAAGCCTGGGTGCCAATGAACGTGGTTCCACCACTACCCAACGCTACGATCTGATCGCTCTCTCAACAGAAACAATTATTACACTCAACATTTTTGTTTTATATGTAAAAGACACACCATTTAATTTTCCTAATCAGATTCTAATATTTTAACACCAAGTGTTATGAAATTAGTATAACTCTAAATTTTTGCTGATCGACCAAATTAAAACAACACCTGACTGTTTCAGAAAACAGCTGTGTTAGACATGAATTTTATTGTGGCGATGATTAACTAAAACCAGCAGACCAGAACAGTAGACTAACTTATCAGAAGCTACTGGTCTCATAAAACTAAACAAGTAGAAAGGATAGTAATACAAAACCAGTAGAGGACGTTTCCTAACGTTGCTACCTTTATTGTTACCGTTAAAGAGTTCCTAATACTAGTAATAATTGCAGCATTAAATACTATACGGAGCCATTTAATGCATTTTACCCAATTAAGTATGAAACAAGACTGATTGTTTTATAGCTTTTCTGCAGGAACTTCTTTTGGTAATAAAGCTGATTGTACCAGTTATCTGGAGACATCCTCTGATTGTGAACGTTGAACTCAGTCGATTATATATACATGGATCAAATCCTTATACGACACGACACTTCGCATAATATCATCTTTCAAGGAACAAAAGCTATTATCTCTCATCAGGCAAATCTCGAAATTCCTTGAGTACTTAAAGTTCAACACAAAGAAAAGTAGCACACGCTTCATAGCTAATATCTGATCTTTTGAAGATCATCTTGTGCTACTGATTCTTACACTCTTCACAATCTTTACATCACTTATACTTTATCTAAAATAGTTTGTAATCTGAAAAGAGTCTTTTCAGAACTTTGTGTTTCGCATTTTTGTGAGTTGAGAAACTAAGAGTTTCAGTAGGCCGAGGTATAAGTCCTTCTGAAGTGGGTGTGTACAAGAGTTGTATTTTAATATCCAAAGTCTTTTAGTTATACCTTCTGGAAACAGGAGAAGGGGAGACGTAGAAGAGTTTATCTTCGAACTTCCATAAACAACTGCTGCCTACTGTTTTATTGTCTTTCAACTACTTCATCAGATTGTTTCCGCACGCTTTATTGTAATCATGTGAAAGTATTCGCTCAAGATAAACTACTATCCCTAACAGGATTTTTGTAAGGACCGTGTATCGTATTATCGTAAATCCTATGTGATTATCGATAATTAATGAATTTGATATGTGATTATGTATATGATGTGCATTTTGACCATGAGTATTGGATATGAATTGACGTTGTAAGAGCTCGATTGGAAAGGCCGGACGCCAAATTAGTACAAATTTTATATTTTGTACAGAATGTGCGGCGCCCGGGCGGTAGAAAATGACCGCCCGAGCGCCAGGGTTGAGTTGGAGAGTATTCGGGCAGAATACTTCGCGCCCGAGCGGTAGTTTGTTACCGCCCGAGCGCGATGTAAATCATGTTCTCGGACAGAACATGCCGCGCCCGAGCGGTAATTTCCTACCGCCCGAGCGCGGTGCAATTGTACTCAGGGGCAGAGTGTCTCGCGCTCGGGCGCGAGAATTCTACCGCCCGAGCGCGAGAGCGGTGGAAGGATAAGAATAAGATTTTGTTTGCTTCGTCTTCATTTTTATTTAAGAGTTTCGAAAATAACCGAGAGGATTCCGATTTCTTTCGTCCGAATCGACTTCGAAACGCCGTCTAAACGCGAAACAAATTATATATTTGTTATCTGCGAGTCGAGGGCTTTAGACTGAGGTAATTTTCTTCTGGTTTCAGCAGCTTTAAATATCAAAGTGCTGGAATAGCATGTATTTGAAGTTGAATTTCTGATATGTAGTAGAATAACCGACAATAAACTCGTATTCGAAGTCGGAATTGAATTATGATATGATTATGATTTGATATGAATTTTTGAAGTTTCAAATGATATTTGAAACTCATATTAATGATTTTGGAGTATGTTATTGATTGAAATGAGTATGTAATTGATGTAGATAAAGTGTATCTTCCAGCTACATCAATTGGAACGAAGAATTAAGGTATGTTGCGACCGGGTAACATACGACAGGTATCTGTATTATATGATATATGATTGGATTGATTTGATTGGATTGGATTGGAATATGTGTCTATGTGCCTATTTGATACTTTGATGTGGCATACATGACATTGAGATTGGAGTATCGATGTATAAAATAAATGTTTTGTTAACACACATCATTTTATGCATACATCGATACATGACATGCACGTTGAGCTATGATCCTTGGATACCCTGATATGATTTGATTGGATTCCGGGGTTTGTGAACACAATCGATATGCCGGTATTATAGGACCCGTAAAGCATAGACAATTGTGGCCCCATATGATTGGATATGAGATGTGGGATTGATGGCGCTTCGTCGACGCTATCATATGTGTATTCCCATATCGGCCGGTGTGCCAGCTCGAGCATTGATTTGATTTGATAGCGATTCGATTGATTCTGACATGTGCTCAGTGGATGGGCATTTGACCCTATACCTCCACGACATACATGCATTGCATACCATATATCATTGTTTAGATACTTGTGGTATATATTGTGGTTGTTCCATACGGAGCTTTGCTCACCCCCAAGGGGGGCTGTTGTTGTCTTTGTGTGTGGACAATGGCAGGTACTCCAGGATATCAGGAGACCAGAGAGGGTACTTCTGGTGGGAGCCACAGCTTGGGCTGAGGTTTATGTTTATGTCTTGTTCCCAGTATATATATGTATATATATCTATATACCGGGGCATGTCCCGAGGATATGAGATGTTTGTATGTGATTGATTACGTGTGGGCGTGTTTATGATTTGAATTTAGATACTATTTTTAGTATTTAAATATCAGAAGAGATATTTTGGGCTCATTGTAAAGAAATTTTAAACCCGTTTTCCGCTGTGATTAATTAAACCCTAATCAGATTGCATTGTAATAACAATTAGGAGTTAAGGGCCCCACAATTTTAGTACCTCATCAGAAAAGAAAGAAAAACGAGTAGAGTTTATTCACCCCCCTCTAAACTCAACTTCGATCCTCAACAAGCTGCAATCTTCTTTGTATAACAAGAACCATTTCAACTGTCTAGATCTCAACCGCTTGGGCTTCAACCGCTTGAACTTCAACCAGGTGTTCGCCTAATGCTGCAAGAAGTTTCAACCATAAGAAGACTTTCTGTAAAGGCCCGTAAATTCGTGTTTGAAAATTTACAGAAAAGTTTAAAATTTTCTTTTAAACCAAATAAAACATCTCATTCATAAAATAAACTTTTAAATAATGTTTATAAATAGCAGCGGAAGAAATTATTGTTTGAAAAAATATCTTTTTAAAAATAATCCAATGACAGATAAAACTGTTTGATCATAATAAAATGGTGAATGCTGATAATGAGGTCCTCGGGTTCCACTACTGCCGACCCAAGCTAGCTCACTGGTCTCCGCCCTCGGCCACGACATCATCAATACCTACAACAATTAAGTCCAGTGAGTCTAAAGATTCAGCATGTATATATCGTAAATAACAAGTAATTAAATAATAAAAAGAGCATGCAAGTGAAATTATCTTGTAATGAGGTGTAACATAAAATATCATTTCAATGGTAATTATAATACGTGCATAACTGAACTGTAAATATCGTAGTAAAAATGTTTGCTCCTTGGAGCCTTGTAATGAAATAACTTGTCATAATTTTCTTGGTGAGATTATGGTCTACGCAAGTGGTTTCTGAACTGAACTGAACTGAACTGACCGGTAACTGGCGACCGGGTGAAGTAATGTTTGTCTGATCAGACTAATGCCACAGTATACTGGGTGGTACAAAACTGAACTGATCGGTAACTGGCGATCGGGTGAAGTAATAATCCCATGATAGTCAAATGGCCACAAGCAATATCGCATAAATCTCAAAAATGAATATTTTATATTTTTACGCACGTAATATAATTAAATGACATAATTAAATATCCTGTATTATTTTACCACATGAGTTGGATCGTTTCCAGCGCGTATGGGGCTGAACGAATGGACCAACATGGTCTTGACACACCTTAGTACGTGTCTATATGCAGCCTTGGGAGCCTGGAATCGAACCACACCCTGAAACATCAAAAACAACAAAAACGTGAAGCATGGAGAGCACCCAAAAATCTGTGCAGAATTTTAATTAACCTTGCTGTCCATATTTCGGTTTTCATGATTCATGCACACATAATGGTTTATAAAAATACATATACAACTTGATTGAAGAGCAAAGGGATGGTATATGCATGCCTTGGTTTTTTGTTTTGAAGAAAAAAAAAGAAACACAACGATGCGGCGCGGAGGAGACAGAGCGCATTTCTACCTTGATTGCTAAACGATTTGCTCTCCTATTTCTCACGGTTTTCCTCACTGATTTCTCTCTTGTTTAAGCTCTGAGTTTCGAGAATGAGGAGGGGGAGGAGTGAGTCTAGGGATAGGGGGAAAGTTGGCAAGATAAAGGAATGAAATGATCTTTCTATCTTTTAGTTTGAGAGATAAGGAAGTAGAATTGTATCCAAAGATCTTGAAGGATGATTAAGGCGCACTTGGTCGATTCATGGTCTAGGTGCAAAGGGAAAAAAATTGATTAATTAAGGATTGATAGTGATTTAAAAGTTGGGAGATTATTTACCTAGAAAAGGTTAATGGAGGATAATTAAAGAATAAGTTGAAAATCACAATTGAATCTTTTAAAAATGGGCATGACCGATTTTTATCTAGCTAAGAGGGGTGGGAAAATTGCTTAATTATTATTTATTGAAGATTTAGTGTGATATAATCATCTCCCAAAAAAAGGATAAGGAAAGAATCAAAGTTGAGTTGTAAATCAAAGACTAAATCTTTTTTAAAAAAAGGGTTGACCGATTTTTATAAAAATAAATAGGGTAGAAAATTGTTTAATTACTAATTATTGGATAATTAAAAAGTGAGTGATTTACCTCTTAAAAATGGATAAGGAAGGAAATCAATTAAATTGTGAGTTGACAACTTTTAAATCCTACAAAAAAATGAGAGGGCCGAAATTCTTAAGTAAAATAAAGGGAAAATATTTCTTAATTATTGAATTTTAAATCTCTAGTGTTTTATCTACCCATTAAATATTTTAGAGAATTAAGAAATTAATTATTGAACTTTATTCACTACTTATCTCAAATTATTTAAATAATTCCTTATACCTTCTTTTAAATTAAATTAATCTATTATTTAACTTAAATAAACTCTAGGAATATTTTATAAATATTAAAATTTATCTCTTTACTCCAACTCCAGTCCGGCCTCACTTAGTTAACTGAAAAGCTAATAATTAAACTACTGCATGAAATAAATAAATAAATTTAAAGAAAAGAATTTAAATACTCATGCAATAAAATCATTTTAATTTAAATACTAGAATTATGCATAGCTTATATGTAGTCTGATTTAACGGGTTCTACAACCCTTCTCCCCTTAAAAGAAATTTCGTCCTCGAAATTCGCTTATCCTTGATAAACAAAAGTTTAGACTCTTAATTCTAGTATCTCAATAATCCACGTTTCTGTTGCGCTACTCTGATAAAATAAGTGTTAATCCGTCCTTACGTCTCCCCAATCCTAATTAGATTTGCCTACAAAAATTCTCGTTTGCGGATCGCAACTTAAAACGATCCATGGTGACCTAGTTCTATTTTTCTATAACCTCGAATTTTGACTTATCTCACAATTCCTCCTTCTAGAAATGGATGTCCAAACTTATCGCACCTTACTTTTTTTATACTATACTCGTAATATTCATCGACTTATTATATTAGCATTTATGCAGTTCGACTTAAGAAACATTTGTACCAAAATTTACTGATCGACTTCTATTCTCAGTAGAACGCTTAAAGGTTACACCTTATTTCAACCTCATAGTAGTATTAGCCTAAAATCCTTGAATCGATTCTTTATCTTACGGCACTAAACTTACGTAACTTATTATTTACAAGTGCATCCCGGATGTGAAATTGTTGTAAATTTAAACCTCGAATAACGTTAATCCATAAAAACTCAATTATACAACATCAACCTTCTACCTTAATAATAACACTTCTATCATCAATTACCTGATCAAACTATTCTCTTACCAATTACAATCTAGTTGAGGCCTAGGACTCTGAACTTCTTCATTGGAACAAGTGTCGCATTCTTATGTATCCTTAATGCTTACTTAATTCTAGCATATAAACTTAATAAGTTAGCCCATGGTAGCATTAGACTAACTTTAATAAATCAATTTCACTTATAACCCATAGAATTCTAGATTCCCCATATCAAGCTTTTAGATTTCTTACTTGATAAAAAAAAATCTTAATATTCATCAATTGATAACTTATATTGAACACAACTAATTCTCTTTTTTCTTTATTTCACCCAAAATTTCCGTATGAGCAAATATCCCATAAATTTGAAATTAAAATTTACTTAATCCAAAAATCTTTGAATAATTCCAATATACATATCCGTTTAGTCCCAAGTTTGTTAATGACTTCAAAATTTCTCAAGACAAGGTGTCTACCTCACCTCTTACGTGTGTCTACCAATTAAACTAACCATCATCGTACCCAACTTTCCCAAAAAATTTAAATTCTCACAAGGTATAATCTTAACTGTTAAGATCATGACTAAAATTTGTGACACATCAAACTTATGTTCCCAAAAATTTACTAACTCAATGTTTATCCTTATAACTTAACTAACCGATCAAATTTACCTTAAATCGTCATCACTTTAAATTCTTAATTTTCCACATCATTATTTCACTAACGTTTAAACTTTCACGCCTAAGATTGATTCATCTTACAATGTCCTTGGTTACCATTCATTATAAAATTACAACCCAAATATTTAAATATTCTATATTTCCTTCGAGCCTAAATACCCGAAAATTCCTACCATTTAAACCGTTCAATTCTCACTTACTACTAAATAAGTTCTCAAATCTTTTTTTTTAAATTTTAAAAATTAATTCTTACTTTCCTCGAATATCATCCAATTTTTCCCTAAATCTCGAAAATTCCACAATTACCCATGAGTCCTCAGTATTTCCAATTTCATTTTATAGATTTCTCGTATCATAAGGTTCAATAGTCTTAAGTTTATTAAACCCAAAATTAATTCCCATAACACGCCTTACATTTCCATAAATACTTAAAATCCCAAGTGTTCCTTAAAAGTTCGCAATTACATCCTTAAAATTTTTAAAATTGAATTCTGGCCCTTATAGTTCTCCAAATTTACATTTTTACCCTACAACTCTTCGAAATTTGCATCATTGTCCCCATAAAATTTTCCATCTTTACCTCATTAAACTTTTAAATTCTCGAAGTCAAAATTTAATCCCAAAATTTGGTAAATTCAAAATATTCGCTTAGAATTTTCTTGTTTTGCACTTAGGTCCTCAAATTATTAGTTATTACAATTAGGTCCTTAAAATTCTCAATTCATGCAATTCCATCCTTAAATCTAACTACATAGAGCATGTATCCTAAATAAATTCTACGTCTTATACTTCCAAATATCTTCGTAGTCTTCGAATCGTTAATCCTTGCATGGAATCCACAAAAATTTAATTCAACTAGCAACCACGAACCATCATTAATTTCTTACAAATTCTACAAGTCCCGAAAACATTCATAATTTTTAAATTTAACTTATGGCCCATAAGTATAACATCAGTACTACTAACCCAAAAATTAATATAGTCAAATAATTTACGACCTCTCCTAATGCCCAATAGCAAAATTCTTATTTATGTCCGGTGGGGGTGGAGGTGCATTTCCCTCCGGCCTCTGATGCTCACCGTCCTCATGACGGCGCTCATCATCTCTTGTGCGCTCAAGGATGCGTCTAGGAGGCATACTGTTCCATATATAACCCAAACGTAACCAACATGCATAATTCCATAATTTATTTAAATTTAAATAAATACTGAACAATTAAAATCTGAACGTACAAATAATTCATGAGAACATGCAGTTGAAATAATTCATGCTTTAAATAAAACGCATAAATGTAAAACTTACAGGCCGAAGAGTGACTTCGTGAGCTTCTCGAGGTCAGTAGTAGTACAACCCTTTACAAGAAGATATGCTCTGATACCAACTGTAAAGGCCCGTAAATTCGTGTTTGAAAATTTGCGGAAAAGTTTAAAATTTTATTTTAATCCAAATAAAACATCTCATTCGTAAAATAAACTTTTAAATAATGTTTAAAAATAGCAGCAGAAGAAATTATTGTTTGCAAAAATAACTGTTTAAAAATAATCCAACGACAGATAAAACTGTTTGATCATAATAAAATGTTAAATGCTGATAATGATTGTGTTGTCTGGTGAACCGAGAGATTTTAAAACCCAGAAGTGTAAAGTGATCACTAAGAGTTCCAAAACAGGTAGTGTGATAAGTCTTGAATAGAGTGGGTTGTTGCAAAAAAAATTTCAAGCCAAAGTATTTTAGTAGAATCCTTCCTAAAGAGGAAGAAAGGGTGACGTAGGAGTTTTTATTTCCGAACATACATAAAAATCATGTGTCTTTAATTTTTGCGCCAGGAATCAACATATCTGAACAAATTAGAGCTTCACGATCTCTTTGCAAATCTTAAAGCGTACCAGTTCGATCTCGGAATTCAAACTGAAGAAGAGCCATCAACTTCAAAAAAAACCAAGGCCCTGACAGTTACCACAATGACTCTTCCGATCGAAGATTTCACGAGTAAGAAATAAACTGAGCAATGAAGCTATGTCCCTATTTGTCAAGAAGTTTGGTAAATTTATGCGTAAAAATCAATCTCAATTTCTAAACCATATTACAAGAAAGACCATACAGATGATGGTCAAGTGTTTTAACTTTGGGAAAAGGGGCATTTTATTGCAGAGTATAACAGGCCCAAGAAGGATGAGAAGAGATTGGTTGATGGGAGACGATATAAAGATGATAAAAAGTTCAAAAAAAAAGGAATGAGTTTCAATTGCAGAAGAAAGAAAAAGCAAATGAGCCGATTCAGATTCAAAAATATCCATCTCCAAGGAATCTTCGAGTGAAAGCGAAGATGAGGTAGTAAAATGTCTCATGGCTGATGAAGGATCAGAATCCACCGAAGAAATGGTATTTGACTTTGCCTCTCTGGAATTTACACGAGAATACCTCGTCACGGCGCTGCATGACATGGTGGATGAGTTTAAGAGACTATTGTATCAATTTGCTAAGGCTGAAAAACAAGACTTGAAAAACAAGTCAACCCTCTCCAGCTGCTCGCAATAAAAAGAGGTTGACGTTTGAAAGTAAAGTTAAGTCTGCTAGGGGTTGAGAGTGATGACTTGCGAAGATTATTCCATGCCACTTTAAAAGAAAATAAATGGTTGATTAACACAGTCAACTCATTGAATAAGTCCTCTGCCTCTCTTGAAAAGATGCATGAGATGCAAAAACCGGCCGGAGACATAACTGGGCTAGGTTACAACATCAACGAATGCAGCACCTCTGAAGCAAAAACTCAACTGCTACTAGAGAAAGACAGTTTAAAATCAAATATATTTGTCAGATCTACGACGTTACATGAACACAATGAGCCTGAAGTCCAAATCAAACAGAATGTAAATTTTGAGAACTATGGAAGGCGACGTGGTCTAAGATATGTCAAATTTGAGAGAGAAAAGTTCAAGCGATCATGTTCAGACGCAAGCCCAATCCCACTACTTACAACGGTTCAGACTGGCCTCGCAGAAAGACAAGTTCAACTGGATGTCACTGAAAAATAAGATCTAACTGGCACTACAACGGCCGACCGGTTCAAAAAAGGTACATATTGAGTGATAATGACAGATAGCTAAGACAACATGTTGTAAAATAAACACCATTGCACACACCACCAGATTACGAACATAACCGCAACCCTCTTGGGACACGTAACGGAAAATCCATCAGGATAATCTAGGAATGGGTCCCTAAGTGTAACACCCTTCCTCTATACTTGACACGATTAATGATACTTATACTCGTAATCAAAATAGGGTTTGATGATATCCTTTATTATGAAGTAATTCAAATAAGAGTACCAATTTGACGGTTCATAAAAATTTTGGCATGATGTCCCCACATTTTGTAAAAGCCAAAACTCAAGCAACAACATCGATGCATATGTAGAATCATATTTTCATACCCAAACATACATCATATCGTTATACATATAGTCATAAACGTCATGAAACTTGTTTCAAACCCTGACATAAAATCCATTATAATACATATGCGGAAGCTATACAATAAGACGTCCAGGTTCATGTCTAGGTAAGGCACGTCACAAGCATCCTATGTATCTTCATTACCTATTCTTGTAATACATGAGCTACGTGAGTTTATAAAACTCAATAAGTTGACACTTATACGTATCAATATGCATCGAATCTTTAAAACAAGTCATACCATAGCATATATTCATGTTCATTTTTGTACTTGAGCCTCATTAGTTGACCTATACTCCTGTGCTTGCTTTATTATATAGCTACTACTGTATTGGACGTCAGGTAGCACCTTTGACAACCCCATGCCCCATGAACATATATTGGTCAATAGGTTTGGTGGACTTAAAACCACCCATGATGTCAAGAAGCTCATCTATTATATAAATATCAGTCATTTTGTTTTCTTTCGTGTTCATGTTCGTGAGATAGCACTCATCTTCAATATTCATGAATGTCTTTCATATTTGGATACATAAAAATGGAATATGGTGCTATGTTTTCATCAATAAACATACTAACAATGTACGTATAGTAATAATCAATTGGAATCATTTGAAAAACATAATATTACTCACATATTACTTCAAGAACATGCCAAATTACAGTTCAAGCGTAAGAACACTGGTTTAAGACGATGTTTCTCGCTACTATACTGTAAAATACATCACTAAACCAATCACTATGTCTATACTAGGTGAAAGTCACTCCTTTATTGTCCTCTACATGTATAACAATCAAAAGAGATGAAAGTTACACCCCTAGGATGTTCTTGTGATGGAGAATGTGAGTATAACTTCAAAATGAAGAAGAAGAAGAAGAAGAAGAAGAAGAAGAAATTAGCTTTTGGAGGAATATTTCTTGGTGTTCTTTCGAGTGTATGCTGTGAAGAGAAGCTGATGAACTTGTAAAGATGTTTAGAAATTCGAAACTTATCTTTTCATATACAAGGCGGCACACAGACGGTAGGATCTTAACACCCGAGCACGGAACTTTCTGTCCAAATACTAAATTTTTGGTGCACCGGCGCTGGGGCGGAAAGATCTTATCGCTCGAGCGCCACGCATTCTGCCTCTGTGCACAGTTGTATCAAAGATCGCTCCAGAAAAATCTCTTCACTTCATAATTTGAAAAAGTGTAAACATGAAAATTGTAGCCATATGTCTTGACTTGCTTCTGCAATTGGCCTCATGAAATTCAAAGTTCTGAGTAAACAGTTATACTCAATCTACTAAACTGTGTCATCGTAAGAATAACGATATACACGACACATTTCAGGGCGCTTTTGGCTTGTCTTCCACAATGATTTGGACAAAACTCAAAACATGAAAGTTGTAACTTATATCTTAGCGTTCCAATGGTTGTGGCCTCACACAATTTGGATCAGTATCTAAATCATTATGATAAACCCCGTAAGAACTGTCATATTTTCATCTCATTTCCTGCAGTTCCATACCAAATTTTATTACACTATTTTACCTAAACATCTTACTATCACTATTTAGACGTATATTCATTCTCAATACACCATGGAAAATATATATATCATATTCAATCTTACTATCGATAGCTTAATTAACACGTGAAACATAATGAACCAAATAACAACATAATAAATGACATAAACGCATTATTAATCATTTGTACGGATAACCGGGCACTACAATTCTTCCCTACTTCAAAGAATTCCGTCCTCGAAATTGACGTACCATATAGTTCAGGATATCTCTGTTGAATTTCGTCTTCTCGCTCCCAATTTGCTTCTTCGATTTCATGATTGCGTCATAATAGTTACACAAAGGGTATTTCCTTGCCTCATAACACTTTTTATTTCCTATCGAGGATTTGGACCGGCCATTCTTCATACGAGATTCGATGCAAGCTCCATTGGTTTGTAATGAAGAACGTGAGATCGATTGTCCAAATACTTCCGTAGCAAGGAAACATGAAAAAAACTAATTAACATTTGACAAATTTGGCAGTAATTCAACTCGGTATGATCTGTCTCCTATTCTGTCCAAGATTTCAAATGGACCGATATATCTTGGACTTAATTTTCCCTTCTTACCGTAACGTAAAACGCCCTTCAATGATGATATTTTTACAAATACATGGTCATCAACATGAAATTCAAATTGACGACGTCACACATCAGCATAACTTTTCTGTTGGCTCTGGGCAGTGTGAATTCTTTCTCTGATCTTGGTTACCAATTCTGCTGTCTGTTGCACAAATTCAGGGCCTAATAAATTTCCTTCTCCTACTTCATCCCAATGTACTGGAGATCGAAATTTTCTACCATATAATGCAGTATATGGTGCCATTCCAATACTTTATTAATAACTATTGTTATATGTAAACTCAGCCAACGGTAGTTTACTGTCCCAACTGCTTGGAAAGTCAATAGTAGAAGCACTCAACATATCTTCAAAGATCTGATTTACTCTTTCTGATTGTCCATCGGTTTGAGGGTGGAATGATGTACTAATTGCTAATCTAGTTCCCATAGCATGATGTAAACTTTTCCAAAATGCATATGTAAATTTGGGATCTTTATCAGATACAATGGACACTGGGATGTCATGAAGCCTCACTATCTCTTTGATGTATTCTTCAGCATATTGATTCATAATATATGTGGTCTTTACTTAAAGAAAGTAGACTGATTTTGTAAGTCGATCAACAATAAGCCATATAGCATTGAATACTCTTTGTATTCTTGGCAAACCAAGGATGAAATCTATCGTAATATGTTCCCATTTCCACTCAGGAATGGATAATGATTTCAGGAGTCCTGCTGGCCTTTGATGTTCAGTCTTGAACTGTTGGCATGTGAGAAATTGTGCAACAAATTAAGCAATGTGCTTTTTCATACCTGGCCACCAAAATAATGGTTTTAAATCTTCGTACATTTTCGTGCCTCCTAGATGAATCGAATAGGGTGTAGTATGTGCATCTATAAGAATGTCAGTTCTTATTGTTCCTTGTTTTGGCACACATAATCTACCTCGATATGTCCACATTCCTTCTACATTCAATTCAGCTGGCGTCGAGCATGTCCTTTTAGGAGAGACCCTCTCAGATTCTAGACAGACAGGAGAGGAGGCTCCAGAACAAGGTGATCCCCATGGTCAAAGTCAAGTGGCTGAATCATTCCGAAGAGAAGGCTACTTGGGAGACTGAAGCCGAGGAGTGACTACCCGGAGTCATTCAGTATGTTTTAAATTTCGAGGATGAAATTCAATTTAGAGGGGGAGAGTTGTAAGGTCTAGGAAATTCGATTAACGTAAACTGAATGATTATTGCATAGATATGTATTATTTCATGAGTTATTTTAAAGTTTCATGCATTAGAGTTTTAAGTTGCATTTCGCGCTCGAACGAGGAACATAGACCGGGGAGTATTGGGAAAATATTTTTATTGAAGGATAATTATAATTAATCATTATGAATTTTTTTTAAGGGTGTTTTTTTGAAAATGGGTCTTGGTGGATATTTTTACTCGTCGGGTCGTATTTTTTAATCGGTACACGGATTTTATCGAATCAGGGGACTTTTTGAGGGCTCGAGCAACATTTTCAAAAACGTATCAAAATGTAATATTTTTTTGGGAGTGCTTTTGGGCTTGATGGGTTTGTTTTAATGCAAAATGGGCTCAAAACCCTTTTAATTTTTAATTAGGGCTCATTAGTGTATTAAATTCCTACTTAAACTTTGCTAAACCTAACCCTAACCCTACGTAATAGTCACGTCCGCCCCTCCCCTCATATAACAGCCTCCTTTTGGTTTTTACAGCAAGAAAAACATCAGCAACTTCGGCCATAGACTGTTCCTTCAAGAAAGCTTCTCCCCGCCTCTCCGGTTCACGTCCCGCGCGTAGTTCTTTGAGTTTTTGATCACGTTATTGCTAAGGCACACCATGTCTCTCCATTCTTGCATCATGTATGTCGTATATGTGATGTGATATTTGTCATGTTTATATCATACTCGGTCCTTGCATATTACATTGTTATCCCTTTCGGATTTGTCATGAAACCACACGGTTATCGTTTCATCTCACTTTTTATTTGTTTTGGTGCAAAGGGCAGCTTGTGTAACGTTGTAGGGGCTGTATCTTGTGCTGATAAAGGATGTATATGGACGATTAATGTTCGAATCACGACTGATTTAAGTGTCCTTTGAATCATCATAGCGTGGTTAAGGGCTAGATCGAGATATTTGTGTGTGCAGCCATGCATGGTTCGATCCTGGACTAGAACCCGACCCTCTTGGGTCCATGACATGGCTGGGAGAAGGCCGTGAGCTGTTGGTCTTGGTCCAGGAACTGATAGAAGATGTAGGTTGAAGGGTGGCTCGGTTGGTTTGTTGGGGGGGGGGGGCGTGCCTTTGGGTGTAACGCATGGGGTTGGTTGGTTGGGCAGTAGGGTTAGCTACTGTGGGTCAATGAGGGTCTCGTGGGTTCAAACTTGGTTTCATATTAGTTGGTTAGTTGCTGGTCCGCTTGGTCTTGAGCTAAGATCGGTTATTTTAGAGCCAAGGCGCATTAGGGTTTTGTTCTCCTTGGTGCAGAATTTTTCAGTAGGAAATTAAGGGATTTTTGAGGATTCCTTATGTTGCGAAATGAGTTGTAAGGAGTATTGTTAAGTATCATTAACTCATGTTTTGAGTTGGGAAAATTTTAGCTAAATGG
This sequence comes from Primulina eburnea, assembly GCF_022965805.1. Lineage (NCBI taxonomy): Eukaryota > Viridiplantae > Streptophyta > Magnoliopsida > Lamiales > Gesneriaceae > Primulina > Primulina eburnea. The sequence goes on from NC_133117.1 coordinate 7,913,416, forward strand.
CGTTGGTTCGGGTTAAAATGGGACCACGATCCAAGTTTTAAAACAAGTGGCGTAGTTGTGAAACAGAATCGATTTGACGTCTAGGAATTCATATAATGTTTTAGGATGTTTTGAGGAGTTTGGTAAACTTTGGGTCGAAATTTAGAGGTCCAGGGATACAATTTTCATTTTACACCTGAGTCGAGATTTTAGTCTTGGCAGCGCCTTGAGCACAAATTTGTCATGTTTTAAATGTTTTTGTATCACGAGCATGATTTTTAAGAATCATGAAAAATACGTTGCATGCTTGATTTTAAGGAAAAATTTCGTATATGCTTGATTTTGATAAGTGATAAAAATGATGATGCTTTTGAAGGATGAGAGTTGGTTGTGACTTACGATATATGTATACGATGATGATGAGGCCTAGGCACAGTGGATGGATAATGCTGTCACTGATGTCCGACAGTCGCAGGGTACCACAGTTATACATAGATGGATCCATAGAATAGAGCTGATACGATAGAGCTGATACGAAAGTCACAACTAATTAACTGAATTCAATTAAAAAAAATTATATGTATATGATGTTATGTTGAGACATGTTTGACACGTTATGATTTTATTCGACATGCTTTCGTTTACGCTTTTAAGTTCATGAAATGTATTTCTAGTACGGTACGTTTCACTGTTGCATATTATGTATATGTACTTGCTATTAATGTTACAGGTGTGTTGAGTCTTTAGACTCACTAAGTATGAATGATGCAGGTGAGCATGTTGATGAGGAGGATGGAGGTGCCGAAGTATGAGTAGGTGGGGTTGGAAGTGCGCACGTGAACCCGAGGACCATATATTTTCCACACATCATGATTTGAGATAGGAGTGAACATGAATATTTTTACTCATTCATTTTATTATGTTATTGATTATTAGGATCTTTACTCGTTCATATTTGATTACTATTATTTTGAAGGTGAAATTTTCAGTAATGTTGCATGCATGCATGATTTACTAATTTTCGAGAAATGAGCCAGTAAAAAGAAAAAAAATTAGTTGAATTTTTTTAAATAGTAGATGTTTCATGTGGTGTATCAAAATAGAGCAACACAACAATAAAAAATTTCATATATTTTCAATGCAGAGTAGCAGACAGTATTTGGCGACATCATGGGCAGCACACTGCTTAAAAGTTAGAAGAAATTCTCTCAAAATTCGAAGATCAATCGAGTTCATTCGGAAACGTAAGTGGGCTTATATATTTTTTAAAGAATATATCCATGTGTTAAAATTCGATCAAATCACTACATGTTATATAATGTTTCGTTTTTTTTTGCTTCTACTTCTTCTGTTCTGATTTCTTACGCTCATTTCATCGTGTTCCGAATTTGAAAAGTGCTATTAGAATTCGAGTTGGAAGTAGGAGGAATTCCTAAATTCTGACAAGCTCTGTTCTGGCCACAACATGGTGGGTATAAAACCGTGATTTGACCTCACTCCATAAAGAAATAACATATAATATAATGATCAGTTAATCATGGATAATGAGATGAATTTCAGTACTATATTTGTTTCTGTTCTGATATGATATGTTTATGAGCTAAGTTTCGATATCTGTCTATTATGTGTTTTAACCTCTATCGTGACATGCTCTGCAACATGAAATTTTAGAAATCATGTTTATATTTAAAAATTGTTATTCTGGTGTTCGATTGACTCTCACTTGCCGAGTGTTTTACAAAACCCTAACCCCTTATTTCTTTCTCCATATAAGAATGAAGATCGGGTTGAAAAGGATTAACAAAAATATATTTTGGGGCTGGTGAAAAAATCAAGGATATGAAAAGTTTTCTTGTTTTAATTTCACTTCATTTCATTTGTAGTTCGTTTCCGCATTCTGTACATTTTCATTTTTTTAACCCTTTTTCTTTTTTGCACGAAAAATAAAAATTGTCTGAAAAAATTCTATAAACTTATTAAAAATAAAAACAAATTAAACTTTATTTTTAATTTTTCGATTGTAATTTATTTTTTAAAAACAAAGTACTTTTAAAATAAATTGACCGGACTAGGCATGCATACAGCATACGGGTGTTAGTGTGTGTGTGTCTATATATATATATATATATATATATATATATATATATATATATATATATGTGTGTGTGTGTGTGTGTTTTTCGAATGTTTTGAAAATTATTTATTTTTTTAGATTGTATTGCCAAGTAATAGTAAATACACACACACATATATATATATATACATTCGAAAAACACCCAAAAAATTTATTTAATTTTCACACTCCATGCGGCGGATCCATTCGATGATTAAATTAAATTATATGAGCACTCGAATTTCACAAATGGCAACAAAAGATATTGTTCATAGAAAAACAAATTTTTAAGAATTTATGTACATAAAGTAATATACGTCTGCCTCAAAAGTTTTTTTATGGAATCTATTCGGACATCCATTTTGTGCGACAAAAGTCAAGTACATGAAACTTTAATTATTGGAATTTTTGCCAAATTTTGGAACCTTATTTCATTTCAACCCTCTAGCTCACTTTTTATACGGCAGGAGTGTAATCCAATGCTGTACCCGCACTCGTTTCCCATTTTTATTTTGCCTCAAGATTTGAAAAAAAGAGAGAATATTATGCAGATTGAATCACCCCGTTTCTATTTATTGCATGTTGTCTTAGGACGTAACTGAACTAAATCGCTCGTGAACAATTCAGAGTTTGGCTCAAAAAAAAATTTGTTGGAGATCATTCGTTAAACTTATCGAATCGAGCTCAAGTTTGATTTTGAGCACGAAAATTTTGTCGATTTGAGATAAAAAAAAAATTAACGATTTGAGCTCTTGAGGATATTATGCTCGTAAGCTCGAGCTCGGCTCGTTTATGTAGCTCCAACTCAAGCTAGGCTATTTTGTGCAATGTCCTCATTGATACATGAGTGAAAGAGAAGAGATTAAAATACTATAAAATTATAGGCTTATCCCTTTAAATTAATATCTTAACTGGCTTGTTGGGTAAGAATGCTCGATGAGCTTGAAAACGATCTCGAAAATGAACTTGTTAAGTAGCTTGAAAACAAGCATGCTTAACGAGCCGAACTCGAGCCAGACTCGTTAAATATGATAAACTAGCTATTAACGAATCGAGATCGAGCTATATATTTACGAACTTAGTAATTTCAAAACGAGCCTAGATCAAGATATTCACGATCTTAATAATTTCAAAACGAGCCGAGCTCGAGCCTAATGGTAAAAGTTTGAATCGAGATCGAGTTTATCTATGCCTTAAACGAGTCGAGCTCGAGCCTGATACTGTTAGGCTCAGCTCGACTTGTTTACATCCCTAATAATGCCTAACACGAGGAAGATAGTTTAATATAGTGAAAATTGTAATTTTGATTTTTCTGTGTTTCTCCCTTCACGATTTTGATAATTTATAATATGTCAAATTCAGTGATCGGCCATCTTTGTATTTTTTTTGCTCGTGGAAAAAAGGCCGACAGTGCAAAACAAATTACGAAAATGTTTGGAAATGAAAGATAATGAACGGAGACACAATTTTAACAGCATGGTTAGCCAAAATAGTAGAAAAAAATATAGAGAATGAGAAATAAATTTTATTTTAATATATTTTGAAGAAAAAAATTCACCAAAAATAAAGAGAAAATGATTTTATTGGTCCACTAATATGTCTAATTTGTGTTTTGGATTTTGATACAATAGCTTTAATTTTCGATTATTCAGCAATATGACCAAATAGCCGAAAATTAAAATTTATCGTGCCAAAATCAAACTTGAGAAACTTAATATTATGAAACCTGAAATTGAACAAATGCCAAAACCTGAAAATAAATGATGAAAACGCCTCTATCGATGGTGGCAAAAGGATATCGACGGTGGTAAGATCTCTCCCTACTGAGAATTACCCTTAGCAAGCTACAAATTTTGAATAACCAATCAAAATTAAGTTTTCCCCTCATGTTTGCTTCACTCCATCGATTGGCAATATATGGAAACGGCATTATTGTAATGGTATTCTTAAAAATATTTGAAAGTGACATATCAAGATCATTGACCACGACACGACAATTGTCGTGTCGTTGTGATTGATGTCGTATGATTCCATTATGCTGAACAAGTGGTTTCTTTGTGATGCTTTATTGCTACAAGAAAGAAAAAAGGAGGAACCTAGCAATAAATTATATTTTGTAAAGTAATGAATGATTCATGTATCAAACCTCGGGATGATAACCGTTGGGTCTAATAATTGTCTTTGTTGGAAAAACAATCGAACCGTGGTGTTTGAGCTGCCGTGCAATTTAAAAGATTTAAGTAACACTGTTACCACCAGCTGTAGCTTTTGTTAAAGCGCTTGCCTAACAATTGGTATCAGAGCAATATCATGGGTCAAGTCTCCCAAGAATGGGGGGAGGGAAATGTTGGGTTGAGGGTGAATGAGTGAGAGTAGTACTAGTATGAGTAACCTTCTGGGAAGTTCTCATTCGTCAAACTGCTGATGTTGCGCCGGTTGATCAGTTTGGCTAAGTGGGCCGTAAAAGTGTGATACCAGATCTTAATGGATAATACTGTCTCTTCTGGGAACAGAGCTGACGGTAGAGAAAGGGTAAGGACTGATCTCTAAGGGATATGAGACAGCACCAGCAGATAGACATGCACCTCCCCGGACACATGGGCCTAACAGTACGACCCATTAGCACCCAAGTAGGTGGACTCTGCGCTTCTTAAATTATAAGGAAATAAAGTTGTGCCTTGACTAACTGCTATAACTTTTTCCTAGTGATAACCGCTTGATCATGACCATATTCATTTACGTCCCTAAAATTTAGAAGTTTTCTTAGTTCATTATATTTTGTTCCTGTGCGCCAAAATAACTCTTAAAACATACCAAATTGACATTAATAAGTTTACCATGTTACTGAAACATTAAAAAATATCGTTATAAGTACGAGATTATTCTATGCTACACTTGGAGTATTTATTTTTTTATGATGTGGTCAAATGTATTAGTCATCGAATCTTCGGATCATCAACTTCTATGTCAATATTTCATAAAAATGTGAAGGACACGCGTGGAATAATGATATTGGAATATGGGGAGAAACATTCTCAGTATCGCATAGACTAACCCGTAAATACGAGAAGGTTATGAAGCCAATCTTAATCTTTCCTCTAAATTGGTCGAGACTCTGACCCAATTTCATTAATTTCGCCAAAATTTCTCTTTCATTAATTTCGCCAAAATTTCTCTTTTCCCCTCTTCGAAAGTGTGATATGAGGAAGACGGTGGGAGACGACTATGTTAAAGAAAAGAGACATTTCTTTGGAGAGCGAAGGATATTTGATCAAGGGATTTACTAAAATATGGAAAAAATTAGTTTCGTGTTGATCTCTTGCTCAAACTGATTATGTTGTAAAAAATCCTATGAATAAAAAGATTATATAATAGTTCTCTTGTGTAACGGTCTTATGGATCTATATTCGTGAGATTGATTAACTCGATATATACTTGCAGTGAAATAAACATATATTACATATTATTTCGTCATAACATAACTAAAAAATTAACTTTAAATATAAAATTAATATTTTTCATAAGCCGAATACTGTACATTCAAATATGTTGGTGTACATTTTTCTCGCCCTCAAAATACAGTGAAAGTTTTAAAATTTTTGTTTTGACGTTCAAAATGTTTTTGGGCTTTTATGATTTTAAACTATTCATAGGTCGTTTAGATTATATTTATCTTGTGTATTTAACGTTGCCTCCAACTATCCCGATATTTTGATTATAATGACTTTTTTTTTGTAAATCTCTACAAATTTTCTTTAACATTTTAATTAGATTCATGATCAGAAACTGTGTTCATCTCCTTTATTTCACTAGAAAACTAGGAGAAATTTGCCTCGAGATGATCGTCGGAATTTTCGAAAACCGGCGGTGGCTCGGCGGCAACACACGATGGTGCTATGGAGTCACGGTCATGCCTTTTCTAAAAGGAAATGGCTGAAATTTCTTGTGAAAAGGGAGAGAAAATCTTGACTTGATTTTTTTGTTATGTTTATTGTGTGCTATCAACTCTTTGATAAAATATATTTAATAAATTTAATATTTCCTTACATATATATACACACACACACACATATATATATATATATATATATATATATATATATGAAATTAAATAATCATTATTTAATTATTTAAATAATTGTTAATTAATTAAATTTAGATTCCTCTAAAATATTTCATGATAATTTTATGATTACTAGTCGCTACTACTAATTTATTATTTAATTAGTGTATTCTAAATCTACAAAATAAATAATTGTACACTTATTATAACCTCGATTGACGATCCGACAGCACCGATGTATCAAGGATATAAATATTGTTCATATAAAAAAATGAAAATTTGGAAGGATCCAATTTTTTACTATTGCTAGTTTTGTGTACCTCTTCACAAGAACAAACTGTTACACTCTCTTAGCTTAATTAGAAGTTAAGCTAAATTCCGCAATTTCAAATAATGTAATCTACTTATAAACTTATTTATAACCAGTATTTTTTATCTACATCAAACTATGGTTGCCTATTTCAACTATTTGAATTTGACTATCTCAACGGAAACATGAAATCTAATACTTGTAAATCTCTCAATGGTTAAGAGATACAGCTAGCCGTGAGTTCACAAATTCATGTGATTCAGAAAAACATTTGTTCATTTTCGGGCTTACATTAATTAACCTCGTTCTTTTCATCAACCTCTTGATCAAGAACGTTAGAATTCAAGTCTGATTTCGCCCATCGAACTATGATAAGAGATTATAGTATCATCTCTTCATATATCCCTAGGTATCATTGATAGTGCCTGCAAAAATCGATAAGCTATTGTTAGTGTACATTATGGTCTCTTCAACTCATATATTCCAATATGATATGCAAATATGGGTACGCCAAGAGTTGTAAATGAATTTGATAATGATGTGATGTCTATTTAAGTAATAATAATGACATCATATGTATAACTAAGAAAATAGATTTTCATAAAGCACATGTCTTGCTCTGAATAGAGACTCCTTATATTATGAACTCATCATATCAAATAGGATATCTTCACCCATAAGCGAGAAGTAAATTCCCGACTACAATACATTGGATCATACGTATTTCGAAACTACACCAACCTCGTCGCCTGATGACTCTAAATGAAGTCGGAAAACGGATCAAAGATATGCTAGAACTCAGAACCTCCATGTTGTCTCAGGTCAAAGGAGTAATGGTATCAACAATAATCGTAGACTATTCCACTCGATAAGTGACAACTACTTGGACAGTTTGAGAGAGGATTGTTTAGTACCTCATTATATTATCACTCGTTTGTATAAATAGACATCTTCATGCTTTACCAATTAAACGTGGCATTTACATCACATACGCTAGTCTCAATCTCAAGTGACCTTTAATCTTGTTTTAGACGATTGAATTATTAAAATATACATTACACTTTCTAATGAAATTCGTGATCAACTAGACTCGTGGAACTCATGACACTTATAATATATTTAATAACTTTATCTATGCATCATATACAGATAAATTAATTATCATAATTAGATAAAATCGTAAAGTAATATTATCAAAATAAATATTATTTTACATAAGAGTAATTAAAAGCTCAAATCATAAGTTGGCTCATTGGGCACATATTCTAAAAATGTCAACATATATTATACATTATTTATTCATAAAATAATTTGTTGGAAACCAAATTTCGGAGTTTGACAAACTGAAGAAATTAACTGAACTATGAGACAACTGAACATTTAACAACTGAAATCAGCTGAACAAATGAAGAAAACTGATCAGATGGAAACCGATCAGTTAATACACTCAGCCGCAAACATATCTCAACTGAATGGTTCTCGGGAAAGAACAATCAACCGACAAAAGGACATAGTAAACAACAAATGAATATGGAAAGCCACATCTCAATCATTACAGCATAAAACAACGTATTTCGGCTATTGCAATTAAGACGCCGAATGACAATCAATGAAGAGAACATTGCCCAACAAATTATGAAGTGGCAATCAACGGATACTAGAATTCAAATTTATATCGAAGTGACCGTTGAAAGAGAAGTATAAATATGACTGAAGAACAGCAGAAAAATAGTGACGATTACTCAATCTTAAGCTTGCTGTTACTCTGTCAAAATCTTAGCTCACTTTCATTTGAATTAATTGTAGCAATCAAGGCTACAATCTGAGCTTGTTAGCACTCTCTAAAAGCTGTTAGATTCAATTGTGCTAATATCAGTTACGTACTGAGAATATTGTGTAGAACTAAGAGTTTCAGTTTTGGTAGTTGTAAGTCCAAACTGAAGTGGGTCTGTACAAGTGTTGTACTTGATCAAAGTCTTTTAGTATATATCCTATCCTTGCAGTAGAAGGGGTGACGTAGGAGTAATTAAATTCTCCGAACATCCAGAAACAACTCTTGCATATTTCTTTCAGTTTCGTATTCTATCTCTCAGTCAGTTACTTTCCGCAACTACTCCAGTTTAACTGATTGTTATTGACCAACAAGATTCCGAGATTCAGTTTGTCACTAAACTGAACTCAAGTATCGATAAAGAACAAATTTTAAGTGTGAGTGTTTATTCAACCCCCCCTTCTAAACACTCTTGTTACGACAACCGATCCTATCAAGTGGTATCAGAGCAGTTGAATCTTGTTCTTGAATACTTCTGATCTATAAATCTGCTAGCATGACTTCATTCAATAAAATTCCTATGTTCTCAAGAGAAGATTTCGATGACTGAAAATCAGAATGCAGGCTCACTTAGCTGCACAGGATGATGACATGTGGTACGTCATAACAGACGGACCCATGAAGATTCTAAAAGCAAACACAGCAATAGCCATAACTGAAGGGGCACCACAGAGAATTCAAAAGCCCAGAGAAAAGTGGACAACTGAAGACAAAAGGAAAGCTAATCTTGACAATGTGGCCAAAGATACTCTATACAAAACACTGGACAAAGCAACCTTCAACAAAATAAAGATGTGCAAAACAGCAAAAGAAATTTGGGAGAAGTTGATTCAGTTATATGAAGGAAATGACCAAATAAAAGAAAATAAACTCCCAGTTGTTGTCCAGAAATTTGACAATATCAAAATGAAGGTTGGAGAATCAATGAACGAGTATGATGAAAGGGTGAGCAGTATTGTGAACGAATTAAATGCACTCGGAAAAGTGTATACAAACAAAGAGGTTACACTAAAAGTGATGAGAGGTCTTCTAAAGGAATGGGATGTCAAAACTATGCCTATGAGAGAATCTAAAGACTTGAACCAGATCGAACTTCATGAACTATTTGTTGACTTAAAAGCTTATGAATTTGAACTGCAAAACAGAGAAGGAGAATCATCTACTCCTACAACTACAACTGCTTTAGCAGCTGTCAGAACTGAACCAACTAGTTCAGTTGAAAGATCTGCTGATCAGTTAAGCAATGATGCTATGTCATTATTCATCAAAAAGTTTGGGAGGTTAATGAGAAAGAACCAAGGAAACCTTCAGAAGCAATACCAGAGAAATAATTCCAAAGAAGAAACAAATGCTTGCTACAATTGTGGCAAAACAAGTCATTACATTGCTGACTGTCCTAAACCTAAAAAGGACAGTCAAGGACCAACTGATAGAAAAAAAAACCATATAAACATAAGAGAAGACCCAGGGATGATAAGAAAACCTACAGAAAGAAACACGAAGTTTTATTAGCTGAAGAGAACAAATCCAAATGGGCAGAAACTGATAGTGACGAATCAGAACCAGAAAGCTCATATAGCTCAAGTGATGAAGAGGAAGTCAAATGTCTAATGGCAAATGATACTGAAGCAGAATCTACAAGTCAACAGGTATTTGATTTCAGTTCAACTGATTTTACACGAGAAGAACTCATTTTAACATTGCATGAAATGGTAAATGAGTACCAGAAACTTGCATCATCATTTGAGGAAATAAAGTCAAAGCAAAATGATCCCTTGGACAACAAAACCAAAACTGATAAATCAGTTGATAGGTTGAGTCTAGAAAGGGAAATTGCTGAGCTAAAAGCAGAGATAAAGAAAGATCAGTCACTGATCCAGAAATTGATCCTTTAAAATTCAAAACAAACTGAACTCATTCAATCCTGGAATAAGTCGTCTACTGCATTGAATGAGATGCATAATTCACAAAAATCAGTTTCTGATAAAACTGGTTTAGGGTTCAGTAATCAAGGAGAAACGTTTACAAATGATACTCAACCAAAGCTGACAATGAACAAAGGGAAGTACATTCAATTTGTCAGATCAACAATAGAACAAGAGAAATTTGAGCCCAGCAAACTGAATGAAAAACCTATTGAGAATATGTATAAAGCCAGAAGACATGGAGTTGGTTACAGTCCAAAAATCTCTACTGACTCAGAAAATTATTCATCAAAGAGATTCAGCAAGATATATTCAAATTATTATAACTGCAAACCAGTCCAGAAAAGATACAGACTAAACAATCAGATGAACCAAGCTAAAATACATACTGTATCATCTGTACACTATTCACCAAGCACACAAAGACCGAGAAAAACCATTTTGGAATACAGCTACTGGAAAGTCAGTTAGACTAATCCAAGTGTGGGTTCCAAAGGGACTAATAAGCTTTGGACCCAAATAAATATGGGTACCAAATCAAAATATGTGTGTGCTTGTAGGTAACAGGTACAAATAAAAGTTCAATATGGTATTTGGACAGCGGTTGCTCACGACATATGATAGGAGATGCAAGTATTCTGTCTCAACTAATCAAATTTAGTGGTCCAAACATCAGTTTCGGAGATAATTCCAAAGGTAAAACCGTGGGTAAGGGTAAGATTATCCTATGGTAACTTTACTATTAAAGATGTTCTATTAGTAGAGAATCTGAAGTATAACTTGATTAGTATCAGTCAGTTATGTGACAATGGATTCTCGGTACAATTCGATAAAAACTCATGCTTAGTTAAAACATCAACTGATGAAATCATACTAACTGGCAAACGATGTGGAAACACATATAAAGTCAGTTGGAATGAACAGCCTCATGCACCAGTCTGCTTCATTGCTTCAAAATCATGTCAAAACTGGTTATGGCATAAAAGGTTAAATCATTTAAATTTTAAATCCATTGCTTATCTGAGTAAACATGAACTTGTAACTGGTTTGCCCAAAATAAATTTTTCAAAAGAAAAACTTTGCTCAGCATGTCAGTATGGAAAACAAGTACGATCTTCTTTCAAAAACAAGGGCTGTAAATCTTCATCCCGATGCTTAGAACTATTGCACATGGATCTCTTCGGTCCAATACCAGTCATGAGCTTAGGGGGAATGAAATACACCTTGGTGGTCGTAGATGATTTTTCAAGATTTACTTGGGTTATATTTCTTAAATCCAAAGACCATACGGCTACACAACTGATTAAACTCTTCAAAAGACTTTTAAATGAAAAATCAGTTGGGATTGATCGAATCAGATCTGATCGAGGAACTGAATTCATCAATCAAACACTTTCAAGTTTTCTAGAAAATGCTGGAATCAAGCATGAGCTCTCAGCAGCAAGAACTCCTCAGCAAAACGGTGTAGCTGAGAGACTATCTCAGTCAGCTGCTGAAACACCTATTCAGGCTATTCCATTGCAGGTCATCCCTCCGGATGATACAATTCCAACTGAAAAGATACCCACGAGAGTAAAAGCTCCCTTCACTAGTGTAAATCAACCCACTATTTTACCTCAAGCTAGACCAAAAGGCGTCACATTGAAGGAACCAGCGGAGTCTACAAAATCTGGCTTACAAATTCCTCATATTCTAACCACGGAGAAGGGAAAAGGCAAGCTTGAGGAGGAACCAAGGCCATCTCACTCCATTCAAACTCATATCGATCTAATTTGGGAAGAGGTAAATACATTTGCCACATCAAAACTCACAGCCTTTGACCGTTGGAAAAGCTTCAGGACCGAAATTTTCGCCAAGAAACTGAAGCTCAAATCCAAATTGAAGATGTTTATTAAACTTAAAAAGATAGTTTTGAGGGTAGTTAAAGCTGCTACCATTCTTCAAGCACTGGAAAGGAGACAGTATTTCTTTGATCAAATACGGGCTAATCAACTGACTAAAATGGTTAGACAGTTGAAAGAAAACTACAACCCCACAGGGCCAACTGCATATCAAGATAGAGCTATGTTCACTTAACTGGATGCAGATCTTAGTGGTCTACAAAGGGAAATAAGGTTTTGGGAACAAGATCAAGAACTTGTTTTTCCAGAAAAATCTTCAGGAACAGAGGAATACAAATCTTCATCACCTCAGAAGAATGAATTTTCTGAAGAACTCATTGCTGAAAAATCAGCCCAGGAGGTTCCACAAACAACAGCCGGGGATCAACATTTGTACTCTGAGACTGAACTTACCTTCGCCAATATCGATGAAATCATTCAGTCAGTTGCTCAGGAAGCTCAAACTGAAGCACATAATCTTGAATCAGTTGATCCTCTGACTGAACAAGAAGAACAAGAAGTTCTGGTTACATCTGAAGACCCAGTTCAAACTTTTATTGCTGAAGAACATATTCAATTCTCTGATAATGCAGAACCAACTCAATTTTTTGTTGATCCAGAAACAGTTCAGCAAGTAACATCTGAAACTGAAGAGGAAACTGAAGTGCTCAGTCAGAACCAAGAGGAAACATTCACTAAATCTGTGGAAGAGCAATTACCTAATGTTGGAAACCTTCAAACTAGAGAACCCCCTCAAGTTTCAGCTGTTGATCAAACAGAAGAACAAGGCCATGACTCTTCAACAGCAGTTCCCACAGATAACCCTGTTATTATAGAACAAAGTGTTTCTGATGCTCAGAAGCAACCTTCTTCATCTCAAGGTCAAGAAGAGGCAGTTGATCGCACTATGATAATTTTCACTCCTCCAGAACAAGTGCCAGATCAGGAAGATATAGGAGTCATGTCTCCTGAAATCTCAAATTCAGAAGCACTGTTCAATGAAATCAACACCATCAAGACAAATATGAATCAAATAATGGATGCCATCAAATCCATTCAGTCAACCCAATACTATCATTCTGTAAAGCTGAATGGATCCGAAGATTTTGTTTTTGCAAAGCTGAAGAATATTCAAGAAGTTGTAACTGAACTTTCAGTTGCCATAGAACACAATCCGAACAAAGCAACAACTGCTGCTCTTTTCGTTGCTCAAGATGTGATCAACCAACGAGTTGAAAGACTAGAAACATCTGTTGCAAACAAAATAGACTCACTGCAAACCTCAGTTCTTACTGCCATCTCCAGTATTTCAGCCGATGTCGGCATCTTATCTACTGAAGTTCGACAATTATCTCTTCACATGGCCCAGTTTGACAAAAAGGGGAAGTGTGGTATGACTCAGATTTAGCAGTTCATTTTGAGACAGTTTTTGAGAAGCAGTCTATAAAAGTTCAATCCTTCAGTTAATATATGCTTAGTTTTGTCAAACACCAAAAAGGGGGAAATTGTTGGAAACCAAATTTCGGAGTTTGACAAACTGAAGAAATTAACTGAACTATGAGACAACTAAACATTTAACAACTGAAATCAGCTGAACAAATGAAGAAAACTGATCAGATGGAAACCGATCAGTTAATACACTCAGCCGCAAACATATCTCAACTGAATGGTTCTCGGGAAAGAACAATCAACCGACAAAAGGACATAGTAAACAGCAAATGAATATGGAAAGCCACACCTCAATCATTACAGCATAAAACAACGTATTTCGGCTATTGCAATTAAGACGCCGAATGACAATCAATGAAGAGAACATTGCCCAACAAATTATGAAGTGGCAATCAACGGATACTAGAATTCAAATTTATATCGAAGTGACCGTTAAAGAGAAGTATAAATATGACTGAAGAACAGCAGAAGAATAGTGACGATTACTCAATCTTAAGCTTGCTGTTACTCTGTCAAAATCTTAGCTCACTTTCATTTGAATTAATTGTAGCAATCAAGGCTACAATCTGAGCTTGTTAGCACTCTTTAAAAGCTGTTAGATTCAATTGTGCTAATATCAGTTACGTACTGAGAATATTGTGTAGAACTAAGAGTTTCAGTTTTGGCAGTTGTAAGTCCAAACTGAAGTGAGTCTGTACAAGTGTTGTACTTGATCAAAGTCTTTTAGTATATATCCTATCCTTGCGATAGAAGGGGTGACGTAGGAGTAATTAAATTCTCCAAACATCTAGAAACAACTCTTGCATATTTTTTTCAGTTTCGTATTCTATCTCTCAGTCAGTTACTTTCCGCAACTACTCCAGTTTAACTGATTGTTATTGACCAACAAGATTCCGAGATTCATTTTGTCACTAAACTGAACTCAAGTATCGATAAAGAACAAATTTTAAGTGTGTGTTTATTCAACCCCCCCCTTCTAAACACTCTTGTTACGACAACCGATCCTATAATAATTAAAAAATGAAACTTTTACAGTGAAAATAATACTTTGGACAAGTCGGAAATCTATATCACAAAGTTAACTTTACGATTATTTGACAGAATGTTTTGTGAAGATTGTAATGGATATCAACTTTGTGGACTGGGTATCCCAAGATTTAGGTTTAATAGTAATTATAAAATTGGAGAGATAACTCTTACTCCTTCCAATTGTAGAAGAATAAGAGATCAGTTTGGATAGTTTTGGGAGGATGGCTGGCTTGAGAGCCAATGTGTTGAAATCCAATATCTATATGGCGGGGGTTAAAGAACCTGATAGGGGTGAGATATTGAGGATGTGTGGCTTTCGTCGGGATTATTTTCCTTTTCGTTACTTGGTTATTCCTTTGGCTGCGGATTTGTTGAGGGAGTCAGATTATAGTGTCTTGATTAACGCTATCTCCAGAAAGATCACAGCGTGGCCGAGATACATGCTTTCCTATGCAGGGAAGTTGGATTTGATTCATTCTGTGGTCCAAGGTGTGAAGTGCTATTGGCTTTCGGTCTTGCCTATCACATGTGGGGTGATTGACAAGATTAATTCGTTTGCAAGAGCTTTATGTGGACGAGAAATCATCCTCCTATTGCATGGAGTAAGATTTGCTCGCTAGTTGAGGATGGGGGTTTGGGTATTCGAGATCTTCGAGCTTGGAACAAGGCACTTCTCACGAAAACCTTGCGGAATATTCACATTAAGAATGATACATTGTGGATTCGGTGGGTGCATCGTTATTACTGGACTGATGTCATGTATTTCAGGTGGAGGAAGAATGATAATGTTCTCATTAAGAAGCTCGTGGATATCCGTGATGAGCTTTTGGCTCGTGAGGGGAGTTGGGATGCGGTGGTGGCTAGATTGTCGATTTGGTTTGGTACGACGAGGGGTTTATCGTAGGCCTACAGGAGTTTCTTACCAGGGGCAGGTAGATGGCCGTGGAAAACATTTATATGGAGACCACACAACCATTTATATGGAGACCACACATCTTACCCAAACACCGTTGCGCCCTTTGGAATTTTTGCTCATGGGAAGTGCATGACAAAGGACAAACAGCCGTATATTCTAGAAAAGTCTTGTGGTCTATGTGGTACTGTAAATGAAACTGCACAACATGTTTTCTTTGAGTGTACAGCTTCTACACAACTTTGGGTTAGATTTTGGGAGTGTTTGGAAGTTCAGTGTATGGCGCGTTCTATGACAGGTTTACTTCGTCTTCTCCGCAGGAGATTCAGAGGTACTACCATGTGTGTACGGAGGTGCCACTCGGGGATAGCTGCATTAGTTTATCACATTTGGAGTGCTCGTAATAAGGCACTTTTTGACGGTAAGAGGCCGAATGTGGAAGCTATCTTTCGGAAGATTTTGATTTATGTTCATCGAACGCTGGCTGCTAGATGAATTTCATATTTTGTCTCCCAGTATTTGGATATCATTCTTCGGATGTATCTATTTTTTTTTATATAACCATTTTCTTCGATTATGGTTTTCGAACACTGATTTTGTGATCCTTGGGTATGCCAATTGTATTTTGTATTCTCTTTATTTACCATCTATCATATATGTTCATATAAAAAAACATAATAAGAGATCAGATTTATATATTTATATTACGGCCATGATCTCTCGATATAATAGATTTATAATGCAATGACTTTATATTAGAGCTCTCTTGTAGAGTCTGCATCATTCATATATTGATTTCGCTTGATTAATTGTTGAAAATTAATCACGTTATCGAAATCATATTTTGAAGGAAAAAAATTTAAATAGATTATGAAAATTCTTTAGCAAAAATTATATTTTTAGATCATCGTAGTATATTTAATTTCTAGAAACCATATTTTTTGCATTAATTTTCGATGTTGCTATACAAAATTTCCAACTAATGGTAATTGAAAATATGGCGTTGGTTCTAATATCAATTGATATTGTCACTTCACCAAAATTCATTTTTTATGATGATAATTATACAACTCAAATCTTTTAGATTATATAACAACACATTTCGATCAGTCTTATATATAGTAGAGATAATTATTGCTTTCGCGTATTGAATGAAAAATGTACCATCTCACAAATTTAAGTTAAGTTCGATTCAATGGTCAACAACTTTAATTTCTGATTGCACTCTAAACTATTAATGCATTCGACACGCTTTCTAGTGCTCGATCATATTGAGGTTAAAGATAACGATGCAAAGATAAGAAGACATTTTAATGACGAATTATACGAAACATTTGATGTAACTGAGTAGGACGAGACGACTACTGTTTTCAGCTCTCGGTGTTGGGAATGGCTCCGATTCAAAATGGCACCATTGGTTACATGTTTGAGCTATTAGTCACAAATTGGATACGTACGTCCATTTTCAGTTTAAATTATATTTTTATTTAGTGTGATAATATATTATTAATTAATTCAACGCTACGCCTCTCATGTAGAAGCAAATATCTAAAATTGCCCTGTAAATTGGTCTGGGATATAGTCTTTAACAAGTTAAAATTTATTGGATTTTAGTCTTTTTGTCACGCCTCGAAACTGATACACATCATCATCATCATTGTTTAAAATTTTAAAATTGTGAAACAACAAGCCAGGTAATACATACAATAATCAAAAGTCGGTGTATTACATAAATCGGGATTGTTTTTACACTGCATAACATAAATGCAGAAGTGATAACATAATGGAAATAAAACTAAAACTGATGATTGAAAATTCTTATCTTGAACTTGATCGACAACCCCAAAACATGTGTTTTTTATCATCTTCTAATTTATCTTCGCCTTTATCTAGGGAGAGAAGTAGGGGGATGAGTGTTTAGAGAAATACTCAACATGTAGGGATCAATCGTACACAAGAATATCAAACTATGTATGAGTTCAAGGTGACATGAAACAGACATGCATGTCATAACATGAATCAAGACATAAGACAAACATAATTTGAAACAAGGCATTATACCATAAATGAAGCATAAACTTGTAAAAGACATTATTATTCATCCATTTAACTATGGTATATTGATAGTCCTTAATTCTTACTTCTTTAAGAAGGCGAAACCATATATCGGTTATTATAATCCACCGCATCAGGGTCATATTTTATCATGTTTCGGAAATTTCCTAACCACTTTTAATTCAAATCCTAACAGTGCATTTTCAAAATTTCATAACATAACAAAGGAATAACACGTTACGAAATATATACAGAATCAATAGATAATGTACGATCGAGTTTTCAAAATAAGGAACATTATTAATTTAAATTGTATATATAAGCCTACTTAGAAAAATATAAGTGTGAAAATTTTATAAAAAGAATATAAATACCAAAAGCCCACTTACCTGATTATTATCTTCAAAAATGAGGGAAGAACTAACTGAAAAGTCAAACACGAAAGATGATGGAATGTCTTGAACTTAACTGTTGTAATGTCCTCAAATATGGATGTTGAAATTGTTCGTTCTTAGACAAAAGATTGGCTAATGAAAGGTCTTCGAAATGAACAAAGAATGGAGTTTAAAAACTGAACAAATTAATACTTTGAAATGATTAGAACGTTGGCTTCAAGATTCCTATGAAATATCGGAACTCCCACAAGCACTTCTCGTTTGAAATATAACACGTTCTAATGCTCGGAAATTACAGGAATTTGGTAACGCTTTGGTTGTGTTTCTTCTTTATATGTGAAAATGATAAAACTGAATAGGCAACTATTACCACTCAATCATGGCCGTTAAAGGATCTTAAATCAGCTGTTACAACTCCTCCATACCAGCTATAGGTGTCCCATTTAAATTTTAAAATTTGAAAGCTGCATGCTTCTGTTTTTCCTCGACTGTGAGGCTGCTGAACAATGGGTCAAATGGCCTTTAATCCTCTTTTATCGTATTGTTACAACTTGGCCAATTCAATTTTAAAAAACGGTGATTAAATAGAAACAGCACATTCAACACATTTATTAGAAATGCATGAAATATTGCAAGGCTGGATTGAATTCAAGTTTTCACATTTTAACAAGAAAAATTTGGTCTTAATAAAAAAAATATAAATATCAGTTTTTTAATTTTATTCCTCTCACGTGAGTATTGATGTGACGCCAGACATATCAACAATATCAAACACCATATCAACAATATCCTATATCATGCATGTCGACAACATCCGACGTCACATCTTGAACTAAGATGAAAATTTGACTGCCTAAAAACCAAAACCCAGTAGACTTCATAGTTATGAGCAAAAAATATCTTAAATAGAATCTTATAATTTTTATACCATACTTAGTTCCACATTCAGGGCTTGGTGGATGTTATTCATATGGGTAATGTCATCATCCACTCAGTACAGGAAATGTGTGTTGACTGATGAATCATGGTCACTCTGCTCATTCAATCATGATGTATGTATGAGTGACTATGATTCATCACTCAACACACGTTTCATGTACTGAATGGATGTGTCATGTGTTGAGTGGACAAAGACACTACCTATGTTGGTAGTATGAACAAAACCCACATTCGGACTAAAGATGGTGGTCGATTTATCAAAATTGATCAATTAGCCAGAGGCTTTGGTATATGCCTGTAATAACTTCTGAAAATTTTGTTTATCTCCTTATACTACTCAGAATAAGACTAGGTTGTCATAATCAAAGAACAAATGTGATATCGAAGGGCTTTTGTTCACGGTCCGAATGACAAGTATCAGTCCTCGTTGCATATATGAATATAGTATTGAGGAGAGCCCCTGAGCACACATAACAAAAAAATAAAGAGAGGGCGAAGGATCGAGTGCTTGCTTCTTTATCAAAAGGTATAGCTGATGGTAATGGTACAACTCAAATATTTTAAACCACACAGTAGCTCAGGCTCCACGATTTGATCACTCTTTCAGGAGGGAAAATTATTACGCCCAACATGATCCCTTCCAATAATTGCACTCCTTGCAATCAATGAGAATCGAATATGTGACCTTGATTTTGATACCAATTGTAGGGTCGAGCGCTTGCCATTTTACCAAAAGCTATAAGTGATGGTAATGATGCAATTCAAATCTTTTAAATCACACAATATCTCAGGCACCAAGGTATCACTCTTCTAACAGGGACAATTATTGCACCCAATAGAGAGCAAGTCACCTTGTGTGATTCCTCTTCCAGGTTTCAATTGGTTAGATATTCTTTGATTAAACACAAAGAAATAATATATATATTTCACACAACACATAATCATATTGATCCAACTTTCCACAAAGCCCAGTTTGGCCATCAGCGCTTCTACAAAATCGCATTCCCCACTATCATACGCGTTACTCATATCTAGTTTGAGTGCACCATAATTTTTTTTGCTTCGCCCGCGGTTACGGTTCTAATGAGTAGTTTCATGCCCAATGATCACATTATCTGTAATAAATCGCCCTCGTTATGAAAACACTTTGAGTTTCATCAATAACACGCGTTTTAAGTAGTTGAAGTCCATTTTCCAGAGCTCGGGAGTTAATCTTATAGAATATTCTACATAGACTGATTGGTCAAAATTATTTACCATCACCGGATTTTGTACTTTGGGCATTAATTTTGTAACAGTGTTATTCAAACAGTCCTATCTCCCCCATTATTGAGAATATCTAGAATTTCTCGGGTGATATCCATTACAACAATTTGCCATATATTTGAAAGAAGTTCGTCATGAATTCAGTGCTTCCCAGAGTCTTCTCCGGGGCCAGATCGGAAAAATCTTTCCAAACATCTATTTTAGTAAAAGGAGCATAGTGTTTCATTGATTCAATCAATCACTCTTTCTTATATACATTCCAAAACTGGAGCCAAATCTCTAAGAGATTGTTTACTTGATGTACATAAGTCCTTAAAATACCCATAAACTATTTCCTCCATTTCCCTTTGAACCCCAAAAATGTCCCCATGTACATAAACCAGTACCTGAATATTATTCTTAGCTTGATGATATGTTCCTTTTCGATGCAAATAGGCCGTGTTTTATCCCCACGTGCTAAAAACTGGTTACAGCTTCTATGGTGCCAGAACAATTCCTTCTGTGATTCCGCATGTATCAAATTTAGTTCTAAATTGCGGATTTTTTGTATCGAGTGTACACACACTGATCTCTTATAAGAATATTGAGTTGGTTGCGGTCTTTCTTGATATTTTGCGATGGACTCTGGAATTTATTCTTTGCCCATACCCTCAATTCCTTGATATATGATTGCATCTTGTGATAGATTGATGCACCCTCACCCATATAATTACATCCAGTATTGTTGGAAACTTAATTTCAGTGATTTGACAAACTAAGCTTCGAAACGTATTTGAATAACTGATCAAAGGCATCGATCTTAACTGATAAAAGAATTACAACTGATAGTTGCCACTAGCTGAAGATTAATGCGTACCAGCTAATTATTATACACGTCATCAATTGAAGCAGAAATGTAACTGATTGATCAGTTGAAACAAATCAGTTATGAGTTTTCCAGCAGAGTATCCTTCAGCCGGTCCCTCAGCTGTACATGTCATCAGTTGAAAACGACAACCGAAAAATAGTACAACAGACTGCAACTAGTAGTGGGACGTCGCATTTTAGAGATTGCAGTGTACGATTGTCAAAGAATATCGACGTGGCTATCAATGGATATAAAGATTCAAATGATATTTAATATTACCGTTGAGAGGGAAGCCTATAAATAGGTGAAGAGAGCAGCTGAGAAAGATAACATGCGAATTACTATTCTATTCAAGCTTGCTGTTACTCTGCTAAAATCACAACTCGCATTCAGATATCAAAGCTCACTCTTATTAGTTTTATCAGTAGCAATCAAGGCTACATTTACGAGCTTACTAACACCTTGAAATCTTTTTTAGATTTATTCAGTTGTGTTTTATTCAGTCACGCACTGTAAAAGCATTTGTGAACTAAGAGTTTCAGTTTGGCAAGTGTTAAGACCAAACTGAAGTGGGTCAGTACAACGTTTGTATTCAATCAAAGTCTTTTAGTGATAATCCTATCTTCGTGATAGAAGGGGTGACGTAGGAGTTATTCTATTCTCCGAACATCCAGAAACATATCGTGTGTATTTCATTTCAGTTAATTTCAGTTATTCTATCTTTCAGTCAGTTTACTTCCGCAACTGTTTTCCAATTAAAGTGATTGTTATCGACTGATGAGATACCGAGTGTCAGTGTGTAACTAAACTGAAACCTTTATTTGATAAGAATTCATAATCAG
Source organism: Primulina eburnea (assembly GCF_022965805.1). Lineage (NCBI taxonomy): Eukaryota > Viridiplantae > Streptophyta > Magnoliopsida > Lamiales > Gesneriaceae > Primulina > Primulina eburnea. Next base: position 7,935,252 of record NC_133117.1, read on the forward strand.
TGAGTGTTTATTCAACCCCCTTCTAAACACTTATCACCTTTGTAACCGATCCTTTCAAGTGGTATCAGAGCAGTTGTATATTGTCTAAGAATATTTCTACTCAAACTATTGATCATGTATTCCTTCAACAAGATCTCAATGTTTTCCAAAGAGGACTTCGACGATTGGAAAATCAAGATGCAGGTTCACTTAGCTGCACAAGACGATGATATGTGGTACGTCATCACTGACGGACCAATGAAGATTCTGAAAGCCAATACAGCAGTTGCTATCACAGATGGGGCACCTCATAGAATTAGAAAGCCCAGAGATGAGTGGACTGCTAGGGACAAACGAAAAGCAAATCTGGACAATGTAGCAAAAGACATACTGTACAAAACACCAGACAAAGTAACGTTAAGTAAAATCAAGATGTGTAAGACAGCCAAAGAGATTTGGGAAAAGCTGATCCAGCTTTGTGAAGGGAATGAACAAACCAAAGAGAATAAACTCTCTGTTGCTGTTCAGAAGTTTGACAATATCAAAATGAGAGCTGGTGAAACGATGCATGAATATGATGAAAGAATTAGTTGCATCATCAATGAATTAAATGCACTTGGAAAAGTGTATACCAACAAAGAAGTTGCACTAAAAGTTATCAGAGGTCTTCCCAAGGAGTAGGACGTAAAGACCATGGCAATGAGGGAATCCAAGGACCTGAACAAGGTTGAGCTTCATGATCTATTTTCTGATCTGAAGGCATATGAGCTCGAGCTGAAAACTCGAGAAGGAGAACCCTCTACTCCAGCAGTCACAACTGCCTTAGCTGCTGTTAGAACAGAACCAACTGGTTCAGTCGAGAAAGTTGCTGATCAACTAAGCAATGATGTCATGTCACTGTTCATCAAAAAATTCGGAAGATTTATGAGGAAAAATCAGGGGAACTTCCAGAAGCATTATCAAAGAAACAATTCTAAAGAGTTGTCAAACGCTTGCTACAACTGTGGCAAACCCGGTCACTTCATTGCTGATTGTACCAAACCCAAGAAGGACAGTCAAGGCTCGAATAAAAGAAAGAAGAAGTCATATGAGCACAAGAGGAGACCCAAAGATGATAAGAAGTCCTTCCGGAAGAAGCATGAGGTGCTCTTAGCTGAAAAGAGCAAATCAAAATGGGCAGAAACTGACAGCGAAGAGTCAGAGCCAGAAACCTCATGCAGCTCCAGTGATGGTGAAGAGGAAGTAAAGTGTCTAATGGCTGGTGATATAGAAGTGGAGTCAAGCAGTCAACAGGTATTTGACTCGAGCTCAACTGATTTCATCCGAGAAGAACTCATTTCAACTCTTCATGACATGGTTAGTGAGTACCAAAAGCTTGCCTTATCATTTGAAAAGGCTAGAGCAAAGCAAAATGATCCCATAGGCAATAAAACTAAAACCGATGTATCAGTTGATGTGTTGAGCCTAAAAGAGGAAATTGCTGAGCTCAATGCTGAAAGAAGCAGGAATCAATCAATGATTCAGAAGTTGATGCTTGAAATTCAAAGCAAACTGAGCTTATTCAGGCTTGGAACAAATCATTTGTTGCATTAACTGATATACAGAACTCACATAAATTAGTTACTGATAAAACTGGTTTAGGGTTCAATAACCAAGATGAAATTTCTTCCAATGATACTCGACCGAAACTGAATATGGATAAAGGGAGATACATTCACTTTGTCTAATCAGTTGCGGCACAAGCACAAACTGAGCCAATTAAACTGGTTGAATAGGCTACTGAAAGTACGAACAAGGCTAAAAGATATGGTATTGGTTATAATCCAAAAGTTTTAACTGACTCACGCAGTCAGTCTTCAAAAAGATTCATCAGGAATTATTCAAATGGCTACTCCAATTACTATAACAACAAGCCGGTTCAGAAAAGATATCGGCCGAACAATCAGTTGAATAGAGCCAAATCACATGTTGTCTCATCTGTACACTACACACCAAGCACACAAAAATCGAGAAATAATATCTGGAATACAACAACTGGACAATCAGTTTGACTGATACAAGTCTGGATTCCTAAAGGACTAATCAATTTTGGACCCAAATAGAAAAGGGTACCAATATTATATCTTGTGTGTGATTGCGGGTAACAGGTACAAGAAAGGAATCAATCTGGTACTTGGATAGTTGATGCTCACGACACATGACAGGGATGCAAACTTGCTATCTCAACTAATCAAGTTCACTGGTCCAAACATCAGTTTCGGAGATAATTCCAAGGGTAAAACTATGGGTAAAGGTAAGTTTATCCATGGTAACTTTATCATTAATGATGTTTTATTGGGTGAGAATCTCAAGTATAATATGATTAGCATTAGCCAGTTATGAGATAATGGATTCTCAGTTCAGTTTGACAAACATTCTTGTTCAGTCAAAGATGCAACTGATGAGGTCATACTAACTGGAAAACGGTGTGGAAACACTTACAAAGTCAGTTGGAATGATCAACCTTATGCACCAGTATCTTTTATCGCTTCAAAATCTTATAAAAACTGGTTGTGGCATAGAGATTAAACCAGCTGAACTTCAAATCTATTGCATATCTGAGTAATCACGATCTTGTCACTGGTTTGCCCAAAATGGATTTTACCAAAGATAAAATTTGCTCAGCATGTCAGTTCGGTAAACAAGTTAAATATTCTTTTAAAACAAGGGCAACAAATCTTCTTCCCGATGCTTAGAGTTGTTACATATGGATCTATTTGGTCCAATACTAGTCATGAGCTTAGGGGGAATGAAATACACCTTGGTGGTTGTAGATGATTTTTCAAGATTTACTTGGGTTATTTTTCTCAAATCAAAAGACCAAACTGCTTCTCAATTGATCAAGCTTTTCAAAAGACTATTAAATGAGAAATCAATTGGAATTTATAGAATCAGATCTGATCAAGGAACTGAATTCGTCAATCAAATTCTTTCAAATTTTTTAGAAAATACTGGAATTATGCATGAGCTCTCAGCAGCTAGAACTCTTCAGCAAAATGGTGTAGCTGAGAAGACAAATCGAACGCTTAAAGAAGCTGTTAGAACAATGCTTGCTGATTCTGGTACTTCTCAAAGGTTTTGGGCAGAGGCAGTAAAGACTGCGTGTTATACTCAGAACAGATCGATGATTAATAAAAATCATTTGAAAACACCTTATGAGATCTGGCATGGACGTAAAAGTGTGGTTTCCTACTTCAAAATATTCGGTTGCAGATGTTTTATTCTCGACAATGGCAAAAATCATTTAAAAGCCTTTGATGCTAAATCTGCAGAGGGAATATTTCTGGGATATTCGTCAGTTAGCAAAGCGTATAGAGTCTTTAACAAGAGCACACTAAATGTTGAAGAGTCTATACATGTTGTTTTTGATGAACTGTTCTAACTGATAAGCCAACTGATCCAGTTGAGCTAGTTGGTAGATTTACATATATCAGTTTGGAGGATTATCATGAAGAAGAAAATCATATCAATCGAAACATCATTCAAACACCCGAACCTGAAATTGTAGATCAATCAGTTGAACAAGAAGTAGTTCCTGGAAAATCAGTTGGAAGGGCAAAGAAATGATGTTCAGTTACCAACTGAAATAACTCCAACTGAAACTGAAAACATTCAGTTACCTACTCAAGAAATTGCCGATACAGAAGCAACAAACATTGAACTCAGATGGAAGAAATCACATCCTCGAGAATTGGTGATAGGTAATCCATCTGACCCGGTAAGAACAAGAAATTAAATGCTCAATTTATTATTCATTCAGCTTTTGTATCGCAATTGAAACCGAAGAAAACTGATGAAGCTCTTGCTGATCCAAAATGGACAAATGCAATGCAAGAAAAGCTGAATCATTTTACCCATAACAATGTCTGGAACCTAGTCCAAGACCAATCTAAAAAACTGTTATATGTACAAAATGGGTGTACAGGAATAAACTGAACGAAGATGGTTCGGTTGTGCGTAACAAGGCGAGACTGGTAGCACAAGGATATATACAAGAAGAAGGAATTGATTATGATGAAACATATGCACCAATTGCAAGAATGGAAGCTATCAGAATATTCCTTGCCTACGCATCATTCAAAAATTTCAAAGTCTACCGGATGGATGTAAAGAGTGCATTCCTAAATGGCCAGTTGCAAGAGGAAGTCTACGTTGAACAACCTCCAGGTTTTGTCAATCATCACTTTCCTGATCTTTCTACCATTTGAACAAAGCCTTATATAGTCTTAAACAAGCTCCAAGAGCTTGGTATAAAACTCTTTCAAAATTTCTAACTGATCACTATTTTTCTGTTAGATCAGTTGATAAGACATTGTTCAAAATTTCAAAGAATGATCACATTTTACTCGTTCAAATTTATGTTGATGACATCATATTTGGGTCAACTAACCCCAAGTTATGCGAGAAATTTGCTAAGTTGATGCAGGAAAAATTTGAAATGAGCATGATGGGTGAACTAACATTCTTTCTTGAACTACAAGTGAAGCAACTGGAGGCAGGCACTTTTATTAATCAAACCAAATACACGAAGGAGTTGCTGAAGAAATTTGGCACGGAATCGTGTTCAGCCGCAAGTACTCTCATGAGATCATCAGTAAAACTGGACACTGATCAAGGGGGAATATCAGTCGAGACGACTTTTTACAGAGGTTCAATAGGTTCATTATTGTATCTAACGACTAGTCATCCTGATATTGTATTTGCTGTCTGTATGTGTGCTAAATTTCAGGCAAATCCAATGCAATCACATTTTTCAGCTGCCAAGCGTATTTTAAAATATCTCAAGGGCACACAAAATGTTGGGTTATGGTATTCTAAAGACTCGTCTTTCAATCTAGTTGGATATTCAGATGCAGATTATGCAGGATGTAAGCTTGATCATAAAAGTACAAGTGGATCATGTCAGTTTCTAGGAGATAGACTGATCTCTTGGTTCAGCAAGAAGCAAACATCCATAGCAACTTCCACAACTGAAGCAGAATACCTTGCTGTTGGAAGCTGCTGTGCTCAACTGCTCTAGGTTCAGCAACAATTGAGAGATTATGGAGTTAACGCTAAAGAATCGCCCATATTCTGTGATAATACGAATAAGATTGCTATTACCTACAATCCAGTTCTTCACTCCAGGACCAAGCACATAGATATCAGGCATCACTTCATCAGAGATCATGCCTTGAAGAAGGACATCATACTGGAATACGTCTCAACTGAACAGCAAGAAACTGAAATCTTCACCAAACCATATCCGAGACTAAATTTTCTCACTTTCGCAATATACTAGGATTAATTGATTTATCCTAATCAGTTTTTGTTGTTGATATATCAGTTGTTAATTTGTCAATTACTGTTCATTCAGTTCATCTGTTTGAATTTCAACTGATATCAGCTAATCATTTGTTAGTTAATCTTTTTATCAGTTATTTTGTTCATGATTTATTTGTCAACTGATGAAATTGGGTAATGCAGGAAAATAAAAGGCAAAGATAAATTGAAATACCATTTTATTTACTTGAAGAAATTGGAGCGAATTACATCGTACAATTCTTCCTGGACAAAAGCCCTCCACTTAGCCATCCACTGTCTTAAATCTCCAGTGGAATTCTTGAGGAAGCTGTCAGACTCAGCTATGAGCTCTAGGATCCTTCTTTCCTTGTACAACATCAGCTGGTAGATATTGTCTTGTTCGAAAATGTTCACCGTATGAGCTACATGTAAGCGTTCCCGGTATTTCTCCATTTTTTCCACCAGGATGGGGGTGGTAGCCATCTCATTCTCCCAAAGAAACTGGAGTCCCTGCAGCCCTCACAGTGGCGAAGGATTTGATGAAAGACTTCATCTTCCATCTCAACTTTTCGTTTCTCCAGAGCTGCGCTCATGAATTCTTCAGCCATGTCTGGAGCTTTTGAACTACTTGCACCTACCATTTTAGCTGCTGAATATTACTTGCTGATATGTTTAAGACTAACTGAGCTACTCTTATTTATAGCACAGGGACGAGGAAGATGAAAGGACAAAGTCATTACGGAAGACGATTAACCTTCTAAGCATAAGATTTTATTTAATTCGTCTTGCTTAAAATTTCCGTAATCATTATATGCATTTATTAATGGAGAATAATGGTTTAAAAGGTTAACTGAGAAGCCAGCAGTTAGTAAATCCTCAACTGAAAAGACTAAGTTTTACAACTGATCGTTCAGCTGATCATTTTACTAATCTTCTCACATAAGTTAACAAATTAACCATTTTATATTCCAAATCAAGTGACGTGACTGATTATCAAGCATTAAATGCTATCTTTCAACAAATGACAGTTTGAAACGTGGACTCCTTTATTCCACGTATTCTTAACACGCTTGCAGCATACGTACACACATTTTTAAACTCAAATTTTTCGTGGACTTACACGTGTCCAATAATTCAAAAAAATCACGTAAATTAGTACTTTACTGCTCCATTTCAGTTCTTCTTCCTTATGCTTACAACAAATTCTCAGAGCAAAAGCAAAATCAAGCATTCTTTTTCGCAGGAAATCATTCACTTCAGATGACAAATCAAATTCCTGCACACATGTTGAATGCAATGGCTATCAACTTTGGATCGGTCCTATCAGTTGGAGAAGCCAATATCAAAAACGTGTTTCTGAAACTCGAATCAGCTGGACTGGGGACATTTTTGGGGCAATCTTCACAGGAGATATACCCAAAGGAACTTCACGACTTCTACTCCACTGGAAAGATTAATTCTGATGGAAGCATCGCCTCCACTGTCAATGGTCAGTCAGTGACCATCTCTGAAGATTATTTTGGAGATTTATTCTTGTTGCCTTCTGATGGACTGGCACATCTCACTGAGGTGAAAACATCTGATATTGAAGAGATGCAAACCATTCTCTCTGCTGATGGACAGAAAATCAAGGTTTCGGATCCAAAGAAAGAACTAAAGCCTTAAGTTCAGTTGTTGGCCGATATTGTAGCCAAAAGGCTATTGGCAAAGGCAGGATCTTTTGCTGCTCTTACCTTGGAGAAATTTCAAGCCATCACTGTAATCATGGCTGGACTAAGACTCAATTGGAAACACCTTATATTCAATATTCTGTAGAATATGTTCCATTCCTCCAAGCAATCCAAGGGATTTGCTGTTCAGCTGAGCTACTTGCATAAAGTCAAAGGGTTGGTGGCTGATGATTCAGAGAGATCATCAAATTTCAAGGTTTTCAATGCCAAAAATGTTCACCCACCTAAGACCAAACTGGACATGTCTCCTGATCAGTTTGTGAAAATCAAGACGGAGATTGGGACTCAGCAAGATGCTTCCAAGTCAGTTAAACAGGCCAAGACTCTGGCACAACTAAAGACTACCAAGAGCAAATTGATCGTCAGTGGATCAGATTATGAGGAAACACCCTATCAGCTGATTACTAAGAAGCAAAGGACACTGAAGACAAAGCCAATGGCTAAGTTGGCATCTATCCCAGCTGAGAGACTGAAGCCATCAGATGCTCAATAGCCTATTCAGGCTATTCTTTTGAAAGCTATTCCAGCTGATGAGAAGGAGTCAGGAAAAGCCTCAGCTCCTTTGATCCAAATCAAACGACCTTCAATTCCTATCCCTGCTCGACCAAAGGGAATCATATTTTAGGAAAGAGTGGATGCTACTCAATCTGGACTGAACATTCCACATATCCTTACTGATGAGAAAGGAAAGGGCAAGATGATCGAAGAACCAAGGCCCTCAAATGCTATTCAAACTCATATTGACCTCATATTGGAACAGATCAATGCCTTTGTTGCATCGAAGATGAAAGTTTTTGAAGCTTGGAACAGATTTGGAACGCACACATTTGCCAAACAGCTGAAAAAGAAGTCAAAGCTAAATACATTCATCAAGCTGGAGGCAACTGTTCTAAGAATGTTCAAGGCTGATACAATCATTCAGGCTTTGGGGCGAAATAACTATTTCTTTGATCAAATCAGAGCCAAGAAGTTGAGCCAACTGATTGAGAAATTTAAAGCCAACTATATTCCCACAAGTCCAACTGCGTACAATGATCGAGATGTGCTTACGCAGTTGGAAAATGATCTTATGGCTCTGAAATCTCAGATAAAATTTTGGGAGATGGATCAGGAACTGGTCAATCATGAAGGCACTTCAGAAGAAGAAGAAGATAATTCGCCTTCTCACCCAGAGAGCCATCCCCTGAACATGTTGTTGCTACAACTGAAGAACCAGTTCAGGATGTGCCTCAATCTACTGCTGCTGATCATCACATATATTCAGAAGCTGACTTAACACTTGCAAATATTGATGAAATCATTCAGTCAGTGGTAGAAGAATTTCCAGCTAATGCGCCTTCTACCGAATCAGTTGATCTTCCAACTGATATGGCAGTTACAGAAACTCTTATCCCAGTCTCTGCTGATCAAGAGGTTCAAACTGATGTGCCTATTCAATCAAACGTTGAGCCAACTGAAGTAATTGTTGTCACTGAGGAAGCTCAAATGCATGTTGAAGAACCGCAGCAAGATTCAGTTGACCAACAGTCAGAACCATCAGTCACTGACCCTCCAACTGAAACTACCGCTGAAGCGCAACTGAATCAGCAGGAAAGTCCACCTACTGCTCCTAATCAATCTTCTCCTCCAGTCCAACAAGGAGTCAATGAGGAAGACGTGCCAGAGATGACACATGAGTTAACAGAAGTTTCTGACCGAACTTTAGTGATACTTGATCAATCTACCAAGGAACAGGAACTAGGGACATCTGGACAGTATCACCTCATCCATCATCAGACATGGATTTGGTTCTTGAAGAAATTCAGGACATAAAACTCAACATGTCCAAAATAATGCAAGAAATAAATGAGATTCAAAGCACACAGCTTTCTCATTCTCTGAAGTTGAACTCCTCCAGTGAATTCAATTCAGACAAACTGAAATCCATTCAACAGCTGTGACTTCCATCACCTTTGCAATCGACGAGCTCAAGAAGAACAGAGGCATAGCTGAAAGTCTTTCTGTTACTCAAGACTCAATCAGCAAGAGAGTTTAATCCATCTGTTTCTAAGAAAATTGATTTGCTGCAGTCTACCGTATTGACTGCTGTCAAAGATATTGCAGCTGATGTTAGGATTATTTCTCTCAAGGTCGATGTGCTTGAAAAAAATGGGGAAGCAGCTAGGCTAATGAAAGAATAAGAGAGGACAGCTGAAGAGACATTCTTTTGTCAGTTATTAATGGAAGATTATTTGCTTTCTTTGTACGAATCTGTACATTAGAAATTATTTTGTCTACACTGATTCAAAGGATTTGTTTACTAGAAAAAACAGCTTATTATATTCTGAGTTTTGTCAATCACCAAAAATAGAGAAATTGTTGGAAACTTAATTTCAGTGATTTGACAAACTAAGCTTCGAAACGTATTTGAATAACTGATCAAAGGCATCGAGCTTAACTGATCAAAGAATTACAACTGATAGTTGCCACTAGCTGAAGATTAATGCATACCAGCTAATTATTATACATGTCATCAGTTGAAGCAGAAATGTAATTGACTAATCATTTGAGAACTGATCAGTTGAAACAAATCAGTTATGAGTTTTCAAGCAGAGTATCCTTCAGCCGATCCCTCAGCTATAGATGTCATCAGTTGAGAACGACAATCGATAAATATTACAACAGACTGCAACTAGTAGTGGGATGTCGCATTTCAGAGATTGCAGTGTACGATTGTCAGAGAATATCGACGTGGCTATCAACGGGTATAAAGATTCAAATGATATTTAATATTACCATTGAGAGAGAAGCCTATAAATAGGTGAAGAGAGCAGCTGAGAAAGATAACACGCGAATTACTATTCTATTCAAGCTTGTTGTTACTCTACAAAATCACAACTTGCATTCAGTTATCAAAGCTCACTCTTATCAGTTTTATCAGTAGCAATCAAGGCTACATTTACGAGCTTACTAACACCTTGAAATCTTTGTTAGATTTATTCAGTTGTGTTGTATTAAGTCACGCACTGTAAAAGCATTTGTGAACTAAGAGTTTCAGTTTGGCAAGTGTTAAGACCAAACTGAAGTGGGTCAGTACAACGTTTGTATTCGATTAAAGTCTTTTAGTGATAATCATATCTTCGTGATAGAAGGGGTGACGTAGGAGTTATTCTATTGTCTGAACATCCAGAAACATATTGTGTGTCTTTCATTTCAGTTAATTTCAGTTATTCTATCTTTCAGTCAGTTTACTTCCGCAACTGTTTTCCAGTTAAGCTGATTGTTATCGACTGACGAGATACCGATTGTCAGTTTGTAACTAAACTGAACCCTTTATTTGAAAAGAATTCATATTCAGTGAGTGTTTATTCAACACTCCTTTCTAAACACTTATCACCTTTGTAACCGATCCTTTCAAGTATCTACCACTTCCTCATAGTCAACTTCCTTGAGCCACATTGATTTGAATTTGAAAGGCCTCCGATGCACTTTGTCTTCTACGTATATTTTTTGCCCACAATAATAAGATTAGGTTATGGTCGGAGTGATATAAATATAATGTCTATCCTCTCGCAATTGGGTAGAGCATGTGACATACAAAATAACTTGTGTATCTGTGGGGACCCGGGCTCTAAATCTTTTCTTTGGGATTAAATGGATCATTAATATAAAAAGTGGGTCAAATTTTTGCTTTACAACATTACTTCTAATGTATGTATACAAGCACAAGTCTTATTTATATTACAACATACAAACATATCTTGTTCTAGTACATTCATCCAACTAGTGTTTAATACAAAAGAGCAAATACAAATAGTCCAAGTTTACTAAAAAAACCACTAGTCCTCTGCTGCGCCCATAGTCTCCACGCTATATCAATCTCGTCTCTGTCTCGACCCAGATCCTGCCCCACCTGTTGTTATGCACACATACAGACATAAAAACAGCCGGAAACTCCAGTGAGAACAAATCCCAGTATAAACATGTATACATGCATATATCAAACTAAACATGAAACCTGCTATAATGAATGACATTCATAAAATCATGCAATGCGAATCAAACCATGTCTGGACTCGACTCGACTAGAACTCTAGGGATCCCGGTGTGAATAAGACAATCTATCACCTACCCTCCCAATCGGGGTGACATTATGTCTTATTCCTAGACTTCGGCCTGATCTGTATCCACATCTACAATAGGAGAATGATCTTCCCCTAAGCTGTGATATCACCGAACATCTAGAAGTTTGACGGATCTGTCAAGACTCCCTATCTTAAATGCAATGCACAACAATCTGTAATTAATGCATAATCATCTCAAAAGATTTGAATACAAGTCTATAAACAAATCACAATCACAATTCAAGGTAAACAATAAATCTAGTATGTGATTTTGGTTGGGAAACTCAAATGTGCTCTCATTTGAGTTGTATCTCCCCAAACAAAACATGTATTATACCTTTCTTGTTGCTAAACCTTATCGATGTCGAGGTCTCGATGTCGAAGTGAGGTATGATAAATCTGAAATGGCAATGTAGAGATGCATTCTATCAATATACAACGCCAAGCAATTCATATGTAATCCATATTCAATCTCCGTAACAATCGACGGCATAACGACGTAGTTTCTCGATACTCATCAATCTAAATCGCACCATATATCAATAATCAATAACCTCAATTCATATTCATAATGATCTATACATCCTAAGCTCATATCTCTTCTGAATTCTCTATCTTTCTTATTCAAGACATGCTGAAAATCATAACAAATGCAAACGATACCATTTCTTCGTCCCGGTTTCAAATCTACAATCCTTATAATCATAAGAACATATTTCTTAACTCAAATCCTAATTCTCCCAACACATATGAATCAAAACATGTTGTAATTGAAGGAAACTTACACCCTTTTCTAGCCTGTGATGCAAGGAATTCAAAACCGATATCGGAACTAAATTCGGGCAGCTAAATCTTGAGATATCTTACCTCAAACCTTGAAGAAAGCTTGAGGATTCTTAGAGAAAGTCTCGGTTCTCTGTGCTGGAATTGAAGAAAACACGAATCAGCACCATTCCATATATATACCATGCCATGTGTCACGTTAAGAAGAAGGGGTGGACTTCTCGCATGCACCACCGCGGGTGCGCTCATGCTTCGGCATGATTTTTATTTTTCAAAGGTGACGACCGCGGGTGCGGTCACTGTAAGACCGCGGGTGCGGTCTTGTCACCGCGGGTGCGGTCTTTCTGCACCGCGGGTGCGGTGATGCTACGAATAAAATGGCCAACTTTCTGTCCATACACCGCGGGTGCGGTCTTGGTAGCACCGCGGGTGCGGTATGGCTTCGGCTTTTCTTGCTAAATTTCATAATTGCATTACCGCGGGTGCACTCTTGTTCTAAGCGCGGGTGCGGCCTCTCACACATGAAATATTTTGTACTTTCATCTTATGACATGCATTCTCATATCCTCTGAGTCGTACTTCAATGAAAACTAATAATCTCGAGCCTTACATTTCTCCCCCTCTAAGAAATGATTTCGCCCTCGAAATCGCACATCATTCTATCGTGTAAGCATCAAAAGTAATAACATCAAAGTTAGATCAATACTTACATCATTGAAATAACTCGGGGTGTTTCTGTCGCATGTCGGCTTCTGTCTCCCATGTCGCTTCTTCAGCACCGTGACGACTCCATTGAACTTTCACAAGTGGAATAATCTTCGTTCTGAGCTTCTTTTCTTTCCGATCAAGAATCTGTATCGGTTGTTCAACATAGCTCAGGGTTTGATCAAGCTCCGCTTCGTCAGGCTGAATGACATGAGAAATATCTGGCATGTATCTACGCAACATCGATACATGAAAAACGTCATGTATACCGGATAGAGAAGGAGGAAGAGCCAGTCGATATGCTCGATCGCCAATCTTCTCTAAGATCTCGTAAGGACCGACGTATCTAGGAGACAACTTCCCACGCTTACCAAATCTGACAACGCCTCTGAACGGGGAAATCTTTAGAAATACTCGGTCTCCTTGCTCGAATACCAACGGTCTACGTCTGACATTGGCGTATTTGGCTTGCCTATCTTGTGCCGTCTTCATTCTCTTCTGAATGACTTTCACCTTCTCAGTCATGTCACGAATCATATCTGGCCCAAGTTCTGGTACCTCTGAAACGTCATCCCAGTATAGCGGAGATCTGCACTTCTTACCATATAAAGCTTCAAACGGTGCCATCTCAATGCTCGTCTGGTAGCTATTATTGTAAGAGAATTCGCAAAGAGGTAGAGAATCTTGCCAACTAGTGCCAAAATCTAGCACTACGGCTCTCAACATATCCTCTAAAATCTGGATAGTCCGCTCTGACTGTCCGTCTATCTAAGGATGATAAGCAGTACTCAGGTGTAATGTCGTACCTAAGACTTGCTGTAAACTGTGCCAGAAATGTGAAGTGAATCGTGGATCACGATCTGATACGATAGACTTCGGCACACCATGTAATCTAACTACCTCTCGGACATATATCTCCGTTCTCTGATCATGTCGATAAGTCATTTTGTACGGAATGAAGCAAGCTGATTTGGTCAGTCTGTCAATAATGACCCAAATTGCATCACAGCCTTTAGATGATCGAGGTAACTTCGTCACGAAATCCATGGAAATGTGATCCCATTTCCATTCTGGAATAGCTAAATTCTGAAGAAAACCTCCGGGCTTCTTCCTCTCGGCCTTCACCTGTTGGCAATTTAAGCATTTTGACACAAATTCGGCGATATCTGACTTCATCTGCTTCCACCAGAACTGTGTCTTCAAGTCGTTGTACATCTTTCGGCCACCAGGATGAATGCTGAACCGACTACAGTGTGCTTCTGATAGAATCTGATGTCTCAAATCTGAAACATCTGGCACAACAAGGCGGTTATTCACATACAACACATGATCACACACCTGATATTCTGATAAATGCCCTGATCTGACCATATGAATCGATTTCTGCACATTCTGATCTGTTCTTTGTGCTTCTATAATCCTCCAAATCAAACCGGGTTCAACATGAATGGTAGCAAGTCGTAGTGGCCTACTATCTGTATCAAATTCTAATTTGGACAAACAGCAAGTTTCAACTAACTTTGTAACACCTATCGTCGATAAGAACAAAGAACAAACCTTTCGACTCAAGGCGTCCGCTGCCGCATTTGACTTCCCTGGATAGTATTTGATCTCGCAATCAAAGTCTTTCAGTAGATCAAGCCATCTACGATGTCTCATGTTCAGTTCTGATTGGGAAAATAGATACTTCAGGCTTTTGTGGTCGGAGTAAATCTCGAATTTCTCGCCATAGAGATAGTGACGCCAGATCTTTAATGCAAATACAATAGCCGCCAATTCAAGATCATGAATGGGGTATCGTACTTCATGTGGCTTCAGTTGTCTCGAGGCGTATGCGACCACATGACCTCGCTGCATAAGAACACATCCCAAACCTCTGTGAGAGGCATCACAATATACAACAAAATCACCGGTACCTGAAGGTATCGTCAGTACTGGAGCACTGGTCAGCTTCTTCTTCAATTCCACGAAGCTAGACTCACAATCCTCAGACCATATAAATGGCGCATTCTTTTGTGTCAACTGGGTGATTGGCTTCGCAATACTGGAGAAATCTTTAATAAATCGTCTATAATATCCTGCCAGACCCATGAAACTGCGTATTTCTGGCACAAAAGTCGGTCTTGGCCAGCTGATCACAGCTTCCACTTTACTTGGATCTACAGCAATACCATCTCCAGATATGATATGTCCCAAAAAGACAACTCGATTCAACCAAAATTCACATTTTGACAATTTAGCATACAATCTCTCATTCCTCAATGTCTGCAATACAATTACGAGATGTTCTGCATGCTCATTTCTGTTCTTTGAATACACCAGAATGTCATCAATAAAGACAATCACAAAATCATCTAAATACCTCTGAAAGATTCGATTCATCAAGCTCATAAATACTGCTGGAGCATTTTTTAAACCAAAAGGCATGACAATAAATTCGTAATGTCCATACCTGGTTCGAAATGCTGTCTTCGGTATATCCACATCTCGAACTCTGAGCTGATGATATCCAGATCGCAAATCAATCTTAGAATAAACAGAGGATCCCTGTAATTGATCAAATAAATCGTCGATGCGTGGCAATGGATATTTATTCTTCACTGTCGCTTTGTTCAATTGCCGATAATCTATACACAATCGCATCGATCCATCTTTCTTTCGCACAAAGAGTACTGGTGCGCCCCAAGGAGATACACTAGGACGGATATACCCTTTGGCTAGTAGATCTTCTAACTGTGCTTTCAGTTCTTTCAGTTCAACAGGCGCCATCCTATAAGGAGCTCGGGATATAGGAACAGTACCTGGCATAAGATCTATGCTAAAATCTACCTCTCGAGCTGGAGGTAACCCTGGGATTTCATCTGGGAACACATCCACAAACTCCCGTACTACTGGCAAATCTGCCAATGCCGGGCTCGATTTCTGTACATCTACAGCATACACAAGGAAACCATCCGCGCCTTTCTGCAACAATCTATTCATAGTCAAAGCCGAAATCAAGGGAATCCGAGATCTGGAACCCTTTCCGTAGAACTTCCACTCTTCTGCCATTTCTGGTCTGAATCTGACAATCTTGTGGAAACAATCCACGGTGGCTCTGTACTTTGTTAACATGTCAATCCCAACAATGCAATCAAAATCATCTAACCCAAGTACTATACAATCTAGATCAATTTCATGACCCTCAAATTGTAAGATGCAATGTCTAACCGTAGTCACCGCTATCAAACCACTTCCCAACGGAAAAATAATAGACACTACATCCGACATTGACTCGACAGGCAAGGAATGCAATAATGCAAATTGTTCTGAGATGAATGTATGCGATGCACCAGTATCTATCAATATATAAGCAGGATAACCGAAAAGGGAATAGTTACCTGCTATGACATCATCTGGGGCATCCTGTGCTTGCTCCTCTGTCAATGCAAACACCTGAGCCTGTTGTCGAGGAGGCTGGCTCACGGTCTGGCTACCTCTGCCTCTAGGCTGTGTCTGTGACTGTGGTGGCTGAAATGAGTGAACAGATGAAGCTTGCCTCTCAGGCTGAGCTACAGATGCAGATGACCCTGCACCTTGAAATCTTTGTGAGCTTCTCTGGGGACACACTTTGGCGAAATGCCCCTGTTGCCTGCATATGTTACATCTGCCCACTACACCCTGGCACTGCTCTGTGGCATGCCTGCCACCACAAGAACTGCAGTAGACACCTGTATACCTTGTATTCGGATCAAAACCACTCTGTATGGATCCACTAGAGCTCGACGAACTGCTCCCAGGTCTTTTGAACTGCTTCCCTTTTGCTTTCAACTGATCCTTTTGCCCGCTACTACTACCGCCGCTATCAAATCTAGGAGGAGGTTGTGCTGGAGGTAGTGGCGGTCTCGGACTCGGGGCAACATACGGAACACTCCGTTGCCTAAGCAATCCTGCTTCTGCTCCTTTGGCACGGTTCAATGCCTCAGCGAAATTGTTGGGTCTTCCAGTATTTACCAACGTAAAGATATCAGGATTTAAGCCGTTTATGAACTGATCTGCCACGGCCTCATCATTACCTGAAACGTGAGGTGCACATCGAAGCAAGGAAGAAAATTTAGCGACGTACTCTTCGATGTTCAGTTGCCCTTGCCTCAAGTTTGCAAACTCAGCGCCTTTATCTTTTCGGTAGGATATAGGAAAGAATCGCTGATAAAACTCTGTCTTGAACACTTTCCATGTAATCTCCGTGCCATGCTGTTCCAATGCTCTATTGATATTCAACCACCAATTCTTAGCCACATCTTGCAGTTGATGGCCAATGAGTTTTACTCTTTTTTCATCACTGTATTCTAGAGACTCGAATAACATCTCGATATCTTCTAACCAGCTTTCACATTCTATGGCGTTTTCTGTTCCCCTTAAGGTAGGTGGTCTGAAGGACTGGAATCGTTTTAACAAAGTCTCCATGGGTGTAGCAGTAACGTCCATTGGATCCCCGGATGTGCTACCCTGTTCTGGTGCTGTGGTTCGTAGAGGCACTGCTGCTCTTCTAGGAGGCATGTATCTGCTATTCAACAAATTAGTATATCATCTATACAACTGTCTCAGCCCTCCTCTGATCATTTACCTCTGATCCAGAATCGGTTCTGATTCAGTCTTTACTAACACATGCTGTAATACAAGTCAGATAATCATACAACATGCAATGATGAATGCAATAAATCATGCTAGCACATCATAAAGCAAGGAAGAAAACTCGATCTACCCCGCTCATGCTACTCTATCTCACTCTACAGAATCTATGGCTCTGATACCACCTGTTGTGGGGACCCGGGCTCTAAATCTTTTCTTTGGGATTAAATGGATCATTAATATAAAAAGTGGGTCAAATTTTTGCTTTACAACATTACTTCTAATGTATGTATACAAGCACAAGTCTTATTTATATTACAACATACAAACATATCTTGTTCTAGTACATTCATCCAACTAGTATTTAATACAAAAGAGCAAATACAAATAGTCCAAGTTTACTAAAAAAACCGCTAGTCCTCTGCTGCGCCCGTAGTTTCCACGCTATATCAATCTCGTCTCTGTCTCGACCCAGATCCTGCCCCACCTGTTGTTATGCACACATACAGACATAACAACAGCCGGAAACTCCGGTGAGAACAAATCCCAGTATAAACATGTATACATGCATATATCAAACTAAACATGAAACCTGCTATAATGAATGACATTCATAAAATCATTCAATGCGAATCAAACCATGTCTGGACTCGACTCGACTAGAACTCTAGGGATCCCGGTGTGAATAAGACAATCTATCACCTACCCTCCCAATCGGGGTGATGGTATGTCTTATTCCTAGACTTCGGCCTGATCTGTATCCACATCTACAATAGGAGAATGATCTTCCCCTAAGCTGTGATATCACCGAACATCTAGAAGTTTGACGGATCTGTCAAGACTCCCTATCTTAAATGCAATGCACAACAATCTGTAATTAATGCATAATCATCTCAAAAGATTTGAATACAAGTCTATAAACAAATCACAATCACAATTCAAGGTAAACAATAAATCTAGTATGTGATTTTGGTTGGGAAACTCAAATGTGCTCTCATTTGAGTTGTATCTCCCCAAACAAAACATGTATTATACCTTTCTTGTTGCTAAACCTTATCGATGTCGAGGTCTCGATGTCGAAGTGAGGTATGATAAATCTGAAATGGCAATGTAGAGATGCATTCTATCAATATACAACGCCAAGCAATTCATATGTAATCCATATTCAATCTCCGTAACAATCGACGGCATAACGACGTAGTTTCTCGATACTCATCAATCTAAATCGCACCATATATCAATAATCAATAACCTCAATTCATATTCATAATGATCTATACATCCTAAGCTCATATCTCTTCTGAATTCTCTATCTTTCTTATTCAAGACATGCTGAAAATCATAACAAATGCAAACGATACCATTTCTTCGTCCCGGTTTCAAATCTACAATCCTTATAATCATAAGAACATATTTCTTAACTCAAATCCTAATTCTCCCAACACATATGAATCAAAACATGTTGTAATTGAAGGAAACTTACACCCTTTTCTAGCCTGTGATGCAAGAAATTCAAAACCGATATCGGAACTAAATTCGGGTAGCTAAAATCTTGAGATATCTTACCTCAAACCTTGAAGAAAGCTTGAGGATTCTTAGAGAAAGTCTCGGTTCTCTGTGCTGGAATTGAAGAAAACACGAATCAGCACCATTCCATATATATACCATGCCATGTGTCACGTTAAGAAGAAGGGGTGGACTTCTCGCATGCACCACCGCGGGTGCGCTCATGCTTCGGCATGATTTTTATTTTTCAAAGGTGACGACCGCGGGTGCGGTCACTGCAAGACCGCGGGTGCGGTCTTGTCACCGCGGGTGCGGTCTTTCTGCACCGCGGGTGCGGTGATGCTACGAATAAAATGGCCAACTTTCTGTCCATACACCGCGGGTGCGGTCTTGGTAGCACCGCGGGTGCGGTATGGCTTCGGCTTTTCTTGCTAAATTTCATAATTGCATTACCGCGGGTGCACTCTTGTTCTAAGCGCGGGTGCGGCCTCTCACACATGAAATATTTTATACTTTCGTCTTATGACATGCATTCTCATATCCTCCGAGTCGTACTTCAATGAAAACTAATAATCTCGAGCCTTACAGTATCTATCTAATCTTTCCATGATTTCTGTATATTGAGTTTTATTGATTATGTGATTTTCCAGGAAAATCTTAGTCTTCTCATCCCACCCTCCTTATTGGAAGTTTTGTTCTCGAAACTTGACTTTGCTAGGTTTCTTAAAAAAGTAAGGTTATTGGGTGTGCATCTTCTCTTCTAATTCCCAAGTTGCTTCTCGCTCGGTATGGTTGGACCCTTATAGTACTTGGTGTTTGGTATCCATAATCTGAATAGGAATTTTTTCATATTTTAGTTCTTTTTTAAGGTTTATTTCTATTAGCAATTGTACTACCTCAAAAATATGGTTCGGGTCGAGAATGTATATTCTTAGTTGTGAATGTCGAAGGCGTTGTGAATTCTTGACATGTCTGGAGGCAAGGCCAGTCTGTAAGCTAAGGTTGTAAATTTTCCAAGAATCTAAAAGGGTCAGACATATCTTGGATTTAGATTTCCGGATTTGCTAAATCAGATTACTCCCTTCATAAGTGAGACCTTCACATATATTTTTTTACCAACTTCGAATTCAATTAGTCTTCTTTTCAAATCAGTTCAACTTTTTTGTCGATCTTCTGCTGCCTTGAGTTTTTCCCTGTTGATAGCTACTTTAATAACGGTCAGGTCCTGTGATAGATTTTTCTCCTATTTCATCCCAATGTAGAAGTGACCTACACTTTTGTCCATAAAACGCTTCATAAGGAAATATTTCGATACTATTGTAGTAACAATTATTATAAGTAAATTCTATCATGGGTACATGTTCACTCCAATTCCCAATGAAGTCCAGAGCACACTCCCTCAACATGTCCTAGAGGATTTGAATAGTCCTCTCAGTTTAGCCATCCGGTTGAGGGTGATAGACCGTGCTGAGAGTTACATTGATCCCCATATCATTTTGAAAACTCTTCCAAAAAAGATACACAAATCCCGGGTCTCTATTGGATAATATTTTTGTCAGAACACCATATAATCTTACAATATTCTCCATATACAGGTAGGAAAGCTTGTCCAGATTATAGTTCATACAGACATGTAATAATGTGCAGATTTGGTTAATATATCTAAGAGTACCCAAAATTCCATCATGATTTTGCTTTGACTTTGGTAATCAATCCTATCAAAAAGTCCATGAAAATATGTTCTTATTTCCACTCTGGTATTTATAATGGCTATAGGATTCCTACAGTCATTGATACATGGCTTGACCTGTTGAAATATTTGGCAGCTAGAGACAAAATAAGCCACATTTTTCTTCATTCCATCCCATCAGATTTTTTTAAAAAAAATCTCGGTATATCAACTTGTGTGCTTTGAACATCAATTCATGTCGAATATTATATATGCCTTGTACACACAAAAGATGTTTCATATACAAAACTCTCTACTCATCAATTTGAAATTCTTGGGCTTTCCCCTCTTTGAGTTATTCCTTAATTTTTATCAAAGAAGAATTCTGGCCTTGTTTCAGTTTGAGTGATTCTTTCAGGCATGGTTGAGCTGAAAGAGAAGCTAAGTTCACTTTCCCCATGTTATTTCGGTTTAAGGAATCAGCTGCCTTGGCCTTGCCCGATGGTAGTTTATTGTTTAATCATTATCCTTCAAGATTTTTATCCACCTCATCTTCCTCATGTTTAATTCTTTTTGTGTGAACATGTATTTGAGGCTTTGATGATCGGTAAATATTCCACATTTGGAACCATAGAGATAATGTCTCCAAATCTTTAGCGTAAATATTAATGTGACTTATTCAAGATCATGTGTTTGGTAATTTTTGCTCATGTTGTTTTACTTGCCTTGACACTTAAGCAATTATTTACTCATCTTGCATTAGCACACATCCAAACCATACTTTGGCGCATCACAGTAAATAGTAAAACTTTTGTCTACATGGGAAGTACTAGTAGAAGCGAGTATCTTCTTCAGGATCTCGAAACGTTTCTCACACTCTTCACTCCAATTGGATCTAGATTTCTTTAGCGTGAGTTTGTTAAGTGGAAAGGATATTGAAAAAAATTCCTTCAACAAATTTTCTATAATAGCCGACCAGTACCAAAAAGGTTCGGACTTTGCTTACAGTCTTCGAATGGAGCCAGTCCATGACTGCTTATACTTTCTTGTGGTGCACTGATATGCCCAATTAAGAGATTACGTAACTTAAAAAAATAGGATTGTTTAGCCAAAATTTATATTTTGGATTTGGCATACAGTTCTTTTTCTCCGAGCATCTGTAGAGTGAGACGAAAAATGTTCCTTGTGGTCTTTTCACTTGGTGAATACACAAGAATGTCATCCACGAAATTTTCGAGGAATGGATTTGTTGTAAACTAAGTTTCGGTGTTTGATAAACTAAAGGACAAAAGCTGGAACCAACTAATTATATAATAACTGAACGCTTGAGCCGCAACTGAACTACGCAACTGAACGCGCAGTCAACTAACAACATTTGTAATCCTTACCATCTATTGCCAAGCAGCTGATTCTTCAGCTGAACACGTCATTAGTTATTGGGAAAGGACTTCAACCGATAGTAATACACAGCAGACTGTTACTTAGTGGAACGCCGCATTTCAAAGATTGAAGTGTAAGGTTGTCAGAGGAATATTGATGTGGCAATCAACGGATATAAAGATTCAAATATTATTTAATGTTACCGTTGGAAGAGAAGCCTATAAATATGCGAGAAGAGCGGTCGAAAAAACAAGAACGAACAACTATTCTATTCAAGCTTGCTGTTACTCTGCTAAAATCACTAGCCGCATTCAAATATTAAAAGGTCACTCTTATCAAATTTATCATTAGCAATCAAGGCTACATTTACGAGCTTGTTAGCAATTTGAAATCTTTGTTATATTCATTCAGTCATGTTAAATTCAGTCACGCACTGTAAAAGTTTTTGTGAACTAATAGTTTCAGTTTTGACAGTGTTAAGTCCAAACTGAAGTGGGTCAGTACAACTTTTGTATTCGATCAAAGTCTTTTAGTGTAAATCCTATCCTCGTGATAGAAGGGGTGACATAGAAGTTATTCTATTCTCCGAACATCCAGAAACAAACCGTGTGCATTTTATTTCAGTTATTATTATTTTCAGTCAGTTATTCTATCTTTCAGTCAGTTTACTTCCGCAACTTTTTTCAGTTAAACTGATTTTTATCGACTAACGAGATACCAAGTGTCAGTTTGTCACTAAACTGAACCCAATCTTCGAAAATTATATATAATTCGTGAGTGTTTATTCAACCCCCACCTTCTAAACACTTATCACCTTCTAACCGATCCTTTCAAGTGGTATCAGAGCGATTGTATCTCGTCTCAGAATATTTCTACTCAAACTGATTATCATGGCGTCTTTCAATAAAATCCCAATGTTTTCAAGAGAAGACTTTGATGATTGGAAAATCAAGATGCAGGCTCATTTAGCTGCACAAGATAATGACATGTGGTATGTCATCACTGAAGGCCCGATGAAAATATTGAAAGCCAACACAGCAGTTGCAATCACCGATGGGGCACCTCATAGAATTGAAAAGCCCAGAGATGAATGGACTGCTGAGGATGAAAGAACAACAAATTTGGACAATGTGGCAAAGGATATACTGTAAAAACGCTGGATAAAGTAACTTTCAGCAAAATCAAGATGTGTAAGACAGCTAAGGAAATTTGGGAAAAACTGATCCAGCTTTGTGAAGGAAATGAACAAACGAAAGAGAATAAACTTTATGTTGATGTTCAGAAGTTTGACAACATCAAGATGAGAGCTGGAGAATCGATGCATTAGTATGATGAAAGAGTCAGTTGTATCATCAATGAGCTAAATGCACTTAGAAAAGTGTATACCAACAAAGAAGTTGTATTAAAAGTGATCAGAGGTCTTCCTAAGGAGTGGGACGCTAAAACTATGGCAATGAGGGAGTCCAAGGATCTAAACAAGGTTGAGCTTCATGACTTATTCGCTGATCTGAAGGCCTATGAGTTTGAGCTGCAAACTCGAGAAGGAGAACCTTCCACTCCAGCAGCCACAACTGCCTTAGCTGCTGTCAGAACAGAACCAACTGGTTCAGTCGAGAAGGTTGCTGATCAACTGAGCAATGATGCTATGTCATTATTCATCAAAAAATTTGAAGGTTTATGAGGAAGAATCAAGGGAACTTCCAGAAGCATTATCAGAGAAACAATTCTAAAGAGGAATAAAATGCTTGCTACAACTGTTTAAAACCTGGTTACTTCATTGCTGACTGTCCCAAACCCAATAAGGACAATCAAGGCTCGACTGAAAGAATGAAGAATTCATATGAGCACAAAAAGAGATCCAAGGATGGTAAGAATTTTTCCAGGAAGAAGCATGAGGTGCTCTTAGCTGAAGAAAGTAAATCTAAATGGGCACAAACTGACAGCGAAGAGTCAGAGCCAGAAACCTAATGCAGTTCTAGTGATGGTGAAGAGGAAGTGAAGTGTCTAATGGCTGGTGATACAGAAGTGGAGTCATGCAGTCAACAGGTGTTTGACTTCAGCTCAACTGATTTCACTAGAGAAGAACTCATTTCAACTCTTCATGACATGGTTAATGAGTACCACAAGCTTGTCTTATCTTTTGAAAAAGCCAGAGCAAAGCAAACTAATCCCGTAGACAATAAAAATAAAACTGATGAATCAGTTGATGTGTTGAGTCTAAAAGGGGAGATTTCTGAGCTCAATGCTGAGAGAAGTAGGAATCAATCAATGATTTAGATGTTGATGCTTGCAAATTCAAAGCAAACTGCTGCATTAACTGAAATACAGAACTCACAGAAATCAGTTACCGATAAAATTGGTTTAGGGTTCAATAACCAAGATGAAATGTCTTCCAATGATACTCGACCGAAACTGAATATGGATAAAGAGAAATACATTCATTTTGTCAAATTAGTTGTGGTACAAGAACAAACTGAGCCAAGTAAACTGGTTGAACAACCTACTGAAAGTACGAACAAGGCTAGAAGATATGGTATTGGTTATAACCCAAAAATTTTAACTGACTCACGCAGTCAGTCGTCAAAAATATCCAGCAAGAATTATTCAAATGGCTACTCCAATTACTATAACAACAAGCCAGTTCAGAAAAGATATCGGCTGAACAATCAGATGAACAAAGCTAAATCACATGTTGTCTCATCTGTACACTACACACCAAGCACACACAAATCGAGAAAGACCATCTGGAATACAGCAACTGGATAGTAAGTCAGACTAATCCAAGTTTGGGTTCCTAAAGGACTAATCAGTTTTGGACCCAAATAGAAATGGGTACCAAAATTATATCTTGTGTGTGATTGCAGGTAACAGGTACAAGCAAGGAATCAATTTGGTACTTGGAAAGTGGATGCTCACAACACATGAAGGGAGATGCAAACTTGTTATCTCAAATGATCAAGTACACTGGACCAAACATCAGTTTTGGAGATAATTCCAAAGGTAAAACTTTGGGTAAGAGTAAGCTTATCCATAATAATTTTATCATTAATGATATTTTATTAGTTGAGAATCTCAAGTATAATCTGATTAGCATCACTCAGTTATGTGATATTGGATTCTCAGTTCAGTTTGACAAATATTCTTGTTCAGTCAAAGACTCAACTGATGAGGTCATCCTAACTAGAAAACGGTGTGAAAACACTTAGAAAGTCAGTTGGAATGATCAACCTTATGCACCAGTATTTTATTGCTTCAAAATCTTCTAAAAATTGGTTGTGGCATAAGAGATTAAACCACCTGAACTTTAAATCTATTGCATATCTGAGTAATCACGATCGTGTCACTGCTTTGCCCAAAATGGATTTTAACAAAGAAAAATTTATTCAGCATGTCAGTTTGGTAAACAAGTAAAATCTTCTTTTAAAAACAAGGGCCGTAAATCTTCTTCCCGATGCTTAGAGCTGTTACATATGGATCTATTTGGTCCAATACCAGTCATGAGCTTAGGGGAAATGAAATACACCTTGGTGGTTGTGGATGATTTTTCAAGATTTACTTGGGTTATTTTTCTCAAATCCAAAGACCCAACTCTGCATAACTGATCAAGCGTTTCAAAAGACTATAAAATGATAAATCAGTTGGAATTGTTAGAATCAGATCCGATCGAGGAATGTGTGTACTGAGAGGAGAAATAGGACCCTTAAAGAAGCTGCTAGAACTCCTCAGCAAAATGGTGTAGCTGAGAGGAGAAATAGGACCCTTAAAGAAGCTGCTAGAACAATGCTTGCTGATTCTGGTATTTCTCAAAGTTTTTGGGAAGAAGCAATAAACACTTCGTGTTATACTCAGAACAGATCAATGATTAATAAACATCATTTGAAAACTCCATATGAGATCTGGCATGGACGAAAAAGTGTGGTTTCATACTTCAAAATATTAGGATGCAGATGTTTTATTCTTGCCAATGGAAAAAATCATTTAAAAGCATTTGATGCTAAATCTGCAGAGGGAATATTTCTGGGATATTCTTCAGTCAGCAAAGCTTGTAAAGTTTTTAACAAGAGTACACTAAATGTTGAAGAGTCTATACATGTTGTTTTTGATGAAACTGTACTAACTGATAAGCCAACTGATCCAGTTGAGCCAGTTGATCGATCTACAGATATCAGTTCGGAGGATGATCATGAAGAAGAAAATCATATCAATGGAAACATCCTTCAAACACTTGAACCTGAAATTGTGGATCAATCAGTTGAACAGGAAGTCGTTACTGAAAGTCAGTTGGTAGAGCAAAGAAATGATATTCAGTTACCAACTGAAACAGCTCCAACTGAAACTGAAAACATTTAGTTGCCTATAGAAGTAGTTGCTGATACAGAAGCAACAAACGCTGAACTCAGATGGAAGAAATCACATCCTCCAGAATTGGTGATAGGTAATCCATCTGACCCGGAAAGAACAAGAAATCAAATGCTCAATTTATTTATTCATTCTTCTTTTGTATCGCAATTGGAATCGAAGAAAACTGATTAAGCTCTTGCTGATCCAAAATGGACAAATGCAATGCAAGAGGAGCTGAATCAGTTTACCCTTAACAATGTCTGAAACCTAATTCCAAGCAGTTTCAAAAACTGTTATAGGTACAAAATGTGTGTACAGGAATAAACTGAACGAAGATGGTTCAGTTGTACACAACAAGGCGAGACTGGTAGCACAACGATACAGGAAAGAAGAAGGAATTGGCTATGATGAAACATATGCACCAGTTGCAAGACTGGAAGCTATCAGAATATTCCTGGCCTATGCATCATTCAAGAATTTCAAAGTCTACCAGATGGATGTAAAGAGCGCATTCCTGAATGGTCAGTTGCAAGAAGGAGTCTATGTTGAACAACCTCCAGGTTTCATCAATCTTCATTTTCCTGATCATGTCTACCATTTGAACAAAGCCTTATATGGTCTTAAACAAGCTCCAAGAGCTTGGTATGAAAATCTTTCAAAATTTCTAACTGATCACGATTTTTCTGTTGGATCAGTTGATAAGACATTGTTCAAATTTTCAAAGAATTATCACATTTTACTCGTTCAAATTTATGTTGATGACATTATATTATGCATCAGCATGATGGGTGAACTAACATTCTTTCTTGGACTACAAGTGAAGCAACTGGAGGCATGCATTTTTATGAGTCAAACCAAATACACGATGGAGTTGATGAATAAATTTGGCACAGAATCGTGTTCAGCCGCAAGTACTCTCATGAGCTCATCAGTAAAACTGGACACTGATCAAGGGGGAATATCAGTTGAGGCGACACTTTACAAAGGTTTAATTGGTTCATTATTGTACCTAACTGCTAGTCGTCTTGATATTGTATTTGATGTCTGTATGTGTGCTAGATTTCAAGAAAACCCTAAGCAATCACATTTTTCCGCTACCAAACGTATTTTAAATATCTGAAAGGCACTCAAAATATTGGGTTATGGTATTCTAAAGACTCCTCTGTCAATCTAGTTGGATATTCAGATGCAGATTACGCAGGATGTAAGATTGATTATAAAAGTACAAGTGGATCATGTCAGATTCTAGGAGACAGACTGATCTCTTGGTTCAGCAAGAAGCAGACATCCATTGCTAATTCCACAATTGAAGCAGAATATCTTGCTGTTGGGAGTTGCAGTGCTCAAATGCTCAGGATTCAGCAACAACTGAAAGACTATGGAGTTATTGCCAAAGAATTGCCATATTTTGTGACAATACAAGCACGATTGCTATTACATACAAACCAGTTCTTCACTCAAGTACCAAGCACATAGATGTCAGGCATCACTTTATCAGAGATCATGCCTTGAAGAAGGACATAAGACTGGAATATATCTCAACTGAACAACAAGCAGTTGACATCTTCACCAAACCATTGCCCGAGACTAAGTTTTCTCACTTTCGCAATATACTTGGATTAATTGATTTATCCTAATCAGTTTTACTGCTAATATATCACTTGTTAATTAATTTGTGTCATCTATCAGTTCTTACCTTTTAACTGATGTCAGCTTGTCAGTTTGTTATTTGTCAGCTATTATGTTCAGTTCGTGATTTACTTATCAACTGATGAGATTAACTCTTGCAGGAAGATAAAAGAAAAAGATAAACTAGATAAACCTTATTCATTTAAAGTAATAAGCACGGAGTACAGTGAAATATTGTTCCTCAACAGCAGACCTCCACTTGGCCAACCAACCAGTTAAAACTCCGGTGGAAGTCTTAAGGAAGCTATCTGATTCAGCAATTTGTTCTAGGATCTTCCTTTCTTTCTGGAACATTAGTAGGTAGACACCTTCATCTGGGAAAATGTCTACCTCATCAGCAACGTGCAAGCGCTGCCGATATTTCTTCAATTTTGCTTGCAATCTTTCTTTTCTCCAAAGCTGAGTCCTTAAATGTTTCGGCCAGATCAGGAGTCTTCGAGCTACTTGCACCTGCCATTATAGCTTTTGAATAATTAGTTGCTAATATGATTGAGACTAACCAAGCTATTCTCATTTATAGCCCAGGGTCAAGGAAGCTGAAAGGACGAAATCATTAAGGCAGACGATTAACCTACTAAGCATCAAATTTATTTTAATTAGTCATTTTATATAATGCTTAAATTCTCGTAATTTTTATATGCATTTATTAAGGGGGAATATGGTTTAAAATATTAACTGAGAATACATCAGTTAGTAAATCCTCAACTGAAAAGACACAGTTTCACAACTGATCGTTCAGCTGATTATTTTACTAATCTTCTCACATAAGTTAACTAATTAACCACATTATATTCCAAATCAAGTGATGTGACTGTTTTTTTTTTTTTTTTGATAAATAGCATCTTTAAAACGTGGCCTCATTTGAACAATTTGAAATTGTACACACCCTTGCAGCACACGTACACACGTTTTTAATTCAAATTTTTCATGGACTGACACATGTCCAGAAATTGAACATTCACTTACATATTAACCTTTCCCGCCCCAATTCAGTTCTTCCTTACACGAATATCAATTTTCAGAGAAAATTCATACTCAGAACTTATATCTTGCAAACTTTCAGGTTTTCGTATTCTCAGAAATAGCAAATCAAATTCCAGCACACATTTTGAATGCTATGGCTATTGACTTTGAATCAGTTATATCAGTCAATGAGACAGATATCAAGAACGTATTTCTGAAATTGGAAGCAGCTAGTTTGTGGATGTTTCTGGGACAATCTTCTCAGGAAATCTACCCGAAGGAACTTCATGATTTCTACTCAAATGGGTATGTCAATTCTGATGGAAACGTCATCACTACTGTCAATGGTCAGTTTTTGACCATTTCTGAAGAATTTTTTGGAGAACTATTCTTATTGCCTACTGATGGGCTCAACAATGTTTCTGAGGTTAATACATTCGATATTGAGGAGATTCAATCGTTGTTGTCAGTTGATGGTCGGAAAATCAAAGTTTCCGATCCCACGAAAGAGTTGAAGCCAGAAATCCAATTTCTGGCTGATATTATGGCTAAGGGGATCTTAGCTAAGGCCAGTTCTTTTGCTGCCCTTACTCTTGAAAATTTCAAGCGATGACTGTGATTATGGCTGAAAAGAAGGTGAATTGGAGGCTTATCATCTTCACCATTCTGCGCAACATGCTCAAATCAACTAAGAAGTCAAGGGGGTTGCAGTTCAAATCAATTATCTTTTGAAGGCCAAGGGGCTAGTGGCTGATAATGATGAAAAATCAGTCAAATTCAAAGTCTTCAATGCCAAGAACGTTCAGCCACCCAAGACTAAACTGGACATCTCTCCTGATCAGTGTGTAAAGATAAAAAAGGAGATAGGGACGCAGCAGGATGTTCCCAAGTCAGTAAAGAAAGACAAAACTTTAGCTCAGCTGAAGAAAATCAAGATAAAATTGATTGTCAGTGAATCAGATTCTGAGAAGATACCTTCTCCGAAGATTGCAAAGAAACCAAGGACCCAGAAAACCAAGTCGGCAGAAATGTTGGAATTCATCCCGGCTGAAAGTGTAAAACAATCAGATATTCAGCAGCCTATTCAGGCTATTCCTCTGAAAGTCATTCCAGCTGAAGTTTCAGCAAAAGACAAGTTACCTCCATCAATTGATCCATCCAAAAAGGTCATCACCACAGGTAGTAAAAATAAGGAATCAGCTAGACTTACAGCTCCTATAATCAATATCAACCGCCCTACCTTCCTTGCTCCTGCTCGACCCAAAGGAATCAAGATTCAGGAACTGGTGGATACTACTCGTTCTGGACTGAACATTCCGCACATTCTCTCTGATGAGAAAGGCAAGGGCCAGTTGATCGAAGAGCCCAGGCCAAAAAATGTGATTCAAACTCACATTGACCTTATCTGGGAATAGGTCCATGCATTTGCTGAATCCAAACTGAAAACTTATGATGCTTGGACGCGTTTCAGAACTCACATCTTTGCCAAAGAGTTGAAAAGGAATCTCAACTGCATAAATTCATAAAACTGGAAGCAATTGTTCTTAATGTGGTCAAAGCTGCTACATTGTTCAGGCACTGGAGAGGAAAAAATATTTCCTTGATCAAGTAAGAGCCAAAAAGTTGGCTCAACTGATTGAGAATCTCAAGAGCAACGACATTCCTACAAATCGAACTGCCTACAATGATCGAGCTATGCTTACTCAGTTGGACACAGATCTTAAGAATTTGCAAATACAGATAAAGTACTGGGAAATGGATCAAGAATTAGTCAATCATGAAGGCCTTTCAGAAGAAGAAGAAGACGAACCTTCATCACAGCACAAAGAGCCATCCCCAGAACAAGCTGCTGCTACAACTGTAGAGCCATTTCAGGATGTGCTACAATCTTCTTCTGCTGCATATCCTCAACTATATTTGGACGCTGACTTGACACTTGCTAATATCGATGAAATCATTCAGTCAGTAGCCCAAGAATTTCAAACGAATGTGCCTTCAACTGAATCAGTTGATCTCCCAACAGATCAAGCAGCTATAGATGCTCCTATCTCTTTCACTAATGAACCAGTTCAGCCTTTTGTCTCTGCTGAACAAAGTGTCAAACTGATGTGCCCATTCGATCACCTATTGTGACAAATCTAGAAACTGTTGACACTGTGGAGGCTCAGTTACATGCTATTGAAAATTTTCCAACTGACGAGCCGCAAAAAGTTTCAGTTGACCAACAATCAGAAGCACCAGTCACTAACCCTCCAACTGAAAACTCCCACAGATCATCAACTTAATCAGCAGGACAGTTCATCTGCTGCTCCGAATCAATCTTCATCTCCTTCTATTCAAGAAGAAGCCAGTATGCAAGACGTTCCAGAGCTGATACATGCTGAAACGGTAGTATCTGACAGGACTATAGTGGTCTTTGATCAAACTACCAGGGAACATGAACCAAGGATGACTGAAACTGTATCTCCTCATCCATCCCCATACATAAATTTAGTAATTGAAGAGATTCAAGACATCCAGAATAACATGTCACAGATGATGGATGATATCAAGAAAATTCAAAACACTCAACTTGCACATTCTCTGAAACTGGACTCTTCAGTTGAATTCAATTCAGAGAGGCCGAAGAAAATTCAAGTTGTCGTGACCTCTATCTCTCTTAAAATAGAGGAACTTAGAAAGAACAGAGGCTTAGTTGAGAGTCTCTCCCTAACTCAAGACACAATCAGCAAACGAGTTGACTTTGTGGAGACGTCTTTCTCAAGGAAAATTGATTTGCTACAAACCACGGTGCTTAATGCAATCTTAAACGTGTCCACTACTATCGGCCTCTTATCAGTTGATGTTCGGAGGTTATCAAATAAGATGGATGTATTTGACAAAAAGGGGAAAGAGATTAAAGTTCAGCTAGATCAACCGCAAAAGCAGTTAGAATCTCGTTGAAGAGCAGCCAGAAGTTAACTATCTCGAGTATCAGTTTTTCTTGTTTGAAGATTATTATTCTCTAAGAAGAAGTTCAGTTAATCGAAGTCTTATCTTATCTACAATGAGTTAAGTTGATCAGTTATTATTTTCATAGTTTTTTCAAACACCTAAAAAGGGGAAATTTTTGGAAACTAAGTTTCTGCGTTTGACAAACTGAAGGAAAAAAGCTCGAACCAACTGATTATATAATAACTGAACTGCGCAACTGAACTACGCAACTGATCTATGCAACTGAACTCGCAGTCAACTAACAGCAGTTGTAATCCTTACCAACTATTGCCCAGCAGCTGATTAGCTGAACACATAATCAGTTATCGGGAAAGGACATTCAACCGACAGTGGTACACAGCAGACTGTTACTTAGTGGAACGTCACATTTCAGATATTGCATTGTACGGTTGCAAGAAGAATATTGACGTGGCAATCAACGAATATAAAGATTCAAATATTATTTAATGTTACTGTTGGAAGAGAAGCCTATAAATAGGCGAGAAGAGCAGTCGAAAAAACAAGAACGAACAACTATTCTATTCAAGCTTGCTGTTACGCTGCTAAAATCACTACTCGCATTCAAATATTAAAATCTCACTCTTATCAGATTTATCAGTAGCAATCAAGGCTACATTTACGAGCTTGTTAGCACTTTGAAATCTTTGTTAGATTCATTCAGTCGTATTAAATTCAGTCACAGACTGTAAAAGTTTTTGTGAACTAAGAGTTTCAGTTTTGGCAGTGTTAAGTCCAAACTGAAGTGGGTCAGTACAACTTTTGTATTCGATCAAAGTCTTTTAGTGGAAATCCTATCCTCGTGATAGAAGGGGTGACGTAGGAGTTATTCTATTCTCTGAACATTCAGAAACAAACCGTGTGCATTTTATTTCAGTTATTATTATTTTCAGTCAGTTATTCTATCTCTCAGTCAGTTTACTTCCGCAACTTTTTTCAGTTAAACTGATTGTTATCGACTGACGAGATACCAAGTGTCAGTTTGTCACTAAATTGAACCCAATCTTCGAAAATTATATATAATCCATGAGTGTTTATTCAACCCCCCTTCTAAACACTTATCACCTTCTAACCGGTCCTTTCAGGCTTGAATATTCTATTCATGAGATCCATGAATTCCGCTGGACCATTTGTTAATCCAAATGGCATTACCATGAATTAGTAAAGCCTATATCTTGTTCTGAATACAGTTTTTGGAATGTCCCTCTACATTAAATTTTAATTGATGATAGTCTGACCTTAGATCAAGCTTGGAAAGACCATATCCTCTTTAGTTGATTGAAAATGTCGTTTATTCTCAAGAGAAATATTTATTCTTGATATGATCTTAAGAAATTCTTTGTAGTCGATGCACAATCTCAAATTCATGTCTTTCTATTTCAGAAATAATATTGAGGCTCCCAACGGAGAGGCACTTGTTCTTATTTTCTTTTTGTCTAACAAATCTTGGAGTTTTTCTTTCATCTAATTGAGTTCAGATGGAGCCATTCGGTAGTGTTCCTTTGATATTGGTGCAGAACCTGACACCAAGTTAATTTTAATTTCTACCTCGCAGTCCGAGATCAGTCCAGGTAATGCTTGCAGAAAAAAACTTTTGGAAATTCTCGCACTACTGGAATATTTTCCAGCTTCAACTCGATTCTTTTCACTCATCATTGATAGATATACTTCTTCACTAGACTTTGTGGCTTTCCAGGTCTAGGTAACAGAATGAGGGATTTCTATTCCTTGACTTGCCCTTTTATATGATTTCTTCTTGGTTCCGAGTTTTATATTCTTACCTCGACAATCTACCAGTGCATGATTTTTCACTAACCAGTCTATTCCTATAATGACATTGAAGTACACCATAGTAAGTTTGATACCGATTTTATGTTATTTTGAAATAATCATGATTATTATATCAAAATTTAAAATCAATATAAAATTTTAGAACTTGTTTTAGAAATTTAAAATCTTCATATTTTTTTAAAATTCTTAGTACCATAAGAAGTCTCAAAAGTTATTATGTTATATTTTTCTCGATTTCTACCAATATCTCATAACTTAATTTATTTACATAAGGTAATAGTCTACTTTTTTCAAAAATAATATAAATTTATTAACCTAAAGATATTTTTTTTGCCTTCATTTTAAATAAAATATTTCAAAATCCTACATTTTAAAGTTATTGATTATCATCCCCAATTTAATGTTCACTAAGTTAATTATTGACTCAATAATCAACTTCTACATTTAAATATCCAAACTTACATAATTCTTATCTCAGATTTTCTTAAATAATTTATTATCCTCGAGTCAAATCTTTCGTCTCAAGTTAGAAGCTTAAATCAAT
Organism: Primulina eburnea; assembly: GCF_022965805.1. NCBI lineage: Eukaryota > Viridiplantae > Streptophyta > Magnoliopsida > Lamiales > Gesneriaceae > Primulina > Primulina eburnea. The sequence continues at coordinate 7,969,359 of NC_133117.1, forward strand.
TTTTAAGTCAATTTATCTCTGATAGTTATATTCCAAAAAATATAAGTTAACACAATTTTTTTTTTCATACGCAATACGATTTCATAAAATTCGATGTTTGAACGGGATTTTTTTAGAGAATTTTCAAAAATGGAAAATCTGGAGATTTAGATATAGATGGAAAGCCCACATTATGTGGTTTACGTAATAGTTGGCATAATTAAACTTCGAACTTCCTACGTGAAGCTATTTGCGATCCAAAAAAGATGGCAAAAATGCGATTTCGAAAGTGATGTCAAGATGAAGGGAACTTTCAAGGAAAATTTTACTCGTTGGACCGATTCAGATCATATTGCACTAGGCTTTTGCTCGTCAAATTTTGTCTATCAAAATCCATGCTGGATTATGAATTTGACTGCTTTGATAACATTTAAATGTCACGCCCCGAGACCAAGGCGTGTAGATCTCCGACAATTTTCGATAACAATAAGCCTTGCGGCAAAACAAATAGTCAAAATCAGTTTTTTTTTTCATATATAAAAATATTGTCTTTACATTGACAACAAAATTTTAGAAAATTTCTTAAGAGTTTCGAAATTGAAAGACAACGAAAACCAATGCTTAGGCTAAACAAGTGTTTGATCTTCAGATTTTGGATTCCATCACCAAACCCAGAACGTCTCTTGCTCTTCGTCGTTCACCAGTTCCTCAGTTTTATCTAGGAAAGATGTCAGGGAAGTGAGCGTTTTGGGAAAAACTCCACAAGCGAGGGCCGATCAGTTACCACAAATCATTCAAAGTGTAACAGGCACAACCAAAAACATGAAAGTATTTCAGATTAGGCTTTTTTCCCATAATTATTTCATAAGAAGTCATTGTTGAGCCACTTCTCAAAAACATCCTATTTGAAATATGACAAGCTGTATTAAGGGCTTCTGCACAAAAAACGCTTTGAAATACTCTTCGAAGCAAGCATCACCCTTGCCGTTTCTTGCAAAGTTCTGTTCTTGCATTTTGCAATGCCATTTTGCTATGGGGTTTTTGGTGCTGAGAATTCATGTGAAATCCCTTTCCTGTTATAAAATGATGAGAATGAAGAATTTTCAAATTCCTTACCATGATCAGTCCTGATCTTTCTCACCTTCAAATTATGGATGTTTGTGATCCTTGTGACCATTCGTTTAAACACATAGAAAGTGTCTGGTTTCTCCCTAATGAAACTTAACCATGAAAACCGTGAGAAATCATCAATACACACAAAAGAATACTTATTACCTCCATAGCTTTCCACTTCCATAGGACCCATAAGATCCATGTGTCGTAATTCCAGACGTGTTGTCCCAAATGTTGACAACACTGGGTGTGACACGCGAGTCTGTTTTCTTTTTTGACAATCTTCGTACACATATGGTATACCAGATGAGAGATTAGGCATACCTCGTACTGCATCATACTTACACAAGTTCTTCAAGGTTTTTAAGTTTACATGACCGAGTTTTTTATGCCAAAAGTCGAGTTCACTGATTTGTGTATGATTGCATGAAAGTTCCTCACCCATTTGGTAGAAAATGTCTGAAGACCTTGTACCCGTCATAATACACATGTTAGTTTCATCGAAAATTTCACAGGTATGTTTATTAAACTTGACATATAAATTATCATCACACAATTGACTTATGCTTATCAAATTCGAATTTAATCCTTCAACGTGGAGCACATTGTGGAGCTTTGGTAGTCCTTCAACATTCAGTGTTCCATTTCCCACAATCTTTCCTTTGCTCCCCCTCCATACGTTACTCTACCATCTTTTTGATCAACATAATCAATGAGATGTTCTCGCGATCCTGTCATGTGGCGTGAGCTTCCACTATCAAAGTACCAATGACCTGCAGTATTAGTTTTCAATGAAATATAGACTACATTACAGTGAGTTGTTACCTTTATTACCCAAACATGTCTTACTGTAGGTCTATTGTTGGAGGTGTTACGGGAAATGTTGGACAACATTCGGGGCAACATTCAGCTTGAATTTTGATTCATGCAGTCATCCCTGAGTTTAAAACAGTAGGGCCTGATATGTCCAGGCTTAAAACAGTAATGACATACATACCTGCGTTTTATTTTCTTAGGCATGGGTTCAGCAGGTTGTTTTCTTGGTGTAGAACTTTTGATTGATTGGGTTGTGACTGTGTGGATGTATCAACTTTTCCTTTCACAATGACTGGAACATTCACCAATTTCAAACACACTGTCTTTGAAGCCTAAGCCTTTCTTGTCATCTCTTCCCATCAAAAGTATGGAATCAAGTTTGGATCTACTCGAATGGAACTTGGACAAAGTCTCAGTTGCCTTTTGAAGCTCATCCTTTGTATTGCCTAGTTCTAAGTTCTTTTTTCTCAAAATTACTTCAAGTTTAGCAACCACAGCTTTTAGGTCGGTGTTCTCCTTCATAAGAGCTGAATTAAGCTTGTTTCTTTTGGTCCAATCTGCAAACAGTTCTTCATAAAGCTTTTGTACACTCTCAAAAGTGATTTCTTCATCATCATCTTCCAACTCATCAACTACACTCGAATTTTCAAAAGAGGTAGATTTTAAACAGACTGATTTTGCGCACATGTTGTGCCCATGTGTGGCAACACCTAACGGTTTCACTTGCAGCCATCGTTTTTCTGTCAACAGAGCAGTCAAGGAGGTGTGATTATCTTCATAAATGGATTTCTCCTCCTCATCAGATTCTTCATCGCTTAGAAACACATTATAGCCTTTGTTCTTTCGTAATCTGTTAGCATACTTGTTTTCAAGTGATGTCTCCATTACATATTTCTGTCACACAAACAAAAACCAGAATCAGCACTTAGCATATCAAGAGTAGGCCCTGATACCACTTGTAAGGAATAATGTTCGACAGAAGAAAGTGTATATAACAATATTAGTATAAGATGTAAATTTGTGTTTTATCATAATTAAGTGTTGTGTCAAATGTTGCAACATTTAAGACAACATGCAGCGGAATATTAAAGTTTGTAACACAAATTCACTTTAAATAAATAGATGGACAAGATTAAATTTGCACAAGTATAAATACTTGCGTAGTGCCTCAAGCAAAAATCAATTACTAGAAAACCAAAACGTTTACAAAAATCTATCACTAGTGATTTTCAAAAAAATCAATTTTCACAGCATGTTGAGAAAATAAACGCTTTCTAAAACAGATAACCAGAACAAAACTTATTCAAGAAAGCAACAAACACGTGAGCCAAAAAACTAAAGTAACAAAATGATCTCCAGCCAACTTCGTCACAGATGTTGTCTGTAAATATTTCCAACATTCAAGACAACATGCGGTATCTGCACTCTTCACAACAACACGTCCCTTGAAGAAATATTTCCTTGAAATCTATGACATACACAAAAGTGTGTATATTTGATCGAGCGAAGATACCACCATGAAAATCTCTCACGAAAATCACTTCCGCGAAAAACTATCTCCACGAAAAACTCCCTTTATGAAAATCTCTTCCACGAAAAATCCTACACGTGAACTCTCTGAATTTTTCTCTTCTCTCTTCTCTCTTCGCTTTTGAAGCTCCATCTCTTATTTATAAATGTTTTCTCTTCTATGATTTATCTTGAAGGAAATCTGTAAGATATGGTATACGAGAATTTTATTAGAAACAAATCAATAATACCATATCATGTAAATCATTATATAAATATTATATCTAGAAGATCTTTATCATAAAGATAAAATCTAGAAAGGTGAAACTCAATATTCCACATAATCTTATCAATAGGAAATTAAATTTAAGGAAGAAATTATATCACAATAAAATCTTAACATAATTATCTAGAAAGGTAAAACCAAAATTAAATATTAAATATCATATCAACACGGAATAATATATCTTGAGAAATAAATTTAATATGAAATTTTTTTTTCCTTCAGAATTGTACTATTAATCGGTATGTAAGTGCTTTAATTTGAATGTTGTGTACCCAACTTCTGAGCTTAGGCAATGAATGCTAATTTTGTAACGCACCGTAATTTTACTATTCAAAATTTGCGAAAAAATTAAAACTTTTCTTAAATAAAACGTGAACCGTCAAAATTCGCTAAAACAAACTGTACGTCCCCAAAAGTATTTGCAAGAGAAAAAAATTTATGGTTCAAACTCTCATAACCAAAAGCACAAATCAGAGTATTTTTAAACATTCAGAAGAAAACTTAAAACATGGCGGTCCTCGAGTTTAGCCTCCCGCTCAGTCCAAGCAAACTCACTGGTCCGCACCCCTCGTCTCCTCATATGCATCCTCACCTACATCGATCAAGTCTAGTGAGTCTAAAGACTCAACACGTATAAACTGGAGATAACGAGTAATACGTAATAAAATCACATGCAACTTTAAAATATGACATACATACTGAAACTTGAACTTGCACATAAAAGCTTGAACTTACGTACATACATAGACGTGCCATAATGTGAAACTTCTCTTAAACATGCTTGCATACTTAGACATACTTGAACATACATAAATTTCGTCATTTTTTTTTTGCGTAGAGGCATGTTTCAAAGCAAGTGACCCATAACATAAATCGCCTGATCAGACTAAAACACAGTATTGGGCTGACAGAAAAGATCCACTGCCACATACATGAGATCCCTGTTCATAATTTAACGGGCGGATTGGTCCCCGTTCATAATTTAACGCTTTCCAATCCTGATCTAAACTCGTTCATAATTTAACGTGCGGATTGGTCCCGGTTCATAATTTAACGCTTTCCAATCCTAAACATAAATTTGGTCACAAGACATTTAGCATAGCTCAAAAACTTAAAAGTATTTTCTTTGCACGTCGAACATACTTACTTGGCGTTGAGGGATTAGTTGGATTTCGTTTTGGGGCCGCTGCTGCACCTACTAACCTGAATTTAAATACTTAACTTGCATAACTTAGACATAGGTACACATGCTCACCACCGAATTCCATAAACAACTTAAGACATTCTAAAACACTCGGGAATTGACCTCATTTAAATTATCATACTAAATCAAGACATGAAACTCCAAAGACAAAATAAAATTCCCCAAAAATATGAAGTACACGGACCTCGTACCGGGATCCGTGTATGGGTCCGTGTAGGTGCGCAAAGGAAATACTCGAGAAGTAGAAGGGACACGGACCCCGTGCCTAGGTCCGGCTCCGGGTCCGTATAGGTGCGGTGAAATTTGTCGTGCAGGAAAGAGAAGGCACGGACCCCGTGCCTTGGTCCGTTTGGGGGTCCGTTTTGGATCGCAAAAATGGCACCAAGAAGAAAACGAAGGCACGGACCCCGTGCCAGGGTCCGTGTCCGTGTACCTGCGCGACTTGTAAACCCACGAAATTCAATACATGCAATGCTTATCATTCTAGACTCGATTGTACGGACTATGGACCGACACCCCGAGACCCATACTAGTATGCCATAACATCGAATAAAATTTGTACAAACACCTCATAGCACGACGTCCACTTTACGACACATACAATTCAAAAACACGGCACTTGACACCAAATCGTTTCCTACGACTTCTAATGAATTCGAGTGCCTATCAACACTAATCGAAAATCCAAATGCCAACCCAACATCATACTAAGCATACCTAGATTCAGCAACAATCAACCGTCGATTCCCAACGAAGTCTGCAACAATAAAATCTCAAGATCACATTAATACATAATTTTCTAAAAATGCAATTTGAGCAGTCCCACGGAAAAACATCATAACTCACTCAATTTTTATTTAAATATTTCGAATTTTATATCAAATCGATGGTATCAAAAAGTTCTACATTTCATCCGTTGAACGATTTTCCAGAAAATCGATTGAAAAATTGCAGTAATTAAAAAGACGGCAAATTTGAGTTTTCAGATCAAAAAACCGTCTCAAAAGTGATCTAACCATATTTTCTCAAACTCTTACATAACATACACATGATTTTCATACAATAAACATCAAAATATTTACTATATATGACAAAATCGATGCAGAAACAAAAGAATATACATGCCTTTTGATATTTAAAAATATTGTAACGACGATACCGAAGCGAAGATGGCGCGAGGATTGATCCGGGACGATGGTGGCTCGATTTTCTTGCAACAAAAATGACGAAACAAGCTGGGAATAATTAGAGGAGGGGCGGTTGCTGAATGATAGAAGAACCCTAGGTTTTTTTCTCTTTCAAAATATAATAATCCGAATGTGTGTGTGTGTGTGTGTGTTAATCGGTTTTTAGTGAGTGTAAAAATGTGTAAGTGTGTGTGAGTGCATAAAACTTGTGTGTGTTTATATTAGGAGAAATTATAGCTAAATTAACTAATTAAAAATACTAATTAAATGTTAACACACACTAATTTAATTAATCTCTTCAATTAAATTAATTACACACTAATTTTATAAAATTTTCCTCTTCAACAAAATAAAATACATAATGCTAACTTTAAAATTCTAAAATCACTAAATAAATAAATAAGGCATTTAAAATACTAAAAACTTAAATAAATTATTTAAAATGCCCCGTCTAGCTTGTAAAATAAAATACCGTATTTTAAATAGCCAAGAATCGTCACCGGTCTTTTCATCGATCCCGCCTCAAATAATTGCCTGAACATGAAACTCGAAAAAAATTTTAACGTGCATCACATAAACATGAATAATTTAAAATAATGCATTTAAATAAATTATGCATGGCTAAAAACTCATTTTAATAAATAGTTTAACAATTAAAAAAGTATATGGGTTATACGTGTACTGATTTTGGATTCTACAAATTTGTTCCTAGATATTCTTATAAGTAATGTTCGTTATATATTTTATATGTGCTTTGATAGAAAAATACGTGATTTCCCCCCTTTAAATTTTTTTTAGGAGAAAAGCGTGTCGTACTTTTCCCCCATCGCTTGCATTTACCATACGTGGTTTCAACTAAATTCTATTGCTAATCGAAACACTATTTGTCTCTATTATACTCGATCTTAATATTTAGTGTAAGATACTAAACAAAGAAATAATTTGGATATTTTAGAATTCAAAAAAATATAGCAAGACACAGATATTGGTATATAGTGTAAGAGATTTTTGATATGTTTATAACTTTAATATGCACTATTGTGTGAGCACTGATGAGGTGATACTCACTTTATCGATGTAATGAAACATCTCATGGTATTCACGTGATATTGCATGGTAGGTATATAGTCTGAACAACTGTAATTAGAACGAGTATAATTAGGCAAACTATTATGTTCTAACAATCAATTTATTTACTGTTCTCTCATTTATTTGAGTGAGTCTCATGTGAGACCATCTCACGGATCATAATCTGTGAGACGGGTCAACCTTACTCATATTCACAATAAAAAGTAATACTCTTAGCATAAAAAGTAATATTTTTTTATGGGTGACCCAAATAACAGATCCGTCTCACAAATACGACCCGTGAGACCGTCTCACACAAGTTTTTGTCCATTTATTTTTCAATCGAAGATAAATAAAATTTATTTGTGTAACCAGATGTTGGGCCCTTAGCTCCTAATCGTTATTATAATGCAATTTGATTAGGATTAATTAATCACAGCGGAAAACGAGTTTAAAATTTCTTTACAATGAGCCCAAATCTTTTTATTTGAATACTAAAAATAGTATCTCATCTCACGTCATAAACATGCCCACACGTAATCAAAACCAATCACATATAGACATCTCATATCCTCGGGACATGCCCCGGTATATAGATACATATACATATATACTGGGAACAAGACATAAACATAAACATCAGCCCAAGCTGTGGCTCCCTCCAGAAGTACCCTTACCGGTCTCCTGATATCCTGGAGTACCTGCCATTGTCCACACACAAATACAACAACAGCCCCCCTTGGGGGTGAGCAAAGCTCCGTATGGAACAACCAATCATATATACCACAAATATCTAAACAATGATATATGGTATGCAATGCATGTATTTCGTGGAGGTATCAGGTCAAATGCCCATCCACTGAGCACATGCCAGAATCAAACGAATCGCTATCAAATCAATGCTCGAGCTGGCACACCGGCCTCAATAAGGGATACTCGTATGATAGTGTCGACAAAGCGCCATCAAATCCCAAATTTCATATCCAATCATCGGGGCCACAAATGTCTATGCTTTACGGGTCATATAATACCAGCATAGCAATTGTGTTCACAAACCCCAGAATCCAATCAAATCATATCAGGATATCCAAGGTTCATAGCTCAACGTGCATGTCATGTATCGATGTATGCATCAAATGATGTGTGTTAACAAAACATTTATTTTATACATCAATATTCCAATCATAATGTCATATATGACACGTCAATCAGCAAATAAGTCATATAGACACCTATTCTCATTTCAATCAATCAAATCAATCCGACATATATCATATAATACAGATACCTGTCGTATGTTACCCGGTCGCAACATACTTCAATTCTTCGTTTCCAGTTGATGTAGCCTGAAGATATTGATATTACACTTTATCTACATCAGTGACATATTCATTCCAATCAATAACATACTCCAAAATCATTAATATGAGTTTCAAATATCATTTGAAACTTCGAAAATTCATATCAAATTAAAATCATATCATAATTCAATTCCGACTTCGAATATGAGTTTCTTGTCGGTTATTCTACTACATATAGGAAATTCAACTTCAAATACATGCTATTCCAGCACTTTGATATTTAGAGCTGCTGGAACTAGAAGAAAATTACCTCAGTCAGAAGCCCTCGACGCGACGATCACAAATATATAATTTGTTTCGCGTTTAGACAGCGTTTCGAAGTCGATTTGGAAGGAAGAATTTCGAAATCTCGAACTTTCCTCTCGATTTACGGTGAAGAATGAAGAAAGAATAAATTAGAAGTCTCGTACTTATCAATACCGTTCTCGCGCTCGGGCTGTAGAATTCTCGCGCCCGAGCGCGAGACATTCTACCCCCGGCTTTCACTAGTACCGCGCTCGGGCAGCCACAAACTACCGCTCGGGCGCGGCATGTTCTGTCCGAGAACATCCTTTACATACCCTGGCGCTCGGGCGGTCATTTTCTACCGCCCGCGCGCCACTCATTCTGTACAAATATTTATTTTTGTACTTATTGGCGTCCGGCTTCTCCACTCGAGCTCTTACAACGTCAATTCATATTCAATATTCATTTTCTCAATTCCATTGTCATAATATACATCAAATACATAATCACATGAAAATTTCATATATTATCGATAACCACATAGGATTTACGATAATACGATACGTGGTTCTTACATTTCTCCCCTTCTTAAAAGATTTCGTCCTCGAAATCTCAAACATTTCTATATACATAACATTGGCAAACATATATATGTCACCAGTTATAGTACATATCAAAACTAAAATCAGTAAATGGATCATTATACATTGAATACAATGGATCAGGTGGAATAACATCAAACAAGTGCGGATATGATTCTCGCATATTGCTTTCCAATTCCCACGTTGACTCCTCGACCCCATGTCGTGTCCATTGTACTCGAACCAATGGAATCGATTCGTTTCTCAATATCTTTTCCTTTCGATCCATAATTCGAACAAGTTGTTCAACATAGGAAAGAGAAGGATCCAGTTCAACCTCATCAGGTGCAAGTATATGTAATGGATCTGGTTCATATTTCCTCAACATGGAAACATGAAACACATCGTGAATGACAGATAAAGCTGGTGGCAATGCCAATCGATACGCAAGATCACCAACTCGATCAAGAATCTCGTATGGACCAACATATCGAGGAGATAACTTCCCTCGCATACCGAATCGAACAGTGCCTCTAAAGGGAGATATTTTCAAAAGCACTCTGTCACCTTTCTGGAATTCCAAGGGTTGTCTTCGTTTGTTCGCATAACTCGTTTGACGATCCTGAGCAGCTTTCATCCGTTTCCGAATCAACTGAACCTTATCATTCATTTCCTGTATCATTTCAGGTCCAGTCAATTGTCTCTCACCAATCTCATCCCAGAATAACGGTGATCTACATCGTCTCCCATATAAAACTTCAAACGGTGTCATACCGATACTCGTCTGAAAACTATTATTATAAGAAAATTCAACCAATGGTAAGGCATCTTGCTATCCCATTCTGAAGTCCATCACAACAGCACGCAACATGTTCCAAGGTTTGGATCGTACGTTCAGTCTGGCCATCAGTTTGAGGATGATATGCAGTACTTATAGCTAAACACGTACCCATCGCCTCTTGGAAACTACCCTTGAATTTAGAAGCAAACCTGGGATCACGATCAGATACAATCGAGACTGGCACACCATGCAGTCTCACAACATTCTCAATGTATAAACGGGCCATTCTCTTATAAGGATAAGTCCGCTCATACGGAATAAAATGTGCAGATTTCGAAAGCCGATCAATAATCACCCAAATAGCATCACAGCCCTTGGGCGAACGAGGTAAATGAGTCACAAAATCCATAGCAGTATGTTCCCAATTCCATTTCGGGATTTCAAGACTATGGAGTAATCCTCCTGGTTTCATTCTCTCGGCTTTCACTTGCTGGCAGACAAGACATTTAGAAATAAATTCAGCAATGTCCTTCTTCATACATTTCCACCAGAATTGAGGTCTCAATGTCAAATACATCTTCCGGCCTCCAGGGTGAATACTGTATTTGCTACAATGTGCTTCTCGAATAAGGGCAGATTTCAAATCAGAATCATCAGGAACTACCAGACGACCATTAAGTCGTAAAGAACCATCAGAAGAAATCTGAAATCCTGATTGATGTCCTGCAGATACAAGTTCTTTCGACTTTTGGATCTGAGCATCGCTTCGTTGGGCCTTTCGTATTTTCGAGATCAAATTCGGCTCAATTTGCAATGCTGAGACAGTGACAAAATTCCAATTCAAGTGAAAAGTCCAGAAGTACATATATCCTCATGTACCTTGGCGACACAAACAGAAGCTAGAATAGAATCATGAACTTTACGGCTCAGGGCATCCGCAGTAACATTCACCGATCCAGGGTGATATTGAATTTCACAATCAAAATCCTTCAGGAGTTCCATCCACCTGTGTTGCCTCATATTCAGATCAGATTGAGAAAAGAGATATTTCAGACTTTTATGGTCCGAATAGATAACAAACTTTTCTCCGTACAAGTAATGGCGCCAAATATTCAAAGCAAACACAATGGCGGCCAATTCGAGATCATGAACAGGATAACGTATTTCATGAGATTTCAATTGACGAGATGCATAAGCAACCACTTTTCCATGTTGCATCAGAACACAGCCCAAACCTTTACCAGACGCATCTGTACACACCACAAATCCTCCGGTACCTGAGGGAATAGTAAGCACAGGTGCTGTGATCAATCTCGTCTTCAATTCAAGAAAACTAGCTTCACATTCATCTGACCAAATGAATCTCTGATTCTTCTGTGTCAGCTGAGTAATGGGTTTAGCTATCTTTGAAAACCTTCAATAAAACGACGATAATATCCATCCAAACCCATGAAGCTACGGATCTCAGGAACATTCGTAGGTCTTGGCCAATTCAATACAGCTTCGACCTTCGCAGGATCAACAGATATGACATGTCTCGAAATGATGTGGCCTAGAAATACCACTTTGCCCATCCAGAATTCACATTTGGACAATTTAGCATATAAGTGACTATTACGAAGAGTTTGAAGTATCAGTCTCAAATGTTCAGCATGCTCCTTCTTCGATTTCGAATAAACAAGAATATCATCAATAAAAACAATAAGAATCGGTCTAGATAATCTCGAAAGACCCGATTCATTAAATCCATAAAGATAGCAGGATCATTCGTAAGACCAAAAGGCATAACCAAGAATTCATAATGGCCATACCTCGTACGAAAAGCAGTTTTGGGCACATCTTCGTCTCGAACTCGTACTTGATGATACCCAGAACGAAGATCAATCTTCGAGTAAACAGGAGTACCCTGAAGCTGATCAAATAAGTCATCAATACGAGGAAGTGAGTACTTGTTCTTCACAGTAGCCCGATTCAGTTGCCTATAATCGATACACATTCGCATAGTACCATCTTTCTTTCGAACAAATAAAACTGGAGCTCTCCAAGGCGATACACTCGGTCGAATATATCCCTTATCGAGAAGATCCTGTAATTGTTCTTTCAATTCTTTCAGTTCCAGAGGTGCCATGCGATAGGGAGCTTTAGATATGGGAGCAGTCCCCGGCACAAGATCAATACTAAACTCAACTTCTCGATGAGGAGGAAAATCAGGAATCTCATCGGGAAATACATCCGGGAATTCTTTCGCAACTGGAATCTCAGATAAAGAAGACTCTTTCTTCGAAATATCAATAGCGTAGATAAGATAACCCTCATCTCCGCTAGTCAACAATCGGTACATTTCCAAGGAAGATACCAATGGAATTTTGGCTTGGGAACCCTTGCCATAAAATTCCACTTGGGTCCATCAATTGGTCGAAATCGAACCACTGCAGGACAACAATCAACAGTAGCTCGATTTGTCGTCAAGATATCCATGCCAACAATACAATCAAAGTCGTGCATTGGGAGGAAAATCTAATTCAGAAATACCACATTATCCTCATATATCAATACACAATTATGCATAACTTTTTCCGACAAAATAATATTCCCTTCTGGCGTGGCTATCGACAAAGTATCATACAACGGGGTACACTCAATATCGTGAGATGCAACAAATGCATGAGATATGAATGAATGAGATGCTCTTTTATCAAATAAAACACGTGCAGGATAATCGCAAAGCGTGCAAATACCTGCAATCACGCCACCAGGAGCTTCTCTCGCCTGATCCTCAGTCATGGCGTACACTCTCACTAGAGATGGAACTTGGGCACTCTGACCACCCGGTCCTCAATATCGTGGGACACTTGACTGCTGAAAATATGGAACAGGAACAGAAGGTCTCGTCATACCAGGGCCACCTCTAAATCCTGGCTGGGGTTGAGCAGAAGTCGTACCCCTGTTCGGACATACCCGAGAGAAATGGCCTACCTACCCACACTGATAACAAGCACCAAACATACCTCGAAATTGTTCGATAGTATGTATGCCTCCACAATGGCTACAATATGGAGCAATCACAGGACTCCCTCTCTGTGATCCACTAGAACTCGAAGAAGACGAAGAAGCAGAGCCAGTCTTCTTGAACTTCTTACCCCTCGGTCGCAAAGTAGGCTGCTGAGCTGACACCGGTGGTGGAGGAGTATACTGTGGACCTCCCCGCCTAAGTCCAGCCTCGGCTGCCTTAGCTCGTTCAACTGCCTCTGCGTAGCTGGTAGGCAATCCAGAAACAACATATGTATACAAAGCAGGATGTAAACCATTTACAAACATGTTATATTTTGCCCTCGCATTCCCAGCCACGTGAGGTGCATACTTCAACAAAGTAGAAAATTTTGAAGCATACTCCGCAACAGACATCGTTCCCTCCTGCTATTTATTAAACTCATTCTCCTAAGCAGTATAATAGGAAGGAGGGGAATACTGCTCCAAAAACTGGGCCTTGAAGACATCCCATGTGACTTCAATCCCGGCCTCTTTCAATCCAATCTCAGCGGCTTCCCACCAAGATTTAGCTCGGTCTTTCAGCTGATACAAAGTAAGTTTCAGTTTCCGAGCCTTGGAATACTCAACAATATTAAACAAGTGCTCGATATCCTTCAGCCAAGCCTCAACTCTTTCAGCACTCTCAGTGCCAAAGAACCTCGGTGGTTTCAGATCCTGGAATCGAGCCATCACAACATCCATGGACAATCCTTCAAATTGCCCAACAATCCTCTCAATACTGCTACTCGCAGTTTCATTTGTGTGATCCATCTACAAATCAAAAGATGAATATCACAATTTCATATCAATTTCATAATCTCATCATCTCATATCATCAATCTCATCAGATACTTACTCAAATCAAATCAAGTAGGAGCAAGTTATACAAATAAATCAAACACATGCGCAAAATTCATTTGTGCATATTAAAGTGTACACAAGACTCAATAGAGCATTACCAGCTAGGCTCTGATACCATCTAGTGTGGGGCCCTTAGCTCCTAATCGTTATTACAATACAATTTGATTAAAGTTAATTAATCACAGCAGAAAACGAGTTTAAAATTTCTTTACAATGAGCCCAAATCTTTTTATTTGAATACTAAAAATAGTATCTCATCTCACGTCATAAACATGCCCACACGTAATCAAAACCAATCACATACAAACATCTCATATCCTCGGGACATGCCCCGGTATATAGATACATATACATATATACTGGGAACAAGACATAAACATAAACCTCATCCCAAGCTGTGGCTCCCTCCAGAAGTACCCTCACCGGTCTCCTGATATCTTGGAGTACCTGCCATTGTTCACACACAAAGACAACAACAGCCCTCCTTGAGGGTGAGCAAAGCTCCATATGGAACAACCAATCATATATACCACAGATATCTAAACAATGATATATGGTATGCAATGCATGTATGTCGTGGAGGTATCAGGTCAAATGCCCATCCACTGAGCACATGTCAGAATCAAACGAATCGCTATCAAATCAAAGCTCGAGCTGGAAAACCGACCTCAATAAGGGATACTAGTATGATAGCGTCGACAAAGCGCCATCAAATCCCAAATCTCATATCCAATCATCGGGGCCACAAATGTCTATGGTTTACGGGTCATATAATACCAGCATAGCAATTGTGTTCAAACCCCATAATCCAATCAAATCATATCAGGGTATCCAAGGATCATAGCTCAACGTGCATGTCATGTATCGATGTATGCATCAAATGATTTGTGTTAACAAAACATTTATTTTATACATCGATATTCCAATCATAATGTCATGTATGCCACGTCAATCAGCAAATAAGGCATATAGACACGTATTCTCATTTCAATCAATCAAATCAATCTGACATATATTATATAATACAGATACATGTCGTATGTTACTCGGTCGCAACATACCTCAATTATTCGTTTCCAGTTGATGTAGCCTGAAGATATTGATATTACACTTTATCTACATCAATAACATATTCATTCCAATCAATAACATACTCCAAAATCATTAATATGAATTTCAAATATCTTTTGAAACTTCAAAAATTCATATCAAATTAAAATCATATCATAATTCAATTCCGACTTCGAATATGAGTTTCTTGTCGGTTATTCTACTACATATAGGAAATTCAACTTCAAATACATGCTATTCCAGCACTTTGATATTTAGAGCTGCTGGAACTAGAAGAAAATTACCTCAGTCAGAAGCCCTCGACACGACGATCACAAATATATAATTTGTTTCGCGTTTAGACAGCGTTTCGAAGTCGATTTGGAAGGAAGAATTTCGAAATCTCGAACTTTCCTCTCGATTTACGGTGAAGAATGAAGAAAGAATAAAGCAGAAGTCTCGTACTTATCACCACCGTTCTCGCGCTCGGGCGGTAGAATTCTCGCGCCCGAGCGCGAGACATTCTGCCCCCGGCTTTCACTAGTACCGCGCTCGGGCGGTCACAAACTACCGCTCGGGAGCGGCATGTTCTGTCCGAGAACATCCTTTACATACCCTGGCGCTTGGGCGGTCATTTTCTACCGCCCGGGCGCCACTCATTCTGTACAAATATTTATTTTTGTACTTATTGACGTCCGGCTTCTCCACTCGAGCTCTTACAACGTCAATTCATATTCAATATTCATTTTCTCAATTCCATTGGCATAATATACATCAAATTCATAATCACATGACAAATTTCATACTTTATCGATAAGCACGTAGAATTTACGATAATACGATACGCGGTCCTTATACCAGACATGGAAATAAATATAAATTGATGTTTAATTAAGAATACAAGTATAAGTTGTATACATCAAATTTAATAGAATAATTAATTTGAACAATCTATTAAAAATCACAGAATTGATCATTTATATACCATCAACGAAGAAAAGGGGATTATATTTTACAAAACATTAGTCAAAATTTTAAAATTATGTTGTTTAACATGAAAAATTACAAAATGACTTGTTTTGGGGAACAAACATATTTTGCCCGTGAACATTTTTAAACAGGAAAAATGATTTTGGTTGGATTTATAAATAATTTTCCCAATGTCTTGGTTTGGAACAGGGTTCACTCCCATTAAGTTTTAGTTATCAAATTATTTATTGAAAATATTGAATTCAAACTTACATATTTCTTCTTTAATTAGTTAACGTTCAAAGCCAAAATAAATAAATACATATATATATATATATATATATATATATATATATATATATATATATGTATATGTATATATATAATTATTATTGAAAATATATGAATCAATTTGAATCTACTTGAATTATTTTTTTAAATTTTTTTATGACGATGATGTAACCCACAACCGCTACCCTTCGGTGTATACTGAGTAAACTTCTGAATTAGCGCAGTAGGGTGCAAGCAACACAAGTCAAATAATCCGTAAACTAGACAAACCATGTGCGACATACTCGCTTGAGAAAGTGTTTGTATAGAGAATCAAACTATTGACTATTAGTCAAGCGTTGACTTACTCTATCAAGTCAGACACCCCTTAGAGACTTTGTTTTTTTGGAAAATTAGGATTTTAGTCTTGCAAATTGGGATGTTTTAGATTTTTAGAACTTGCCGAAATTTATTTTCATCCAATAACTTGGATTTGTCATATGTTTTGGTCTTTTTTTATATACCCAAAACCACTAAATCCAATATTGAATATGTTACAAATAAGAAATATTTGTTGAATTTAGTGATTTCGGGAAAAAAAGACCAAAACAAAACATTCATGTTACCAAATGAAAATAAAATTTCAACAAATTACCAGACTAAAATCCAAAACATATCATATTACATGACCAAATTTCTAATTTTCCCTTATTATTATTATTATTATTATTATTATTATTATTATACACATTGATATACATAATATGAAACACAACTGCATTTGATAAGAATAATAGGATTTAAAAATTATTAAAAATTATGTATAAAATTTAAGATTACTTTACCGAGGAACCATATAGAGCTGAAAAATAGGGGTATATTATATTGAAATTTTAATTTTACAATTGTAAAATTATTTTGCCGACTTTGGTGAATCTTCTACTTCCGTGGGAAGTTATTCTGTGGAATAAAAATATTGGCAAGTGGAATCAAGAATTCTCTGGATTAAAAATATTGGCAAGTGGAATCAAGAAAAAATACATTAAATTCAACTTCAATAATGCCCAAAATCCTCCTTTTCGTCTTTTTTTAAAACGCACGCCCAATTGATAAGCCTATTAAAACTATTTTAACGTTTTCAGTAATTTAATTAGTTGCAATTTGATAATTTGAAAACAGTTGGTTTCACAAAAAATAATTGAGACGTATGTTTAAGTAATTGTACAATTTAGAAATATATATGAAGTTGTTTTATTACTATCATTCATCATGATTTTGTTAGAGTAGATGTCCTGCAAACGAACTGTTAGCTAGAGAATTTATTGGCTCAAGTGAAATAAACAATTTTTATTTTAATATAATTCATTTTTCATGGTTTGTTATTTCTTTATCTGTATACTCATGTGAACAACATAGATAAAGACCTTGATTATACTTTAATACAAACTAATCGTAATTCGATGTTGAAACTTATTTGTAAATATTATATACTCTAAATTCGTTCCTAGTCGATTCAGCCGCCTAAAACATGGATAAAGATCGTTTGAACTCGATATTAGCATATGTGATGTTGTGTACCGCATTTCTTGGTAAGGGCATAGAGATGTCCAAACGTGCAGACGGGCAGTCATACGATGATTTTACCGAAAAAACCCCCCTCGGACTTTTCAAGTGGTTATCATTCATCGAGAGAAAAAGTATGTGGTTATTATTATACACCATTAGTCCTTACGACCCGGGACAACATTAAGGCTCTATATGCTAGAGTTGTGCTTGTACTCGTTTACCGGCTCCAGGAGAGTCATCAGGTGACGAGATTGGGTACAGTTGTGACACACATAGGAGCCATTGCATTGTAGTCGGAAATTCACCACTCACCTATGGGTGTGGATATCCTATATGATATGATGAAATAATAGTACATGCATCTCTGGCCAGAGTATGAGATGTACGTTAGAGAATGAGTTCTCCAATAGTACATGCGATGCCACTATTTATATGTGTCACATAGTTATCGAATTATTATGCAACCCTCGATGAACCAATGGTTGCAAATTCGATCGAGATATATGAGACGAAGGGACCGTATTGTACGTTAATCATAACCGACTGGTTCTTGCAGGCACTATCAGTGATAACGAGGGAATCATGGAGCGATGCTACTAGACGCTCTTACCATGATTCGATGGGTTTAATCAGAAATATGATTTCTGACATTCTCATGATCAATTGTTGATACATAGAATGGTGCAAATTAGGGTAAGCCTGAATAAAAGATTATGTCTTGAATCACAAGTACTTATGAACCCACGGCTTGCTGTATCCCTGAACCATCGAAGGTCACACAAGCACTGCATCGTTTGTTCCAGTTGAGAGAATAATTCAAGGAGTTGAATTTATATTATGATATAGTAAATTCAAATAGTTGAATTTAAGATAATTAAATTTTGAGAAAATAAATTCAAAGTGTTGAATTTATGAGATAGTAAATTCAAAAAGTTGAATTTATGAAATTTGGAGATAATAAATTCAAGGAGTTGAATTTATAAAATTTGAGAATTTAATTTATTAAACTCAAAAGTTGAATTTATTAAATATTAAATTTTGGAGGCTCTATATTAAATATTAAATTTGAGGATTTAATTTAAATATTAAATTCAAATGTTGAATTTATAAGGGATCTAAATTAAATGTAATGAATATATGTATAATGGACTTGTAGGAGTACAAGACCAACGTACATATTATTAAGGTTCTTAATTAGACTCTAAAAGATTAATTAATTGATTAAGCTCATTTAGTATTTAATTTAATTAATGGGTCTAAGCTTATATATGTGTATTAGGCTTAGGGTTAAACACAATTCATTCACAATTTGTCGAAAAACCCTAGCCTCCAAGAGAACACAATTTTCGAAAATCACTCTCCTCTCTCTCTCAAATATTTCGGTCACCTTGATTTTTTTTAGGGTTGAACCGTCCCTCGATTTTTAATCTCAAACGTTAAAAGTTCTTCCAAATATTCTAATGCTATTTGGAAGAGGAACAAATCTTATAATCGTGGACTTGATTCGAAGATCGAAGGAAGGAGTTTTTGAAGAACGTTCGTAGGGATTTACAACAAGAGCTACGTTCGCTAATACTGGATTAGTTGGTGCCAAGTGAAATTATTTGTTAGACATGAATTTTATTGTGGCGATGTTAACTAAAACCAGCAGACCAGAACAATAGACTCACTTGTCAGAAGCTACTGGTCTAGTAAAACTAAAGCAGTAGAAATGATAGAAATACAGAACCAGTAGAAGACGTTACTTTAATTGTTACCGTTAAAGTTCCTAGTACTAGTATTAATTGCAGCATTAAATACTATACGGAGTCATTTAATGCACTTTACCCAATTAAGTATAAAACAAGACTGATTGTTTTATAGCTTTTCTGCAGGAACCTCTTTTGGTAATAAAGCTGATTGTATCAGTTATCTGGAGACATCCTCTGATTGTGAACGTTGAACTCAGTCGATTATATATACATGGATCAAATCCTTATACGATACGACACTTCGCTTAACATCATTTTTCAAGGATCAAAACTATTTTCACTGATCAGATAATCTCGAAATTCCTTGAGTACTTAGAGTTCAACACAAAGAAAAGTAGCACACGCTTCATAGCTAATATCTGATCTTTTGAAGATCATCTTGTGCTACTGATTCTTACACTCTTCACAATCTTTACATCACTTATACTTTATCAGGAAGAGTTTGTAATCTGAAAAGAGTCTTTTCAGAACTTTGTGTATCACATTATTTGTGAGTTGAGTAACTAAGAGTTTCAGTAGATTGAGGTGTAAGTCCTTCTGAAGTGGGTGTGTACAAGAGTTGTACTGTAATTTCCAAAGTCTTTTAGTTATACCTTCTGGAAACAGAAGAAGGGGAGACGTAGAAGATTTTATCTTCGAACTTCCATAAACAACTGCTGCCTACTGTTTTTATTGTCTTTCTATTACATCATCAGATTGTTTCCGCACGTTTTATTGTAATCTAGGTGAAGGTATACGTACAAGATAAACTACTATCTCTAACAGGATTTTAGTACCCCATCAGCAGACGAAAGAAAAACGAGTAGAGTTTATTCACCCCCCTCTAAACTCAACTTCGATCCTCAACAATTGGTATCAGAGCAGGTTATTCTTGTTCGTGAAAATCTACAACAGATGGCACACTTTAGCAAGATCCCTAAGTTCTCTAAGGAAGATTTTGATGATTGGAAGATTAGAATGCAAGCTCATCTTGCAGCACAAGATGATGACATGTGGTATGTCATCACAGATGGTCCATTGAAAATATTAAAGCCTTACACAGCTGTTGCTGTTACTGAGGGTGCACCGCAGATGGTTGAAAAATCAAGAAGTGAATGGACCAGTGAAGATAAGAAGAAGGCCAACCTTGATAATGTTGCGAAGGATATATTGTATAAAACTCTCGACAAGAACACTTTTAGCAAGATCAAAATGTGTTCTACTGCAAAAGATATTTGGGAAAAGCTCATTCAAATATGTGAAGGAAATGAGTAGACGAAAGAAAACAAACTGTCTGTAGCAATGCAGAAGTTCGAAAATCTAAAAATGAGAGCTGGTGAAACTCTAAACGAGTTCGATGAAAGATTCAGTAGCCTGGTAAATGAGCTAACAGCTCTGGGTAAAGAGCATAGCAACAGAGAGATAGCCCTCAAGGTGATGAGAGCTTTACCCAGAGAATGGGATGTTAAAACAATGGCTATGAGAGTGTCCAAAGACTTGAACAAATTGGAACTGCACGACTTATTTGCAGATCTAAAAGCTTACGAGTTCGAATTGGAAGTAAGAAGTGGAGAAGAGCCTTCAAGCCTACCTACCAAGGCTCTTGCTGCTATTGCTACTGCTTTTACTGCTACTGTCACTACCTCTTCTACTGGTGCTGCAGTTGTACCTCAAGCACTACCCACTGTGATCATTGACAATACATTGGAGAAGACTGCTAAACAAATCAGTAGTGATGCTATGTCCTTATTTGTAAAGAAATTCTCAAGGTTCGTGAAGAAGAACCATCGAACTTATCAGGGTCCCAATCGCAACTTCACGAAAGATTCACCATATGGTGATATGGGATGCTTTAACTGTGGAAAGATAGGTCACTTCATTGCTGATTGTCCTAAACCAAAGAAGGATGACCAGAAGAGAAAGGATCACAAGAGAAATGACAAAAAGTCCAGAAGAGATCGAAAAGCAATGATTGCTGAAGAAAGCAAATCCAAATGGGCGGACTCTAGTTCTGAGTCATCTGATTCAGAAAGTCATTCCAGTGACAGTGATGCTGAAGAAGTCAAATGTCTCATGGCAGACAATGATTCAACCTCGACATTTGGAGAGGTATTTGATTTTGACTCTAACGAATTTACACGAACTGATTTGATCGATGCACTACATGACATGGTAGAAGAGTATTCTAGACTTTCTCAATCATTTGAAGAAGTTAAGATCGAAAATCAGAACTTAAAGAATCAGAACAGTAAGTTAACTTGCTTGCAAGTAGACAGCTGCAATGATTTACAAGTTAAGATGAGTAAATTAATAACTGAGAATGAAAGAGCCAAAGCAGATTACCAGAAGGTGCTTTCTGAAAACCAGAAGTTGTCACTACTGGTAAATGCTTGGAACAAGTCTTCTGTTTCACTCGAAAAGATGAAAGAATTACAAAAACAGTCAGGAGAGAGGAGTGGTCTCGGTTTTTGTAATAATGAAGGCACTTCTGAAACGAATACTAAGCCAACACTATATATGTGCAAAGGGAAATATATTCACTTTGTGAAATCCAGCGTGGTACAGAAACCAGAAGTACCTATTGCTTCAGTTGAAAGGAATGTAAATCAGATGAACAGAAGAATGCATTATGGTCTGGGTTACGTTAAACCTAAGGAAAAAGTTGACCAGAGTTCTAGATTCAGAAAAGAATTCAACTCTGGAAGACAACATCCTATGAAGGTTACAAATTACCAGTACTACAACTCAAAACATGTTCAGAAGAGATACAGACTGGAAAACAGAAACAGAAGGGAGGAACAACACTTTAATATGCATACTGTTAGAAATAACAGACCTTCTGCTGCACACACATCTTTGGATACCCGAAGTACAAGGTCACCAAAAATTGTACAAATGTGGGTCCCCAAAGGACTGATAAGGCTTGGACCCAAATAAATTTGGGTACCAGATACTAAAATTTGTGTTTGCAGGAACAGCAGAAGAAAGCAGAAGTCAGTAACTCTACATAGTATCTGGACAGTGGATGTTCCAGACACATGACTGGACAGAAAAACCTACTTTCCGAAATAGTGAGTTGCAATGAACACAAGATAACTTTTGGAGACAACTCAAAAGGTAAAACCATGGGTAAAGGTAAGATTATCCATGGTAACATAACTATTAATGATGTGTTTTTAGTTGACAATCTTTTTTACAATCTAATCAGCATTAGTCAACTATGTGATAATGGTTATTCTGTAGCTTTTCATAAGCATTCATGTATAGTTAGAGATTCTGCTGAAACTACTGTATTAACTGGAAAGAGAGAAGGCAACACTTACCGAGTATCTTGGAACTCAAATCATGTGAATACTCCTACATGCTTAGTTGCTTCTCTTAGCAATAAACACTAGCTATGGCACAAGAAATTGAATCATCTGAATTTCAAGTCAATCAATTATCTCAAGAAGCAGAATATAGTTGATGGATTACCTGATATTAATTTTGTTAAAAATCATGTTTGTTCTGCTTGTCAGCTTGGGAAACAGATAAGATCCAGTTTCAAGAACAAAGATAGCAAATCAACTTCAAGATGTCTGGAACTACTGCATATGGATCTATTTGGTCCAATCGCTATCATGAGCTTAGGGGGAATGAAATATACTCTTGTTGTTATTGATGATTTTTTTAGATTTACTTGGGTAATATTTCTCGCAGGAAAAGATCAAACCAGTAGCCTCCTGATCAAGCTTCTGAAAAGGATTCAAAATGAAAAATCTACTTCCATCATTAAAATCAGAAGTGATCGGGGTACTGAGTTCACTAACAAGTATCTTGAGTTATATTTGAATGAACAGGGGATTCATCATGAATATTCAGCTGCCAGAACACCTCAACAAAACGGAGTAGCTGAGAGGAGAAATAGAACTCTAAAAGAAGCAGCTAGAACAATGCTAGCAGATGCAGACATCTCTCAGCGCTTCTGGGCTGAAGCTATCAATACTGCTTGCTACACGCAAAACAGATCTATGGTCAACAAAAGGCACAATCAGACCCCTTATGAAATATGGAAAGGGAAAAAGCCTAACGTATCTTATTTTCATGTGTTTGGTTGCAAATGTTTTGTACTAAATAATGGCAAAATTCATTTAACTGCATTTGACTCAAAATCAGATGCGGGACTATTTCTTGGTTACTTTGCTGTAAGCAAAGCCTTTAGAATTTTCAACAATAGAACTCTTAATGTTGAAGAATCGATTCATGTTGTCTTCGATGAAGACAGCAGTGCTCCTGAAATATCTAACATATCTGATTTAAGTAACAGGCTGGACAGGATTCACTTGGAACTTGACAGTGAAGATGATGTAGAAGCAGACATCAAGGATCTTCAAAATCCTGAACCAGATATTCCGATGGTGGAACCAGAAGTACAGACTTTTGATCTACCAATAACAGCAGAAGACACTCAAGAACCTAATACTGGTTCCGTCGAGAACAATCTCAACATATCAAATCAGGAAGATATCCTTTTAAATCTTTTTATCTGGAAAAAATCTCATCCTCCATCATTGATTATTGGTAATCCAGCAGCGCCTTTGAGAACCAGAAGGCAAATGCTTAATGAATACATGCATGTTGCTTTTATATCTCAAGATGAACCAAAGAAAATTGAAGAAGCTCTTTTGGATCCTAGTTGGATTGAAGCCATGAAAGAAGAGCTGAATCAATTCAAACGAAATGAAGTTTGGTTTATAGTGCCTAGACCATCTCACCAAGCTATCATTGGAACTCGGTGGGTATTTAGAAATAAACTCAATGAAGAAGGCACAGTGGTGAGAAATAAAGCAAGATTGGTTGCTCAAGGTTTCAGACAAGAAGAAGAAATAGACTTTGATGAGACCTACACACCAGTAGCAAGGCTGAAAGCAATCAGAATATTCTTAGCCTTTGCTGCTTTCAAGAATTTCAAAGTATATCAAATGGATGTGAAGAGTGCGTTTCTGAATGGTCTCTTACAAGAAGAAGTCTACGTCGAACAACCTCCAGGTTTTATCGATCATCTCTCACCTCATCACGTGTTTAAATTACACAAAGCTTTATATGGTCTAAAACAAGCACCTAGAGCTTGGTATGACACCTTATCACAGTTTCTTATCGATCATGACTTTACCATTGGAGCAGTAGACAAAACTCTGTTTACTTTAGTCAAGAATAAGCATATTCTTTTAGTACAGATCTATGTTGATGATATTATTTTCGGGTCAACTAACCCCAAATTATGTGCAAAGTTTGGAAAATTGATGCAGGATAAATTCGAAATGAGTATGATGGGAGAATTAACATTCTTCTTTGGATTACAGATTAAGCAACTAGATACTGGAATTTTTATAAATCAAGCCAAGTATACCAAGGAGCTTCTGAAAAAGTTCGGTATGGAAGCATGCTCTGTTGCTTCTACTCCAATGAGCTCATCTATTAAACTTGATAAAGATGAAAGTGGAATTCCAGTAGAGGTAACTCAGTATCGTGGTCTTATTGGTTCTTTATTATATCTAACTGCCAGTAGGCCAGATATCATGTTTGTTGTTTGTATTTGTGCTAGATTTCAATCTAACCCCAAACAATCTCATTATATTGCTGCTAAACATATTTTGAAGTACTTAAAAGGAACTCAAAATGTCGGCTTATGGTATCCCAATGATTCATCATTAAATCTTATTGGATATTCAGATGCTGATTATGCAGGTTGCAAACTAGACCGAAAAAGCACAAGTGGTTTTTGTCAATTTCTTGGTGATAGGCTGATGTCCTGGTTTAGCAAGAAGCAGACTTCCATAGCCACGTCTACTGCAGAAGCAGAATATCTGGCTGCTGGAAGCTGATGCTTTCAAATATTGTGGATTCAGCAACAGTTAAGAGATTATGGAATTCAAGCCTCCGAATCACCTATATTCTGTGACAATACCAGTGCAATTGCAATCACACAAAATCCAGTACTTCATTCCAGAACAAAGCACATAGACATCAGACATCATTTCATCAGAGATCATGTGCAAAAGAATAACATTCTTCTGGAATACGTTTCTACTGATCAACAAACAGCAGATATCTTCACAAAACCTTTACCAAAAAATAAGTTTTCTTACTTTC
This sequence comes from Primulina eburnea, assembly GCF_022965805.1. Taxonomy (NCBI): domain Eukaryota; kingdom Viridiplantae; phylum Streptophyta; class Magnoliopsida; order Lamiales; family Gesneriaceae; genus Primulina; species Primulina eburnea. Next base: position 7,995,077 of record NC_133117.1, read on the forward strand.
GTAACTCTCTTGGTTTGATAGATTTAACTTGATTACTATCTGTTGTCTTGGTTTAACTTTTATGATTACTTGGTTATTTATCGTATTTTACTAACAGTAAGTCATTTGCAGAAAAGCAGAAGGGAAGGTCAAGTACGTAAACTGATATTTTATTAACCATTCCAGTACATTACACGATGCAGAAGTAAAAACAGTAGATCTACAAATGCTATTTAACCAGAAGCTTTACATTTAGCTTTTGTCTTCAGTAATATGAGTTCCCTGCAATTTGTTTGCAAAGTACTTCAACAGGAACAAGAGATTCCAGCAAGCTCAAGGCCTAGAAAGAATCTAGCAAGCTTGGGTCTTGTCAGCATTAATGTATTTTTAGATGCCTTACAGGGTATCATAGATGATATCAGCATCATCGATCAACCAGCACTCTCTTATTGCATTAGCATGCTTCTGGAAGGAATCGATGCTACATTTCAATATCAATCGAAGCAACAGATTTGTTTGACTGTGGACAATACAACTCCAGGAGTGTGATTCAAGGATCATTACGTAAAGAATGATATCCCCAAACTTCCTTCTGAACATTTCTTCGGCTCCTGGATCAAACTCTAACTCTCTTTTATCTTGAGTTTTCATTTTAGATTGTGTATGTTTTATTTCGTCCAAGTTGTACAGGTATTTATAGAAGAAACAAAGACCCTTGCGACTGTTCATTTCGACGGTTCAGATTGAAAGATTGACAAGAGTCACTTGTCGCATTAATGACCACTTATTAGTTGCATTTACCAAGGGGGAACAGTATCTTAGTCAGACTAAGATTTTGACACCTTTTCAGAAAACAGATAGAATGTTTGTCTTTTCGATAAAACTACGAGTCTGCTGGTTTTGTCGAAGTGCTCAAATATTTCAGCACCCTGAAACTTCCAGCAGACGTTATCATAAAACGACAATTCCGCTTCTAATTTCTTTTAGTAACCGTCTGGACAGCTCGCCTTTTTCAAATTTTTGAAATCATTCGTATATCTGATAGTTTCTGCCAAATCTTTTCAAACACTCAACCAAAAACATACTGACACGTGTCTTTATGTTTATTTGACGGCTGTATATTTATTTTCAATTTCACCTTTTTCATCCTTACTGTTTCATAACTATTGTTATTCAGCTACTGCTTTCTCTTCATCATCTCTAACTACTATCTGATTCTATCCTCATACAGAAATGGCCGGAGCATATATTCTCAACGCATATCAAGTAAATTTTGCTTCTGTTCTCAACGTCAAGGATGAGAATCTCGTCAAAATGTTTCAAGACATTGAGAAATCAGGACTTAGAAAATTCCTGGAAGCACCAGCTGTTATCTACAAAAATGCTCTCCTGGAATTTTATGCTAAAGCGACAGTGCATGAAGGAAAAATTGTTCATTCTCAAGGAGATGCATCCATCTCCATTGATGCCACACTTTTGGGAGCCACCTTTCTCCTTCCACTCTCAGGTATTTCTGAACTATCCGATATCTCCAAGATAGATATGTCTATTGCGCTCAACTCTTTCTCAGCCTCTGGAGAAGAATTGTCTCCTTCTTGTCACAAGAAATTACTCAAAATAGAATATCAAATTCTGGCCGATATTGTGGCAAAAGCCATCTTAATCAAAGCCAGCACTTTCGACAAGTTGACTAAGGAGAAAGTTCAAGTGATGACTGCCATCACTAAGGGAATCAAAGTGGACTGGAGTCGTTTCCTCTTCAGAATCATGAAAGACATGGTTGTCAAGAAAAGTTTTGGATTCGTTGTTCAAATCAGCGCAATGCTCAAGGATGCTGGTTTCGCATCTACCAGTGATCAAGATGCTGCTTCAGTATCCATGATTGATGCTGAGAACGTACTCGTGTTAAGGCCTAAGCCAACATTGGCTGAATTTGTTGTCTTGAAAAAAGAGATCGGAGAAACTGCTTCTGAGGTTCAAAAACCTCAAAGGACAATTAAAAGGAAAAGAGTGATCATTTCGACTGATTCGGACAAAACAACATCAGAAGAGTCTGCTACTGCTGTTCAACCACCCGTACCAACTCCAACCAAGAAGAAAGCTCGCACCGTTCTAAAGATCAAGAAGACAGCAGCACTGTCTGAGATTGAGAAAGTACCTATCAGACAGGTATTTCCAGAAGTAGTTCCTTATGTTCGATCCACTGTTCCTACGTCTATACAAGCTAATGCATCTATTCCAGCACCATCTACTGCTGCTGCTTTCAAGCCATCGTCTGGAATAGTAATTCGAGATTCAACAAGCGGGTCTTCTGCATTCCGACCTATTTTGCCTATTTCATCATCAGATAAAGGCCAAGGAAAAATGATCGAAGAACCACCAGTTTTTGGACTCAAAACTTTCGATGAATGGCACACGGTCCGACTCTTCCATTATTTTGCCTACTTCAAGACAAAAGGAACCTATGCAAAAATGTTGAATGCAGAGAAGAAAATTTTTCAGCTTGCAAAAACTGAAAATATCATCGAGGTCCTGCGCAGAAGGAGTTTTATCCTCGATCAGCTGAAGTGTCAGAAGCTAGAATCGGTTCTGAAAGTTCTTGAATCGAATTTTGATCATGCTGTTCCTACTGTTGTTCAGGATCAAAACGTTATTCTGATTCTTTCTGACAAGTTAAAACAGATGCGTGAGCAACTTCTTGCTCAAGAACAGGGTTTTGGCGAACCCATTGTATATCACGTCGGCCTTGTTCCAGACTTTCATCAGGTTCAGACAGTTGAGGAAAGGAATGCAGCCTCACCAAAGGCTTCTGCTCTCAGTACTCCTGCTTCTCCAACAAGGCCCATTCCGTGTCGTCTCTGTTATCTGTACATGAACTGGCTTCGGTTGAAGAAGTCATTGAGTCGATTGTTCCAACGGTTTCTACCACTCAGGAAGCAGCACCGGCTACTTCATTGCCACCCTCTCCTTCTCCGACTCCAGTGCAACATATGGCAGAACCAGATGCTACATCTCTCTTGCCAAATTTAGAGAAATTTTCTGCTGCTCATCAAGCAGAAATGCATATTCTTCTGAATCAGCCTTCTGCACCTTCAACTGCAGAACCATCAGACTCACCTGCTGTCATTGCACCAACGGAAGAGAATTTGGCCTCTGACTTGGCCGTTCCTGCTGAAGAAATTGCTCCTTCCCTAGTTGCTGTTGAACCCAATGTCTCTACTCTTCCAGAAGAAAGCTCAGCAGACCCTGGTCCTTCTAATGCTTTGATGGACACTAATCTCGTTTCTACTGCATTGACTATCTCTCATCCTGTTCTGACTCAGACGAACTCTCGTCTTGCTGAGATTAGGCAACGCATGCTTGTGCGAACCCCCTCCCCTGAATCAGATGCATTCAACCTGGAATTTCAAATTGACGCTCTGCAACGGGCACTCAACAACGTGTCAGATTTAGTCAAATGAATGTCCTGTGAAAGAATTTCAGAGTTCAGTGGTGCTCAATCTTTCAGAGAACGAATGGGCAAACACATCTATAACACGGCGGAAACCATGGACAAGATGTATGCTGAGACCATCGTTTTCAGACAGGCTATATCGAGAAATCACAGTAACATCATGCTTGCTCAAACTGATATACTCAACTGAATCACCGAGCATGATGATCTCTTTCGATCATTTTCCACTTCCTTGGAACTTATGGATGCCAAGATTGATTCACAAAATCAATCTCTCACTACACTGAATGATCACATCTCTTCTCAAACTCCGTATCTGGAGATGCTAACCAATGGCATTCAGAATCTATCTGGAAGAATGAATGATCTCTTCGCCCATGTAGTTGCCGTTGATGCCAAAAAGGGGGAAGATAGGAGAGATCCAGCAGAAGCTAGGCAATCAGAAGCTGAAGCTGAACCTTCAGACAGAAGACTTAAAGATCCTCAGAATGAAGAATTCATCTACAGGGATATTGAAAATGATTGATTATTTACTTTGATACTTTATTGACATTATCCTTTTGCTTAATGATTATCTGCTTTATTTATCGCTTTTATACTGTTTAGGTTTTGGCATCACTACAAAGGGGGAAATTGTTAGACATGAATTTTATTGTGGCGATGTTAACTAAAACCAGCAGACCAGAATAGTAGACTCACTTGTCAGAAGCTACTGGTCTAATAAAACTAAAGCAGTAGAAAGGATAGAAATACAGAACCAGTAGAAGACGTTACTTTAATTGTTACCGTTAAAGTTCCTAGTACTAGTATTAATTGCAGCATTAAATACTATACGTAGTCATTTAATGCACTTTACCCAGTTAAGTATAAAACAAGACTGATTGTTTTATAGCTTTTCTGCAGGAACCTCTTTTGGTAATAAAGCTGATTGTATCAGTTATCTGGAGACATCCTCTGATTGTGAACGTTGAACTCAGTCGATTATATATACATGGATCAAATCCTTATACGATACGACACTTCGCTTAACATCATTTTTCAAGGATCAAAACTATTTTCACTGATCAGACAATCTCGAAATTCCTTGAGTACTTAGAGTTCAACACAAAGAAAAGTAGCACACGCTTCATAGCTAATATCTGATCTTTTGAAGATCATAATGTGCTACTGATTCTTACACTCTTCACAATCTTTACATCACTTATACTTTATCAGGAAGAGTTTGTAATCTGAAAAGAGTCTTTTCAGAACTTTGTGTATCACATTATTTGTGAGTTGAGTAACTAAGAGTTTCAATAGGCTGAGGTGTAAGTCCTTCTGAAGTGGGTGTGTACAAAAGTTGTACTGTAATTTCCAAAGTCTTTTAGTTATACCTTCTGGAAACAGAAGAAGGGGAGACGTAGAAGATTTTATCTTCGAACTTCCATAAACAACTGCTGCCTACTGTTTTTATTGTCTTTCTATTACCTCATCAAATTGTTTCCGCACGTTTTATTGTAATCTAGGTGAAGATATACGTACAAGATAAACTACTATCTCTAACATGATTTTAGTACCCCATCAGCAGACGAAAGAAAAACGAGTAGAGTTTATTCACCCTCCCCCCCTCTAAACTCAACTTCGATCCTCAACATTATTTACCAAAGGTATAATTCTTTAACATCCTACGAATGTTTATTTTTAAAACCATACGAGTGCTCAAAAATATCTTGAATGTCAAGATCTAAAAATTTTAAAACTTCCGCTGCGTTTGGGCACGAGAAAACCGAGATCCAACATGTTGTTGATAAAACGACAAACAACCAACCTTGCGATAATAATATTCTTGACCGAAATATCAAATTATATCTGATTTAACATTTGACAAAATATAAGATAGCTGAATTAATTATTGATCATTGAATCCGATCAAAGTGACAAGTACAATAATGTTTGACCATATCAATGTTATCTATATAGAGAGCTATCAAAACGTTGCTTTTGGGTTGTCGTGTACTTTGAAATATTTTATTTTCATTGTTATCAGCTGTTATAATTTTAGATAAAATGATAAATGTTCGATCCGACAGATTTTGTTTCAGTGTTCCTAGGGGGATAATAATTGAAGTCGACCCTACCCACAAACCCAATGTCAGTCGACAAGAAAAATATTGTATTAGATTTGGGGGTTTTCGGGTCCAAGAAAGATCAGGTTGGAACCAAAATCTGACTCGGAAAAAATATCGGGTTCGGTTGGGTTTAAATTGATCCCTGTTGACATAAATTGAGAATCTGGTCACCCATCAACCCTACCCATTATAATGTTTTCAAGGTTTGACTCATACAAAAAACTGTAAAATGATGGAGAAGGGGAGTTTCAAATTTGAAAGTTACTTTCTATTTTTTGAACATTTTTTGTTGTATATTTATCATAAATTTTCATATTATAATATTTATTTTTTGAACTATTGAATTTTCTAAACAATTGTTTCTTTTTTGTGTTACACTCTTAAATTTAAATATTTAAAACACTTGAGCATAATTACCAAATTCTTGAGAGATTTTGTTATTATGTGTTTGATTTTTTATTTTATTGTTTTGTTAAATAAAAAAGAATAATCTTGCATAGCAAAAAATGGATTTGGTTGGTCTGGTTGTCTCGAGTTCAGGATGAGAATTTGTTTTAATACTACTGCTTCAATCCCACCGAATTGAGACCCCTAAGTTGTCCTGACATTAGTTACATCAGAGATATTGTAAAAATGGATGAGTTAAGTGCATGCACTACAAAATGAAATCCCGATATTACTTAAAACTCCTCATGACTATTAACTCTTTGTATTTTCAACTCTGAGGCACACATACTCTTGCAAACAGATACAAACAAAGGTGTGTGTGCATAATATTTAAAAATAGATGGATGAGAGTACTCAGGATTTGAAAACACGAGAATTCCATAGATTTTTTTTCTTCATAAGAGGTGTTTTTAGCAGTTTCGGGTAATGGAGTAGTAGAGGCGATTAACGCAAATTGGATTTTGTTGTTTGGTTAATATTATGAAATTTAAACCTTAAAATGGAATCAATCTCGTAGTCTACTATTTTAAAAAAGAATCTCGAACATACTACCAAAGTTTGACAATCAACAACGTACAAAAAGATTCAAACACATTTAAGAATGTTGTTTCAACCCATGTCTCAAAACTCATATTATGCGAAAGAAATGCAAGGTCCTTGGGTTTTAACGTGCACCCCTAACCCAGCCTACTCAGTCTTCAGCGCCTCTAGTATCCTCATCAACATGATCACCTGCATAAATCACACCTAGTGAGTGTAAAGACTCAACACATCTGAACCGTTATAACAAGTACATATACATATCATGCAACAGTGAAAAGTACTGTAAACAAAGTAACTTTCATGATCTTTCAAAACATGAACAAAAACGTAAACATATTCATATCAAATCATGTCTTATCGTTACATCATATACATATTATTTTCATTAATTAAATTCATATCATTAGTTGTGATTTTCGTATCAGCTCTAAATCGATGGATCTATCTACGTATAATCGCAGTACCCGACGGCGGAGATATCAGCGACAGTTTTACCCATCCACTGAGCCTTGGCATTGTATGTTCGTGTTTGTGTTAGTCACAACCAACTCATCTCCTTTAAAAACATGACATCATATTTATCACTTGTAAAATTCATGCGTATATATACATTTTCTTAAAACCAAACATGCCACGTATTTTCCAGCATAATCATAAAATTCACGTTCATAAATAACATATACATTTTAAATATGCATTATCAGTTATCAGGGCGCTTCCAGGACTGCTAACTCGACCCCGATGCAAAATGATCATTTTGCCCCTGGAAACCCTAGTTGACCATTTTACCCCTGAACCTCAAATTTCAACCCGAAGCCAACCAAACTGATCAAAACACGTCAAAATATATTTATAATAATTTCCTAGATGTAAACGCGAGCGAATGCATTAATTTCTATAATTCGTTGTAAAACTTGGATCGAGGTCCCGGTTTTGATCCGAATTAATCTGAAACTCAACCAAATATTTCCAAACCTAAACCATGACTTAACAACACCTAACTAAGACTCGAAAACCCAAGTTCAGACCACACGAACGAAACCCCCTTGAAAGCCGCTGGTATTTTCTGCATGTAAGAATATTCGAACCCTAGTGTACCTAGCCCCCAAATCTCAACCTTAGGCCCGAAACCAACGTGACTAGCCCTTGGCCAACTATCCTATGACCATGATCAAGCCATGAACTCCCTCTTGGACAAACAAAACCCACGCCTACAGCCTCTACATGTCGGATTGCTCAGCTCGTCCAATAATCAACCTAACTCGCCACATATCAACTCCAACCTAGCGTCCAGTAGCTCATGGACCCATTCCCAGCCTTGACACGTACCCACCAGGGTCTGAACCACAGCCTGGACAGAGCCTATGCACGCTTCTCTCATCCCTTTCACCCGATCTAGCCATATCAAGCCCTAACACTAGACAAAACCCATCGGCCCTTGCATGAACCGATCCCAAAGCCTATATTCACTCCTAGACACTTTCCAACCTGATGTAACACAACCCCTACACCAAAGGCTAGCAGCCACTTACACATAAGCAAGGAAACGTAAGCTTCATGTCAAATAATATGCATATATTTGTGTAAAAATCATGTAAATCAAATGCAAAATTATATATCTATGTAGTCCATTAAAAACACATATCATAATGTGATTTATGAGAAAAAGAGGTATAGAGCGTGTCTTTGCATATTTACGAATAAGTAGACTGGTTTGGCAATTATGTACTTTTGAGGCTTGTTGTGTTTGTAATTATGCGATTGTGAGACAACATCTGTTCCATACGCCTTGGTCTCAGAGCATAACAGTTAGTGGTATCAGAGCCAATCAGGTTCATAATACGATTGGCAGAAATTGTGCAAATTTGCGCAAGACAAAAACTTCAGCGCCTATAATTCAAGCACCAGGCATTTAAGCACCAATGACGAGCACATAATTTTGTGAAAGTGCGCCGATCAAGCGCCTTAACGCCATAAATTCGAGCTACAGGAGCCTCAACACAAGAAATTCAAGGAACAGGCCCTCAACGTCATCAGGAGGCACCTCAGCGCAAGAAATTTGAGGCATTGGCGCCTCGACGCCACTTTACAGGCCCCTGAGAGCCTATGTTGCATTCCAATTTTTAAAATATTGTATCACCCATAACTTTGCGTAGGAACACGTAATTCATTTTCGTAAAATGTTCCAAAAACATCATGACACAAGCTTTCAATCCATATCAAAATTTCCAAACTTTTTATTTTGTAAATTTCTCGAAAATCTCTTTCGGCCCTTGTATTGCATGGAAATAGTTAAAATTTCTTGATTGATTCTACTTTCAGTCCATTTCAGTTTAGACCATTTTTTATCATCGACTCTGACAAAGATTTCCTATCTAATTTTTTATGATTAAAATCTTTTGAATTATACGCTTTCATTCTAAATTGAAATCAATAAAAATTAATTTAATCTCTTCATTGATTGATTTCATGTTTGAGCCACTGTGGTTTCACATTTCTCTACCTATTTTCGGAAATAACTTAGAAGTGTTCATGCATGTAAGAAATGGCCGAAAGACCTCATTGCAATCACCACAACCTAGGATACGCGATAACAGTATCAACAATAAGGAGGACGCGCCACCACCTCCACCAACATTTAACCAGAATCAAGCGAATCTAATGGTTATAGCCGCTATAGTGGCAACGAAGCTCTAGGATTGATGCCCTCAAACATCAATCAGCCACCACCTCTTCCCCCACCTCAAAATGGGATCCATTATCACTACGAATCCGACAGGCTCGCAATAATTTTAATTTTGTTATCATATTTCACATTGTTGTCATTTCCAACGTGTTTAATTGATTCAATTTTGTGTTATTTTGTTGTAGGAGGAATTTTTGTGATCTTGGGATAAATACGAGCTAAGAAGGTGATTTTATATCATAAGTAAAGTTGTCAATATGAATTTGTGGAGAATTTGAAGCAGAATATTTAGAAGTGGATTTTCACAATGCGTGATCACGCCTAGTGAATATTCTTCAGCTGTGCAGAATTTGAAATTCGAAAATTGCAAAGAAAATAAAAGATTTTAGACTCCTAATTATGGTGTTTGACTTGTGAAAATTATTTGAAGAAATATTTTGTTATTGTGAGAAATAAATATTAGATAGAGTTTTATTCTATAAAAACTCTATACTCCCTTTTGTTATTTTTTTACAACTAGGGTTTATTTAGTTGATGAGCTTTTTTCCTTGGCCCCGTAAAAAATCATCTATACGTACAAAAGAAAAGAGGGAGGCGCACACAATTGAAGGAGAATTCTCTCTTCTCCCTTACTATAATGCCCAAGAATTTGATTACCGTAATCTGAGATGATTTATTGATTATGAATGGATATGAGTATAGTTGGACCGCTCCGAGACCAAATTGGTTAAAACATATGAGTTATGTGATTTTCGGGCAGAACCTGTGGCGCCCGAGCGGTAGAATGTTACCGCCCGAGCGCCAATGTGTGATAAGGAAATGCTCGGACAGAAAGTATGGCGCCCGAGCGGTAGAATATTACCGCCCGAGCGCCAATGGATAACTATCCAAATAACCGAACAGAGTGTTCGGCGCCCGAGCGGTAAAGATTAACCGCCCGAGCGCCGACTGAAGTTCATGAAAAAGAAACACATTTCTCTAGCCATGCAAGTAGATGTGTGTATATATATATATACACACACGAATATAGTCTTCAGAAGTAAAGAAACGAGAAGAACAATCGAGAAAAGGTTTCTGGAAAAGGGTTGAAAATCCTTACGCCTTTTGTGAGAAATCCGTCCGTCTCATTTTGAATCCGACTTCGGTATCGAGTTCCTATCGACGTAGGCTATAACTGGACGTAAGTTTTACTACGTTTTGACATGCTTTGAAATTATGATATTGTCAGAATTGAATGGAACTCATATATGTTGTTCTTGAAATATTAGACATCATAGAATCGAAGTCAGATTAAGAAACGGACTGATTATGGAATTGTTATGATTTTCGGAATAGTTTTGGAATCAATTGATATCAGAATTGAATTGTTATCGAGTACGAGATGTTGGGATTGATATCTGACTGATATAATATGGCTGGATATATTGAGATTATGCCGTTATGTTGTTGAAACAGAATTTGATTGAATTCTGTTTATATCCAGTATTGATTTGAACGGGTATTGATAGTATACTCCTCGATATTGTTCTTGTCAGATTGAGTAACAGATTTGGGTTCGAGACTTCGACAGAGCCAAAGTATCAGAAAGAAAGGTATAAATTAATGTTGAGTTGTGATTGCACAACTCGAGTGAGGTTTGACTCGAGTCTCCCTAAATCACATACTTTATTTTATTGCATTGATATTTTCAATTGATGAGACTTATGACTGTAGTCTATTGATTTATCGCAAATGTATGATGCGATTGATGTTTGTAGGCTATTGATTCATAGCCACTGCATGTATTGATCACTGAGTTGTTGAGTCATGGGCTGATTCGCCTAGTCATCGGCTGATTCGTCTGGTTATGGACTGATTCGTCTAAACTTAAGCTGATTCGGTTAATTACAGGCTGAGTTGTCTGATTATTGGCTGATTCGCCTAATTACCGGCTGATTCATCGGGTTATTGACTGAGTCGTCAATTCTGCGGCTGATTCGCCCAGACCCTGATATATGAATTATATCGATGCCGTTTAGGGATTGATTCATTCCTATCGACTGAGATTCGATATAATTACATATATCCAGACATCGGGATCCCTAGGTTAGAGTTGAGTCGAGTCTGAGACGACGCGTCAGTTGAGTCGAGTTTGAGACGACGCGTCGGTTGAGTTGAGTCTGATACGACATGTTGATTTACATTGCTTATATCATTCATGATTATTGAATGTTTGATATCGATTTATGTTTCTGATTTGAGACATGTTATGAATAATTCTTATATGCTTTCGTATATGCTTTTATATGATTGCATGTGTCCATTGTTTATACTGGGATATTTATATCTCACCGGAGTTATCCGGCTGTTGTCTTGTTTTGTATGTTTGCATGACAATAGGTGGGGCTGGATCAGGGTCAAGAAGAGGATGAGAGAAGATTAGATAGCGTGGAGATCCGGGCTTCGAAGCAACATAGGATTCAGCACTGATATGTAGTTGAACCTAGTTGAATTCTTGTAGATAACACAAGATTTGTATGTTCATGTTTAATATGTAATTTGAGTAAATTACATTACGTTTCCGCTTTGTATTTAAAAAAAAATTAGACCATGTTTTATAATTGATTAATTAGTCCCAATGATGATTAAGAATTTGATTAGCGTCCGGGTCCCCATAACAGGTGGTATCAGAGCGATAGATCCTTTAGATTGAGATAGAAGAGGCTAGTGAGCGGGGTAGATTGAATTTTCTTTCTTTGCTTGTGATTGCTAGCATGATTTACTGCTTTGACATACATATTACTTGATTATCTGATGTGATTTGTAATATGTATTATTGGGAACGAATCTGAACTGATACATTGACGTATGGGAACTTGTCCCATTGCCTAAAGATACGAAGCTCATTGGTTGTAAATGGATATTTAAAACTAAGAGGGATTCGAAAAGCAATGTGGAAAGATATAAGGCTCGTCTTGTCGCTAAAGGCTTTACACAGAAAGAAGGCATTGATTATAAAGAGACTTTCTCTCCGATTTCTTCGAAAGAATCTTTAAGGGTTATAATGTCTTTGGTGGCGCATTTCGATCTTGAGCTTCATCAGATGGATGTAAAGACCACGTTTCTAAATGGTGATATTGATGAAATGATTTATATGGTGCAGCCAGAAAATTTTGTGTCCAAAGACACAAATAAAATGGTTTGCAAATTAAAGAAATCTATCTATGGGCTGAAGCAGGCATCTCGACAATGGTATTTCAAATTTCATCAAGTGATCACCTCATTTGGTTTTGAGATGAATTTGGTCGATGATTGTGTGTACCATAAGTTCAGTGAGAGTAAGTATATTTTTCTGGTTTTATATGTTGATGATATCCTGCTCGCTAGCAACAATATAGACTTGTTGCATGATACCAAGAGATTTCTAGCTAAGAATTTTGAGATGAAAGATCTCGGTGATGCATCTTTTGTACTGGGTATTCAGATACATCGGGATCGTTCTCGAGATATTCTTGGATTATCTCATAAAGGCTATATCGAAAAAGTTCTCAAGCGATATGAGATGCAAGATTGTAAACCAACGGATACCCCTGTGGCTAAGGGAGACAAATTTAGTCTCAAACATTGCCCAAAGAATGATTTTGAGGAAAAAGAAATGCATAAGCTTACCTATGCATCTGCAGTGGGGAGCTTAATGTATGCTCAGGTTTGTACACGTCCAGATATTGTGTACGTGACGGGAATGTTGGGACGATATTTATGTAATCCAGGAGTGGAACATTGGAAAGCAGTCAAAAGGGTTTTATGGTACCTACAGAGAACAAAAGATTACATGCTCACATATCGAAAGTTGGATCAACTTGAGATCATTGGGTATACTGACTCCAATTTTGCTGGATTCCAAGATAGTATGAAATCTACGTCAGGCTACAGCTATTTCCTTGCTGGAGGTGCCATTTCCTGGAAGAGTGCTAAACAGTCTCTCATAGCTTCTTCCACCATGACAGCTGAGTTTGTAGCGTGTTATGAGGCATCCAATCATGGAATATGGCTGCAAAATTTTGTCACGGGACTGCGTATTGTTGATAGCATTGAAAGGCCACTAAGATTATATTGTGACGATAAATCAGCAGTTATGTATTCCGATAACAACAGGAGCTCGACGAAGTAAAAACACATTGACATCAAATTTCTGGTTGTTAAAGAAAGAATTCAGAGTGGAAAGTTGTCTATTAAGCATATCACTACAAACTCCATGGTTGCGGATCTGCTTACTAAGGGACTACCACCCAAACAGTTTCATGAGCACACTGCTAGTATGGGTGTTATGTCAATTGAGAAAATTCAGTTTTAGTGGGAGTTTGTTATTTTAAATACTTTTCAGTTGTAGACATTTTGCAGTTACAGTTATGTAAATTTATTTTCTGCAGAAATGAATTTCAAGTTAAGTTACACTCTGATTATGATTTAAAGTATGATCTCAATAAAGTTAAGGGAGGACCAGTTGGAAATAGGCATGTTACGGTCACATTGCATGAAATTTCTATGCTACACATCCACTTCATGATCTATGTCATTCAGTTGTGTTGGCATATGTGACCATTGATGGGTCTAGTTACCTTGAGTGTAGTGAAGACTGTTTTGATCCTATGTTGATGTGATTGATGGACCGGATTGGTTATAGATACATTTCGGAATGACAACAATTTTGAGCTCATAAGTTTATTTTCACAAACATAATTATAAGGTTGCACATATAGTCCAAGTGGGAGATTGTTAGATCATTTTTATTTACATGGGCTTGTATGTGAATAATTACGTGTGTGGATGGTCTATTAAGTTAAGCCCAAAATAAAGTGATTAATTAATGTTTTAGGTTATTGGGCTTTAATGTATCTAATGGGTTGTTTGCCTTTAATGTGTAGAAACATGAGTGTAATTCTGTTTTTATGATGGACTAAAACAGAAATATCAGAAGATATTGATAAACATTATCTATAAATATGGGTCATGGTCCCCAGATCTCGCGTTATCACTTTCAATATTCTCTCCCACATTAAGAAAATAGTTCTGAAGAGAAACTAAAGGATTCTCTCAAGGAAAGAGCGCGTAGATCTGAAAATCAAGACACGTTCTAAACAATTCAGGATTATGGTTTCAGGTACGCTTCCGCTTAAGTTTTCAGTCAAATTCTTAATGATTTAGCGTGATGGATTCTGTGGTTTATGAGTTTTCCCCAACAATCTTATCATCTATTTGTTTCATTTTGTGTTGTAATTTTACTCCTTTGTAAACTATCAATGTTGTGTGATATGGACGTATAGTTTGAGATTCCTTAAATTCTCCTTATTGTGTGTTTCGGGTAGTGAATGAATTTCAATCTGTAGATGAGAGAATATTTACACTTGTTTAAGGGTTGAAGGGATCTTTCACGAATAATCACTGACTCTTGATTTAGATTTAATATGATCTATATGATATTTCTCTCCTATATTCTAATGAGTGAGTCTCATGTGAGACCGTCTCACAGATCATAATCTGTGAGACGGATCAACTCTATCCTATATTCACAATAAAAAGTAATACTATTAGTATAAAAAGTAATATTTTTTCATGGGTGACCCAAATAAGATATTCGTCTCACAAATACGACCCGTGAGACCGTCTCATACAAGTTTTTGCCTATTCCAATTTATCAACTTCCATGTACATAAATAATGAGCTTTAACTACTAACTTTTATTATTAATTTATCATTCATCGATTTTTAGCAAATTAATATTAGAAAATTATATACTTCAAATGTGGATTCCAATTTCAAGTCAATTTCCAATTTAATCGGACAAGAACCATTTGAATTATTTCTCAAATATTAATTGGGCTAATTAAACCCGACTTCCAACAAAATATTTAAATTGTATAGTTATGACTAACTATTACTTTTAATAAAACTGCAAATATTCGATTTTACATTTGGTATCAGACTTAAAGTCATATGGTCGATTGTAATGAAACTTCAAGTATTCGATCTTATATTTAGTATCAAACCTAGTCACATGGCAATTGCAATGAGTGTATTATTAGGAGATAGATTGTCAGTAAGCAATAATTGCTCCTACTAGGAGAACTTGAACCGATGTACGGTTTAAAATATTATATTTACAATGTTATCATCATCTATGATCATCCTTACACATTCTTGTTAAATATTAAAAAATTGAGCTTTAATTTATTACTTCTTCTTTCAAATATTTACACAAGCGTTGTCTCTGAAGAATATCAGCTCACCCAAGCCTCGAATCTGAAAGCGTGGCCGCGATTTGCACATTTTTGCCGGCCATTTCTAATATCACATAAATAGAGCTTCATTTATATGGGGGATTCAATGCTTTAAATTCTCAATAATTACATTATTTATTAAAAGTAAAATGTAAATTATGTAATTTATATTTTTTTACTAGCTTAATCGATTTATGAGAGAAAATTACAATTTTAGTCATGTAAGTTATATTGTGTTTTATTTTCATATAGTAACTTGGATTTTTTTATTCATTTTTTGTCTATAACAAATAAATCCATCGAATATGGTTTATTTGGAACCGGTTCTATCCTATGTGACATATGTGACAAAAATAAAGCTTCTATTATACATAATAAAATATACATAAACAAAAACAAAAGAAGACAACAATATTTTTACTCCTATTTTAAAGTATTGGGGTTGTATTGCTTTATTTTTCCATGTCTATTTTATCACATTAATTTTAATTTGAGTATTATGAGTTTTATTCTATTTACATGTGTCACGTGTGATAGAATTGATGTCAAATAAATCATAGATGGTTTTAGTGGTTTCGGGAAGAACAAAAAAAAAAAAATTCAAAGTTGCTATATAAAAATCAAAATTTGATTAATTACAAGACTAAATCAAAAGCATGTCAACTTACAGAACAAAAGTTGTAATTTTCCCGATTTATGATTTCAAATTCGTAA
This sequence comes from Primulina eburnea, assembly GCF_022965805.1. Lineage (NCBI taxonomy): Eukaryota > Viridiplantae > Streptophyta > Magnoliopsida > Lamiales > Gesneriaceae > Primulina > Primulina eburnea. The sequence goes on from NC_133117.1 coordinate 8,011,265, forward strand.
AAGAATAAAATTTCAAATCTTATTGTAAGATTTTAAATGTAATATTATATAAAAATTAAATATTAATATACTTTCAAAAACTCTTTCATAACAACGTGATATTAAATTTGTAACGAAACGAAAAAGTCTTAATAGACACAAAGAATGTATTCATAATGTGTGGGGACCCGGACGCTAATTCATTTCTTAATCGTCTGTAGAATAATCAAATCAATTATAATAAACAGGGTATAAATTTTTTTTAACGATATAAATGCGGAAACGTAATGTACTCAATCTAATATACATATCAGTATAAAAGTACAGATATTATACAACATACATTCAAACTGAACTAGGGTTCCATGACTATATATCAAGTACTCAAACCCTATCTACAATCAAAGTCCGTAGTCTCCACTCTAATCACGATCTCTCTTCATCTCCTCGACCCCGATCCTGTCTCACCTGTTGCCATACACACATACAAACACGACAACAGTCTGATAAATCCGGTGAGAAATACATCCCAGTATAAATCAATGAAACATGGAATCATATAATCAATATAAAAGCATAGAATAGATATCAGTAATACGTATTAAAATCTGAAACGTAATCAATATCAAACTGTCAATCAAACTCGTGACTTCACGTCTTAGACTAGACTCAATCCTAGTCTAGGGATCCCGGTTTCCAAACGTTGGCATTCCATATCGAATATCAGTAATAGAAGAAACTCCAATTCTATTCAACATCGATATAACCAAGCATCCGGTGTCTTGACCTATCCGTCACAGACTTTGGCACTTGACCAAATCACTATTCATGTGACAATGTGCAATAGTGACAATGACGATTCCATCACTATCTGGCACCTATGTCACAAGATTACTCATCTAATACTCGTCTAATACATGCTTTCTATAAATCAATAGAACAAGCATATCAATTCAAATCAATGCACACAATAACAATAAGTATGTGATTTAGGGAAACTCAAGTATATCATACTCGAGTCGTTCTCCCGGTACCACATTGACCTATACCTTTCTTTTATTGTAGTTCTGACGACGGTCCCGTCTGGAATTCAAAATCTGTCAATACAAAATCTGGCAATGACAATATCAAATAATACCACATCAATATACTGCTCAAATCGACACCAATCTGATCAATCTGTATTTACCTCAAAATCAACGACATAACGACATAATCCTGACATCCCCATCAATATACAATATCAACAGATATCAATTACAATCCATGACCAATATCCAATACAATCTGTAATCAATCAATAATCCAAATCAATCCGATATCAATCGATATACTCTGAAAAATCATAACAAATCCATAATCAATCTGTTTCTCAATCTGACTTCGATTCTACGATGTCTAACATGTCAAGAACATCATATATGAATTCTAATCTGATTCTGGCAATACCATAATTTTGAATCATATCAAAACATAATAAAACTTACCTCCAGTTGTAGCCTGTGTCGATAGAAACTCAATATTGAAGTCGGATTAAAAATCAGACGGCTGGATTCTCGTAAAATTCAAATCTTAAATCACGAATGCGAAGTTGATTTCGTTTCTCGGTTTCCAACTTTTTCCAGACTGCATGAATGCTTGTATATATATATATATATATATATATATATATATATATATACATGTTGCATGCTTCAGCCATGTGGCCTTCTTCTTTAGGCAGCACGTCTCGTGCATATGCGTGACCCTTCTCGGTGCATATGCGCGAGACCTACTGGTCTCCGCATTATTGTTCTCGGCAGCTAGGGCATATGCAGGCATCATCGTCGCTCATATGCGCGAGGTTCTCTGGGAATGAATTTGAACCCTCGCACAGCTCGCGCATATGCGCGCCCTCACTCTGCGCATATGCGCGAGGCCCTCTGCCCATTTCGCGCATGTGCGCGCATCAGTGCCGCGCACATGCGCGAGGGGTACTGTTCCTCGCACACCTTCCATGTATTTTCTTGTCTTTCCCAGTCCAATCCTTTCCGTCCATAATTAGCAAATTATAAATCGATAATCGCAAATTATCAAATAAAATCTCGGGCATTACATTTATCCCCCCCCCCTTAAGATACGATTTCGTCACCGAAATCACAGGCCATCAATCATATCAATAAGAAGGAATGTATAATAGCAGCTGAAAAAAAAAAACTCACATCAATAAAATAACTCTGGAAATTCCTGTTTCATGTCTGATTCAGTCTCCCAAGTAGCTTCTTCAGTGCCATGACGAGTCCATCGAACTTTCACAAGAGGAATAGTCTTCGTTCTGAGTTGCTTTTCCTTATGATCAATAATCTGGATCGGTTTTTCGACATAACTTAGACTTTCGTCAAGTTCTGCCTCGTCTGGCTGAATAATGTGAGAATGGTCAGGGAGATACTTCCGCAGCATAGATACATGAAAGACATCATGTATCCCCGATAATGAAGGCAGGTAAGGCGAGTCGATAGGCACGATCTCCTATCTTCTCGAGAATCTCATATGGAACAACGTATCGTGGAGACAGTCTCCCTTTCTTGCAAAATCTGACAACTCCTCTGAAAGGTGAAATCTTCAAAAATACTCTGTCTTCTGCCTCAAATACCAACGGTCTACGTCGAATGTTGGCATATTTGGCTTGTCTGTCCCTGGCTGCCTTCATTCTCTTCTGAATCAGTTTTACTTTCTCTGTCATCTCTCTGATCATATCAGGTCCAATCTCAGGAACCTCAGAGATATCATCCCAATACAGAGGAGATTGACACTTCTTTCCGTACAATGTCTCAAATGGTGCAATCTCAATACTCATTTGATAGCTATTGTTGTACGAAAACTCACAAAGTGGCAATGCATCTTGCCAACTAATGCTAAAATCAAGCACTACAGCTCTCAGCATATCTTCCAGTGTCTGGATAGTCCGCTCTGACTGTCCATCGGTCTGTGGATGATATGCGGTACTCAGATGTAACTTCGTACCTAGAGCCTGCTGCAAACTCTGCCAGAAGTGCGAAGTAAACCAAGGATCACGGTCTGATACAATCGACTTCGGCACTCCATGCAATCTAACTACTTCTCTGACATAAATATCGGCCATCTGATCATGCCTATATGTCATCTTGTACGGAATAAAGCACGCGGATTTGGTCAATCTGTCAATCACAACCCAAATCGCATCGCAACCTCGGGAGGAACGCGGTAATTGTGTCACAAAATCCATGGTAATGTGATCCTATTTCCATTCAGGAATAGATAAACTGTGTAACAATCCTCCTGGTTTCTTCCTTTCAGCTTTCACCTGTTAGCAATTCAGACACTTTGATACCAATTCAGTAACATCAGATTTCATCTGTTTCCACCAATATTGTGTCTTCAAATCATTGTACATCTTTCTGCCACCAGGATGAATACTAAAACTACTACTTTGCGCTTCTGCCAGTATCCACTGTCTCAAATCTGAAACATTCGGCACAACAAAACGGTTATTTACATACAAAACACCGTTATGAACCCGATATTCCGATTGATGTCCAGCTCTGACCATAGCAATCGAATTCTGTACATTCTGATAAACTTTCTGTGCTTCCTTGATTCTCAATATCAATTCTGGTTCGACTCGAATAGCAGATAATCTCATAAGCTGACAATCTATTTCAAAGGCTAATCCAGACAAACAACAATCTTCTATCAAATTCGTAACACCAATCGTCGATAAGGATAAAGAACATACCTTTTGACTCAGTGCATCAGCTGCTGCTGCATTGGATTTTCCAGGATAGTATTTGATTTCACAATTGAAATCCTTCAGTAAATCGAGCCATCTTCGCTGCCTCATATTCAATTCAGACTGTGAAAACAGATATTTCAAGTTTTTATGATCAGAATAGATTTCAAATTTTTCACCGTACAGATAATGTCTCCATATCTTCAACGCAAAGACGATGGCTGCCAATTCAAGATCATGAATTGGATAACGAGATTCATGGGGCTTCAACTGTCTTGAGGCATAGGCAATCACATTTCCTCGCTGCATCAAAACACAACCCAATCTTCGGTGAGATGCATCGCAATAAACCACAAAGTCATCAGTACCTGAAGGGATAGTCAGTATCGATGCACTGGTCAATCTCTTCTTCAACTCAAGAAAACTGGACTCACAGTCTTCTGACCAAACAAACGGAGCATTCTTCTGAGTCAACTGCGTGATAGGTTTAGCAATACTCGAGAAATCTTTAATAAAACGTTGATAGTACCATGCCAAACCCATGAAACTGCGAATCTCGGGTACTAATGTCGGTCTTGGCCAAGAAATCACGGCTTCAACTTTACTGGGATCAATCGAAATACCGTCTCCGGATATAATGTGACCCAAGAATACAACCTGTCTCAGCCAAAACTCGCATTTCGACAGTTTAGCATATAATTTCTCAGCCCTCAATATTTTCAATACAGTTCTCAAATGTTCTGCATGCTCAATCATACTCTTGGAATAAATCAGAATATCATCAATGAATATAATCACAAAATCGTCAAGATATCTTTGAAAGACACGGTTCATCAACCCCATAAATACAGCTGGTGCATTCGTCAAACCAAACGACATGACAATAAACTCATAATGTCCATACCTGGTTCTGAATGCTGTCTTCGAGATATCAGAATCCCCAACTCTCAGTTGATGGTATCCAGATCTCAGATCGAACTTGGAATATACTGAAGAACCCTGAAACTGATCAAATAAATCATCAATACGAGGAAAGGGATATTTATCCTTTACTGTTACTTTGTTCAGTTGCCGTTATTCGATACAAAGTCTCATTGAACCGTCTTTCTTCCTTACAAACAGTACTGGAGCACCCCAAGGAGAAACACTTGGTCTAATGTAACCTTTGGCCAGTAAATCCTCCGACTGTTCTTTCAGCTCTTTCAATTCTATCGGTGCCATTCTGTATGGAGCTCTAGATATCGGAAATGTACCTGGCATCAACTCAATGCTGAAGTCAATCTCTCGAATCGGAGGCAAACCAGGAATCTCATCTGAGAAGACATCAGCAAGCTCACACACCACTGGCAAGTCCGCCAATGATGGACCGATTTCAGTAGATCAACTGAATAGAAAAGGAATCCATCCATTCTTTTCTGAAATAATTGAGTCATATTCATGGCAGATATCAAAGGAATTCTAGCTCGAGAACCCTTACCATAAAACTTCCACTCATCGGCCATCTCAGGTCTGAATCTTACAATCTTGTGGAAACAATCAACAGTAGCTCTGTACTTGGTCAGCATATCGATACCGATAATACAATCAAAATCAGATAACCCAAGCACAATACAATGTAACTCAATCTCATGCCCATCATACTGTAGTATAAAAGATCTAACAGATTTCACTGATATCAAACATGTCTCTAACGGAGAAGAGACAGACACTACCGCAGACAATGACTCAATAGGCAATGCATGACTCAATGCAAATCGCTCAGATATAAATGTATGTGATGCACCAGTATCTATTAATACATATGCAGGATAACCAAAATAAAACAGTTACCTGCCACAAAATCATCTGGTGCGTCCTGAGCCTGTTCCTCAGTCAAAGCAAACACTCTGGCCTGCTGTCTAGGAGGCTGGCTAACTGTCTGGCTTCCTCCTAGCCTCGGCTGTGACTGGGCTGCTGCTGGCTGGAAAGAGTGAACTGCAGCTTGTGGTCGTCTACCAGTCTGAGCTACTGATCCAGATGATTCGGCACCCTATGATCTCTGAGAATCCCTCTGGGGACAAACTCTTGCAAAATGTCTCTGTTGTCTACAAATACGGCAACTGCCAAACACTCCTCGGCACTGCTCTGTGGAATTCTTTCCTCCACAAGTGCTGCAATAAGGTCCTGTATAACTCTGGCCCTAACCGGTCTGTCTTGAGCCACTCGAACTGGATGAACTGCTTCCAGATTTCTTAAATTGCTTCTCCCTAGCTTTCAGGAGTTCTTTCTTTCCACTACCACTGCCACTCTCAAATCAGGGAGATGGTGGAGGCATCTGTGTTCTCGGTGCTGAAGGCACAAACGAATCTCCTCTCTGTCTCATCAGACCAGCTTCGGCTCCCTTGGCTCTGTTCAAGGCATCAGTAAAATTATTCGGTCTTCCGGTACTCACCAAGGTAAAGATTTCAAGATTCAGGCCATTAATGAACTGGTCAGCAACAGCTTCGTCATTCTCGGCCATATGTGGAGAAAATCGTAGTAATGTGGAGAACTTGGCCACATATTCTTCAATTTTTAGCTGCCCATGTCTCAAATTGGAAAACTCGGCTCCCTTGTCCTTCCTATACGACACTGGAAAGAATCTCTAATAAAATTCAGTTCTACACACCTTCCAGGTAATAACTGTACCTCGATGCTCCAATGCTTTCTTCGATGTAATCCACCAGTTCTTTGCAACAACATGCAATTGGTGCCCAATCAATTTCACTCTCCGCTCATGAGTGTAATCCAAGGACTCAAACAGCATCTCAATGTCGCCTAGCCAACTCTCACAAGCCACTGAAGTCTCAGTACCCTTCAGAGCCGGTGGATGGAACGACTGAAATCTCTTTAACAATGTCTCCATTGGTGTTGCTGTCACATCCATTGGAGGATTTGAAGTGCTACCCAGTTCTGATATTCTTCGCGGAGGCATATCTGATTATCAAAAGGGTTAGCAATCACAATTGACAAATATGTCTCAGTCCTTTTCTGATCAACTTACCTCTGATCAAGAATCGGTTCTGATCCATTCTAAATAATACACATTACCAATCAAATCAGACAATTCAGGTAAACATGTATTATATAAAGCAGTAACCCATGCTAGCAATCAAAAGCAGGAAAGAAAACTCAATCTACTCCGCTCCCTAGCTTCTATCTCAATCTCAATCTAAAGGATCTATTGCTCTGATACCACCTGTTGTGGTGACCCGGACGCTAATTCATTTCTTAATCGTCTGTGGGAATAATCAAATCAATTATAATAAACAGGGTCTAATTCTTTTTTTAACGATATAAATGCGGAAACGTAATATACTCAATCTAATATATGTATCAGTATAAAAGTACAGATCTTATACAACATACATTCAAACTGAACTAGGGTTCCATGACTACATATCAAGTACTCAAACCCTATCTACAATCAAAGTCCGTAGTCTTAATCACGATCTCTCTTCATCTCTTCGACCCTGATCATGTCCCACCTGTTGCCATGCACATATACAAACACGAAAACAGCCGGATAACTCCGGTGAGAAATACATCCGAATATAAATCAACGAAACATGCAATCATATAATCAATATAAAAGCATAGAATAGATATCAGTAATACGTATTAAAATCTGAGACGTAATCAATATCAAACTGTCAATCAAACTCGTGACTCCATGTCTCAGACTAGACTCAATTCTAGTCTAGTGATCCCGGTTTCCAAACGTTGGCATTCCATATCAAATATCAGTAATAAAAGAAACTCCAATTCTATTCAACATCAATATAACCAAGCATCCAGTGTCTTGACCTGTAGAGCCCAAATTCAGTACACGTATAACCCGTGCATTTATTTGATTCGTTAAATCATTTATTTTAATTTAAAATGAGTTCAGCCATGCATAATTTATTTAAATGCATTATTTTAATAATAGTCATGTTTATGTGATGCACATTAAAATGTTTTTCGAGTTTCATGTTTCAGGCGTTTATTCGAGGCGGGATTGAGGAAAAGACCCGGTGACGAGTTTTGGCAATTTAAAAGTGTGGTATTTTATTTTAAGTTATAGTGGGGCATTTTAATTGAATTATGAAGAGTTAGTATTTTAAAGCCTAAGTTGTTGTGTAGTGAGTTTTAACATTTTTAAAACTTTTAAAAGTTTAGCAAGGGTGCTTGTTATTTTTATGGACTTGGCTTGTAGTGAGGATTAATATTTTTATTCAACCATTTAATAGCTTTTTTTTTAGTTTAACATTTTAAATTGTGTAATTAAGCACAAAACTCACGCACACATTACACACTTTTACACACACCTGTCACGCCTAAACACACACACAAGTTTCATTCTAGATTTTATTATTTTCAAAATAGCAAAACCTAGGGTTCTAAGGTCTATAGCAGCCGCCCCCTTCCCTTTAGATTTCCTGCAAGATTTCGTTGCATTTTATTGCAAGAAAACGGTGCCACGTTCGTCCCGGAGCAACCTCGCTTCTATCTCCGCTTCGGTGACGCCGTTCGGTAACGTTTAAGGTTCAAAAGGCACGTATATTCTGTTCTTTCTGCATCGATCTTGTCATATTATGTGTTGTGTTATTTTTATGCGTAAAAATATATGTGTGACGTTCGTCGTTTGAGCAGAAAACGATTCGGATAAGTTTTGAATTAATTTTAGATCAAAAATCACGTTTTTACTGTCTTTTTAAATACTGCGATTTTTCCGTCGGGATTTTGAGAAACCTTTCAACTAGGAAATTGTAGAACTTTTCGATTCCTTTGATTTGATATAAAATTCGAGATTTTTGAATGAAAATTTAGTGAGTTATGGCGTTTTTCGTGGGACTGCTCAAACTGCGTTTTCAGAAAAGTTATGATATTGATGTGTTCTTCAAGTTTAATGGTTGCAGGCTTCGTTGGGGATCGAAGGGTGATCATTGCTGCGTATAGGTATATTGTCAATGATGTTGAGTTGGTTATCAAAGTTTCGTTTCGGGTCGTTAGGCGCTTGGGAGAGCGAGGAGTCGTAAAAACTATTTTTATGTCAAAATTTAAGTTTGTGAGTTTTATTTTATTGCGTGGGGTGCGTCGTTTTCTTGGAGATGTGTGGGACATCGGTGGAGTCGAGTCAGTGCCATAGTGTCCTAGGATGGGTCTCGAGGCGTGGTTCACCATTTTGGTAATCGAATTCGAAGAGTGCAAGGTTTTAAGTCGCGGAGTCCAGAAGACGCGGCGCCCGAGTGGTAATTTATTACTGCCCGAGCGCCACTCTTTCTGCCGAGAGTTTTGTTCTACGAGCTCGGCGCCCGAGCGGTAATGTTTTACCGCCCGAGCGCCATTCATTCTGTACAGACGCTTGGTTTCCCACTTCTTTTCAAGTTCTAGTAGCGAGTTCACGTCTTTTATTGTTGGGAAATGTTCACACGTCATCTTAGAGTTTGTTCGGGGTTGGATGTCATGATTAGTATGATTAAGTGAGGTCAAGTCCCTAGTGATCTAGAACGTCATAAGCTATTTATGCACTTCGGCGGTGAGCTCGAGTACCTACGTCTAAGAGATTAAAGTTTTGCTTTTGAAGTCATGTTAGTATGTGCAGCAACGGCCCCGATCGAAGTCCAACGAATCCCTCAACGCCAAGTAAGTATGTTTGACGTGCAAGAAAATATTTTAAGTTTTTGAGGTATGCTAAATGTCTTGTGACCAAATTATGTTAGGATTGGAAAGCGTTAAATTATGAACGGGGACCAATCCGCCCGTTAAATTATGAACGGGTTAGATCGTGGTTGGAAAGCGTTAAATTATGAATGGGGACCAACCAGCCCGTTAAATTATGAACGGGGATCTTATGTATGCGGCAGTGGATACGTCCCTGTCAGCCCAGTACTGTGGTATAGTCTGATCAGGCTCATTTATGTTACGGCTCACTTGCTTTGAAACATCTTCTATGCAAAATGATGAAGTTATGTATGTTCAAGTATGCAGTATGTTTATGAAAGTTTATGTTGATGGCACGTCTAGCTATGTACGTACGTATGTTTAAGTTTATTATGCAAGCTCAAGTTTCATGTTATGTATGTCCTATTTTTAAGTTGCATGCGATTTTATTATGTAGTACTCGTTATCCCAGTTTATACGTGTTGAGTCTTTAGACTCACTAGACTTGATCGATGCAGGTGACTATGTGGAGGAGACAGGAGGTGATGACCAAGGGGCAGGCTTGGGCTGAGTGGCAGGCTAGACCCGAGGACCGCAAAGTATACGTTTTATGCAAACTTTAAAAATACTCTAAGTTTTTAAGCATCTGGATGCGAAATATTTTGAGACAGTTTTTTTAACAAAATTTTATTGGTGACGGATGATTGTGAGATTATTTTATGAATGTTGAGTGACGACCGAATGAATGTTTACAATTAAAAAAAAATTTAATTTTTCCGCAAATTTTAAGTATGAAAAGTACGGTTCGTTACAGTTGGTATCTGAGCGGTGTTCTTGTAAAGGGTTATGCCTACTTCCAGTCGCAAGAAGCTCACGAAGTCACACCTCAAGTCTGTAAGTTTAAAGTTTTGCGTTATGTAGTAAGCATCAAGTTATGATTTCAGTATCTGCATGTTTTAAGTTTGATCTGCGTGCATCATAAAATATTGATATATGTTCATGCATATTGGGTTTACGTGTTAGGTGAATTATTGGAACAGTATGCCTCCTAGACATTTGGTTGACCGGGAAACAAGAGATGAGAACAGAGAGCACCGAGTAGAGGACAGGGAACATCGAGATGAGGAGAGGGCCAATCCTCCACCACCTCCACCACCAGATATGCAAGCACAGATGCTTGCGGGTATGACGCAGTTCTTCGCACAGTTTGCGGGGAACCAGGTTGCAGCAGTAGGTGCAGGGGCGAGGCCCCAACCAGAGGCAGTATATGAGAGGTTCCGGAGGATGAGTCCGAAGGAGTTTTCGGGTACCACTGACCCGATGATAGCCTAGGGATGGATCAAGTCCATCGAAGTAATTTTCAACTTTATGGAACTGACGGATGCTGACAGAGTCCGTTGTGCCACTTTCTTATTGACTGGAGACGCTAGGCTATGGTGGGAGAGTGCGTCAGTGGCAGTCAATTTACAGGTGCTGCCTTGGAATGGTTTTAAGGAGGTTTTCTACTCCAAGTACTTCACTGAGGAAGTACGAGATAGACTCACCAACGAGTTTATGACGCTGCGACAGGGGGACAATAGCGTGGCAGAATTTGTTAGGAAGTTTGAGAGGGGATGTCACTTCGTACCCCTCATTGCGAATGATGCCCAAGCAAAACTGAGGCATTTTATGAATGGTTTGCGGCCCGTCTTGCGCCGTGATGTGAGGGTAGCTGGCCCTACTACTTATGCAGTTGCCGTTTCCAGAGCTCTGGCGGCAGAGCAAGACCAGCGAGATATTGAGGCGGATAGGTAGGGCAAGAGGCCCTATCAGGCTCCACCACAGCCACACCAGCAGCAGCAGAATCAACGACCCCAGTTTAAGAAGCAGTATCAGGGGCCACCTGGGAAGAAACCGTATCAAGGACCACCTAAGGGCAAGGGTCCCATTCAGCCGCAAGGGGCGCCACAAAGACCGGTTGTTTTTCCCGTGTGTCCAAAATGCAACCGCCAGCATCCGGGACAGTGCCTATATGGGTTAGGCAAGTGTTTTAAATGTGGAGCTACGGACCACATGTTGAAAGAGTGCCCACAGTGGAAGCAACCAACCCAGGGCAGGGTATTCGCCATGCATGCTCAGGAGGCGAACCCAGACACTACTCTACTGACCGGTAACCTTTCCTATCTAAGCTCAGTATTAAATTCCTTGCATTACCTGTTTAACTTTAATTGAGATTACTAGTATTTTAGTTGGAATATTAGGTGTATTTTGTTGCTTGAGGTTATGGTAGAATAATCGGGATATAAGCTAGTTTGTTGTGCTAACGCATCTCAGGAAACATTTTCATTAAGAGATCATCCACAACTGCACTGATAGACTCAGAAGCCACTCACTCCTTCATATCAGAGACGTTTGCTAATCATTTGGACCTCAAGTCGATAGGCCTAGACGTGAACTTTTCAGTGACAGTCCCGTCAGGGGAAGAGCTGTTGGCTACCAGTGTGATCAGAGATATTGATCTAGAACTGCATGGCCACCTAGTATACGCAGATTTAATCCTATTGCCGATGCCAGAATTCGACATCATATTGGGAATGGACTGGCTGACTAAGAACAGAGTTCTTATCGACTTCCAGAAGAGATCAGTGTTAGTCAGACCATTGGGCATGGAGCAGTTTCTCTTCGAGCCAGCTAGATGGAGGAGTTTTCCCCGCATGATTTCGTGCATGCAGGCGAGGAGACTTATTTCCAAGGGATGTCAGGCTTTCTTGGCCAGTGTTATTTCAGCGCCTGACGTGCCCACTCCTTCGATATCAGAAGTGCCAGTAGACAGAGATTTCTCAGACGTCTTTCCTGATGACGTCACAGGTCTTCCACCCGATAGGGAGGTGGAGTTTTCCATTGATCTCATGCCAGGTACAGTACCAATCTCTAAGGCACCGTACCGACTAGCTCCAGCCGAGATGTTAGAGCTCAAGCAGCAGATTCAGGAGCTCTTGGACAAGGAATTCATTCGCCCTAGTTTCCCACCGTGGGCGCACCAGTGCTTTTCGTGAAGAAGAAGGACGGGAGCATGAGACTGTGCATCGATTACCGAGAGCTGAACAAGGTAACGATCAAGAATAAATACCCACTTCCTAGAATCGAAGACTTGTTTGATCAATTGCAGGGAGCCGCAGTGTTCTCCAAGATAGATCTTCGATCAGGGTATCACCAGCTGAAAGTGAAGGACGCAGACGTTTACAAAACGGCCTTCAGAACCAGATATGGGCACTACGAGTTCTTAGTAATGCCATTTGGATTGACGAATGCTCCGGTAATTTTCATGGACCTCATGAACTGAGTATTTCAGCCCTACCTTGATCAGTTCGTCATCGTGTTCATTGACGACATCCTTATATACTCGAAGAGCCATGAGGAGCATGACCAACATTTGAGGACAGCTTTACAGGTTTTGCAAAGTCGCAAGTTATTTGCGAAATTCAGTAAGTGCGAATTTTGGTTGCAGAAAGTAGCATTCTTGGGGCATATAGTGTCTAGCAGCGGGATTGGAGTGGATCCAGCCAAGGTAGCAGCCGTTAAGGAATGGGTAGAGCCAAAGAATGCATCAGAGATCCGCAGCTTTTTGGGTTTAGCAGGCTACTACCGTAAGTTTATTAAGGGATTTTCGTCCATAGCAGTGCCACTCACTTCACTAACCAAGAAGAATGCTAAGTTTGTGTGGACTGAGGAATGTCAGAAGAGCTTTGATACTTTGAAGCAAGCTCTTACTTCGGCGCCAGTGCTAGCCATGCCAACAGGGCAAGGTGAATTTGTGCTCTACACCGATGCATCTAAGCTCGGGTTGGGCGCAGTATTGATGCAGCAGGGTCGGGTCATAGCTTATGCTTCCAGGCAGTTGAAGGTGCACGAGAAGAATTACCCGACGCATGACCTTGAGTTAGCCGCCGTTGTCTTTGCATTGAAGATTTGGAGACATTACTTATACGGCGAGAAGTGTCAGATTTTCACCGATCACAAAAGTCTCAAATACTTCTTCACGCAGAAAGAGCTGAATATGAGACAAAGACGGTGGTTAGAACTTGTGAAAGATTACGACTGTGAAATTAGCTACCATCCGGGAAAGGCTAATGTTGTCGCAGACGCTTTGAGCAGAAAAGTGGCAGTTGTTGCTCAGTTGTCAGCTCAGAGACCACTTCAGTCGGAGATTCAGAGATTTGGTCTAGAGATTTATCCTGAGGGCAGAGCCCCTAGACTGTCTAATCTGATAGTCAAATCTGATTTGCTAGACCGCATCCGAGCAGGACAGTCTTCAGATGAACAGCTACAGAAATGGAGACTGAAAGATGAAGCCAAGGGCAATGTTCTTTACACAGTGATAGACGGCATTGTGAGATACAGAGGTAGAATGTGGGTGCCTAGTGGTGAATCGATCAGACAGGATATCCTGACAGAGGCACACGCATCTCCGTATTCTATCCATCCGGGAGGTACCAAGATGTATAAGGACCTCCAGATATTGTATTGGTTGCCAGGGATGAAGCGAGACATCCGTAGATTCGTATCAGAATGTCTCACTTTCCAGCAAGTAAAAGCTAAACATCAAAGGCCAGCAGGATTGGTTAAGCCACTTCCCATTCCCGAGTGGAAGTGCGAGAACATTACTATGGATTTTGTGGTTGGATTAACGAGATCAGTCAGAGGATCGAACTCCATTTGGGTTATAGTAGACAGACTCACTAAGTCAGCGCATTTTCTTCCAGTGAAGACGACTTTCTCCATGACGCAGTATGCGGAGCTTTATATCCGGGAGATAGTCCGGTTGCATGGTTTCCCAGTCTCTATTGTGTCCGACAGGGACCCAAGATTTACATCGTCCTTCTGGAAGAGCTTACATGCAGCTATGGGGACGAAGTTGCTTTTTAGTACAGCTTTTCACCCGCAGACAGATGGCCAGTCTGAGCGAGTGATACAGATTTTAGAAGACTTGCTAAGAGCTTGCATGATTGATTTTCAGGGAACATGGGAGTCTAGACTACCTCTAGTGGAGTTCACATACAACAACAGTTTCCAAGCATCTATTGGTATGGCTCCCTATGAGGCGTTGTATGGTCGAAAGTGCAGATCACCAGTTCATTGGGATGAAGTGGGTGAGAGATCAGATCTAGGTCCCGAGATAGTTCGGCAGAGTGCAGAAGTGGTGGTCAAGATTCGTGACAGAATGAAGACTGCCCAAAGCCGTCAGAAGAGCTACGCAGATAAGAGGAGGAGAGATCTCGAGTTTGCCGTTGGTGATCACGTTTTCGTCAAGATAGCACCCATGAAGGGTGTTATGAGATTTGGGAAACGAGGCAAGTTGAGTCCAAGGTTTATTGGACCGTTCGAGATTCTTGACAGAGTTGGGACATTAGCCTATCGTGTAGCCCTTCCGCCGAATCTGGCCTGGGTACACAATGTGTTCCACATCTCGATGCTGAGGAAATATTTGGCTAATCCTTCGTACATTCTGAGTTATGAGCCGTTGCAGTTGGCTCCAGATATGTCTTATGAGGAAAGACCGACTCAAATCCTCGACAGGCAGGAGCGCAGACTTCGGAACAAAGTGACTAAACTAGTCAAGGTTCGGTGGTTAAACCAATCAGTGGAAGAGGCCACTTGGGAGTCAGAGGCCGACATGAGACTTCGCTACCCGGAGTTGTTCGGTAAGACTTAATTTCGAGGACGGAATTTATATAAGTGGGGGAGGAACTGTAGAGCCCAAATTCAGTACACGTATAACCCGTGCATTTATTTGATTCGTTAAATCATTTATTTTAATTTAAAATGAGTTTAGCCATGCATAATTTATTTAAATGTATTATTTTAATAATAGTCATGTTTATGTGATGCACGTTAAAATGTTTTTCGAGTTTCATGTTTCAGGCGTTTATTCGAGGCGGGATTGAGGAAAAGACCCGGTGACGAGTTTTGGCAATTTAAAAGTGTGGTATTTTATTTTAAGTTATAGTGGGGCATTTTAATTGAATTATGCAGAGTTAGTATTTTAAAGCCTAAGTTGTTGTGTAGTGAGTTTTAACATTTTTAAAACTTTTAAAAGTTTAGCAAGGGTGCTTGTTATTTTTATGGACTTGGCTTGTAGTGAGGATTAATATTTTTATTCAACCATTTAATAGCTTTTTTTTTAGTTAACATTTTAAATTGTGTAATTAAGCACAAAACTCACGCACACATTACACACTTTTACACACACCTGTCACGCCTAAACACACACACAAGTTTCATTCTAGATTTTATTATTTTCAAAAGAGCAAAACCTAGGGTTCTAAGTTCTATAGCAGCCGCCCCATTCCCTTTAGATTTCCTGCAAGATTTCGTTGCATTTTATTGCAAGAAAACGGTGCCACGTTCGTCCCGGATCAACCTCGCTTCTATCTCCGCTTCGGTGATGCCGTTCGGTAATGTTTAAGGTTCAAAAGGCACGTATATTCTGTTCTTTCTGCATCGATCTTGTCATATTATGTGTTGTGTTATTTTTATGCGTAAAAATTTATGTGTGACGTTCGTCGTTTGAGCAGAAAACGATTCGGATCAGTTTTGAATTAATTTTAGATCAAAAACCACGTTTTTACTGTCTTTTTAAATACTGCGATTTTTTCGTCGGGATTTTGAGAAAACTTTCAACTAGGAAATTGTAGAACTTTTCGATTCCCTTGATTTGATATAAAATTCGAGATTTTTGGATGAAAATTGAGTGAGTTATGGCGTTTTTCGTGGGACTGCTCAAACTGCGTTTTCAGAAAAGTTATGATATTGATGTGTTCTTCAAGTTTAATGGTTGCAGGCTTCATTGGGGATCGAAGGGTGATCGTTGCTGCGTATAGGTATATTGTTAATGATGTTGAGTTGGTTATCAAAGTTTTGTTTCGGGTCGTTAGGCGCTTGGGAGAGCGAGGAGTCGTAAAAACTATTTTTATGTCAAAATTTAAGTTTGTGAGTTTTATTTTATTGCGTGGGGTGCGTCGTTTTCTTGGAGATGTGTGGGACATCGGTGGAGTCGAGTCAGTGCCATAGTGTCCTAGGATGGGTCTCGAGGCGTGGTTCACCATTTTGGTAATCGAATTCGAAGAGTGCAAGGTTTTAAGTCGCGGAGTCCAGAAGACGCGGCGCCCGAGCGGTAATTTATTACCGCCCGAGCGCCATTCTTTCTGCCGAGAGTTTTGTTCTACGAGCTCGGCGCCCGAGCGGTAATGTTTTACCGCCCGAGCGCCATTCATTCTGTACAGACGCTTGGTTTCGCACTTCTTTTCATGTTCTAGTAGCGAGTTCACGTCTTTTATTGTTGGGAAATGTTCACACGTCATCTTAGAGTTTGTTCGGGGTTGGATGTCATGATTAGTATGATTAAGTGAGGTCAAGTCCCGAGTGATCTAGAACGTCATAAGCTATTTATGCACTTCGGCGGTGAGCTCGAGTACCTACGTCTAAGAGATTAAAGTTAAGCTTTTGAAGTCATGTTAGTATGTGCAGCAACGGCCCCGATCGAAGTCCAACGAATCCCTCAACGCCAAGTAAGTATGTTTGACGTGCAAGAAAATATTTTAAGTTTTTGAGGTATGCTAAATGTCTTGTGACCAAATTATGTTAGGATTGGAAAGCGTTAAATTATGAACGGGGACCAATCCGCCCGTTAAATTATGAACGTGTTAGATCGTGGTTGGAAAGCGTTAAATTATGAACGGGGACCAACCAGCCCGTTAAATTATGAACGGGGATCTTATGTATGCGGCAGTGGATACGTCCCTGTCAGCCCAGTACTGTGGTATAGTCTGATCAGGCTCATTTATGTTACGGCTCACTTGCTTTGAAACATCCTCTATGCAAAATGATGAAGTTATGTATGTTCAAGTATGCAGTATGTTTATGAAAGTTTATGTTGATGGCACGTCTAGCTATGTACGTACGTATGTTTAAGTTTATTATGCAAGCTCAAGTTTCAAGTTATGTATCTCCTATTTTTAAGTTGCATGCGATTTTATTATGTAGTACTCGTTATCCCAGTTTATACGTGTTGAGTCTTTAGACTCACTAGACTTGATCGATGCAGGTGACTATGTGGAGGAGACAGGAGGTGATGACCAAGGGGCAGGCTTGGGCTGAGTGGCAGGCTAGACCCGAGGACCGCAAAGTTTACGTTTTATGCAAAGTTTAAAAATACTCTAAGTTTTTAAGCATCTGGATGCGAAATATTTTGAGACAGTTCTTTTAACAAAATTTATTGGTGACGGATGATTGTGAGATTATTTTATGAATGTTGAGTGACGACCGTATGAATGTTTACAATTAAGAAAATTTTTAATTTTTCCGCAAATTTTAAGTATGAAAGTACGGTTCGTTACATGACCTATCCGTCACAGACTTTGGCACTTGACCAAATCACTATTCTGTGACAATGTGCAATGTGTCAATGACGATTCCATCACTATCTGGCACCTATGTCACAAGATTACTCATCTAATACTCTTCTAATACATGCTTTCTATAAATCAATAGAACAAGCATATCAATTCAAATCAATGCACAAAATAACAATAAGTATGTGATTTAGGGAAACTCAAGTATATCATACTCGAGTCGTTCTCTCGGTACCACATTGACTTATACCTTTCTTTTATTGCAGTTCTGACGACGGTCCCGTCTGGAATTCAAAGTCTGTCAATACAAAATCTGGCAATGACAATATCAAATAATACCATATCAATATACTTCTCAAATCGACACCAATCTGATCAAACTGGATTTAACTCAAAATCAACGACATAACGGCATAATCCTGATATCAATTACAATCCATAACCAATATCCAATGCAATCTGTAATCAATCAATAATCCAAATATGTCCGATATCAATCGATATACTCTGAAAAATCATAACAATTCCGTAATCAATCTGTTTCTCAATCTGACTTCGATTCTACGATGTCTGACATGTCAAGAACATCATATATGAATTCTATCTGATTCTGGCAATACAATAATTTCGAATCATATCAAAACATAATAAAACTTACGTCCAGTTGTAGCCTGTGTCGATAGAAACTCAGTATTGAAGTCGGATTAAAAATCAGCCGGCTGGATTCTCGTAAAATTCAAATCTTAAATCACGAATGTGAAGTTGATTTCGTTTCTCGGTTTCCTTCTTTTTCCACACTGAATAAAGGCTTGTATATATATATATATATTTATATATATATATATACACACGTTGCATGCTTCAGCCATGTGGCCTTCTTCTTTAGGCAGTACTTTCGCGCATATGCACGACCCTTCTCGGCGCATATGCGCGATACCTACGGGTCTCCGCATTATTGTTCTCTGCAGCTCGCGCATATGCGCACGTCATCGTCGCGCATATGCGCGAGGTTCTTTGGAAATGAATTTGAACCCTCGCACAGCTCGCGCATATGCGCGCCCTCACTCCGCGCAGATGCGTGAGGCCCTCTGCCCATTTCGCGCATGTGCGCGCATAAGTGCCGCGCACATGCGCGAGGGGTACTGTTCCTCGCACACCTTCCATTTTCTCTTCTTTCCCGGTCCAATCATTTCCGTCCATAATTAGAAAATTAACAATCGCAAATTATCAAATAAAATCTCGGGCATTGCATAATGCGATTCGCTTATGTATCCACTTTCATATTTTTGTTTTGTTTTTATGTCAACGTCTGTATTTACCAATGAGGTGACACTCATCTACTAAATATATAATTTTAATATACTTCATCATATCAAATAGTTGAGTGTCACCTCCTTGAGGGCTAGAGAGTGGATAGGCTAGTGAACAATATATAAAAAAATTATATATATATTATATATTCACTTGGAGTAGAGGGATATGCCTTTTTCCCCCTTTTAGTAGATTTAGTTAAAGTAATAAATAAAAAATTATTTTAGGAAAAATAGTTTTTTTTGTCCGCTACCTGGTCCAACTTTCGTTTTGTTCCATTAAACTTTCAAATTTTGGTTTTAGCACAATAAATTAAAATTTTCGATTATTTTGTTCTAATTGCTAACATGATGACTTCTGAAAAGTCAGAAATTTTCGATTTCACATCATAAATTGGAAAAAAAATACCCGAAAATTAAAAATTAGTGTATCAAAATCAAACTTTGAAAACTTATTAAATCAGAAACTAAAATTGAACAATTTATTAGACAAAAAAAAAACTATCTTCCCAATTATTATTTTATGTATAAAAATCAATGCAAGGAAAAGGAAAAGGGCACATATATATATATATATATATATATATATATATATATATATATATATATATATATATATATAATAATCATTATATATAAAAACCCGTGTAATCAAGAAACGAAAAACTTGGCACATCTAAATCATCTACCCTAAAGTGACTAAAAAAATAAATCTCCAACTAATTATTAAAGCTTGAATTTTCCAAACCAATAAAAATAAAGCAAAAAACATTGCTTTTGGGACATAAAATCTCTATATATAGTAGCACAAATCTCATGCAACTCTCCGCAGGTACCAAAGAACAGAATATGAGCCAACTGATATACAAAAAAATGCAAAGATAATGCAATTTACATGTGGATCCAACCATATTATTCTTAACTATTTATGCCTCTACACTAACAATATATAATCATGTATCCTCTCCTCTCCGAATAACATTTCCTTAAATTTCTCTCTACTTTCTTTTAGATATATATGTAAAAAGCCTATTTCTTGCTTCATTTTTCGAATATTATCAGGCGAGTTTCATTTATCGAAAAGGTTAGTTCAGTTTATCTTGCATAACACTGTTCATGCGTGTGTAACATCGATCATATATATCCATGAGATGGATTCGGAAATTTCGAAACTAAAGGGGTTAGTTAGTATGTCTTTTAAATGTCAAAATTCTTGATTTCTTAAGAAAATCACGCATAAAATCTGAAGTCTTTTTTTATTCGAGTGACGATGATCATATCAATTATCGTGGTTCTTTTTTTTTTCCTCAAGAAAATCACGAATAAAATTTGAAGTTTAATTTTTTTTCGAGTGACGATGACTCGTATCTGCGCTAGTGTTATTGCCGTGTAGAACAGAGCTTGTTGGCATTTGCACATGAAGCAGTGGTTTAGGAAGAATTTTAGAACCAGATGGTTTAAATGATATTTTGTGGACAAAATCCAATAATTCATTATTTCTGATATTATTATTATTTTGAAAAGTGTGTAATTATGTGGTAATTATGGAATCTGTCACATTAAATATGTTTCAAAAAAAAAAATTTATCATGAACTGCAAAAATTTGAAAGTTGAATATTATACCACATGAGTAGGAACATGCATGCATGTTTAAATGTTTCTTGGATTTATTTTTATTTTTATTTTTATTTTTTGGCAGAAAAATTGAAGAAGAATATATAATTATGGATACCAATAAAAAGAATGTGGTGAAACAATTTCAAAAAAGCTATTTCGATGTGTTGGGGCTCTGCTGTACATCTGAGATTCCATTAATAGAAAGGATTCTAAACTCACTCAATGGAGTCAAAGATTTCTCAGTAATTGTCCCGACTAAAACCGTCATCGTCGTTCATGACTCTCTCCTCGTTTCCCAGTCGCAAATAGGTAACTATATTTGTTATTATTGTCGTCGTCGCTTTATTCGTTTATGTTTATATCCATATAATTTTAATCGGGATGTCTTCGTAATATTTTCCAATATGAAATATCTGTACAAAGATAGCATGATTTAGGGAAAATTGTAATTTAAGTCATTTATAATTGTCTTTGTGCGATTTTGGTCATCTATGTTGTCAGATTTCAGTTTTTATATGTTATCTTTGTTTTTTTTTTTTTTGTCTTTTTCCGACTTGACGTTAAAGTGCACAATGTCATGACATTACTGCTCTAGCAAAAAAGAGAAGAAAACAATCAAAATATATGATTAAGACTCAATTGTGACAACATAGAGAGGATCGAAATCACAGAGAGGCAAAAGTAGAGAACGAGTTACAGTTTTTCTTACCCTTAATTTTTTTTAATAATTATGATCAATTCTACTTATTTCTTGATGGAGATATTTAATTTTGTAGTGCTATAAATTGAACTTAATTATATAACATCAAGCTACATCATTTTAGAATTTTTTTGAATTGAATATATATATAAAATAGCAACGACTATGTAATGTGTCGTTTGCGTGGATTCCATTAAAGCATCACATTGAAAGTCAATAAATTTAATTTAGTGAATTTTTATCAGTAGATGTATTTTAAGTGCTTTCGTTCTTTCAAAAATAAGTTTGAAATCCTTTCTCGAGTTAAAGCCTTCTACCGAAACAAAATTTATCAATCCAAATACAACCTAAATTGTTGTTAGGTGAAGAAATGAGTCGAGAGTTACGACTGACATGATGTCGAGATGGTGCTAGGTTTATTCCAAACAAAGACAAAAATGCTAAAGAATGAAAGTTATTATTAAATAAATACCTTTTTTTTTACTAATTAGATAACCAAAATCAAATTTCCACCAACTTAAAAAATGAAAATGACATATCCCCTTTTGATTTATTAAATAAAATAAAATTCTGTTATATGCATCCAGCAAGAAAAAGTTCAAGGAAAAGGGAAAAACCAGAGTTTGTGTTTTTCTCGCTGGAGCACATGAATTGTGCGTAAATTAGTTTCAGCTTTTTTCCTGGTGTCGTCCCCAGGTACGTGGTGGGTCGGCTTATTTTGTATTAGAATATTGGACAAATAAATAAAGTTATCAATTATTGATAATAAAAATAAGAATTTTTTTTATAATAAAATCCATAAATACAGAATAAACTTCGAGCTAACGCAATAGTATACAAATTATCATTATTATTGTCACGAATTAGGTAATAAAATGACTTGCGCTTTGAATTATTATGTTCTCCACTAGCAATTTTCAATATCACGACCAAGATAGAGGGGATAATTTTATTTTAAAATTATTATTATTATTATTATTATTAGAATTTGGCTAAATCTAATAATGATGCGTGCAAGTCTTGTTCTCGAGCAAATGGTTTTTTTTTTAGTTGGGATTATATATATACTTGATTTACTTATAAATTTCTATATTTAAAATAATGGATAAATAAATTTTATATATATATATATATATATATGTATGTATATGTGATTTTCAAATAGTTGATTTACTTATAAATTTCTATATTTAAAATAATGGATAAATAAATTAAAATTGACTTACTCAATATGTAGTAGCTGAGACAAAAATGTAAAAACTAGTAAGAAGAGATGTTGAAATTAATATTAAGCCCGTATAATAAAATATCTACGTATTAAATATGATGTTTAGGCAAAACTGGAAAGATAATTTGGTGTGACCGACCTTACCAAAACAATAACACTAATGACCTCAAATATGATAATATAGTATTGCAGTAAACGAGTCGAGCCGAGTTGAATAGTATCAGTCTCGAGTTAGACTTGTTTAAAATTATTAAACTCACGAATAGCTCGAGTTTGACTCGTTAATAGCTCGTTTTATCATGTTAAATGAGTCTTGCTCGATCTTGACTCGTACGTTTTGGAGCTTGCCAAATATTCTTAGTCAAAAGTTCAACTAAGATATAAGAATTTAATGGCAAAACTTCTTATTTATAGCATTCAGGCACTTCCCTGATACTCAAATTTTGATGTGGGATAATGAAATTTATTATTGTAAACTCAAGCCAACAAACTAGTCGAGCCGAGTTCCAGCTCGAGAACAGGCTCGCAAGCTTACGAGCCGAATATCATTATGCTCGATCTCGACTCGATAAAATTGTCGAGTTTGAAATCGGCTCGATGAGCTTAACGAACGATCTTGAACAAGCTTTTTATTGAGCAGAGCTCCAAGTAGCTTGCATTCTGTTTGATTTGTTTACATTTCTAGTACATATATACACACACACTTGCATATATATGTGCATACACACACATACATGCATACCAACTATTCATCACTCTCTAACTATATTATCTCCCTCTCTAGCGAAATATTGAAAAATGATGGAATAAGCTTGTTAGTCAATCTTCGGATTGTGGTTGATCTTGAACTCGAACATTAATATTTTGTTGATATTCGACTTGATTAAGTTCTTCGTTTATATCCCTAGTTAACTGGGACGAAACTAACAGAAGAAAAAAGAAGATAAATTAAGTATTTCTTGCAAAGAACTCTTAACTATGAATCACACTAAAAATATTAACATGTTCCCATATAACTTAGAATAAACAGTATTATAAACATGGCAAAAACTTGTGTGAGACGGTCTCACAGGTCGTATTTTGTGAGACGGATCTTTATTTGGATAATCCATGAAAAAGTATTACTTTTTATGTTAAGAGTATTACTTTTTATTGTGAATATGAGCAGGGTTGACCCGTCTCACAGATTGAGATCCGTGAGACGGTCTCACATGAGACCTACTCTATAAACATATAAGGTTGCGTTTTGATTGTAGCATTTGAATTTTAGTTGGTAATTAAAGGAAGAATTAAAAATGACTCCCAATTGTAGTGAATTTGAAAGTCACCCAAATGACTCAAAAGATAACAAGTTGAGATCTGAAATATATTATCGAGTAGATTTTTTTCAAATAAACCAATAAATTTATTATTA
Source organism: Primulina eburnea (assembly GCF_022965805.1). NCBI lineage: Eukaryota > Viridiplantae > Streptophyta > Magnoliopsida > Lamiales > Gesneriaceae > Primulina > Primulina eburnea. The sequence goes on from NC_133117.1 coordinate 8,035,316, forward strand.
TGGATTTGAAATCCATCCATCTATAAAAATGATATAGATGTAGCATAATTGAAACAAATTTGTACCAATCATTAATACACATAATACGTATTTTAGGTGTATGCTGATTTTCAAAAACTCTTTGACTATTTATTTTGTGGGATGTGATTATACGTATATAAATCATATTGAGATTATTAAAAAATTTCATATAATGTGGAATAATGATTGATAACAATAAGATTTTTGTTTGATTGAAATTATGATTAAGTTACGAGTTACATTTTTTTTTTCATTTGCTTATAATAAATAATATTATTTTAATTTGTATTTGTAAAATTGAGATTTTGATTTTTATTGAAGAATGTAAATTACAATTAATTAAAATTTAAGTTATTTTAATTCACCAAAATTATTGGGCATAAATATTATTCATTTTTAAAAAAATAAAAATTAATAAATCAAATAAAAATTTGAGAAAATTGCATTTTTAGTCTTATAATTTTGTCTTTTTTCGAATTAGTCATTTATGTTATCAAATTTCAGTTTTAGTCATATATTTTTCGAGTTTTTCCAATTTTAAGGAGTGCTTATGTGACACCTATAAGCGCTATATTGGTGTCACACCAGTGTCACGTTACAAAAATGAATAAAATTACAAAAACAACAAATAAAAATAACAGACTAAAACTGAAATTGATAAAATAGAAGATTAAAATTATAAAGAGACAAACGTACATGATCAAAAACACAATTTTCACAAAAACAATTTCCATAAATGAGGATAAGATCAGATGAAATATACTAAATAATATCTTAAATTATGTGATTTTCATTGATGTTTTATAATTTTTTTTAAATGGGGTTTTCATATACTATTTTTTGGAAGCAAATGGTAATGTAATTTTCCTCTGTAAGAAAGAGTATTAATTAACAAATAATTTTTTTAAAAAAAAAAAACTCATTCTTGTCCATACCAAGACGATACTATAGCAAATATTAACTCTTTCACCATACATGAACAAGCTACTCTTAATCAGTGTGACATAGTGTATTGAGAACCTATTGATTATTGCTAATTTGTCTACTTTATTATTTGATTTGTGACAGTTAAGGCGTTGAATCAAGCAAGATTGGAGGCAAACGTGAAACTGCATGGGACAAGTAATTTCAAGAACAGATGGCCTAGCCCTTATTCCATTGGTAGTGGTGCATTGCTTTTGCTTTCGCTCCTACAATTTTTGTATGGTCCCCTTAAATGGTTAGCCATTGGTGCCATTGCTGTTGGGATCATACCCATTTTCTTGAAGTCCGTTGCTTCGGTTCGGAACGCTACGCTTGACATCAACATCCTCGTTCTGATAGCGGGTATGCATGTTACCTTATCGTTTACTCGATATGTTACCTAAAATTAAACCATGAATTCGAAGTCGAGAGTATTACTGGAATTGCTTTATATATATTGAGACCTCACTAACAAGTTCTGCATATTCCAGTTTCAGGATCAATTGCTCTTCATGATTACTGGGAAGCTGCCACAATTGTATTCCTGTTCACGATAGCCGAATGGCTCGAATCCAGGGCCAGCCACAAGGTATGTAAGCAGATCACTGCACCAGCCCTTCTCATGATAAACGACCCTTTTTATCTAAAGTTTATATGTAGCACATCGGATGACATCCAATGTCAGATTTGTTACAATCTTATAGGCCACTTCCATCATGTCATCCTTAGCAAATGTCGTCCCCCAGCGAGCCATCCTAGCCGAAACTGGTGATGAAATCAATGCAGATCAAGTCAAATTAAACACCATTCTTGGTGTGAAGACCGGTGACACAATACCTATAGACGGGGTCGTTGTGGAAGGAAACTGCGAAGTAGAGGAAAAAAATTTGACAGGTGAATCTTTTCCTGTGGCTAAGCAGAAAGACTCCAAAGTTTGGGCTGGCACAATCAATATTAATGGTGATAATATATATCATTTGATCTTGTATTGATGCCTAGTTTGTGATATATGTGATCATGAAATTTACACGTTTTGGGGGGATGTTTGTAGGCTATATTAGTGTTAAAACAACTGCTGTAGCAGAGGATTGTGTAGTGGCAAAAATGGCAAAGCTTGTTGAAGAAGCTCAAAACAACAAATCCAAGACACAGAGATATATCGACAAGTGTGCAAAGTATTATACACCAGGTAAAATCAACCTTTCTTTCAATTTTTTCGCTGTCCTGAATTTGTAAGATCAAGCGTCCACTACTGCATCAATACTATCTCATGTTAATGATTTCATTCAAATGTTTTAAAATGTACAATAGAACAAACACACGTTCCAATAATTTTGCCATATGAAGGAGTCTCTCAACAAGTTTCAATAACTTTGCCACATAGGGGAGTCTCTCGGGATAGTCGTGTCAAGGATTGATACAAGAAAATGAAGTTTACTCAACTTTTTTTTTGTTAAATTTCTTGCAGCGATAGTGGTTATATCTGCGTCTTTGGCTTTAGTTCCCTTGGCATTCCGAGTCCACAACAAGAGAGACTGGTATCATTTAGCTCTGGTGGTCTTAGTGAGTGGATGCCCTTGTGCACTTCTTCTGTCCACACCCGTAGCCATGTTTTGTGCACTTTCGAAAGCTGCAACACTGGGAGTTCTGATTAAAGGGGCGGAGTATCTTGAGACATTGGCTCGGATAAAGATCATGGCTTTTGACAAAACTGGGACGATAACTCGGGGAGAGTTTTTGGTGGCAGATGTGAGATCATTGCAGGATGATATTACCTTGAACACTTTGTTATATTGGTAGTGATTCTTTAGTCAAATTTTATAGCTTTTGCATTCAAATAACGGGATCATGATTGTCTTCCTGTAAACAATACAGGATGTCCAGCATTGAGAGCAAATCAAGTCATCCAATGGCAGCTGCTCTGATAGATTTTGCTAGAGAATATGGCATTGAGCCGACGCCTAATAAAGTGGAGAGATTTCAGAATTTTCCGGAGAAGGGATTTGCGGAAGAATTGATGATGTTGAACTATACGTGGGAAACTCAAAACTTGCTTCAAGAGCAGGGTGTAGTGCTGGTAGAATAACTCAACCTCTTCAATCTTTGGTTACCCAAAATATCTTTTTGACAGAGCAACTTAAGATTTATAAATTGAAACAAAATTCACAGATTGTGCAGGGCGATTGCCCTTCTTATCCCAACTGGATCATCTTTTCTTGATCTTTGCTTGCACTTTTTCTCAAAATCCAGTTCCCAAATTAGAAGGTTACGACGTTGAAGGAAAGTCCATCGGCTATGTTTTCTTGGGGTCATCTCCAGCTGGTGTTTTCTGTCTCTCAGATATGTGCCGAACAGGTGCAAAGGAAGCAATCAACGATATCAAGTCATTAGGCATCAAAACTGTGATGTTAACTGGAGATAGTCATGCAGCGGCCAAGCATGCACAAGCTCAGGTAAGATCGATCATCAGTTGTACCAAATATGATTTCATTTTCAAGATTTTAAATTATTTATCACAGGAAATAGAACAAGCTCATAAAGTTATTTTCCCATCAGCTAGGGGGTGCTTTAGATGCCATTCATGCCGAACTCCTACCAGAAGACAAATCAAGAATTGTAACCAAATTGCAAAAAGAAGGTCCAACTGCCATGATTGGCGATGGCGTAAATGATGCTCCTGCATTAGCCACAGCAGATATTGGCATCTCCATGGGAGTCTCAGGCTCAGCACTTGCAACAGAAACAGGAGGCATAGTTCTTATGTCAAACGACATCCAAAGAATACCGAAAGCTGTACGATTAGCCAAGAACGTGAGAACAAAAATCATTGAGAATGTGATAATATCGATTTCAACTAAGGCTGCCATTGTAGGACTGGCTATAGCAGGCCATCCACTCGTCTGGGCTGCGGTGCTTACTGATGTTGGAACGTGTTTGTTGGTGATATTTAACAGCATGCTGCTACTTCGAGGAACACCTACACGAGGGAATAAATGGAGTCGATCAAATTCTCACGAGCACAAACACAGACACAAGTGCCATACTACAGACAGTTCATCTCATACTCATGATTCTTGTTGTTCTGATATCGAATCTCAGAAGAAACGTGAGCTTCAATCGTGTTCATCCAAGAAGTGTGCCTCCAAATGTGGTTCAGGTAATACAAGTTCAGCATCTTGTGGGAGTAAGAAATGCTCGATTTCTGCTAAAGAGGATGGTTGCAACTCACATCGCCCTCCGCCAAATGAGGCCAAAACTAAAGATTATCAATGCTGCACCAAAGTTTCTCAAGATTTGCCAAGGCAGAAAGCAAACGAGCATGGTTTTTCTGAAAATGCGGTATCTTGTAAGAGTAAAAAATGCCCGGATTCCTCCAAAGAACATGGTTGCGATGCATGTTGCCACCCACATTGCGAGGTCACAATTACCAATCATCACTGTTGTAGCAAAGACGCTCTAGATTTGAAATCACAGAGTGTACAGACTCATGTTCGTTCAGATAATTCAGCATCTCGTTGGAGTACGAATTGCTCTATTTCAGCCAACGAGCATAGTAGCAATGCACGTCACGGTCCACACAATGAAACCAAAGCTGTCAATCATCAATCCTGTGGCAAAGTTGATCAGGATTTGGGATCACAGATCGCACACCATCATATTCTTGGTTGTCCTGAAAATGAAGAATCTCGTGAGAGTAAGAAATGTCCGATTCCGGTCAATGAGCATAGCTGCAGTTTAGACTTCCACGTGCCAATGGTTATCGATCATCAATGCTGTGGCGAAGCTGCTTGTGAATCCTCTGAAAATGCAAGCTGCAGCAAGAAAAACAATCACGTAAAATCAGCTCATCCGCACAAGGGATGCCACGAGACACATAAATGTGAGCAGGACAATCAGAATCCGCCCATATCACACAAGCAAGGGACATCTCACGACTGTCACGAAAAGTTCTGTGCTCATACGTCAAGAAACCAGGAAGCTAGCCATCCCGGATGCGAAAACATCGCTTCTGATGCTGGTATACATCTAAGTTCTACGTTAAATATGTTAGAATGCAAGGCTCTGAAGGCTTGTATGGCGTCAAACAGGACCAATCCAAATGGAGGCTTATCAGAAATTGTAATCGAGTGAAATAACAGAAGTGTAAAATTGGTAATGGATAACTTCTTCCAACAAATAAAACTTAAAACCCAAACAAAAATATATCCGTCTTTAAAACGTCCAGCAAAAAAATGATTCCTCAAAAAATCTGTTATGAAAATTTCCCTACAGAATGTCAAAATTCGACTATTTTTCTCTCTAATGCACTGTTCATTTTATAATAAATGTTGTTGAATATTAATTGTTCCAGAGTCCTTCACTTTCTTGCGTTGAAGAACTGAAAAACTCTGATGTTGAGCTTGGATAGATGTATTTGATTTGGAGATAAATATATGATTTGAGAAATAATTCGAGGGACTAGTGTATTTGAAATCCATCGTAGATAACATTGAAATCACATAATTTTTCATGGAGTGGATTTGAAATTCACTTCAATTTTATCCATCTAAACGAGACAGACCTCTCATGTCCATCCATTTAAACGTAACCTAAGTGAATCAATGATTGATCAACGAAAAGATTCTTTGTGATGGAAATATCACATACAAGAATATAACTGACAAATATATGAAGGAAAGAAGCAACACAATGATTTTACGTGGTTCGATCCATTAACAAGATCTACATCCACGTGAGTTTCCGCTAGTGCAGAGTTTGATTACGATGCAATCAGAATACATGCTCACTCAAGAATCCGCTCTTGATTTTTCTTTACACTAGTTTACAAAATCACGCTCGAATTCTTCTTTGTTTAAGAGCTATTTCTATCAGATGGTTCGGGACGTTATCTTCTCGTGTGCAGTATGTGTAAAACCTCAGATTCGATGACTGTCTCAATTGTACCAAAACGTGTCTTTCCAGCCTGCTTATATCCTGATTCACACGCACGCTAGACAACTTCCCAAAGGGACACCCATCACAGAATTGTCTCAAGTCAAGCACGCTTAACTTTCGAGTTTTTATTTGATAAACTCCTGAAAAGAAGACACACCTTCTTGATAGTATCAATGAAATCTTTTCAGCACTCCTCAACTGTAGAGTCCTATACCTGAACTTTTTTGGAATCCTACTCATTCCGATATTGGATCGATTCATTTATGTTCCTTTCGCCTAGAAGCCTGCCAGGAGCCACTCATTGTCCGTGCAACCTCATGGCATTGACGATAAACCCCCAGACTCTTCGTCCCCAAGCGACACATGCCCACCAGCTTTTGCTTGGTTCGTTCCCTAACCACACCGTACTAAGAGACGTCGGCTCTGATACTAACTGTAACGCCACAGATTCGACGATTGTCTCCACTGTATGAAGACGAGTCTTTCTAGAGTGTTTATGTCCTCACTCACAAGCACTCTATGAAACTTCCCAGGGAGTCACCTATCTCAAAATTGGCCCAAGTCAAAAACGCTTAACTTTGGAGTTCTTATTTGATGAACTCCCGAAAAGAAGAAGCTCGTCACATAAAAACCTCCTGGGAAGTTTCCTAGATTGCGTGTGAGTGAAGACATAAACACGCTATAAAGATTCGTCTTGGTACAATAGAGACAGTCGTTGAATTTGGAATGTTACGGTATGAATGGATTAATATTTCGTCAAGCATTTCTTTTATTATTCATGGATCGGATGACACAGATAATATTTGCAAATGCTTTAAAAAAAGTGATTATGACTTTTTTTTATACAAAGTTTTGAATTTTTTCTAGAATTTGCAAACACTCTCTTAATCTCAATCAATAAGGGCACTCGGTTTTCTCATGGTGATGTTGTGGATGATGTCGAGGCCATTGTGGATTTACTAGATTTTAATTAAAAGAAAAGCAATATTTGGCCGTACAACATAAATTTAAGGCTAGTTGGGAAGCAAAACAGTGTTGCCTCTTTTTCTATCTATTTTTTATTGCTATTTTATTATTTCCTCATTTTAGCATTCGATATTGTTTTTATTATTTAGTTGGTGTTTGAGCTTCGGCATTGATTTGGGTTTATCACAATTCACAAGACATTGCTGCAAAAAGAGATCTCGTCACTTCAGTGATGCAAGGAAAGTATGTATTTTTCTGCCCATTTGCATGCGTGCATCTGCTTTCATTTTAGGCTATTGTTTTAAATTTCAATTTTTTAGTTCTTATTTGTTTCGTTATTGTTTAGATAAAAAAAAAAAAGAAAAAAAAAAGCCCTGCATGGTCATGATCATCCCCATTCTCACAGCCCAACACACTGTCACGTGCTGTGCTTCTCATGTGCAATTAATTATACACAAGTGAGAGAAAAGATTTACTGTTAGATTTCTTAAGTAGTATTCTGAGTGAAATAATTTGTATTCTCAATTTTCTTGTCTTATTTGTTATTAATAATAAAGTGATCACCTTGAGAGATTTAAAGTAGACGTAGTCTAATTTATGGGTGAACCACTATAAATACCAGTGTCTATCTTATTCGTTGTTGATATTACTTATGATGTTCCACTGCGATTGTACTTTTGTTTATTTTCCCGATATCCCAAAACTGGTATCTTCTACATCAAAAAAAGCTTTCTAGACAGTATTAGATATATAGTTCTTTTGTGTTCATGTTTTGACGATTAATTCGTTGATAACACTCACAAAATATGGAGGTACGCACAAGCAAGATGATTAGCTTTAATGGCACTAATTATCAACTTTGGAAAGTAACATGAAATATCTTCTATTCATCACCAAGATGCACCTACCGGTGTTCAACGAGTCTAAACTAGATGATAAATCAGACGTTGAATGGAATTTTGAGCATGAGCAAGTCTGTGGGTACATCCGACAATTTGTCGATGACAACATGCATAATCACGCATGTAACGAGACACATGCTCGTAAGCTTTGGGCAAAGTTGGAGACACTAGTATACCTCCAAAAGCGGCAACAAATTGTTCTATTTAGCAAGCTTGTCAAGGTTCGATACAAATAAGGAATTCTGGTTGCAACCATTTGAACAAGATTCAAGAATTCGTGGAGCAGTCAACAAGTATGGGCATAAAACTTTATCACGAGGTGATAGCTCAGATTGTGCTAGTTTCATTACCAGAGTCTTGGGAGACTATGAATGTATCACTCACGAACACAGTACCAGGAGGAGTCGTGAGTATGGACTCCATCAAGAGTTACATCTTGAATAAAGAGATGAGCCCGAGATCTCAAAGAGAATCTAGTTCACAGTCAGATGTTTTGGTTGTTGAGTCAACGAGGACAACCATCAAGATCAAGAAAAATACAAATCAAAAACCAAGAAGAAGCAAGTCTTCGGGGAGATATGCCAACATAAAGTTTTATCGTTGTGGAAAAAGGGACATATTAAAAAATATTGTTGGCAACAGAAAAAAAAAATGAAACCGAAGATGAGCAAACAAACGTCATTGGCGATATCAATTTTGTTCACGAGCTAGAGCATGATTCCGTAAATTTGGCAACAGTCCATGTCACATCTCGACAGTGGAGCAACAGTCTGCATCACATCTCGAAGAGAATTCTTTACATCCTACACACAATGGGACTTTGGTGTGGTCATGATGGAGAATAGCGACTTATTCATAGTCGTGGGAAAGGGAGATGAGACCTTGACTACCATGGGTGGCTTTACACTGATCCTGAAAGACGTCAGGCATGTGTTGTGAAGACCCGAAATCTTGCAACGAGAAGATCTATATATGTCATAGGAAATTTCAGCTCATTTTTGGCACAACATTTTTTTAGTTCCATACAATCATAATCATGAAAATGTGAATGATCATTGTCCCTTCATTACTGACCATTTATCACTATATGGAAGTGCATCAATCTTGGAAGAGATTCATGAAGCCAAAATCACTCTCCATTTGCACTTAACGAAAACCAAAATCACTCATGAATCTCGGGTGTGTATCTTGAATCAAGAAGAGGCCACGTTCATTCGGGAGAGAAAAGTGCAATCATCACGTTGATTAAGCAATCAGTGTCATTCTTGGAGTGATACAGGCTTACCTTTATAGTTGATTATTCAAGCCTATATAAGAAGCAAACTCCCTCCCCATAACTTCAAGAATTCGAAATTTAGCAATTGCAGCAGCCTAGTCGAATCTCTACCGCAACCTTGTTCGAACGAAGTTCTTTTAGCATGTCTTTCTAGCGCCTTAATCCAAACGAAATCAGGTAACTGGGCTTTTGCTATGTATTTCTTTGTAACTTAAACTTTGTATAAGTATTTCATGACATGCGTCTATGTGTGTCAAATCATTTTCGGAAAATGCTATTATATATTTTATAAAATCTCGATCGATGTACGATATGTTCTTCTATTTCCAATGTTCTTTGATTCTGCTGAGTTCATTCAAAAATTCCGATAAGTGTTGTTTGATACATCTGATTCGGTGGTGCACTGTTATGATTCGAGTGGGTTATGAAACGACGATTGTAAATTATATGTGGCCCCCATCAGTGGGTATAAAACTGTGTTTTGGCCTCACCCCTTAGAGGACTAACATATTGGGGACAATTTGACCATGGAAAACGAGATGAATAACAGTGTTTTCGTTTTTTCTGATTCGTTCTGTTCTGAATTGTCTGATAATCTATGTTTCGATTCCGATTCTGATCTGATATAAGACACTATGTTTTGAAAAAATCAGTTTGCAATATGGGTTTTAAATTATATTTATATGTGTTTGTGGTAATCGATCGGCCCCCACTTGCTGAGTGTTTCCCAAACACTCACTCCTTACATTTCTCCCCTGATAAGAAAGAAGATCAAGTAGACGAGGATGAAATAAGACATGCTTTGGAGTTGGTGAGGAAGTTTTGAGATATGAAGATTTCTCACTTATGTTCTTCATAAGTTTCGATTCAAGTTGTACACTGCTTCCGCATATTTTATTTCGTTTTGGAATTTATCACTGTAAGACAAGATTATTTTGAGTTATTTATGAAATAGACTGATTTTGGTTTATACTGAACTACGATGCTTGTTGTTTGACGATTATGTGATGGTTGAACAACGTCGGTGTCGACTAACCCCGGTCTCGGGGCGTGACATTTAAGTGGTATCAGAACCGCGAGGTTCATAATCCGGCTGGGGATTTCGATAGACAAAATTTGATGAAGTTAGATTTTGGTAAAAACTTAGTCATTCATATCCACCCCTATTTTTGATTTGAAAATTGTGACTTCCCATAGGAAACTCAAGATTTCGATTCCATTAATTATTTCTCTCGACGTATAATCTTCAAACTATACGTCAATTATCGAATTGTCCATCTTTGAACCATTTCTGAATTAAAACTCGAATGAGATGACTCTGAAATTTACTGTTTGATGACCTTATCATTTGTAAGCCTTCCGTTGTTTTCTAGGAATTGGCTTCATACGCTCTCGTAACCACGCTTAGTTTTTGCCATTTTTGGAAATTCTCGTAGAACTTATAACTCCGCGTAGGAAAATCGTAATCCAATTATGCCAATTGTTCCTTGATCCTCATGAATTATTTTTAATTCATAAGAAATATTCTGATTTTTCTTGAATATTCCATTGATTATGCACCGAATTTTATCCATATGCATAAGTATGTTTAAAAATAAATAAATAAATAAATTAAGATATGATTTTTGGGATTTATACGAAATCGATTTTGAGACTATATTAAATGATCAATAGAAAATTTGAGATTTTTATTTTTGGATTTAAGTTAAATTAATTTGGGGACTATTATCTGTATCGATAGAAAGTTTTAAGTCGTGATTTTCGGGTTTAAGTTAGATTGACATTTAAGTGAGAAGGTGATACACATGACTAAATTTTTAATAGAGTTAACAAATTATATTTGGGATTTTAAGCAAATATCTGTACACATATAAATCTATGTTCTTGATTTGAACATAATCCCCAATTCTATTTTAATGTTTAAAAAAAAATGGTCCTAAACTATTATTAAATTCGTGTTTGATAAAATTAATAATAATATAAATTTTAATGCAATTGATTGGACCGTTTAATCTTTGTGTCTTAAATCCCTAATTTAATTTATATAAATTCTTGTTGAACAAATGAACAATTCACATCTCAATTTTTATGTCCTCATTTTTAAGCTGCCAATTAATTATTAAGAACTACATTTATAATACATTTCTTGAGTGGATTATATATCATGTCTCTTTTCTAAAATTTTATTTATTAATCTACTTGTTCCTATACAATCCTAACTATATTTTAGAATTTTCATATATTGTTCGAAAATTCTTCATTCAATGATACCTCTTTTAATCAAGCATCATCAATTACATACCTTCAATTTTTGCAATGTCGTCATCAATCTATAAATTTTGAAAGACACCTTAAACATTATAATTTAGCCTTCACATTCACCTATATTTGAAAAAAAAATAATAATAATAAAAATAATTTTTTCCACCTTAGCCTTGTTTTCGAAAATTGCATCCTATAATCTACATGTGATTTAAGGCTTCTTTAAATTTATAAACATTCATTAACCCAAAAATCTAGCACTCAATTAATACTAATTAAAATGAATTAATGGCCTTAAAAATTGTTACCTTACATCTTCTCCAAAGTAGCTATATAAATATCTCCTCATGAAGAAAGTCACTCACCTAAAGCAAAAAAAAAAAAAATAATAATAATAATAAAATTTCACAATCACCTCATATTTTCGTGCCACCATTCAAACAAGTCTAGAACAAACCGAAAAAACTTCTCAATTTCGTGTTCGCAAATGACGACGCAAGCCAAGACCGTTAGGGAACTCGAGCTAGAAATCGAGCAACTTAGGGGGTACCACTACGAGTTTACTTCATGATAAAGAGGAGTTGAAGAAATCTAGGGATCGCCTTCAAGTAGAAGTGGGACAACTCACCTTCGACAAGAAATTTGCGGAAAAACAACTCAAATATTACAAAGAAGAGTTGCAAGAGTCGCAAAAGTATGGTCAACAAATGTTTGCCACCTCCGAAGCTTGGTGCAACCACTATCATGCTAAGAAATGGTTTTGTGACCAACTTGAACAGGAGTTCAATGCCTATCGTCATGAAATGGAAAACTATGTGCAACAACTTGAGCTCAACAACCAAAACTTGAGTGTAGAAATCGCCAACCAGCAAATTGCACTCAAGCATATGCAACAACCACTAAATGCGCAAGGAGAAGACGCTAACGAGGAGTTAGGAGACGGAAACGTTACTGATTAGATTAAGTCCTCATAAGTCTTTTGGAATAAGGACACTTTCGTCCATATTATTTCTTTTTACATCTCACTACTTGTGTTCTGAAACCTATCGTATTCGTATTATAGAATTCAAGTTTAAATTTTCCTTGACTCAATTGAACTCGAACCATAGATTATTCAACATGGATTTAAATTTCGAATTTACCAATCATTTCATATCTACATCGAGTTAACTCAAGTTTCGAGGACGAAACTTCAAGTAAGGAGGGAGGGATGTGAAGACCCGAAATCTTGCAACGAGAAGATCTATATATGTCATAGGAAATTTCAGCTCATTTTTGGCACAACATTTTTTTAGTTCCATACAATCATAATCATGAAAATGTGAATAATCATTGTCCCTTCATTACTGACCATTTATCACTATATGGAAGTGCATCAATCTTGAAAGAGATTCATGAAGCCAAAATCACTCTCCATTTGCACTCAACGAAAACCAAAATCACTCATGAATCTCGGGTGTGTATCTTGAATCAAGAAGATGCCACGTTCATTCGGGAGAGAAAAGTGCAATCATCACGTTGATTAAGCAATCAGCGTCATTCTTGAAGTGATACAGGCTTACCTTTATAGTTGATTATTCAAGCCTATATAAGAAGCAAACTCCCTCCCCATAACTTCAAGAATTCGAAATTTAGCAATTGCAGCAGCCTAGTCGAATCTCTACCGCAACCTTGTTCGAACGAAGTTCTTTTAGCATGTCTTTCTAGCGCCTTAATCTAAACGAAATCAGATAAGTGGGCTTTTGCTATGTATTTCTTTGTAACTTAAACTTTGTATAAGTATTTCATGACATGCGTCTATGTGTGTCAAATCATTTTCGGAAAATGCTATTATATATTTTATAAAATCTCGATCGATGTACGATATGTTCTTCTATTTCCAATGTTCTTTGATTCTGCTGAGTTCATTCAAAAATTCCGATAAGTGTTGTTTGATACATCTGATTCGGTGGTGCACTGTTATGATTCGAGTGGGATATGGAACGACGATTGTAAATTATATGTGGCCCCCATCAGTGGATATAAAACTGTGTTTCGGCCCCCATCAGTGGGTATAAAACTGTGTTTTGGCCTCACTCCTTAGAGGACTAACATATTGGGGACAATTTGACCATGGAAAACGAGATGAATAACAGTGTTTTCGTTTTTCCTGATTCGTTCTGTTCTGAATTGTCTGATAATCTCTGTTTCGATTCCGATTCTGATCTGATATAAGACACTATTTTTGAAAAAATCAGTTTGCAATATGGGTTTTAAATTATATTTATATGTATTTGTGGTAATCGATCGACCCCCACTTGCTGAGTGTTTCCCAAACACTCACTCCTTACATTTCTCCCCAGATAAGAAAGAAGATCAAGTAGACGAGGATGAAATAAGACATGCTTTGGAGTTGGTGAGGAAGTTTTGAGATATGAAGATTTCTCACTTATGTTCTTCCTAAATTTCGATTCAATTTGTACACTGCTTCCGCATATTTTATTTCTTTTTGGAATTTATCACTGTAAGACAAGATTATTTTGAGTTATTTATGAAATAGACTGGTTTTGGTTTATACTGAACTACGAGGCTTGTTGTTTGACGATTATGTGATGGTTGAACAACGCCGGTGTCGACTAACCCCGGTCTCGGGGCGTGACATATGTCGGATATGCGGCTGAGTCTGATATTAGTCGAAAGATTTCATGAAGAAGGTTTCTGCACAATCTTCCGAAACAGGTTATGTAATATTTCAAGAGGATCACTTGTGGTGGCAACATGATTAACTATGTCTGTTAGAACATTTCACGTTCGCAATCTTGGTTTTGATGTTAACAAAACTTGTTATTTTGTTTCTAACAAATTTATCTAGTGCGCATAAGATCTGATTAGTTCTCCAAGCCAAAACTGAAGCTGTCAAGACGCAAATTGAAAGCGCCAACTGATTGATAGAACTGAACCAGTCCAACTGATATATCTAAGAATAGTTCCACTGATTGTCCAGCTGATAAGTAGTTCAACAATAGACTTTCAGAAGCTCGTCCAGCTGAAGAAGAGCTCAACTAATGAAGAACCTAGCTGAACAAAAGAACTGATATAGTGAAATCAGTTGGACCGATTTTACGACCAGTTCACCAGATCAATTCAGAGCATTAGTTGTAATTGATCTGCTCGCATTTCACGACAAAACTATTTAATGGAATCCAGCTAAGCGCGAATATACAAGCTATTTCACAGACGAAGGTACAATAATGGATTTTGTAGCAAAGCTAAAAGAAAAAACTTTCAGAACAGTTGTCAAAATAACAAGATATGTCCTAAGGCAATGGACGCTATTATTGAGTCTTCACGTACGGTCAGTTGAGCGTCTATAAATACCAGATCAAAGACCATTGAAGACATCACAATGATAATAACAATAACAACATAGAGCGGAACTACAACTAAATACCGGCGTGTGAATAAAATCGTGGGCACGTTTATTTCATATTAGCTTACCAAAGCTGTTAGCCCAGTTGTGTGAGAATACTTTCGTGTGGTACTGATTAGATCAGTTCTCGCACATTGACACACAATCACTCACATATACATAGAGTTGAGCTTATTGTTTAGCTGAGTAAGTCTTCAAACAAAGACATTAAAGATTGTGTTTGTAGTCTTGACATAAAGACGTTAAAGACTATGCAGATTATAAGTTACAGCCTACAATCTTGAGTGCTAGAAGTTATAGTTGGGTGTTGTCCTTCTGGAATGGGTTGTACAAGATGTATAAATCAAAGTCTTCTAGTGGATCCTACCCGAGATGGTAGAATAGATGATGTGACATAGGAGCAGTTGAAGTCTCTGAACATCCATAAACATATATTGTGTCTTTAACTGTTTAACTATTGCTTTAAAACTGATTTGATCAGTTCAGCTGATATCAATCCAGTTCTTCCCATTTTTTAAGCAACAGGCGCTTGGAGATACCCAAGGGAAAAAAATCTGGATAACGTAAATCAAAGAAATCCTATTTTCTTCCACATTGTATGAAAGTTAAAATAAAATATAGTTCCTTCCACATTGTATGAAAGTTAAAATAAAATATAGTTCCTTTCTAAGCAACTATGTAATACATTACAGATGAACCATAAATCAAGAATATAGCACATAACACACCAATTCTCTCTAACAGTTCAGAGTCGACCAAATCAGATATCTCATATCTCCATTCTCAGCATAGAATGCTACAGTTAACCCAAGTATTCAAAGAACAAAAGGAACAAATTGAGAGAGTATTTGAGAAGATACCCAAAGTTAAAATGTATTATACAGAAAGTAAGAAATTTAGACTTACCAAAACAATAAAGACACGCCCAAGATGTGAAGTTCACAGTAAATTATAGTGAAGCACAGTTGGGGGTACACACCCAAAAGCATTAGGTAATGAGAATTTCTGCATCGCACTCCTATAATCAGATACACACACAAAGAAATTGATATCTTGCAAGCAATTGAATACATCATTAATTGTGATGTCGAAATAACTTGATGCAAATCTCAACCATTCGGCGAGAAACCATGCGAACCAAATCATACCATTTGACCATTAGCTCTATCTTAAATCAAAACATAACCAATTCTATTCTTAGATGACAAAAGCATTCGACTTTATACAAGGAAAATAATTTTACAAAGCTGAAACTAAAGAAAACCTGAGGCAACAATTTTTAGCATATATCAGTTATCACAATGAGCAACAATGAGGAAAACTATTATTTTTATAGCAAGACAAAACATGTTACAAGCACAAGGCATAGTTCATCCTTCCACGAAAAACAAAACCTCAAAATTAAATATTTGAATCCTAATTCATTTTTGAAACGGGTAACCGGAAAGACCTTCACTCCTGAGTAATGTAGCTACCTTTCCGGCCTTCGAAACCGGGCCTCATCAGCTTCTTCTCACGCTTGGCGATCTTCCGCGTCTTCTTTTCCTTGAACCTCCCCTCGATATTATCCTTCCTCTTCTGCTGCCTGTGCTCCTTCACCTTATCCTGTGCCTCCAACCTCTCCTTCCACTTCTCCGAGCTCTTCTCCTTCTTCCTCTTCTCCCTTTTGATACTGTCCTTGATCAGCCTCGAATTATCGTGCACCTTTACCCCCATTGCCCTGCTTGTGGCGGCCATCCAAGATTCCCGATCGGCAATTCCCGATTTTTCCCTCTTCACCTCTTGTAATCTCTGTGCTCTCTCCAATTCCTTCACCTTCGAAAGCTTCCCTTTCTTCTTTTTCCTCCTATTTTTCAACTCCTCGTCATCCCCCAATCTCACTTTACCATATTCAATAATTTCTTCCCCATCTTCCGATTCCACCACCTTCCCAACAACTCCTCCGGCAGACTCGTCTCCCCTCTTCCGCTTCTTCCCATCATTCTTCACATTCCTACTATCAATTTTCTTATCATCACTCGCGGCCCCACGGTTACCTCGCATCACTTCAATCTTTCTTCGTAACTTCTGCCGCAGTTCCTCGTATGTAACTGATTGATTCTGCTGGCCTGCATCCAAATCCTCTTCTACATTCACCAAACTATCCTGATTTAGGGCAGAAGACGAAGCTTTACTTTCTGGGTCGAAGCGCTGGCGCCGGGCGAGCTTCATATTTTGTTTGGATTGCTGTTTCAACGACGCCTTGGCTGCTTTAGAAAGGCCCTGGTACCATGGCTTCGAGTCTTCATCCTTTGCCTGGTAGAATTTTGCAGGAATCAGTTCTATAAGGTGATCGAAGAACTCTGCGTGTGAATGTATGAGAGACTCCATATCATCTACGGCCTTCAAAACGGGTGCCTTTTTCTTCATAGTCGCTTGAACGACTGGTTTGGCGCGGCGTTAGGGGGCGGCGGCGTTCTCTCTGTTCACTGTCTGAGTGGGGAGCAGTTGGGGTTACGAAATTATAAAGAAATTGAAATCTGGGCTTCTCTTATTTGGGCTTTAGAATGTATTCTGGGCTTCTCTTTTTTGGGCTTTAGAATGTAATCTGGGCTTCTATTTTTGGGCTTTAGAATGTATTTTGGGCTTCTCTTTTTTGGGTTTCAGTTTTTCCCCGAGAAATTGTATTTTAATAAATATGGATTTCCCAGTCTTGTAATTATGTTGATGGGTTTATTATAAAATTTTATTTAGTTTATTGGGATTTTTGAAAATTTTGAAAGGCTACAGTCTCTTTGGTAACCGCACGACTCTTCTTTCTTGATTTCTTCGATTTTTTCCTTCCAGCTACGTAGCAATTCATCTCAGAAACACATTCTCCATTTGATTAAATAGTGAGCCAAGAAAGTGCGAGGAATGTGATAAGAGTTAGGGCTGGGATCGGGTAGGGACCCGTCCCGTAACCCCCTAACCCAATCCTCGTCCCGATAAGAATTGATAATAAAAAAAGATTCCTGATCCCGTATCCGACAAATATCGGGACCTGAATTTTCGGGATCCCGAATGCTCGGGATCGGGTCGAGAAGGTAGACAAAATCCCGATAAATATTTTTTAAAAAATTCGGAACCTGAAACTATGAAACCACGGGCCTTATGATGTGAAACTAGCATAAGAGATTGAGCAGAGATGTCGCTTCCTTTCCCAATTCTTGGATTACACTTCTGATCAGGAGGATGCTTTGTCATGCGTGTATTCTGATTGTTTGTGTTTAGAAGATTCAATAAACTTTTGTATCATTTTTTTGAGTATCATCTTTTGTACTCAATCGCTATTGAAATAAAATCTTTGTTTTTATAATTTTCATTACTTGCATCTTCTCAAGTCAGTGTTGTTGTTTTCTCTGGTTAATTAAATTGCAAATGCAATGATTCATCAAATTAACCCTTTAAAATGTTATGGTTCCAATGGATTCACTCATGAAAACGTTCAACAAAAACCAGAACATTTTTGCAACCAACTGCCGAAATTGTATGTTCAAATTAAAATGTAACAGGAATGTTCAATCTGAAAATTATCTACCATCTATCAAACTATTATTTCCATTCTGAGAAAGCAATCACAGGTTGAGAAACATCAAACATCTGTCCAAACCGACATTCAAATACTAAAGCAAGAAAGAAACAATTGCAAAAGGACATCATCCGCCTAATTTTGATTCCTCCGTACGCCTAGGACGTCCTGCGAAGTATAGTTAACTCAAATCTTGCATCATTTTCTTCCCACCTTAGCCCGATTGTCTTCATGTGAAACTTTCGCCTCCTAACAAAATCATTCATCCAAACTTTCACGAGGATGAAACTTTTAGTCCCACAAGTTTTCAGCAAGAGTGTGTTCCGAACAATCATTCATCTAAAAGTTGATGAAAGAAAATGACAAAATCAGAATTCAATTAAATAACATATGAGCAAACGACATACACACTTTGAGTCTTTAGCATCAGGTTTTTAAAGTCAAGATGACTTTATAACATATCATGCCAATATAAATATAAAAATATGTCCAAGCAAAAAAAAATTATTAGATTCTTACCATTAATCCATTATTCTTCCACCACGAGACCTTTGGAGCTTACACTTGAGGGATGCATTAATTTGTTGTGTGCATGAGGGTACCTACAAACAACATATATTATATAAACATAATCTAAAAATATAAAATATAAATATATATCAAGCACCAACCTTTTTTAAAAAAAAAAATATACCAAGCACCTACTTACCATTACACAAAACTATAAATATATACCAAGCACCTACTTACCATTACACAAAACTATAAATATATACCAAGCATGAACTTACTTCGCTCTAACTTACTGAGCCACATTCTTCTCCATGAACATCAATGACTAAATAAAATAGATAATAAAATCATGTGAGTGTTAGAATATGCCTTGAACCGTGGGTCTCGCTTATGTTTGGTTTTTGGGCTGTCTGATTATGGGCCTAATCTGACACTTTCTAGTCTAGGGTTTTTTTGAGCAGCATAAATACTGCTTATTCTGTAACCTAGATACACACTTTGTAATTTCTGAATACCTAAAGCAATAAAGCATCCTCTTCTCTGCCCGTGGACGTAGCTAACACATTGTTAGTGAACCACGTAATTCTGTGTGTTGATTCTTTACGTTAATCTTTCTTGCAATTTGTTACAACAAACTGGTATCAGAGCCGAATTTGAAATCTGGTGAGAAAGATGTCTGCTTTGAATGTGAAGATCGACAAATTCACGGGGAAGAACAGTTTCAGTTTATGGCAGATCAAGATGCGAGCCATGTTGAAGCAACAAGGGCTGTGGGCGCCGTTGTCGAAGAAGGCATCGGATCCCGAAACCGCTGAGATGGCCACTATGGAAGAAAGGCACATTCGACTATTATGCTATGTCTCGCAGATGATATCATCACCGAAATCGCAGAGGAGGAAACTGCATCTGGTTTGTGGTTAAAACTCGAAAGTCTGTATATGACAAAGTCCTTAACCAACAAGTTGCTTTTGAAGCAACGTCTGTTTAGTCTGCGAATGCATGAAGGTACTCAACTTAGAGATCACTTAGATCAATTGAACACAACTTTATTAGAATTGCGTAATATTGATGTGAAAGTTGAAGATGAGGATGCTGCCCTAATTCTGTTAGTATCTTTACCATTGTCGTATGAGAATTTTGTTCAGTCTTTTATTGTTGGTAAGGATACTGTGTCTCTGGAAGAGGTTAGATCATCCCTTCATACTAGAGAACTGCGACATAAGGCGACTGGTATGGGTTTGGGTAATCATGCTACTGGGTTAGTGGTCAGTGGGAGTAAGGGTCAGGGAAATTCGGGAAAGAAGAAATTCAAGAAACCGGCTTCTAAGGGCCCTAAACACGATGATACCTGTAACTACTATAAAGAAAAGGGACATTGGAAAAATGATTGTCCGAAGAAAAAGAAGCAGCAAGAAAAATCGGGTACTGCTGCTGTTGCAGAATCTGGCACCAACTCCGAAGATGATATAGCCTTAGTTGCTGATGAACAAACACATCACAATGATGTGTGGGTTCTTGATTCAGGGGCATCTTACCATATATGTCCGCACAGAGAGTGGTTTACAACTTATGAGCAGATAGATGGGGGCAATGTTTCTATGGCCAACAGTGCTGTATGCAAGGCAGTTGGAATTGGCTCAATAAAATTACGAACACATGATGGCAAATTCTGTACATTGAACGATGTTAGGCATGTTCCACTCATGACGAAGAATCTGATATCGCTTAGTCTACTAGACAGTAAGGGATTCAATTTCAAAGGTGAAGGTGGAGCTCTATGTGTCTGCAAGGGTTCTAAAGTGATTCTGAAAGGTGTCAAGCGGGGTACTCTGTATTTTCTGCAAGGTTCAACGCTGTCAGGTGTTGCTGCTGTCGCATCATCGGAGGTTCACAAGGATGATATGACCAAACTATGGCACATGAGGCTTGGTCATATGAGTGAAAGAGGGATGCAGGTTCTGTCAAAAGGAGACCTTCTTGGTGGGCACAAGGTAAAAGATCTGGGATTCTGTGAACACTGTGTCCTCGGGAAACTACATCGCAGCAAGTTCCCTAAAGCAATTCATAGAACAAAAGGCACGCTTGATTACATCCATTCTGATTGTTGGGGTCCTTCTCGCGTCGAATCTTTAGAAGGTTACAGATATTTTGTGTCTTTTATCGACGATTTTTCAAGAATGACTTGGGTGGTTATGATGAAGCATAAAAGTGAAGCTTTCAAGAACTTCATGCAGTGGAAGGCATTAGTGGAAAATCAAACAGGGAAGAAGATCAAAAGACTGCGTACAGATAATGGTCTGGAATTCTGTTTGTCAGATTTTGATGAGTTCTGCAAGAATGAAGGTATTGCTAGGCATCATACAGTCAGAAATACACCGCAACAGAATGGTGTAGCAGAACGGATGAATCAGACACTTCTGGAGAGAGCCAGGTGCATGCTCTCTAACGCTACTTTACCTAGAAGGTTTTGGGCAGAAGCGGTTAGAACGTCATGTTTCTTGATAAATCGTGGACCTCATACCGGTATTAATCT
Organism: Primulina eburnea; assembly: GCF_022965805.1. Taxonomy (NCBI): domain Eukaryota; kingdom Viridiplantae; phylum Streptophyta; class Magnoliopsida; order Lamiales; family Gesneriaceae; genus Primulina; species Primulina eburnea. Next base: position 8,056,646 of record NC_133117.1, read on the forward strand.
CAAAACACCTTATGAGGTGTGGTCTGGTAAATCTGCGGATTACTCCAATTTGAGAGCATTTGGTTGTACAGTTTATTATCATGTAAGTGAAGGTAAATTAGAGCCAAGAGCTAAAAAGGGAGTACTTGTGGGCTATGGGGAAGGAGTTAAAGGATATAGAATCTGGTCACCATCAGAGAACAGAGTTATACTAAGCAGAAATGTAGTCTTTGATGAAAACTCTATGTTTAACCCCACTGTGAAGTCTACTGTTGTATCAGAAAATAGTAGTGTTGAGAAACAGGTGGAGCAGCAAGTCATTCAAGACGAGAGTCAATTTCAGCAAGAAGAAGAAAATCAACACTCATATTCAGAAACTGCACCACCAGAACCCTCACAATCATCAGTTAATCAGCACAGTTTGGCTCGTGATCGGAATGTGAGGCTGAATTTTGGAAAGCCTCCAAATAGGTATGGGTTTGAGGATATGGTGGCTTATGCACTACAAGTTGCTGAAGAGGTAGATACTAACGAGCCATCCACCTACAAGGAAGCAGTCACATGTACAGAGTCAACCAAATGGCTTAGTGCAATGGGAGACGAGATGGAGTCACTTCATAAGAATAAGACTTGGGATCTTGTCCAAAGGCCTCCAGAGAGAAAGATCATTACTTGTAAATGGGTTTTCAAGAAGAAGGAATGGATGACACCTGCTGAGGGTATCAAATATAAGGCTCGATTAGTTGCAAGAGGGATTCATCAGAAAGAGGGAGTAGATTACAATGAGATTTTCTCGCCAGTAGTCAGGCATACCTCTATCAGGGTGTTACTAGCAATGGTTGCACATCAGAATCTGGAGCTCGAACAACTCGATGTGAAGACAGCTTTCCTACATGGAGAGTTGGAAGAAGTTATATATATGACTCAGCCAGATGGTTTCCAAGTTCCTGGAAAAGAAAACTATGTTTGCAAGTTGAAGAAGTCCTTATATGGACTAAAGCAGTCTCCAAGGCAATGGTACAAGAGGTTTGATAGCTACATGATACAGATTGATTACAGCAGAAGTTCGTACGATTGTTGTGTGTACTACAACAAGCTAAAAAATGGTTCTTACATTTATTTGGTCTTATATGTTGATGATATGTTGATAGCTGCACAGAACAAGTCTGATATTCAGAAGTTGAAGGGCCTTCTGAGTGCTGAATTCGAGATGAAAGATTTGGGTGATGCACGAAAAATTCTAGGAATGGAGATCTACAGGGATAGGAATCAGAAGAAACTTTTCTTATCACAGAAGGGTTATATTCAGAAGATATTATCCAGATTTGGTATGTCTACATCAAAACCCATAGATACTCCAAGTGCTGCAAATATTCATTTGTCTACTGCGTTTGCACCTAAATCTGCTGAAGAGAATGAGTACATGTCTCGAGTTCCCTATGCTAGTGCAGTAGGAAGCTTGATGTATGCTATGGTCTGCACTAGACCTGATCTTGCACAGGCTGTTAGTGTTGTCAGCAGATTTATGGCACAGCCTAGAAAGGAGCACTGGCAAGCTGTGAAGAGAATTTTTCGATACCTTAGAGGTACATCTGATGTTGGTCTCATTTATGGAAGTGATACACAGTGTTTAGTCACAGGTTATTCAGATGCTGATTATGCAGGAGATGTTGACAGTAGAAGATCTATGACTGGTTATGTGTTCACTCTTGGTGGTTCTGTTGTTAGTTGGAAAGCTACTTTGCAACCCACAGTAACTTTGTCGACTACGGAAGCAGAGTATATAGCATTGACAGAAGCTGCAAAAGAGGGAATCTGGTTAAAAGGGCTGATTAATGATTTTGGTCTACACCATGATCAGGCTATAGTATATTGTGACAGCCTTAGTGCAATATGCTTAGCCAAGGATCAAGTTCACCATGAAAGAACTAAGCACATTGATGTCAGGTATCATTTTCTGAGAAGTGAGAAAAGAATTAAGGTGAACAAAGTGGGTACTGCTGATAATCCCGCCGATATGTTTACCAAGCCGGTTCCACATAGCAAGTTTAAACATTGTTTGGACTTGCTGAATGTTAGAAGCTGTTAGTTGCCCTTTTCAGGGCAAAAGTCTGAGGCAGAGGAGTCGTCTGGTACTGTTATGGTACATCTGATCCTGTTGTTCAGAGGATTCAAGTCAAGGTGGAGATTTGTTAGAATATGCCTTGAACCGTGGGTCTCGCTTATGTTTGGTTTTTGGGCTGTCTGATTATGGGCCTAATCTGACACTTTCTAGTCTAGGGTTTTTTTGAGCAGCATAAATACTGCTTATTCTGTAACCTAGATACACACTCTGTAATTTCTGAATACCTAAAGCAATAAAGCATCCTCTTCTCTGCCCGTGGACGTAGCTAACACATTGTTAGTGAACCACGTAATTCTGTGTGTTGATTCTTTACGTTAATCTTTCTTGCAATTTGTTACAACAGTGAGCATTTTCACAATTACAAATAGGTGATCGATAATTGAACATAAACATCCATCCACTAGTGCACACGAGTGCTTCATAAAAAGTACTAAAAAAATTTAAGTAAACATAATTTAAGTATTCATAACAAGTACTAAATGGATCTTTATAAAACATAAACATAATTTAAGTATTCATAAATATAATTTAAGTATTCATAAAAAGTACTAAAAATTAAATATTTACTTACTTGTGACCACTTCTTCACAATCTTTATAAAAATTTAATTCTTTCCTGTCGGTTCTTTGTATAAGTTAATTTCTTTACCTCTAAGCCAATCACTAGTGCACACAAGTGCTTCCACCATTTTGGGATGCAATGATGCCCTAAATGGATCCACGACCCTCCTCCCAAGACTAAAAGCTTTCTCACTAGCAACAGTAGATGAAGGGATTGCAAAAATATCCTTGGCAATTTTTGAAAATACTGGAAATCTTGTTGTATTCCCTTTCCACCACTCCAAAACATCAAAGGTTGAGCTCCATTTCACAAAAGGATCCGACAAGTACTTGTCCACTTCATTAGTTATCTCTTCTTGATTTTGAGATTTTCTTAATTGTGACATTTTCAGATGATAGTTCAATTTAACGGGATCATTCTTATAAATTTCCATCAACTCTCTGTCAACGTCACCATCATCAATCTCGTTAAAAGTATCAAAAGGTGAAATGCATTTATATGCATGATACAAATCCATTAGACAATTCTTTAAACCATCAACAAATTATTGTATTTTAGTAGCATCCAATTTCATATCCCCCAAATGTAGTGCAATCATTTGAAGTTTATAACGAGGATCTAGAATATGACCTAGGAAAATAAGCTTGTTCACCTTCTCAAGATCACCCCAATACTTCTTGAACTTACTTTCCATTCTCATAGCTATTTCTTGCAATGAAGGATCTATGATGTCAAGCATTGTCTCGTTAATGACGGTCCCCATTGAAACTATTTCCTCCCAAATCAAAGTTGATGTAGTTGTCTTGCTAGCACTAAGTTGCAACGTAGTATCATAAAACCTCTTGAGAAAATTGACAAAGACTTGTGCTTTTTCCCAATCTTTTTTGTTGGGAGGCTCCACTCTCCTTTTCTTCTCCGAGCCATCAATCTCCTCACAATATTCAGCAAATTGTGCATTCTCTGTCATCCTTCCAAACACTTTCTTAAACTTGTATGCAACAGAAAGCATTTTATAGGTGGAATTCCACCTTGTAGGCACATCCATTGGAACAGTTGACATTTTATCCATCTTCAATAGGATAGCACACTCCCTAAATTGGTCCAACCGAATAGAAATTCTGTCGGAAGCATACAATCACTATCGAACGAATTAATTAATTAACGAGGGGTAGGTAAACCGATATTCCCAACAAATTCATTTCTCATTGAATTTTAATCAACCATTTTAGATATTAATTCTTATCATTCAAGTCTTGAATCATATTATTTGCATGTTTATTTAAGCATAGTGATAATAAACAATCAATCAAATTTCGTTACTAAAGATTTAATAGCTGAAAATAATAATTGTCAAATACAGTATTCAGTGGAACGGTACTCATACTCACGTACATTACACTATTACTTGACATCGTGCACTTGCGAATAATTATTGAGCATATAAAACCATATTTTTATTAAGGATTCCACAATGCAAGTTTTGCTCGATCAAAGCCCAAGACATACTCGGCATCGTAGACGTAAAGGGATGAATCACGGCAGTAGTCAACACTACTTTCGAGGATGGATTCAGCGTGAAGGAGGTGGTTAGAGACGGAGAAAGTGTGGTAACCAGCAACCTGTAAACCAATAAAGCATAAACAAAGCAATTCCCCACACTTACTTAGGACAAATACACGACATACATATCTTATTCAGTACCAGCAAGGACAGAGCCGGAATTGATCGATTAATTGGGGTTAAAAACCACTACACGCATGCAAAGAATGATCAGATCGCCAATTTCTACAGATGTAAACAATGGTCCCTTTTCCCATCCACAAGGCAAATGCTAGCGAGTGGCCAAACGATACCAAGCCGACAACTCCCCACAAAAATCATCATACAAAGCAAGGATGAAAATTCCAACTCAAACAAGATAACCAACAACTTTCCGAGAGCCAAAAAAACACCGAATAAAACTAAAGAAAAAGAAGGGAAAAATATTGATGGCAGTAGAGGGTGAGTTCAGATTCGCAAAGAGTTCCACAGAGGCCGGCGTGACTCCTGGTGGGATTGACATGAGAGCAGATTGTGTGGAAGGAACAGAGGCAGCCAGGGAAGCGTCTAAAAGCACCATGGCCGTCGTTGGGTAGTGACTCGAGCTAAGAAGGGCGGCCACCCTTGAAAAAGAAGGCTGACTAAAACTCGAAGGTGTGCCCATAGAAGACCCAGAGGCGACGGAAAAGGAGCTGGAACCGATAGCAGAGCCGGAGAACGCCACGGGCTGTGGGGCAGCAACGATGGCTTGAGTAGAGTCGGCGCCAGCAGCGCTAGATTCAGGCAGGTGCGCCGATGGTGAGTCTTGGGCCACACCACATCTTTGGGCGACAACAGCAAGCGGCAGAAAATGATCGGAGAGCTTGGGGGCGCGACAATTGAAGCGTGGGGAGAGCAAAGGGCAGCGGTCCTTCACACTAGCAGTTAAGAGTAATCGGATGAAGGAGCGGGAAGGAAGTTGAAGAAAGCGGGCTACAAAGTTTTGAATCTGAAGAGTACGTGAAATCCAAGAGAAAATGATTTAAAGCCTAAAAAAATGGATAGGGTTGCTCGGCCCATAACTTCAAACCCAAGTCACAGGAAAACAATTGTGGGCCGCTACAAATGAATAAGTTGGAACTGAGCTAATTAACAAGCATTTTGGCCCAATGAGCCAATGCTTGTGGGGACAATTGTTTGGGCTAAAATATTAATTATAGAGGCCCAATTTAATTGCAGGTGCCTAAATTAAATCATATAGGCCCATCAAGTATAGCAGATCAATCCCTCTCGATTTAAACTGATCACGAGGCGCTGAAAAAAGAGAAGATCGTAGGATGAAAGAGAGAGATCATGGGATGAATAATGGAAGAACATGGATCATGGGAGAGTGGAAGAAAGAACCGCACAGTTGCTAGGAAGAAAATGAATCGGCCCACACAGAGGGGGGACAAAACACAAATCGAAAAAAACGTCAGGAACTTCGTGTAGAATTCTCATAGATTTAGTCAAGCTTTTTCATACTTTTACGGTCATATTTTAGCATCCACGTATATATTCTAGCACTATTTTGTTATATTTTTCAAGTTTTTGTAATTTTCTACCGATTTTTTGATAAACAATCATGTTAGGAGTTTATTTCATCAAGTTCTATTTGATTTTCTTTCGTTTTAGCGTTGTATTTGTTTAAAAGATTAAAACTGACGGTCGAATTTAGTATCCGCAGTCGTCAAATTTTTAAAAGTTATATTTTCATCGTTTTTACAAAAATCGGTTCATTTTCGCACCTGATACGCCCGCAAATCTAATATTGTGCAAACAGTACTACATTTATATATGTACTGCTAAATATAAAAGGAAATGATGGCTTATATTTTCATTTTTTTGTATTTTGCATTCAAATTCTTCTCATCTACGCTATACTTCGCATAACTTAATGGGACTAATTGGATAAATTAAAAATTATAAGTTGATGCAAAGACAGTTCTATATGTATATGTTTTACAATGGAACCCACACGTTTTCACAATAGAAAGATATCTCTATTAATGTGAGGAATTTTGGGACAACATTATGTTATTGTGGAGGTATGTGGGTCTCATTGCACAAGAATTGATATCAAAGTCATTGTCTATATCAAGCCATGTAGGTGGAGTAATCGGATACTAAAACAAAGGAAATGAGGGTTCCCAGTAAATGAGTGATGAGCTCTCGGGGCAATCGGTGCTCCAAGTATTTCATTTAAGACGTGTGTTCCCAACGCAGTGGAGATGAATGACCTCGATTAGAGTGTATGATCCTCTAAGTGGACAGGGTGGATGAAATGACTTGAGGGGAGGCATAAAGCATGTGAATAATGGTGGTTTCTTCGTTTAAGGAGAAGAGTGTTGGGAATTCAAAGTCTCACATTGAAAATACATGAGAAATATCAAGAGTTAATAAAATGAAATTATATTTTTATTGGTATAAGCTCTTTTTTGTAAAATCGAAAAAAAAATTCACGAGTGTTTATACCCAAAATGGACTATATTATACTGTTATGGATATATACATGTCTTATTGTACAAAAGCACATGTGTTCAATGAGTCTTTTGTTTGCTCAAATGAAAGTATGGATGAAAAATGGCTGACATAAAAGTCTTAACATGAAAGAAAATATTGATGCACACAACAATATATATTAAATTTTAAGATACAAACAAAATAAAAAGGTTAAAAAAGGTAGAATCAAAATGGATCAGTCACCTTCAACAAAGTTGATCTACTTAGGTAATGTTTGCAAGAATTTATTTTAGGTACTTACTTCAAAGCTTCTACCTAATGAAATGTTTGAAAATTGTATGTGAAATATGATAATCACTTAAAATATATTCTAGCAAACACTACTAAGTATATCACTAAGTGTTACTAAGCTTCCAGCCAATGAAATGTTTGAAGATTATATGTAAAAGCCGAGAATCACTTAAAATAAACTCTTTCAAACACTATCTTAACACTCCCGACACCTCCGTTGTCGTGTGTGGTATCGATGCTCTTGATGGCTTTGGGCATCAGCTTCGGAATCAAGTTGTGTTAATCCACGATAGAGGACTTAAAGATCTTTGATGATGGCACTGACGAAGTATGCTCGTCAACGAATTTGGTTATGGCCAATGATATCAATTATTTAATTAGTTACTCGAAAAACTGATAAATTATGAAATATGGTATTCTCGAAAACACCAATTAATCGAATGTATGACGGAGAACAAGACTTGAAGGTAACTTTTAGGCTCGTCTAATGATGAAGAAGTTTATATTTTTTCTTGAAATGATTCTGAATTTTGTCATATTTGGCAAAGAAATGGACACCAAATGTTCCTTAATTTTTCCTTTATGTTTGTCAGAGCATGTTTTCCCAAAATACTTCTTTATTTTCCAAAGATAACTCATTAGTAAAAGTTATTTAATGAATGATAGTTGTTGCAGTTTTTGTTATAAATGACCACCCACATGAGAAGAAAGGTAAAATATATCCTGAATTTTGTCACATTCAAAGTATAACCGGGAAAATTGGAATTTAATCTTGGAAGTTGATATTTTTGAATTTTAATCTAGTAACTTGTCAAATTTGAGTTTTATCTAGTAAGACTTTTTTTTGTTTGTCAATTGTTTTCCAGAACTACTAAATATACCGAATATTATCTATTTAACACTGACGCTCTCTATGTGTATTATGATAAGAATAAAGCCTATATTATCCATATTAAAATTTACCCAAACAAAAATAATAAAATGAAATTTTTTTCCTCGTATTTTAAAGTATTGATGTCGTTTAATTTATTTTGTCCTTTTTTCCTATTAATTTTATGTTTAGTAGTCCAATTCTATTGTCCAATAAATATTTGTTAAAAATTTAACCCTTATAATTCTATTTCAAAGAATACATATATACATATTTTTTTATATGTTGGACACTCACTGTGAACAACGTTGAAATAACACTCACCTATTAGATTTGACGAAGAATATAAAATTGTACATCTAATAGATAATTGTCATTTTAACGGTGTTCACATAAGTATCCACAATAAGTATGTTGTTTATCAAACATATATATATATATATATATATATATATATATATATATATTCAACAACAATGAGCAATTATGTGAGCCAGATGTTGCGCCCACTTATTGGATATAAAATTTCATCATATCCAATAAGTGAACGTCACTGCAACAATGCTAATATAGATGCTTATAGTCAGGGACGGATCCAGGAATATGAGGGGGCTTGAACTCAATATAATAAGTTATATATTATTAAAAAATTACATTATATTGTTCAACGAAGTTGTGTCATACGAAATTTTAATACATAAAATTCATCTATAATAGAATTTTACATCTATATGTTTAGCTAAATCTCGTTCAATATAGAGTGTCATACAATCGGCAAGAAATTCATCCTCCATTTTATTGCTAAGTGCCGTCTTCACATGCTGTTATACTTAAATTTGTTGTGGAGATGCTAGTAAAAACCAGTAGATGCTGGCTCAATACAAAACCTGTAGATGTAAAAATAGCAGAAAACCAGAAGCACTTGTATCGAGCTAAAACTAGTAGCAGCACTTATCTAGTATTGTTTAAACAAGTGACGTCTTAGCTAAAACCAGAAAGGATACAAAACTCGAAATATACATTAACAGAATTTTGCGTATCTCAAAGTTTTTAAATATTACCGTTGATCTATTTAGTGATACTAGCATTTATTGCTTCATTAAATGCCATTAAATGTTGTACGAGAACATTTAAGACGGTTTACCATTTTTGGTATGAACTGAGACTGATTGCTTTAATATATTCTGCAGGGTCTATTTTCAGAAATAAAGCTGAACCAATGAAAAGTCAAAAGATCCGTTCAGATCTTAACGTTGGATAAATCCTATATATAGAGACGAAACACTTTTCAAGACTAGCGGAAGTGAACAAATCTCAGTGAAAGAATATCATTCGAGCATCACTAGAAACTTGAATTATCTAAAAAGCTCAACACTGAAAAAGCAGCACACGCTTCATTATATACACTTGATCATTTGAGCTCATTTTGTGCTAGCTATTTTCTTTATCCCTCTTAAGCTATTCACTTCATAAATAGAAGAATTTGTAACTGGAAAAGAGATTCTTTCCAGAACTTAAGATCTTTCAAGTAGTTGATTTGTAAAACTAAGATTTTCAGTAGGCGAAGGGTAAGTCCTGTTGAAGTGGGTGTGTATAACTATTATACTATATTCACCAAAGTCTTTAATGATACCTTCTGAAAACAGAAGAAAGGGAGACGTAGAAGATTCATCTTCGAACTTCCAGAAACAAACCCTGTGCAATCTACTGCATTTCTGTTTCACTTTTTTTCACCCACTAACCAACAGATCGTTTCCGCACATTATCTTGTGATCTGCTGGTCTTTAAACTTGAACAAGAATCTGCTAGTATCTCTAACAGGATTCTAGCACATCATTCAAGAAAAATCGATTAAGTTTGTCGTTGAGTTTATTCAACCCCCCCTTCTAAACTCAACCCGATCCTCAACAAGTGGTATCAGAGCATCGGTTATTCTTGTTCTGAAAAATATTTAACAGACATGGCTCATTTCAACAAAATTTCAATGTTCTCAAAAGAAGACTTTGATGATTGGAAAATCATAATGCAAGCGCATCTTGCAGCTCAAGATGATGACATATGGTATATCATCACAGATGGTCGATTAAAGATCTTAAAGCCGAATCCAGCTATTGCTATCACTGAAGGTGCACCTCAGATGCTGGAAAAACCAAGATATGAATGGACAAGTGAGGACAAGAAGAAAGAAAATCTTGTCAACGTTGCAAAGGACATTCTGTACAAGACACTCGACAAAAATACCTTCAGTAAAATCAAGATGTGTCCTACTGCAAAGGAAATCTGGGAAAAATTGATTCAGATCTGTGAAGGAAATGAAGAAACTAAGGAAAACAAACTTTCTGTAGCCATGCAGAAGTTTGAGAATATGAAGATGAGGGCTGGAGAAACTATGAATGAATTTGATGAACGCTTCAGCAGCCTTGTCAATGAACTCACAGCTCTTGGGAAAGATTTTGGCAACAGAGAAATTGCACTAAAGGTAATGAGAGCCCTACCCAGAGAATGAGACGTCAAAACAATGGCAATGAGAGCTTCCAGGGATCTACACAAGTTAGAACTACATGACTTGTTCTCATACCTAAGGCATATGAGTTTGAACTTGAAGTTCGAAGTGGAGAAGAGCCCTTAGTAATTCCACCAACCGAAGCTCTCGTAGCTACGGTTAACTCTACTGCTACAGTTACTCCAAGTTCATCTTCTGTAGTGCCCAAATTCAGTACACGTATAACCCATGCATTTATTTAACTAGTAAATCATTTAATTAATTTTAAATGAGTTTCATCCATGCATAATTTATGAAAATGCATTATTTTAAATTATTTATGTTCATGGTGATGCACGTTAAAATATTTTTCGAGTTTCATGTTTCAGGCGTTCATTCGAATCGGGATTGAGGAAAAGACCCGGTGACGATTTTTGGCAATTTAAAAATGTGGTATTTTATTTTAAGTCATGGATGGGGCACTTTAAATAAAATTTATTTAGCTTAGCCTTTTTAAAAGCCTAATTTATGTATGTAGTGGTTTAAGAGTTTAAAACTTTTTAAATTTAGCCTTTTGGTGTGTGTTATTTTAAAGTAGGAGTTTGTTTAGAATTTAGTGTGTTTGTATTCTAATTAGGGGATTATATTTAAAAAGGGTGTAGAGGTAGTATTCTAATTAATTTGTTAATTGAGTAACATTTTAATTAGCATTTTATTAGTATGTTAAATATTTAATTAAGCCAAATTTTAATCTCATAATCTAGCCAAACACACACACTACACGATTTGCACACACTTTTACACACACTCCTCACGTAAAACACACAACACACACACACTTTTATTTTTCAGATTTTTTTAAAAGAAAGAAAACTAGGGTTCTTAGCCTATTAGCAGCCGCCCCCTTCCCCTTTAATTTCCAGCAAGTTTCGGTGGATTTTATTACAAGAAAACGGTGCCACGTTCGTCTCGGATCAAGCCTCGCTCCATCTCCTCTTCGGTGTCGTCGTTACGGTATCTTTAAATATCAAAAGGCACGTATATTTTGTTCTTGATGCATCAATCATATCATATTATGCGTGTGTTGTTATTTATGCGTAAAACCATGTGTATGTTGTGTAGAAGTTTGAGCAATCATGTTTAAATCGCTTTTGGAGCCCTTTTTAGATCTAAAAATCACGTTTTTACAGTTCTGGTTGAAACTGCGAATTTTTAGTCGAGATTTTGAGAAAACTTTCAACTATAGAATTGTAGAACTTTTTGATGCCTTCGATTTGATATAAAATTCGAGATTTTTGGATGCAAATTGAGTGAGTTATGGCGTTTTTCGTGGGACTGCTCAAACTGCGACTTTTACGAAAATTGTGTTCTTGAAGTTTCTATGTTGCAGGCTTCGTTGGGGATCGACGGGTGATCGTTGCTGCGTCTAGGTATGATTAGTATGATGTTGGGATGTTAATTGATACGTCGTTTAGCGTTGATAGGCACTCGAATGCATTAGAAGTCGTAGGAAACGAATTGGTGTCAATTGCTACGTTTTGAATGGTATGTGTCGTAGGGTGAACATAGTCGCTTTGGGATTTTGTACGAATATGGTTTGATGTTATGGCATGCTAGGATGAGTCTTGGGGTGTCGAATCGTGGTACGTACAATCGAGTCTAGACTGTTAAGCGAAACATGTTTAGAATTTCCGAAGCTTTACTTGTCCCGCAGGTACACGGACCCACGGACGGACCCTGGCACGGGGTCCGTGCCTTTGTTCCTTCCGGAGTGCATTTTTCCAGAGTCTACACGGACCCCCACACGGACCCTGACACGGGGTCCGTGTCCACCCTTCTTTCCGAACCTTTCACCCGAGTCTACACGGACCCCTACACGGAGGTAGGCATGGGGTCCGTGTCCTTCATATTTTGGGAAAAATATTATGACGTGTTTGAGGTTTGATGTCATGGTTTAGTACAATGATTTGCAAGGTCGAGCCATGGGAAATTGTAGAATGTTCCAAGGAATGATTGAGCTTGAGAGTAAGTATGATTTCTACGTCTAAGTTATGCAAATTAAGTAAGTGAATTCATGATAGTATGTGTAGCGACGGCCCCGATCAAAGTTCAACGAATCCCTCAATGCCAAGTAAGTATGTATGACGTGCAAGAAACATTTTAAGTTTTTGAGGTATGCTAAATGTCTTGTGACCAAATTATGTTTAGGATTGGAAAGCGTTAAATTATGAACGGGGACCAATCCGCTCGTTAAATTATGAACGGTTTAGATCGTGGTTGGAAAGCGTTAAATTATGAACGGGGACCAACCAGCCCGTTAAATTATGAACGGGGATCTCATGTATGTGGCAGTGGATACGTCCCTGTCGGCCCAGTACTGTGGTTTGTCTGATCAGGCAGTTATTATGTTATGGGTCACTTGCTTTGAAACATCCTCTACGCAAAATGATGAAGTTATGTATGTTCAAGTATGCAGTATGTTTATGATAGTTTATGTTGATGGCACGTCTAGTTATGTACGTACGTATGTTCAAGTTTATTATGCAAGTTCAAGTTTCAAGTTATGTACGTCCTATTTTAAAGTTGCATGCGATTTTATTACGTAGTACTCGTTATTCCAGTTTATACGTGTTGAGTCTTTAGACTCACTAGACTTGATCGATGCAGGTGACTATGTTGAGGAGACAGGAGGTGGTGACCAAGGGGCAGGCTTGGACTGAGTGGCAGGCTAGACCCGAGGACCGCAATGTTTACGTTTTATGCAAAGTTTAAAAATACTCTGATTTTTTTAAATATCTACATGTGAAATATTTTGAGGCAGTTTCTTTTAGCAAAATTTTACTGGTGATGGATGATTTTTGAGAATTATTTTTATGAATGTTGCGTGACGACCGTATGGATGTTTACATTTAAGAAAATTTTAATTTTTCCGCAAAATTTAAGTTTGAAAATATGGTACGTTACATCTTCTGCTGCTATAGAAAATACTTCTGAGAGAACTGCTGAACAGATAAGCAATGACGCAATGTCATTATTTGTTAAGAAATTTTCCAGATTCATGAGAAAGAATCACAGAACATTTCAAAGTCCCATTGTTCAATGTCACAAAACATTCAAAAATCACAGAACATTTCAAAAAGGAATCACCATCTAGTGATATGGCATGCTTTAACTGTGGAAAAGTTGGACATTTCATTGCTGATTGTCCAAAACCAAAGAAGGATGACCAGAAGAAGAAGGGTGTCAAACGCAATGATAAAAAGACCAGAAGAGACAGAAAGATAATGATTGCAGAAGAAAGTAAGTCCAAATGGGCAGACTCAAGTTTTGAATCTTCTGGTTCTGAAAGCCATTCAAGTGATAGTGATGAAGATGAGATCAAATGTCTGATTGCAAATATGGAAGCAACCTCGACATCCAGAGAGGTATTTGACTTTGACTCTGATGAATTTACACGCACTGATATATTCAAAGCATTACACAACATGGTAGAAGAGTATTCAAGACTTTCTCAATCATTTGAGGAAGTTAAAATTGAAAATCAGAACTTAACATATCAGAACAGTGAGTTAAATTGCTTGCAAGTAAAAAGCTGTAATGATTTGCAAGTTGAGATGAGTAAATTAAAAACTGAGAATGAAAGAGTAAAAGTAGATTACCAGTCAATGCTCTCTGTAAACCAGAAGTTATCTCTACTGGTGAATGCTTGGAACAAGTCCTCTATTTCACTCGAAAAGATGCAAAAGTTACAAAAACAATCTGGAGACAGGAGTGGTCTCGGATTTTGTAATGATGAAGGCACTTCTGAAATGAATACTAAGCCTAAACTGGATATGTGCAAAGGGAAGTACATTCATTTTGTGAAATACAATGTGGTACAGAAACCAGAAGTACCTACTGCTTCAATTGAAAGAAATGTAAATCAGATGAACAAAAGGATGCATTATGGTCTGGGGTATGTTAAACCTAAGGAAAAAGTTGACCAGAGTTCTGGATCCAGTAGAGGATTCAACTCGGGAAGACAACCTCTTATGAAGGTTAAAAACTTCCAGTACTACAATTCTAGACCTGTTCAGAAGAGATACAGGCCAGACAACAGAAACAGAAGGGAAAAACAACATGCTAAAACACATAATGTTAGAAATAACAGACCCCTTGTTGCACACACCTCAATGGATACCCGAAGTATAAGAATTGTACAAATGTGGGTTCCAAAGGGACTAATAAGGCTTGGACCCAAGTAGATTGGGTACCAGATACTAAAATTTGTGTTTGCAGGTGCAGGTGAAGAAAACCAAGATCAGTAGCTCAACATGGTATTTAGACAGTGGATGTTCCAGACATATGACTGGACAGAAAAGTCTACTATCAGAAATAGTGAGTTGTGCTGGTCCAGAAATAACTTTTGGGGACAACTCAAAAGGTAGAACCGTGGGTAAGGGTAAAATTATCCATGGTAACATCACTATTAAGGATGTGCTCTTAGTTGAAAATCTTTGTTATAACTTGATCAGTATTAGTCAATTATGTGATAATGGTTTTTCAGTAGCATTCCAGAAGCACACCTGCACAGTCAAAAATGCTGATGACTTTACTGTTCTAATCGGAGTTAGAAAAGGCAACACCTATAAAATATCATGGAACATAGATCATATCATTGCTCCTACATGTTTAGTTGCATCTCTAAGTGATAAACACTGGCTGTGGCACAAGAGATTGAATCATCTGAATTTCAAGTCTATCAACAATCTCAAAAAGAAGAACTTAGTCGATGGATTGCCAGATGTGAAATTTGTTAAGAATCATGTATGTTCTGCATGTCAACTTGGTAAGCAAGTAAGATCTAGTTTCAAAAATAAAGGCAGCAAATCATCCTCAAGATGTTTAGAATTATTGTACATGGACTTATTTGGTCCAATTCCTATTGAAGAACCTAAAGGGGGGTGAATAGGTTCTTTTAGGCCCTTTAGCGTTTTTAAAACGAGTTTGCAAAAATTGCAAGCGGAAGACTTGAGGGACAATCACAAATAAAATGAATGCGTAAAGTAAGTGCGTAAAATAAATGCGTAGTAAAGTAAATGCGTAAAGTAAAGAGGGATAGAGATGTTTATGGAAGTTCGACGAAGAATCGTCTACGTCTCCCCTTCTCGATGAGGATCGAGGTATCACTATATCGACTTGGCTTTAGGAGCTCCAAGCTAGCTTTTACAACCACGCCTCGATGCGTCTACTTGGCCTTGAGTGCTCCAAGGATAGCCACGAACTTTACAACCCACTCGAGAGTATTACTTTCACTCTTTTTCTACAACTCTTTTAATCAACGCACACAAGAGATAGTAGAAAGCTTTGTAAGAGACAAGAGAGAGTGGAGTGGATGATTGAAAATGCATTCTCAAAGGCCTATTTATACTAGTCTTGGACGCCAAGGTTCGGATCTTCTGTTTATGCTTCGGAACGTCCGATGTGATTGAAATCAATTTGCGTAATTCTGGGATGACTTCGGATCGTCCGGTCTTGACTTCGTAGGGTCCGAACATATGCTTCGGAGGGACCGATCCAGCTTCGTTTCTTCCGAACAGTTCTTTTAGACAGTGTATGCACATCTTCGGAAGGTCCGAACTCAAGTTCGTACCGTCCGAACATTCCCGCGTTTCCAGAGATTTGAAATCTTCAACACTTCGTAGCGTCCGATCATGTCCTTCGTAGCGTCCGAAATCTTACTCAATCAATAAGTCAGATCAATTTGTCTCCGCATTCAAGTGATTTGATTGCTTGTGTTCGGAACGTCCGATCACGTCTTCGGACAGTCCGAACTGGCTCCTCGCAGCTTCCGAACAGCTTCCACTTTGCTTCTGATCGGCACCTTTTCGGAACGTCCGAACCAACTTCGGATCTTCCGAACGTAACTTTGTTCTTAGTTTCCTGCATGCCTCAATATAAAACATTAGTACATTTTTAAGCCAAGTTTTGGTATCATCAAAACAAAAACTTTGGGATATGTTACAGCATTAAAAACATTAATCTCATCTTCGAGATTTGTATGCGTTTAAGGCGTAACAATCTCCCCCTTTTTGATGATCACAAAACTTGGTTAAAAATTGAGAAACAATAATCAACATAATCTAAATTATTATTAAATAACTCCCCCTTAATCAAATAACAAGTCTAAGAGGTTGAATTAAGGCGAATTTATTTAATAACCATTTAATAGCAATTTTAACCAAATAAATTCTCCCCCTTTTTGTGATAAGCAAAAAGACATAAGCATAAAGAGAGACAAATAAACAGGTAAAATATCCACTAATAAATGCAAGTCTTTTATACAATGATGCATAAAGATAAAATAAACAAAAATAACAAAAACATAATCTAAGAATCCGCATCCCGCGACTCTCTATGTCTCCTCATCTCAGCCTCGATGGAATCAAGACGCGAGGAAGTCTCAGTATGATGACGCTCTAAGGTAGACTCCAAAAGGGAGAAACGAGTGTCGAAACGAGTCTCCAATCGCTCGAGATACTCGAAAATCCGATCGTAGGGTCCAGAGGGAGCAGGCGGAGTGAAGCCATGAGGAAGGTCATCCATGGTCATCAAAGGAGTGCTAATAGGGTCGGGAACACGCTGATGGGATGAAGAGGGAATATCAACCGAAGGGGTAGGAGTGGTACCCGTAGTAGGGGGACCAGCGGGAAATCCTCTCGTCTGAACGTGAGGAGGAAGGAGACCGAAGGGAACATGAAAGTGTTCGGTCGGACGATAGGACGCAAAGATGCGATCCTTGTCGATGACCCAAGAGGATAAGACGGGATTCCAAGAGAGTCCCATCTTAACAACAGTATCATGGTCGATAGTCTCGCGAGGAGAAATAGATAAGGATTCTTCATCTGTAAAGTCAATGCCCAGATGGGCTAGAATCCGGTTAATGAACCGGCCAAATGGAAAAGAGACGCGAGTAGAAGAAGCCGCGTACTCCATGGCGTACATAAGAAAACGGGGAAGGTTAAAAGGACGCTGGGAGACTAAATAATAGAGAATGTACAGATCGAGATATTTGCAAGTGGAGAGGTCTCCACTGCGAGGAACAATAGAAGAAGTGATGAGCTTCAGAACAAGCTGAAGCTGAGGAGGAAGGTCCTTCGCATGAGGACGGTCATCGGCAGGAGTAGGCGGACGACCGAAGATGGTGGTCAAGGCAGTGACTCGATCAAAAGTGGGGTCATTCTCAGTCCAAGACTGAGAAAAGAACTCACTCGGTCCGTCTCGAGGAAGATCGAACCAAGTGGAGAGGTCGGCGGTAGAAAAAGAAATGAACCGACCCTGAACAATGGTAACAACACGAGTGTCATCACCACCAAGAACTAGGGAAAAGTTCGCATAGAACTGATGTATGAGAGAGGGGTAGATGAGATCGGGTACGGAAGGTAGAAAGAAGTTTCCCCAACGTTGAGACTCAATAAGAGTAATCAACGTAAAGGAATTCGCACGGAGGTATTCGGTGTGAAGGGTACGACCAGGCAGAATGTTACGGGTTTCGAATTCAGGTGGGGTAGGACGAGGATTGGGTGGTTGGGTAAGATCATGATGAAAGGCACCGTGACGAGGGCGAACATTTCGGCCAGCTGCGTTACGGCGCGGAGGCATAGTGAGTAGTGAGTGTTTTGTGTGGGGAAAGAAAGAGAGGAGTGAATGAGCAAGTAAATCAGAGGATCCGAACGCCTATTTATAGGCCATGTTCGGACGGTCCGAACATGAGTTCGGAAGGTCCGGAATTTGAACGGAACGGTTATCTGGCAGTCAGTTCGGACGATCCGATTCGTAATCGGACAATCCGATCATAGAACGGAGGCTACGAAGCGTAAACGGAGGGTCCGAAGTCTGACAATCAGGCATGGGAAGGCGCGAACATTTAATGACATCGGAAGGAGGTTCGGACGATCCGATGTGTGTTCGGATGGTTCGAAGAGGGAATCGGAGGTTCTGGAACCTATGGTCAGGTTCGGACGATCCGAACACGTTCGGTGGATCCGAGGTGAAACGGAGCATCCGAATAGGAGCGGTGATTCCGAAGTAGCCAAGATGAGGAACACCTAAAATTTAAAATATTTAGCACATAAATGAATGTTGAGCCATAATTATGGATAAATACAATTAATTTGTATTATCCGACATTATAATGCTCACATTAATAATACTCCCCCTCAATTTAACAAATATGTACGAGAGTATTCGACTAGTGTTTACAACTCAATCATGCCAAGTTCACCACGCAAACGAGTAAAAGTAGATTCATCTAGTGGTTTTGTAAAAATATCAGCAATTTGATTCTTGGTGTCAACATAGTGAAGTTCAACATCATTTTGCTCAATGTGATCACGAATGAAATGATGTCGAATGTCAATATGTTTAGTACGAGAATGTTGAACTGGATTCTTTGTTAGACATATGGTGCTTGTATTATCACAAAAGATTGGAATTTTTGAAAAAGTAACACCATAGTCGAGTAATTGATACTTCATCCAAAGAATTTGTGCACAACAACTACCGGCAGCCATATACTCGGCCTCGGTCGTTGAAAGTGCAACACAGTTTTGCTTTTTAGAAAACCATGACACCAAGCAATTTCCCAAAAAGAAACAAGTTCCACTAGTGCTCTTTCTATCCACCTTATATCCTCCAAAGTCGGCATCACAGTAAGCTTTTAAATCGAAAAATGAGTTCTTAGAATACCATAATCCGAGATTTGGAGTATTTGAAAGATATTTGAAAATGCGTTTTAAGGCGAATAAGTGTGATTCCTTTGGACATGATTGAAATCGTGCACACAAGCAAACACTAAACATAATGTCAGGTCTACTAGCAGTCGCATAGAGTAGGGAGCCAATCATGCTACGAAATAACTTTTGGTCAACAGGTTTACCTCCCTCATCTTTGTCGAGTCTGACTGTCGTGCTCATAGGTGTGGATGAGGCTTTGGAAGACTCCATCCCAAACTTTTTTAGCATATCCTTGATGTACTTCCCTTGGTTGACAAAGAAACCATCCTTGCATTGCTTGATTTGGAGACCAAGGAAGTAGTTGAGTTCGCCCATCATGCTCATCTCAAAGTGATCCTGCATAAGCTTAGAAAAATCTCTACACAAGTGTTCATTAGTAGCACCAAAAATAATATCATCTACATATATTTGTACTATTAGCAAATCATTATTTTTAGTCAAGGTAAATAAGGTAATATCAACTTTACCCCTACAAAAACCATTAGACAACAAAAAGGTAGATAATTTCTCATACCAAGCTCTAGGAGCTTGTTTCAAACCATACAAAGCCTTATCAAGTTTATACACATAATCAGATAAGTGCACATCTTCAAAACCAACAGGTTGCTCAACATACACTTCTTCTTTCAAATCACCATTAAGAAAAGCACTTTTAACATCCATTTGAAACAATTTAAAGTCTCTAGAGCAAGCAAAAGCAAGTAGCATGCGAATGGATTCTAGTCTAGCAACAGGGGCATAAGTCTCATCATAATCAATTCCCTCTTCTTGACTATATCCTTTAGCTACTAGCCTAGCTTTATTTCTAGTGATTGTACCATGCTCATCTAACTTGTTCCTAAATACCCATTTAGTTCCTATGACAGGTCTATCAGTGGGTCTAGGTACAAGATTCCAAACTTTATTCCTTCTAAATTCATTTAGTTCATCTTGCATAGCAATAATCCAAGAATCATCAAGTAAAGCTTCTTCTATGTTCTTAGGCTCTATGTGAGAAAGAAAAGCAAGATAATTGCACATATTAGAAGAGCGAGTAGATACTCCCTTCGATGGGCTACCAATGATGAGGTCCATGGGATGATCCTTGTGTGTAGTCCACTCCTTCGGAAGAGGTGCGTCCTCTTGATCTTTAGGAACATCATCTAGGCTTGTGGACTCCAACTTTTCGCCAAGGATATCTATATCATCATCATCAGAAACAACAGTTCTAGGCAAGCAAGGGTTAGTTTCATCAAATATGACATGAATAGATTCTTCAACTAGTAAAGTACGTTTATTAAAGACTCTATATGCTTTGCTAGAAGTAGAGTAACCAAGAAAGATACCTTTGTCCGATTTAGCATCGAACTTACCCAGGTTGTCCTTACCATTGTTGTGGATGAAGCATTTTGATCCAAAAGCGCGGAAGTAAGAAATGTTAGGCTTTCTCCCTCTCCATAGTTCGTATGGAGTTTTCTTGAGAATTGGCCTTATTGATACGCGATTGATGATGTAACAAGCAGAACTCATTGCTTCAGCCCAAAAATATTTTGGTAGAGAATGCTCACATAGCATGGTCCTTGCAATCTCTACTAGGGTCCTATTCTTCCTCTCAACGACGCCGTTTTGTTGAGGAGTTCTAGGACAAGAAAAGTTGTGACCAATGCCTTTGCTTTGACAAAAAATTGAAAAATTTTCATTTTGAAATTCCGTTCCGTGGTCACTACGGATTTGTTTGATCAAAAGATTTTTCTCATTTTCAACCTTTTTGACAAAAATTTTGAAATGATCAAAGGCATCATTTTTGTGTGCTAAAAACAATGTCCAAGTAAAACGTGAAAAATCATCTACAATGACAAAAGCATAAGATTTTCCTCCTAGACTAGTTGTCCTCGAGGGACCACATAAATCTAGGTGAAGTAATTCAAGGGGCATAGAAGTGGATACAAAATTTTTATTTTTAAAAGATTCCTTTGTGTGTTTACCAAGTTGACAAGCATCACAAAAAGAATCTAATTTTAAATTCAGCTTTGGCATTCCGGAAACTAGGTCAAGTTTTAAAAGTTTTTCTATGGTGCTCATCCCAACATGACCAAGTCGTCTATGCCAAAGAATGTTGTCATCAACATTTAATGTTACAAGGCTTTTTATTTTTGAAAAAGATGAAATCTTTAAATCGACCTTGTAAACATTTTCACTTCTATAACCTTTGAAACTAATGGTTTTGTCAGTTGTGAGTGATACAGTGCAATCGTGTGGTGTGAATTTGACTTCATAACCCCTATCGCACAATTGACTAATGCTTAGGAGGTTATGTTTAAGCCCTTTCACAAGAAGTACATCATCAATAATAGTAGAGTTAGATATACCTATTGAGCCGATGCCTTCTATGATCCCTTTGCTGTTGTCTCCGAAGGTCACCGATCCCTTTTCTTTTGGTCGAATGGATTGTAGCAGCTTCTTTTCTCCCGTCATGTGTCGAGAGCATCCACTGTCAAGATACCAAGTGCTTGATGACTTGTCTCCCCTTTGTCCCTACAAGGTTGAGATACAGTTTGATAGTTGGTACCCGTTTCTTTGGGTCCTTTGGGGTTAGTTGTAGTTGGGGATTTGGGGATCCATTTCCAATAACTATTCTTGTTGTGTTGGTGTCTAAGTTTCTTGCATTTAGGTCTTATGTGGCCTATCTTACAACAGTAAGTGCATGTTGGTGGTGTTTTTGGTTTTGCCTTTGCGATAAGACTAGCGAAGTTGACTGATTTCTTTTCATATCCTAGACCTCCTTTGTCGAAGTTACACCTTTGCATGCTCAAGAGGTTTTCTAGTTTACCGCTACTCACATTGAACTTGTTGAAGGCTTTCTCTAAGTCTCTTAGGTTTGTTTTGATCTTAGTGTTGTCATGCATCCTAGCTTCTAGTTCAGTTTTAAGTTGCTTATTCTCATTTCTAAGTGACTTAGCCTTATTGTACATACTAGTGTACGCGGAGAGTAATTCATCGTAAGAGGATACCTCGTCGTCATCCGAGTCGGTCAGATGATCTTCCTTCGCCATGAAGCATAGGGTAGACTCCTCTTCGTTGTCGCTGTCGCTCCACGTGGCTAGAAGGGCCTTTTTCTTGTCTTTGCCGGCCTTCTTCTTGGAGGGACACTCGTTTGCATAGTGACCCTTTTGTTGACAGTTGTAGCAGGTCACTTCCTTCTCAAACTTTTTGTCTTTCTTGTTGAAGTTGGAACTCCGCATGAATCTTTTGAACTTTCTAGTGAGGAGTGCCATTTCTTCATCGTCGCTATCTTCAAGTTGACTGGTCAAGGCGATCCCTTTCGCCTTTACTTTGTCGTCATCTTTCTTTGTCTCCTTCCGGGTAGATACTTCAAGTTCATGGGTTTTTAGGGTCCCATGAAGTTGATCAAGGTCGTAGGATGCAGCATCTCCCTTGTTGGATTCAATGATAGCCGTGCGCTTTGCATCCCATTCCGCCGGTAATGCTCGAAGGGCTCTCCTCCACACTTGTTTAGTTGGGTAGTTCTCACCAAGTTGGGCAAGCTCATTGATGATTTGGGTGAGCCGCCGGAACATGGTGTCGATATCCTCCTTGGGTTCCATCTCAAAGGTCTCGTACTTGAGTTGGAGAAGGTCTATCTTCGTTTCTTTGACTTGATTGGTTCCCTCGTGGCAAATCTCCAATTTGTCCCAAATCTCTTTGGCGGAGGTACAAGCCGAGATTCGGTTGTATTCATTCATATCTAGAGAACAATGAAGAATATTCATAGCTTTAGCATTTTGAGAGATAAGTTTCATATCGTCCTTGGTGAAGTCATCCATTCCCTTAGGAATTTCCTTATTATCCACCGTTTTCATGGGGATATAGGGACCTTTCACCGTTATTTTCCAAAGGTCGTAATCGACGGATTGGATGTATAGAGATATTCTATTTTTCCAATATCCGTAATTAGTACCATTGAAAAGAGGGGGACGATTTGTGGATTGTCCTTGGGCATACTCGCTTGCTAGATTGGCCATTTTAAAAGATTTTAAAAAACCTTGCTCTGATACCACTTGAAGAACCTAAAGGGGGGGTGAATAGGTTCTTTTAGGCCCTTTAGCGTTTTTAAAACGAGTTTGCAAAAATTGCAAGCGGAAGACTTGAGGGACAATCACAAATAAAATGAATGCGTAAAGTAAGTGCGTAAAATAAATGCGTAGTAAAGTAAATGCGTAAAGTAAAGAGGGATAGAGATGTTTATGGAAGTTCGACGAAGAATCGTCTACGTCTCCCCTTCTCGATGAGGATCGAGGTATCACTATATCGACTTGGCTTTAGGAGCTCCAAGCTAGCTTTTACAACCACGCCTCGATGCGTCTACTTGGCCTTGAGGGCTCCAAGGATAGCCACGAACTTTACAACCCACTCGAGAGTATTACTTTCACTCTTTTTCTACAACTCTTTTAATCAACGCACACAAGAGATAGTAGAAAGCTTTGTAAGAGACAAGAGAGAGTGGAGTGGATGATTGAAAATGCATCCTCAAAGGCCTATTTATACTAGTCTTGGACGCCAAGGTTCGGATCTTCTGTTTATGCTTCGGAACGTCCGATGTGATTGAAATCAATTTGCGTAATTCTGGGATGACTTTGGATCGTTCGGTCTTGACTTCGTAGGGTCCGAACATATGCTTCGGAGGGACCGATCCAGCTTCGTTTCTTCCGAACAGTTCTTTTAGACAGTGTATGCACATCTTCGGAAGGTCCGAACTCAAGTTCGTACCGTCCGAACATTCCCGCGTTTCCAGAGATTTGAAATCTTCAACACTTCGTAGCGTCCGATCATGTCCTTCGTAGCGTCCGAAATCTTACTCAATCAATCAGTCAGATCAATTTGTCTCCGCATTCAAGTGATTTGATTGCTTGTGTTCGGAACGTCCGATCACGTCTTCGGACCGTCCGAACTGGCTCCTCGCAGCTTCCGAACAGCTTCCACTTTGCTTCTGATCGGCACCTTTTCGGAACGTCCGAACCAACTTCGGATCTTCCGAACGTAACTTTGTTCTTAGTTTCCTGCATGCCTCAATATAAAACATTAGTACATTTTTAAGCCAAGTTTTGGTATCATCAAAACAAAAACTTTGGGATATGTTACAGCATTAAAAACATTAATCTCATCTTCGAGATTTGTATGCGTTTAAGGCGTAACACCTATCATGAGCTTAGGGGGAATGAGATACACCCTTGTTGTTGTTGATGATTTCTCTAGATTTACTTGGGTAATCTTTCTTGATGGAAAAGATCAAACCAATAGCCTCCTGATCAAACTTCTGAAAAAGATTCAAACTGAGAAATCAGTTTCTGTCATTAGAATCAGAAGTGATCGAGATACTGAATTTACTAACAAAATTCTTGAGATATATCTAGATGAACAGGGCATTCATCATGAATATTCAGCTGCCAGGACGCCTCAACAAAATGGAGTAGCTGAGAGGAGAAACATAGCTCTTAAAGAAGCTGCTAGAACAATGCAAGCAGATGCAGACATCTCTCAGTGCTTCTGAGCAGAAGCTATTAATACTGCTTGCTACACACAAAACAGAACAATGATCAACAAGAGAAATAATCAGACTCCTTACGAATTATGGAAAGGGTGTTGCGTGTTTTCTTGATTGCTCGCAAGTGCACGACGTCAAGTTATAGTAAAATGTAATTTTGAGTGCAAGTGTCGATCCCACGAGGAATGTATTTCTAAATTTATATTAATGCTTGTAATTAAAATAGTCTTGATTTTATTTAGAATAATCAATTAACAGATTTGTTAATACCAATGACTAGATTGACAATAAATTTAATTGTAGTAACCAAATAATAGTAAACAACAATTGAATAAAAGATCTAGAGTTCCGATTTCACGCAACTATCCACCATGTGTTATTTTGTGTAGCTATATTATAATTGTCCTTCTTATTCATTAACCAAGAATTCTATAATTATCTACTCCCTCTCCCGAGTGCTAAGTAGATACTAATTATCTAACAAAAGATTGAAACGTCCCCGTCAACAATCGATAATTAAATAACACAATAAGCACTAACTTCTTTTAATGGCTTCAATAGCAATAGATGTCCTCCCGAACTATATAAATACTATCGATGTATTTTTCCCTTTCTTGTTTATAAATTCCCTTTTCCAAGTGATAATTTATAAACATACAAATCATTCAAGATATGGCCAGTAAAATGAAAGCATTAAGATTAGAAAAACACAAATGAACAATAAAAGAAACTTATATAGCATAATTCATAAATCCCAACACATGATTTCTAGTTTTGTTCCATCATTCCTCTAGAATTAAGATTTAGTTCATAATAATAAAAATAACACAACAACACATAAATCTTAAACAAGACATATCAAATAAAAGTAAAAATAAAGAAAGAAGAACTTAGAACAAGAGATTTGGAGTGTAATGAAGTTTTTGTCCAAAAGTGTGCAAGAACTTTGTTGAGGAAGATGAGCTTGATCTTCAATCCTTTCCTTGTAGCCTCCACTCCTTGCCTTTGATCCTCTCTATGACCTAGATGATGAATAAGAACATCCTTTTATAGTCCAGACAAGATTCCCCACGTAGCACACCATTTTCCTCTACTTTTATTCAAAGTCCACAAAGTTTCAGAATTTCCGGAATGCTGTTGGTGCACGACCGCGGGTGCGGTAATGGAAGGACTGCGGGTGCGGTTGGCTTTCGGGAGAAATATTCATGTCCACCGTGTGAGACCGCGGGTGCGGTCTTAGCATGACCGCGGGTGCGGTCATGCTTCGGCATGTAGCGCAGGTGCGGTCCAGTTAGGGAGCGCGGGTGCGGTCCTGCTTCGTCAAACTTTGTCCTTTGCACCTTCTAATTCATCACTATACCACTCCAAACTCTCATTTCTAAACTTCCAAACTACAATAACAAAAACAACAACAAATCAAATAAAACCTGCTCAAGAATCACAAAATTCCAAGTTAAAAACAAGTAATAAAAGTACAATAAATTGCACTTATCAAACTCCCTCAAACTTAAGATTTTGCTAGTCCCGAGAAAAACAAAACAACAAGAACAAACAAACAAACAAGTCATGAAATATTTTAAAGACTTTGGCCTCAATATAAATTTAAAATCCTTCATGCATTTACAATTCAAATCAATTCAACCACTTGTTCATCCGGATAAAATCATGTGATCGGTTAATTCTCTAACTTCAAATCTCTTCAACCATGTTTCAAATCATTCTCAATTGATTTCAAATTTTTACAAACACACATCACAAGGTCTTTTTCGGTAAAGATTGGGTTCAAATCAATATTCATTCAAGAAAGGGATACCCAATAAATATTTGATGCAATGAGGTGTGTGTAAAATTGATCAAGATTCTTACTCAATGAAAGTGTTTATCAATTGTCCATAGGCTAGATCCTCCCAATCACTCTCCACTAGTATATTGGACAACTATGACTAGGTTAATAGGATTTTAAATGGTTGTAATGTTTAGGCCTTGGTTCATGGCTACAAATAAAGATTAGGAGTTCAAATAAGGGAGTAAATTGAATTTCATCTCTTTTTTCAACTCCACTATTTCTTTTATCTCCATTTTTTTTTTTCATTTCATCTCTTTTTCTCCTATTTTTCTCCAACTTCAACAATGTATCATTATTCATTTTTCTTTTGTTTTCTTTTTGTAGGAGATTATCACTTTCTTTAATCTTTTGAATTCTTACTCCCTTGAGAAGGTAGGAAATAATTGTATAAGATATTCAAAAGGTTGGTAATTGTGGGATACTTGAAAAAAATATTTGAATGGGGGTCTTTTACACATATTTACGTGTGCCATTCAAATTCATATAAGCTCAAAGAGATGACAAATGATAAATTAATTTTATTTGGTAGCTTGAAAGGCTCAATCGATCCAAAAATCACCTAAACCATTCCTAAATCATAATTTGTCCGTATTTCGCCTCGATGTTTGGATAGTTCTAGAAAAAAT